>NC_090695.1:86916839-87556157 GCF_013368605.1 Nyctibius grandis | reverse complement strand
ACCACAGCTCTAAATCCATTTTTATTTTTAAAAAAAAGAGCCACAGAAAGTGCTGCTGCAGCAGCAGTGAAACTAGCACTCCTGGACCTAAAAGCAGGCTCATCTACCGCCAAAGCCAAGAGACAGCCCTTCATCCTTGCAAACAATAACAAGCACAAACTTCCTTGAGTGGTCCAGCCACTGGTGAAGGTTGAAGTCCTGACATGATGGGAGGAGCAGGCTTTCTGGTGGATATAAGAAATATTATGGCATGCTCCTGATTATCTGCAACATTGTGCTTCATGAAGAGATGTGACCATACATACACTCTGTGTCAGGCTTCCTGTTTTGCAATTGGTTTTCGTACTCAGGAAATGGTCAAACCAGATGTTTGTGTTAGACCCTCACCAAATGGCACATTAAGGTGATCTTTAACCCTTGGGAAGAGCTCTTGTTTGTTACCCCAGGGCAAAAGGCTGGGAAACAGATTTCACTAGTTTCCACATGCTGGATGTTACTATGCCTGACAGTTTGCAGTACAAAGATTACCTCCACATTTTGAGACTTCTTGGAAGCTCTAGTAGACATACCACAATGCTAAGACAGATAACTTTCACATCACCTGAAGACTTACTCTATTGCATGTGATTTATAACTTATCTGTATGCCCAGATTGGAAGCACAGTACAGCAAACTATGAGATAAGCTCCTCCATCCCATCTACTTCTCTGCTTCAATCATTGCTTGGATTTATCATCTTGAGCTAGAGGACGGATAACTTTGTGACCTTTTCAAACTTGTCTCTTTAGCTAAGGTTGTCAATCATAATGCGTACACTAACCAGAGCTCTAAGTCATACAAATAAAAAAAATCAAATGCTGGGGAAAGGAAAAAGAGAAACAGGAGAAACAAACAGGAGAAACAGGTTATCTAAAGCAATTGCTGTTAAGAAGTCTCGCTCAAATAATGGCAGTATCTTCTCCTAAAAGGACAGCAATGTATTATATACCACATATACTTCTTCTTTATAAAAAAATAGAAGTTAGCTGTTTTGGCTTCATTTGACTTGTGAGACCATAGAGTTATATACACGAGAGGAGATATAGCTGTGGCCTTATCTATAAAGCATGACTTTTCCCATTGCTCTCCATGATTTTCTCTTCAAATTACCAAGAGCATCTATTTCTTAAAATACTTATTCAGTCTGATATTTACTATTAAATTTATTATACATGTTAATATCAAGTGTCAGTTGAAGATGGGAAAGTTGAATGTGTTATTTTGCTATTGATTAATATGATGTTTCCTAGAAATCCATGTACTTTAACATTTGGGATACCAAAGCAGATAAACACTGCTAATAAAGTACTCGAGACTTCTGTGGAAAAAAGTAAGAAACCACAGTGGACCTGTGGTTTAATTTTAGTCAGTACAGTTAAATCAGTGCTGCAGCTCGAGAGCCACAAACAGGAATGGTGTCCATCAAAAGCACACACTCATTGAAGAGAAGTGTTACAGATTACCCCATGGTTCTAAAGCTACTTGCTAAGTTTTGCTGCCTCTGCTATTCATCATTTTAATGATTCAACAAGTTAGCGGTCCCGAAAGCAGTTTAGCTCTAGAGGGAAGACACTTGGAAAGTCAGAATAGAGCACAGCTGAAAAACAGCCAAACCTGGACTACAAAAAACAATCCTCTCTGTTATTTAAATCTCATTATCAAGAAAATTATCTTTGTGCTGGCCTTGCAAAGTCTGTCACTTATTTACCAGATCTGTAGAATTTCACAACAGCAATGCTGCGAGCTCGGGACTGATGCACACAGCGCACGATGCCGATACATCGACTGCGCACCCCGCGCACGGCCTGTCTGTTTGCATCACGCTGCGTGCCAAGAGAGCAGCGAGGAAAAAGCAGTAATGGGGGAAGCTGTCAGCCCCGATTACTGCCAGGGTCTTCAGCCTGATGCGATCCCATCTGACATTGCCACGGGCAATCTGCCTCCATTTATAGTCAGCTGCACCATTAAAATTGCTGCTGATAATTTCAGAGTAAAAAAGTTTAAATGATTGAGCGTTCCACTTGGAAAGAGAAGGCTTTTTGGTACATGATTAATAATGCAGTGATTTAGACACTTTATTGTCTTAAGAGATATACTTGTTTGAAGAGCACATGGAGGAAGCTTTCCATGCATCCCTTTTAAACTGACACATCTCTCAGAAAGATGGAGACCCACTGCTCATCCCAAATGAAGTATAACCATGATTCCTCACAGAGAAAGAAAAAGATTGATGTGATGCTAGGAGGTTCATTTTGCAAACTGCTGTGCTTTATTAACTGCAAACTGCTGTTAAATTACACCTCAAAACATTAGGAGGTATTTTCAGGGAAGCAATTCAAATTACCTAAAGAATATCAAGTTAATAAATGCAAAATGACTGTTTACAAAGCTGGCAAAACACCCTTGAACTTGCATAAACTGAAAAAAAAACAAAAAAAAACCCAAAAAAGCACTGTTGAACTTTTGAGAAACCAAAAGCACATTCTTATATCTGAAATATTAGGGAAATGTCTTGATTTTTCATAAGTTACTCAAAGTTTGTTTCCTGACTGCCATTCTTGCAGAACAGCACAATATGTTTGGTTACAAACCCAACTGCATCTGTAAGACTGTAGTTCATTAAAAATATCAGAGAGAGAATCAATTATTTTTCCTGCATTGTAGTCGTGGAAGATATAAGTAGGGGAAAATGCAGCTCTTTACATTGTAAGAGCATAAGACATAACATATATAATTGCGATGAATACAAATAGACAGGAGAATTATTTTCTCTGACAAATACTACATTTAGCTTAAGTAGAAAATGTGTTGCTCAGTATGAAGCCTCATTAAGAACCTTATAAATTTCTGATGGTCATAGTTTAAGAGTAACTTTTACAACATTTTAAAAATTTCTCCTACATCACCCTTTTACTAGCTTGTAGCAATCCCTCAACATGCTTTTGGCTTTCCACAAAATAGAGCAACTTGGGGAGTTATAAGGTATTCCTCTATGACTAACACAGAAGATATTTTCAGTTTCCCTTTGCTTCTGTTTTTTTGAGGAAAAAAAATATTTAAAACTAAGACAGAAAAGAATTCATCAGGAAAAGGGGCAAATACAAAACCTAAGGACTTGAATCCCAGAGGTCTCTTCCAACCTGGTTGATTCTGTGATTCTGTGATTCTGTGAATAAAACCCTCACTGTAGCAATAATTTAGAAGCAGCTGCACACAACCACCACAGCAAATGCACATTCCAACTATTAAAAACAATAATGAGCAGGTTTTTAAAGAGCTACTTTTATGTCTATTCAATCTAATTATATGCTTCTCTCCTATCTTCATTATATACAGTTAACCAGCTAATTTCTTCCCATTTTTCACATCAGGCCCTTGAAGCATTCATATATAGCCCAAATCACTAAATCTTAGAGCAAATATTCACTGATCAGTTGATTCAAAGAGATCAGGCTTCCTTTTCTCTCTTGCCAAACCATTAATACTTTGTAACATCTAAGGTGACAGTAGTCAATGTTGAAGAATGCTGTGAGCTCTATATGTGGTGTGTATTCTTCAAGAGTGGAAAGCCAGTATAGATAATGTAAAGAAATGTAGAGTGCTTACTCTTACTAAAAAGTATTTAACTTCAGAGGTAAATAATGTATTTTTATGTAGTCATAGACCATAGCAGCTTAGTCAAGAGCAAGATCCCATGGTATACTGAATCATGAGAAAGATCTCATACCTCTGCATCTAAAGAGCTGGTGAGAGGAAGGAAAGCTGGGGAGTGAGAGAGACTATGTGGTGTCCACCGGGGGATAAGCGGAGAGTTAGTGGCAGAAGCTGGAGCACAACCTAGTCCAATGCCTGGGAAAATACTGCAATTCATCCTTTGCTGCCTAAAACCATATGTATTTCATGTCTGCAGTGTCTGGATTCTACAAAAAGATTAATTACATTAGTGTGTAGCTTGTAATTGTTTTTATTAACTCTATTAATTTACTTCCAGCACCAAATATGCAATTTTAAAGTAAATGTCATTGTAAAAAGAAGAGCCTATTCATTCAACAGTAGTTAACAACAGAAAAATTTTGCTTTCCATCTCACAGAAAGCTGCTACAGACTTACTGCAAATGTAAACATCTATTTTTGTTATCTGTGTTGGCATATGACTCGACATATGCATTTGGTAAAATATCTTCTCCCCATGCTTCTGGAAGCCACTTCCATTCCATCTGCCTAATTCCCAAATACTTAAATCTGCTTTGTCTTCAGCATCAACAACTCAAAATAAATAACATATATCCTTTGTTTGTCAATATGGCTGTCAGCCATTTACTACTTCTTACTCCATCTGTCTCCTCCCAGCTGTTCAATCCCAGCACTTCTTTCCAACCTTGGTGTTTATCAACGGCCCTAACAGTATGAAGCATTAACATGGAGCTCTTTCCTAAGATGTACTAACAAAGTCTGGGGGAGAGAAGTACTACCCATGATTGGCAAGGATCATGTTAGGGATTTATAGAAGCAAGCTGGACCTGTATAGGTCCATGGGATGGACAGGCTGCATTCAAGACTGGCGATTGATTGATAACATAGAAAGACAGATGTCTGTCACCTTTGAAAAGCTGTAGCAAACTGTCTTCAATAAAAGGCAGAGGGAACTACAGGTGGGTCAGTCTAACCTCACTTCCTTGAGAAAATTGCGGAGCAAGTCCTCACAGAAGCCGCTGACAAGTATATGAAGGACAAGACAATGAGGAGGAACAGTATGGATTTACCAAGAGGAAATTGTTCTTGACAGAACTAGAAATGTTAGAATGTTTCTAACTGCTGTGAAATGACTGGCTCTGTAGATGAGATCAGTGCATGTAATTTTCTTTCTCGTTTGCAAGGCTTTTGACAAGCTCTCCCAAATAGATCAAACTGGGGAAGCAGATTGAATGGACAGACTACAAATGGGTTGAAAACCAGTGGGACCGCTAGGTTGAAGCAATAGTGGTCATTGGTTAAAATCTAACTTTTTCCTGTTCAGAAGTAGAGTTTCTCAGAGCATGGTACCAGGGATAATGTTGCCTGATTTCTTCATCTAAGACTTAGATGATGGGGTGGGAGTCACTCTCAGCAAGTTTGCAAGTGGCACTGAGTTAGGGTGGGAGCCATTGATACACAGGAGGGCTGTGCTGCCACTCACAGGGACCTCAAGCACTGCAGGAATGGGCTGACAGGGACCCCGTGAAGCTCAGCAAGGAGAAATGAGACATCCTGCACCTGGAATGGAACAACAACATGCACCAGTACAGGCTGGGATGGCTCTGCAAAAAGAGCCCTGGGGGCTGGTGTTGGCAGCAAGCTGAGCAGGAGCCAGAGGAGCCACCTCTTCCAGATTTCTTATTTTTCTACAACTATCAACATTTTCATATCACAATAATAGGTTCATCCTGAAGTTTCTTTAAGAAAAAAGTACAATAAAAGGAGCAGATGGTTTGAGTGGGGGTGTAAATAAGTGTATTATCTAAATGCAAGGAGTCCATTTGGGATAATGAAAAGAGCTCTGAACAGTCACATAAAGAGGAAGTTTACTGTGTTAGTAAGGTATCATTCAGGGCAAAAAAAAAAAGATCAAAACATCTGTTTGACTGATTTTAAACACAAGTCTTTTAGGAATAACACAATTAAATACCACTAGAAATATATGCATTTTCAACTTTCAATGGGAAAATAGAATTCCAAGAGCACATAAAAAAGTTAAGAAGTTTTAAGGTTTTACAGAGACACACGCGTGTAGGTGAGGGGTGGTGGGACAGATATACAGCTTCTAGGACAATGGTTCTCCAGCTGTGATCCACAAAACATCACAAAAGGCAATATGACACAATTATAAAAACAAAGAAAACCAGACATACGCCTCTTTTCACATTCAAACATGCTATGGAATTAAACATGGGAGAATAGTTATGATGCTTAGGTATTTAAAGTTATGTTTCATCTGGTTGTAAATTAAAAGTATTACAGCAAAGTTGCTTGAATTAGTTCATTCTTTTTATTCCCCAGATGTTTTTGTGTGCTTGTTAAGACAAATGTAAACCATCAAAGGGAGCTGGGTCAATTAAAATAGAGCTTAAAACACAGTTGAAATGTTTTTATTGCTTTGTCCTCTACTCAGAAAGATAAGAAATGTGTACCCTAGAGATTTTCCTGAAGGGCAATGGGAATGTAGTCATGACAGAGAACAGAGTCTCTAGGAAGAAATTCCAGCTTGAAAACCTGAAATCTGATCATCACTACAGCTAATGAAGGCCGAACTGATGCTTGAAAAGGCAATAGAAACTACATGAAATTACCAAGAGCACTTGTGAAACAGCTTCAGAGGCAGGTCCTGGATACCAACAACAGACAGGGAACAGAGGATATTAATTTTAACATGAATTGAGCATCTGGAGTTCTTGATAGCTTTGGAAATTTGGCAGTTAATCTGTCCAGAACACTAAAAAGCCCTCATTTGGTGTTTCTATACAATTGGGACCAAAAAGATAGTGTGCCCAGGAGATACCGGCCAGTAGCAATAAAACATACTGACGTGGAGACTATCAGACTCAGGAACAAAATAGTGCTCTGCATGAATGAGAGCAAACTGGAAGGATCAAGCCACCACCAGTTCTGCAATGGAAAACTCACATTCCCTTCACTTGTTACAAAAAGACTTGAAAGGAGCTAAGCAAAATCCAAATCAATGATTAAAGTGACCTACTTGGTATCATTTACTCAAGGCAAAATTTTGCATGTATTACGCTTCTTAGTTAAATGATGCATTTGCATGTATCTATTTTTGATAGTTCTTCTTCTAAGAGTTGAAGAAAATTAATAACTCCAGACAAACTCACGTCAAGCATTACAAGCTTCAGTGCTAGGAAATGATTGAGAGCAGGAAACTTCTACTTCTGACAGGAGGCTACTACAAGGATACTTCTGTCCTTAGCTCTGAACGTGATAATATTTCAGAGCAATTATCCATGATACAATGTGAAAAAAGGAGGAAAATTATAATTTTTTCTTTTTTTTTTTTTGCTTTAGCAGCCATATTAAAATAAGAAAGTTCCACTCTCAATTCTGATAATTCTCAAGTTTTGTGGCAAAATGGGACAACCCAAAATTTCATGTTGTGTTAACTTTCTTTACAAGTTTAAAATTTTGTGCTTGCATTGATACCATTAGTATCTTCCCACTTTCCCTTTTGAAAATCAGGGTTGGTACATATATGGAAAATAACTTTTTAAAACAAAATGGCTTGCTTGTGAATTACTTTTGAAATCTTTCAAAGGTTTTGTTCTGAATTCTGTTTTTTTTTGAAGTTCCTAGAGAAAGTTAACCCAAATTAAAACCATTTTTTATCCCCTTGCCTGCATTTATTTATTTTGTGAAAGGCAGGATTCTGTTAACACTGGATACTTAAAAGCGTGTTATTTAAGATGCCCTAGCCTATTCTGCATGCCTTCCAGCTCTCACTCTAGAAGTGCATGTGTATCCCACAGTCCTGAGTAGATATTTCTAATGCCACTGGAGATGGTCTTTGAGGGCAAATAAATCCAGACCTTAGCGTTTTGGGTGGGGGAGGAATTGTTCTGTTTCATAAGCCTAGGGCTATAATTATTAATGCTTAGACTATTCTAGATAACCAGATGAATAGTTTTATATTAGGCTATTATCTATAACTAATCTTCATCTTTTTAGGGAAAATCCCTTAGCTTTGGACATTACTGTTTATATAATCTCTTGAAATATTTATTCAAAAATAAATAAATTTTAAATATCCCTACCTTGTCAATCTAAATATAACTTTGATTGACATAGATACTTAAGCAAATTATACTGAGTTAAGCAGAAAACTACAATTATTCAGTTTTATTTGCTAATCACCACCCTATATTTATTGAAGTGCCTAGAAAGATTGTGTCACTTGATCTCTTGCCTTTATAAAAATTACTTTGAAACACTGTCTGGGACTTCTTCAGTTATTTTTATTGCATATCACCAGGCTGGCCACATTGTTCACAGAAGCATGACAAGTCGTAATTATTAGTGCTTTTTACTAAGGGAAAACAATGAACCTGATAACAGTAAAAGCCATGAGCCTTCCCCCAGTAGAAGCGTTTTCGGGCTGTGCCTGAGACCAGCTCTGCAAGACAGAGCTCTAGCAGTTGGCCATCCTTGGGGTCTTTGAGAAGTGGCTGGAGGAAAGCTGTGGTCTTCCCCACCCCAGAGAGCTCTGCCAGGCCCCCCCTTTGCCCCAGGGCAGTTTGGGAGCTGAGGCTCTTGCTCTCAGGTCCCCGCTGCAAAACAGGCTACAAATAGCCTTGTCCGCATCAGTAAGATTGTTTATACCAACAAATGCTAGCCAATGTCAATATGGAATCACCTAACAGAGTCCAAGGTTTCTGTTCTCTTAGGAAATCCTTTCATTCTTCACATCCAAGAAAAAGGAATATCATTCCCTTTCATATCACCAACACTTTCACCTACCTGTAGACACTCTAGAGGTCAGGAAAAGAGCTCATGCCTAACAGTACAGGCTCCTTCACTTTCATTTATGACCCAGGTAGGCATTAAAAAGTTCTATTGTCTCTCACCATTTAGCGTAGGAAAAAAAATATATTTCAGCAGCATAGCAATAGATAATGAACATAGCTGACTTGTTTTCTCCAGAGTAAGATAACTTAACCACTGAGTCAGGATTGGTCTGTTTGGTCTACTGATTTTAAGGCACTTTGAGGACCTGGTCTTTGTCATGGTGTACATAAATAGTAAATGGAAGAATCCATTGGTCTGAACTCTAAAGGAGCTAATAGAGAAATAGGTAAATAAGAAACACTTCATCAGGAGGACAACAGTAGGGATATAATGATCACAAGTATTAGTCACACATATCTCCTTGCTCTAGATATTTCCACAAATTCTGTGGAATATTTCACTTTCCAAAGCTGCAAAGGAACAAGAACAGAAATGAGAGACTCTGTTCTATCACAGAGCAACCTTTTTGAAAGGGAAAGCGTATGTCCTCAAATCCAAGTCGTCCAGTCTTGCTGAAATTCCACTTTTAAGTCAGCTCACAGGACGAATTATGCCTTCTGGTAAAATAGGAAACAGAAGTCTGACAGCTGACTGCAATCTTAAATTTCATGAAAAATAGCAGAGCACACTCATGGCCTAGGGTATCTTCAGCTTACAGCAAAACCCTTTTGTTGCAGGACTAAGACTTGCCCAGAAGAAAAAAATCTCACAGGTGCATTTTCATATTAAATAAGTGGAGTGTTTTTGAAATGTATGAAAAGTCCTAATGATACTTTCAAAACATTTTTGGCAACAAATATTACTGAAATGTAGAGCCTGCTGGATACTCTTTTCTTGGAAAAAGGCTCTTTCTTTTCATCTTTCTATCCCTCAGCCAATTTGTATTCCTAAAATACCATCATGATACCAACATGCTGTAGAATCACTAAACAACCAGTAATTTCCTCCCATTTAGGCTAGTCATTTGAGAAAAGCTGCAGGAGTGGGGGAGAAAAAAAATCTCATTAAGTTTTCCAGAAAGCCAAATGCGACCTTTAATAAGAAGCTTCCTTTGGCTGGCCCAACATCATGTTTCTAGGTCACATACTGGAAGCTTCATCCAAGTGACCTGCCCATTGGAAGCTGTGAACTGGGTCCAGGTACTGACGTATTACATCACTTGGAGAGACATGGTCCTGTAGGGCATCAGTCCTTTTCCTATACAGTCTTGTTATCACTTCTTTCAGCTGTTAGAAGTGTAGTTTTCTACTTGGCTCTATTACTTTTCCATCACATGACTCATTTCTGCTAGTTTTTGCAATTATGCAAAAAATGTAGTAGTTCAGGAATTCCAAGGTGGGGAGATAGAAAGCTAACAGTTTCCAAGGGATCAATATTTGACCATTTGTTGGAAAAAAAAAAAAATTGTTTTTACACATAACATTTTGTAATTTTTTCATCAAGTGCTAGGGTTCAAAATGTGACGTTATCAGCAGTAGTGAAAAAGGGAGCAAGTAGCCTTCTCTGGACTTAAGTAGTGGATGCAAGCAACTGTAGAGGGGAAATGGGGTACAAACCAGCTTATACACTGCTTCCAGGTAAGGCAGAAAAAGAAGAGAAGATTTACAAGGTTAGAGACCAGGGCTTTCAGAAGTTGTACTTCTAAATCTGCAAGTTGTTCATTAGTTCTGAAAGGAAAATTAAAAGGAACAGGGAAGGGGTGCCAAACGCTGTGGTTCTGTACTGTGCCATACAGGATATAGCTGAACCTCTGCTTTGTTAACAGGAGACTCTGAATGCAGATGCTACAGATGGAAAAGCTAGGAACAGTCTGCCTGTCTTTGGTGTGTGCTATTGTACGTGCTAAGTCAGTAGAGTCAGCTTAATGCTATTATACTAAGTGGGAAAAAATAGGAATGGATAGTGGCCTTCCCATTGCTAGCGATCTTTCATAAAATTTAGGGTTAAAAATACAAGTTAGTAAGAGTAGCATTTCTGACTTTCTCCTTATCTGTCTTCCTGGACAACATTTACAACATTTCCCATTAGAGGAGATGCCTCTCAGAGTCAGGCACCAAATTCCTGCTCCCCTTACATTATACCATTACAGGATGTCACTTTTTCCTTATCTCAAAGACTGCCTTTATACAAAGACACTGTTGGAAAGCTTAAAGGCTCCAGAAAGAGATGGTGAATGGCACTGACAAACTTCCTATATGTCGCATCAGGATTCATTTCCTGCTATGCCCATAGGAATAAAGGAGCAGATTAAGCTTCTATCAGCAAGGAGCATCTTGGTATCTTACCTACAGAATGTGCTTCAGCAAAGGAAACTTGAGGCCAGAAGGAAGGGGACTATAAATGACAAATGTAAAAAAAACAAAACAAAACAAAACAAAAACCATCTTCATTACTTGGAAAAAGGAGGAGGAGAACACTGCACACCTAACAAAATTAAGGGCAAGGACAAGGAGAACATAGAGGGTAAGCTTTGCTGTCAAACAAGCTAATAAATTGCTGAAGGGAACTTCAGGAAAGACAGAGGAAGAACGAGATCTGCTTTCATGGCTTAGAAACCCTATCAGTAGCTGACATCAAGAATTCATTCCTACTGGTGCACATACAATAAAGAGCAAATACTTGCACCTACATCCTATTCTAGGCTTCCTTTAAAAAAAAAAACCCTAATATAAGATTACAAGTATTTTCTTTTCTATAACCTTATTAAACTGTTACAAACAATAACATGCAAATAACAACAGTGGATTCCTTTTCTTGTGGCTTAAAATCATATATGGAAGTTATTGCCTACATTTTTTTGCATCCTAGAAAGACATACATGTGGGTCTTTAAATACTCATAAGTCATCAAACACAGGCACAAAGTCAAACTTGCACAGGGCAATTTAATTCTAGGGAGCTTGCTCTGATCTTTTTTCCTCAGCACAAAATTAGTTAAAGTGACCTTAACTGGGCTGATGTTAATCCCTCTATGCAGAAGAAACTATACATAAGGGAAACATAGTTTAATATTTACAAATACTCTGAAGAAGAGAAAAATGACCTTTCTTAATTAAATGTCATGAAAAGAAGGGTAATACTGGGACAGAATATGCATCTGAATAAAGTTAAGATCTATGTGTCTCTGGTAGAGTTAAACATTCTGGGCTCAATTCTCTGACTTAACACTAATGAAAAATCAGGAGTTGCTCTTTTGAGATAAATGGAATTGCCTTGTTTTGTATCAGCAAAAGCTGTGCAAAACCAGGCTCTCTGATACTAGAATTGCTGGGATAAGTACATTTAAAGAACTTATAAAGTTCTGTGGAAAAAATATTTTCGTAGGCTTGTACTCAGTAGGAGGTGCAGCTCTATATTAACTTTCACTCAGGAATGCTTCATTATCCAAGATTATAAATCCATTTGGCATAGTGGAAAGATAGGATAAATTATTCAAAAAAGATGTAAATAGTTTATATGACATCAGCAAATTCTCAAGGACAGGGAGATTTGAAATATTTTGAGGCATAAGGTTAATTACCTATCTGATGTGAATTCATACATAGATATGCCAATTTGAAGTATGATTAAGCTTTTAAAATATACATAGAACAGAATGTTAGGATCTGCTTATTTCGTTGTCTTAATCAAAGCTTTAGTACAGATAAAAGAATACACATTTCTCTGGTTATTTCTCCTGCTGATAATTTTCAAGGCAAGCTGTGATTTCATTTGTTTCAGTCATGCTGGTATATTCTTAGTATTGGTACTAGCTTTTCTCCTCTCAAATTTGTGGGTTTGTTGCAAATGAGGGAAGATATAGCATGAAGATACACAGCTCTGAATATAGAATATAAACTTAAAAAACTTAGAGGATGTTCAGGACATGCAAATGAATGAAAAAAAGTTTCCTCTCAACCTCAGCACAGCCATAGGATAGCTTGAAGAAGCAGGTTCATAGAGCTTTGAAACACTCCTTAAAACATAGCACGTATTTCTGACACTACTCAAAATCTGACAAAGTTAAATTTAGAAAACTATTATTGCTATATTAGAGGATCTATACTAGCAAGGCTTTCATAGCTACGATACAAATTCTGAGCCAAAATCATTTTACCTTTAACAATTACTTTATCTGCTGTGACTAATGTTGATTATTTTCCCAATTATTATGTTTTGTTTAATTTTTACAGGATTTCTGTTCAACACTATTGAGCACTGTTCTAAATTGGTTCAATACTCTTAATTAATATTTGTGTTTCCGAGACATTCTAGTGTAATTACAGGAGCCTTAATCTGTCAGCAGTAATTTGAGAAAGGTTCACAGACTCTCTGCTCTCAATACATTTAATAGGGTCACTCTGCCTGAAGAAACCAGCAGGAGAGCTGAGTTGAAAATCAGATTCCCGGTTCTTCTTTGATAATGTTCCTGCCAAGACCGTAGAATAGCAAAGGAGAATAAACAGACTATTCTACCAATTTTCAGTGGCAGGATGTAGGCCTGGTCCAAATTACCCCCAAATCAGTAAAAAAATTGACTTTCACCAGGCTCAGAGCCACCAAGATCTGCTGGGCTTGCTTGCAATGCTGAAACCAAGAAACCATCAGCCTAACAGAGCTTAAGTTGATCCCTGCAAAGTGGAAAGGTCAGCCCTTTGGCGCACTAGATACCCAAGGTAACAAGGGTTGGGTTTTCACAGTTTCACAGAAACCAAGCAAAAATCTGTGTGTGGGGGGGAGTATTCCTCTGCTGTACAAACCCCTCAAAAGATGGATTCTATATTTGGATGGATATTAATTACACATTCATATCTCAAAAGATGGATGTTGGGATGAAGATCTATCTTTCTGTGGGTGATGAGTCACAACTAATATATCTACATGCAAAGTCCGATACTTGAGGCAAACATTACCCGACCCATAGGCTTAGCAGGTGCCAGGTTTGACTAGGATGACCCTTATTTACTTGTTTAAAACCCTGAGTATCTTTACTGCTTTTAATATATGTGTTTGTGGAACAAGCTGCCATCCCAACAGGGTAACAGTGACAAGGTCTGACCCACTGAAACACACAGCAAATTCTCTGTTAATTTAAAGTAGGATAAGGACTGAAATTATTCCTGCTCAGAAAAATGCCCTGAACCTTTAAAGGTAGCAAGGACTGCCTACCAGCTTTTATCAGAGTAATATACATTTGTCATGCTCAAGCATGTTCACTAAGTTGTGGCCTGTAGCCTTCTACCTACAACCCTGGGATGTCTGCTTTAAATCCAGCTTGCCCCTGGCAGGACTCACTGAAGTCCAATCACCAACTGAGCCTTGTGACCCAGCCATGGAGGAGTCCTTGTGCCATGGGGTTGTCTGGCACAGACTGGTGCAGCTCTTTTGACTTCAGCTACATTGGCTTCTGAAGAACTACACTAATTTATACCAGCTGAGGCTCTGACCTTTTAATTTTGAGATCAGTTTAGTCTGCATCAGTGAATAGGTTATACCCTTAATTTAAATCATTGCTGCACTATGAAATTACTCAGTGTAAATTGGTGGTTGACTAAAACTAATGAAAAATTTGTCTTGCTAACGGCTTGCTCAAAGTTGAACTTCCCAACATTAATCTTGGTAAATTAAGATGTAGTAGAATGTGCCTTGTTAGCAAAGGATGATTTGTATCACAAAGTGAGTGCTGAAGGAATTAAGATTCACTGTTTAAACAGGATGCTGAATCAATGAATTATGTTTGTGTTATGGACCCTCATCTCTGGTGAGCCTAACAGAGCTTAAGTTGATCCCTGCAAAGGGGAAAGGTCAGCCCTTTGGCGCACTGGACAACGAAGGCAACAAGGGTTGGGTTTTCGCAGTTTCACAGAAACCAAGCAAAAATCTGTGGGGGAGGGAGTATTCCTCTGCTGTACAAACCCCTCAAAAGATGGATTCTATATTTGGATGGATATTAATTACACATTCATATCTCAAATATCTCAAATACAGTGTGGAGGCCATGGTGGTACCCACTCTTCCTTTGTCCTTCTTCATCCCATTAAAGAGTACCTGACCCTGGACCACTGCAATCACCTGAATTTTTAGCATTGCAGTGGGGTAACTATGCTCATTGAGGGAGCAGGTGAGAGGTCGTCTTCCTTCTCATTGCTTCCTAACACAGTTGTACCAGACAGCCAAAACCTTACCTATCCAACTGCCCTGAAGGGAATAATTTTGAATCACAAATATATTATGTGCAAATATAAGTTTCCCCTAAGAAGATGCCTGTTCTGCAGCCATTTTGCTTCTGAGAGTCTTTGCTATAAATTATAAAGTGATATCCATATGACCTCTTGCATCAAAGCTAGGTCTATATTTTTTTCTGATATTGTAATTCATCAATACAGGATTCTTTGAAAGATTCATCACATATACTTATACATATTCTATGAGACAGCCTTTGCATTCACATCTGCTGCCACCACACCTCAATGTGAAACAATTTCCAAACAAAAGGAAGGGTCCTTACAACACTGAGAAAAAGTGTCTTTTGAAGAGATTTTCAGCAAAATGCCAGGCTAGAGATACAAGATGATGATTTTTAAAGAACAGGATATATATCATCTTATTGTAGCTTGAGTACACTAGAAGCTGCTTATAAGAGAGAAATTTCTTTATAAACCTGAAAAGTTTAGGAGAACATAGTAAAATTTACCAAGGTTCATTGGTTATAATTTGGCTGATACCACTGTTACAAACATGAAAATAAAAACAAAAATAGTCTGAGGGAGAAAACAGCCAGCTCTCCTTTCTGTCTCGCAGGGTCCAGTAGCATAGCAGAGGTGTTTTAAGGAGCTATTTTTAAACAAGAGTGACTGCCCTGTCTAAAGGTTTACTTCAGTAGTGAGTCATCAGGCAGGGTACAAAGGTTTCTAGATGTAAATTAGGCACTTGAGTGAAGTAAAGTTCAGGACCTTTGAATCATTTAGTCTGATTACTTCACAGCCTATGCCTGAAGCAAGTGTTGAAAGTGTGGTCAAAAGTGCGGTCTTCTAGGTACGAACTCAAATGCAAGCTGCCACCGATGTCTGACCTGTGATGCTGGCTCTCTGCTTCTAACCCCTCCATTACAAAATATTTATCCTAGAAAATTCACTCTTGGATTTCATAAAGGCTTGCCCTTCCCCCTGTTCAAAGGGTGGTATCACAGCACCACAAAATACCACAGAATCACAGTCTAAAATTTGACTGCACAACCACTGACCTTGAACAAATTTGTGGAAGTTCATGGGTTATCTGTAAAAGACTCAGGGATGTGAATTTAAGTGGAAATTGGTCATCTCATACTTCCCTCGGAAAAGTCCTCAAGAGTAAAGTGAATAAGATTTTAACTGGGAGAGATAGAAAGCATAAGAACTAGAAACAAGCCTTAGGGGTTATTTATCAAACTTGGTGTTCAGTTTTCACGTAGCACAATCACAGAAAGTAATCACCCTTGTGTACACCTGCAAACATCTACATCTCTCTCCTGAATAAACACTTCTCACATACACCAGGTTGAGGAAAATGCAGTCCAAATGCATAAAGCTGGGAATTGCATCCAGATGCCAGAAACAGGAAGGGTCTGCAGCTGCTAAGAAACCCGTTCCCCATCCCTCCCTACCAACATTCTATTTAAATGCAAAGTGGGTTCATGGATGTTGCTGGTCTCCTCCTTCTTTCCCCTTGCCACCACACCAAGCATTTACATGCTTGCCTGGCACTGTGGGCAGCTTAACTGCACATACCTGTCTCTCACTTCATTAACTGCCTCAGTCCTCAGCCTGAGGAGGTTTGAGGAGTGGCAGGAATAATGCGATGCAGTCTTCAATACAAGGTTCAGGTCCAGAAGACAGGCTCATAAATGTACGTCTGCGTAAGCTTTACTGTTCTGAACAAACCTTAGCTCGTACTTTCCCTCTTAGCGAGAAGCGAAGACTGCGAATTTATAAAGTTTGTTATATTAGACTGGTTATTTTCTTCATCACGGAAATATTTAGTAGCTCTATCCCACTTCTATCTGAGATTAGACATGCAATGAAGGAGCAGGGAGACTCTTTGAATAACCTCAGGATCCTTTCTTGTTTAAGTTATATGGTTTTGTGCTGCAGGAATCCTAAAATGCATTTATTCTATTTTACATAAATCTTTAAATCTGTGTGAAACAAATTTAACCCAAAACTCATCAGGGACTGCAATGCTTTATGAATGTGCAAAATTCAGTGAACTATCAAATTAAGGAACAAAGTGTTCCTTATTGTGTCTCAGCAGCGGTTCCTTCAAATAATCCCATTACAAGATTCAAGGAACGTCAACCTATAAAGCATAGACAGGCTATAAAACTATTCTTTCCTAAATTTAAAGCTTACAGTGCACCAATTAAAATTATCTAAACATTTAACACTAGTTTGCGTGTGACACTATACATTAAAGATCCTGAACTTCTTTGTTTACTCCCACCACTAACATGGGATTATCAATCCTTTTTCTACTTAAGAAAAAACAGTAATAGATTGTGTCATTCTACTGATCTGTTGGAAAATAAGAATGAGCATGTGTTGCTTTTTTCATGCATGGATGATCTTTTAGATGCATAAATTAATAAAAACTTGCATCAGTGTAATGCTTGCGTATTGATAGGATATTTTTTTTTTTAATGTAAGTTTTGCTTTTCTTCTTGCTTTTACAGCATGGGTAATTTCTGGGAAAATGTCTTTGTTTTCTTCTTTGGGTTAATGAATGTGCCAGAGCAGCTTGTATTACTTGCATTCAGAGTAAAACTTGCATACTGCAGAACAGATGGGTGTTGTGAACTGTTATGAGGGCAGAGGAGTAGGTTTTAAATAATACATGAAGAATTTTTCTGTCTCATTAAGTTTCCAATTTCTTTAAGAAACATCTTTAAAATAAATGCAAAAGATTCTTAGTAGAAGCTGTTCTTATCTTATGTAATTAGATGCCTTTAGACGTTATGCAGAGAAATATTGGTATCAGAACAAAGGCATCAAGACAGCTTTAACTCTGATTTAGAGGTTTTGTGCACACAGCTGTACAGCAAGTGTACACAGTTCCTGGTACTTCTTCAAAATTTCCGGGGTCAAACAAAAAACCTGAGGGAATTAAGGAAAAAAAAAAAAAAAAGGAAGGTGCTAAAACATCCCTTCTCTTCTTTCCCCCAGTTTTCTAGAATACTTCAAAGGCTCCCACTTCCCCCAAAGTCATTCTCTCCATCTCTTTTTTCTACTCCTTTTTTCTGTATTCCTAACTATTCCTTCAACTTTATACCTCGTTTAATTTTTGACTGCATAGTGTATTTAGTAGTTAGAAACCCTGTCTGTTTGCATATTTTCTGAATTCTATTAAGAGAGAAACTGGTGAACGTAGCAATGTCTTATAACAGTTTCACTCATAGGCTGCAGAAACGATAAATTATTTGGCACGCTTTTGAATGGAAAAAGATAAAAAAGCCAAAGCCAAAAAAGGAAAAAAGGTAATTCTTCAAATTTTAACTTGGAATACTTACTTTCTATTAAATGGATAATAGGATGAGGTAGTTTCTGAGTCCAATAGCTTTGCTAAGATTCAAAACATAAGTTTTAGATTTACGTCAATCACAATAATGAAGAAGAGATCCAGTTGTCAGAATTCATTTTCCCTTTGAATAAACTGAGCTAGAATGCAACTTAAATGAGATAAGCCAGAACAGGAGATCAGTACATAAGGACTGTGGTCCAATATACAAAGCAAACATGTTTTGAATCTGAGCAATAAGCATACTTTCATTTATTAAGACATGTACTAGCAGGGAGGGAAGACTGAAAGCTTGCAGGATACACATGCGCCATCAAGATGGTAAGCCTGATCTGCCATTACACAGACAGGATAAAACAGTGAACAAAAGTACCTGAAAACATCCAATCTTTTATTAGAACAAGAGCAAGTTCTCTCTTTCTTGCCAACTAAGCTTCTCTTGTTGTATATTTGCACTGAAGATAACAACTCAAACAGAAGAGTGATGTTGCTGGTTTGAGAGTGCTGCTAAAAGACAATATTTAGCTTATGGTAGTTTAAAGTATCACTTGATCTGAGGTACCTGCCCACAATTTAAAGACTTCTTTGCTCTTGTAAGTGGAAGCATGTGTGTTGAATTCAACTAACCACTTGTAGACTGGTTTAAACCCACTTGCAAGACGGCAGTCGGGGTGAGGCACAGACCTGTCATGGGGAGGTGAACTCTAGTCCCTGCAGATGGCCCCATTAAAGCTCACCTGTGTCAGCCACAGTGACTGGGTTTTACCCATCCTCTGGCCCTTTAGGTTTCAAGTCTAGTGTTAGACTTTGTAACTGTCCCTACATCAACACAGCATGGTCCTTCCTTCACCAGCAGATCCCACATGCAGATTTGTTACTGCTTGTTCCTGCCTTTGCGTAGCCATCCTCATAGGTTCAAATTTCATTCCAGAAGTGAGCTACTGGGTCTCCATTCACACTGAAGGTTCATGAAACCTTTCTGCAGGCAGCTTAAACCTCCACATAGCTTTGAACTACTAGCTGAACAATGCAAAACTAAACATTCTCTCTTCCTAAGAATTTGTGAGATTAAAAAAAAATTAGTCACCTCTAGGGTCATTAAGAGCTGCTCAAGACTTTCTCTTTTCCATAGGAAATACTAGATTCATGTGGCTCAGAACTGAGTAATCTGCATTGGATTATTTTTTTTAAAAACAAATGCCTAGCATTATACCCTCAGTTTAACAGTCAGAGAGTTTCCTGCTTTTGAAACATTTATGAGCTGACTCAGGTGACATAGGTTTACTGTTCAGAGTGAACACAAGCATCAGCAGTTCGGTTGAAAAGTGGTTAGTTTTGCTTAGTCTTCATAGCTCCTTAGCACTTTTTAGTTGTTTCTACTTATATGTTGCATATTTCTACACAGGACCCTTCTCTCAGCACTGATGAGCAAGTTGATGTTTTCTCTAGACTTACTGGGCAATACTTCCCTCTCAAATAAATTCTCCTGTACATCTAGCAAAGACCTTGCAACTTCCTTTTTTTTTTTTTTTTTTTTTTTTTAGGGTCAGTGATCGCAGTAAATAGGATTCGTTATAGCAGTTAGCGCAGCTGACAGAGTTTGGCTGCACATGAAGGCTTGTGGCACGTGGCCATTGCTTCTGGCAACGCATGGATTATAGAATTTTGCATTCAACTCTTTTCTTCTCCTGTTAGTATTCTGCCAAGTCTCTCAGGGCTTATTCGTGCTTTTCAACAGCATCTGTACCTCCTACTTCCCATTAAAATATACTCAATCGAAATGCAATGAGATGTTCTCAACATTTCCTAGTTTAGTCAAGAGCTTGGTTGAGTTTGATTAAAGTTGTTACGCAATTTTAATTTGAGGGAGGAAAAAATGAGGGAAGGCAGGAATAATCATAATAGAATTATATACCTCATTTAACACTTAAAAATGATCTATGAGGCACCAACAAGACACGACGGCTGTCAGCCCCAGTGAATGCAGTAAACAGATCAAATATAGGCACAGTCAAGTGGGAACTGGCACCTGCAGAGAAGAGCGTAATGGAGTAATGTGACTGTGGAAGCAGCGGAAGAGAACAAGAGCCACCTCACGAGGCAAGAAGCGGCCCTTCCTCTCCTCTGCTTCCTCTGGTGCCTCTTCTTGCAGCCTGTGCTTTCTTCTCCAGGCCCCGTATCCCAACCTCCTTGTGTGAGCACCTTCTCTTAAGGGAGAGACACTTAAAAAAATGAAGGGAACTAAGACAGGTGAAACAGCATGGGGATCGAGTGTGACTGCATCTGTGCAGAAAAAGAACAGCTAACTCAGCTGATGGGCTAGAAGCCACTGAGGATTTTGCCAGGCCAAGGAAACTTTCAGCCAGTAGGATAAGAAAATTGGGAAATCTATTAAAATACTCAAAGTTGTGACCAGAGTGGAGATTTATCTCTCCATAGACTAGTGGAAAGTATGGATTCATTCTCTGTACAGTGTAGGTGATCAGATGGGGATGCCGGTGTAACTCGCTAAAGCTACCCCAGTTTCATCAAAAAAAGCTGACCTCCATCACTCCTTTTTTTGTTAGTTTCGTAACAAGGACCCTTGACAAACCTAGCATCCCATTTTATGTTATACTTCAAATGCATTTTCATACCATCTAAATGCATAGCTGTTTCATTTGCTCCACAGAACAGACTATCAAAAGGTAATTTACAGCTTGCTTTCTCTTTATAAGCACTAAAGTATCCTTTTTCTCCTTCCTTCATTTGAGAGCAGATAATTCACCGAGTAAGAATTATTGCTTTCTACAAGTACTTCCCAGCTAATAACTGAACAGCTCTTGGCAACTCAGAGCACCTTGCTTCAATTGTTTTCCAAATGAGTGAACTTGCTGCCATTTAGTCTGTGAACAAGGAACTGCAGCCAGTTTAACAGTTCTTCAGACTGAAGGATGTTAGTCAGCTCATGGTATCGTTATTTGAACTTGCCTAGAAAAAAAGCCTACAAACATGCTCTGAAAAACTCTTCTTTTGTTACAGTATAGTCAAAACCTCCACTTTCCCTGTTCTGCTACTCTTTCCCAATGAAAGCAGAGCAGGTAACACAGCCTTCAGAAAGAACTGTTTTTTGACACAGGTCTTTCCTGCTTCACAAATGTGCTCAGTGATTTTTCTTACTGCAAAGAACTGAAAGCCAACTAAGAAGTATTGCCATTCCCCTCCCTCCCCACCACCTTCCCCAAGAGTAATTTTAGTGGAGCTTTGATTGATGTCAGATGAAATTAACCGGAAACATTTAATGTGTTTAACATGTAAAGGCTTAGGGCTCTGTTCACTTGGAGTTAGAGACCTTCTGTGCTTCATAAACTCACAGAGGACACTGGAGCCTGCATTTCAGCTCTGCAGCCAGATGACTTATTAAACAGCACCTTGACTCCTGCCATCGCTGCTGCTTTTCACTTCATTATTAATAGGTGGAAGACTTGAAGTGGCAGCAGCAACAATAGAACCAAAGGTCCTACGGAAGAGAAGTTAATTTTAGCTATTGGATCCATCATTAAACATTAGATTAAATTAAGCTGTATTTCCCTCAGCAGCTGTTGAAAATCCTGGTTTAACCAAGTGAAACGGAATATTGTGCTTCAAATGGAAAGATATATGAGGTTCCTGCTAACAAATAGCTTAGAGGAAAGGGGCCTGAATGGAAACGGATGTCTCATGAAGCATCTACTCAAGAGGGAAGTCCTCTTCAGCTTTCTTAAAACTAGAAGAGTGTCCAGTCATTTAATTTTTCAACTGAAAGTTGAAATCATTTTTTCTGCCTTCTCTCATAGTTGTAGCAGCATTCTGAAGAAGAGAGATTTATTTCAAAGTTAACAGGTGGTTATATCAAGTTAGAAAGAAAATGTTTTTCTTAATATGAACTTCCTTTTTGACCATCTATCAAAGGTAGGTTAACCTTTATAAGGGATAAATATGAGAGGCTCGGGGACCCCTGAGGGATGCCTTAGTCAACTGCACTGGAGCAATATGAGAGGTCTCTGAGAGATCAAGGGAACTGTTACCAGTGTTCAGAGACCTTCTGTCTCTTGGCTGGGCCAAAGGAGAAGAGTCCAAACAAGCTACAGAAACAGTGGACTGGAGTAACTATCTGCAACCATCTGTCAGGTGTTTTCCTGAACCCACAAAACCCTTTGAGAAATAAAGGTTCCATAGTATTCTCAAAGTTTAGGTCACTGTTGAATGGTTCATGGAGAAGAGTCCGAAGTAAATGGATGCTTTTTATGCAATTAGTGCCTTTGTGAGGATTGGCTCTCCTGAGGAGAACCTTGTCCACTCCCTACAGCTGGGACATTCTCCTGCCCATCTGCAGCCACTGTATTACTCCTATGGGAACATTTCTCACACTTTGTTAACCTTTGATCTTGAAGAGAACATAGATGCAATAACAGTGCGTCAAGGCAGTTTTTGCTCAGAGAATGCTCCATTTGAAAGTGGTGGGAATCAGAGTAGTGTGTAGGCTATCGAGGACATGCAGGATTTGAACATGACTCACTTCAAGAGGATTTACTTCTTGCACCTGCTTTTCTACTGGAATTCAGTGTTACTTGATTGATATGTTAGCAGGTCTATTGACAGTGGAATTATTTTTCCTAAATGACAAAGAAGATTTGAAAGGTCGATCTATACAAATACCAGACATTATCCTTTCTACTCTCTACTCCTTGCCTAAATATATTTGTGTTAGATATTACGCTGTCTGTGACAAGCCTCATAATACTTTGATTATTTACCAACTTTTCCTTAGCGCACAATTGATACGCCAAGCTCAGAGCAGTTGACTTTTTATAAGGTTTTGCTTCAATGAGACAGTTGCACTCTATTACTTAGTTATGACTTACAAAACTTGCCAGTAATTTTTCAAAACCAAGCTGCAGTCATGACTTCAGCAGCATATTTGCTACAGCAACGACATTAATGGAGCAGTTACCATAGAGCAGTGGCTTCCCATTACTGTGCATTAATGCAGATTATTGGCTTTCTGAGCAATTTTTCCCCCTTATAAGGTCTTGACAAGATCTTGTTCTACAAGACATTCTTAGGATTATTAATACTTTAAGTAGTAAACTCACATCCTCCCTTCTACCAGAAAACTTTTCATTTTCATAGTTCCCTTTTACATCCCATTTTCTCCCAGAATGTAACAAGAGTTGGGTTTCAATCGCCATATTCTGGAATCAAGTAGCAAGTGGGGAAAAGGTGGAAATAAGCCAGACTTTTCCTGCTCGCGAAGGATTAAACCACTTGCAGAAACTCTGCAGATACAGTGTTAGTCTCTTCTCCCAAGTAACAAATGACAGGACAAGAGGAAACGGCCTCTGGCAGTGCCAGGGGAGGTTTGGATTGGATATCAGGAAAAATTTCTTCACTGAAAGGGTTATCAAACATTGGAACAGTCTGCCCAGGGAAGTGGTTGAGTTACCATCCCTAGAGGTATTTAAAAGACATGTAGATGTGGTGCTTAGGAACATGGTTTAGAGGTGGACTTGTCAGTGCTGGGTTAACGGCTGGACTTGATGATCTTAAAGGTCCTTTCCAACCAAAATGATTCTATGATTCTATGATCTCTGAAAGTGTCAAAGAGAGAAGGTAAGAATCCAGTTTGTCTGAAGCACAGAACCAGTTGAGATGCAGCCACAGATCAGTCAGCTCAATGTGAAATGAAGTGAGTCCTTAAAATACCATCGTGAGCATGTACATAAATATAGGTCACAAATTATATAAGTTTCTCAAATGTGAGGCCTGCCACCAACTTGATTTAAAGCTTCAGCTTTCCAGAAAATTAAGCTGGAAAATTGAGAGCAGCGAGGACTCAAGACATGTAGTGTACTAAGTGAGACTTTAAAGCAACACATTTCATTGCAGTTTTGTCCTTCTGCAGTAGTCTGGAAGCTCTGAAGCATTACTATTTTTGCATTCTACTTTTGCATTAACCTCCTATTCCCAAAGAGAAGCAGCAGTTATTCATAATCACAGAAACTCAGATATTAAGGGATTGAACTCCTAACTCCACAGAAGTCACTGTCAACATTCTCACTCTCTTGACCTCACTTAAGTATTTTTTTTTTACTGGATAGAAATAAGACAGGAGGAGTTTAACTTGAGAAACCAATAGCAAGCACAATCCAGACCACCTCAGAAAGACAAACTGCCTAAAGTATTGGGTAAAAAAAGGTAAATCACTCTCTCTGTAGACTTCAGACCTCAACCTAACAGCCCATTAAAAACAGATGAGACTGGAGGGATAGCTAAGGTCAACAACCTAACGGTTTGCTGAAGAAACAAGGGTGAACATCCGAAGCAGGACAAAAGCCCATCTCAAAAAGCTTTTCGTCAGTAAGTATGGGGAGTTGGTGACTCCATCAGGCCATGGGGCATAGAAAAGTGAAGCACTCTCCATCTACCAGGCACTATTAGAGAGAAGCAGCATTTTAAATTTAGAGTGCCCCTCCTTCCACGAAGGGCAATTAGTTTGACAAGGCAGCAGTTGACCTCTCTGTGAAGCTGCATCACACAAACCAAGGCAGAGTTCGGAGCATTATGAATTGTGATCTATCAAAGGCGAAAACACGCCCAGAACAAGGGGTTGCTGGTTTTTAAGTATGATTGCAATTGATTTCAGGTAGTCGAGGCAGTGCTGGTGTAGGACTGGGCAGCACTGCCTCTGCCAACATGCCCATGTTACAGCATTTTGCTGTCATGGGAGAGGAGAGCTGCTTACTGAGCCCAGAGCACAGCTTTTCTTGGCATGGCTGTAAGCTATAGCATTTCTGCCATCATTTCCATCCCAGTAAACCAATATTCTGTCACAGGACTGGCCGCAGTGAAAGCCAACACCATGCCAACAGCTGCTGCTTAATCCTATTGCTTTGGGACAAGCAAAGGCTTATGACACAGAAAGAAGCAGTGTTATCCAAAGCCTCCTAGGGAGGCCTGAGGAGGGAAATTGGAAGTTCACAGCCCCCCGCCGAGGCAGTAAGGAGGCTCCAGGACACAGGGATCAGATAAGATGGCAGTGCTGGAGGAGAAGCTCAAAGCTGCTTGTCTTCAGAAAAATGAATTTGTATTTGCAGTCTCCAGCCACTGGAAGTGGAAAAATGCCTACAGTCCTGCCTTTGAAGCCAGTCACTCTCCTTTTTATCACAAGTCCCTGCTTTAAAATGTAATGGAGACTACAAAACCTGGAGTTAAATACTTTGGGACTAGAGACAAAATCTGAGAAGCAACAGTAAAATAGTTCATCCCACAACAGATTTCACTGATCTCTTTTCAGGGAGCTGACAGGATAAAATTGCCCTTGATATCTTCCTGGGTAACCAATGAGGAAAATTAAACCAAATTTCTTTCCTGAACATGATATTTATTTTGCTTAAGGAAAATCATGTTTCTCAATTATATATAGCACTTCTGATTAACCATTAGGCATGAGCGGAAAAAAAATAAAACTAGTTTTGAGGGCTTAAAGTGACTCCAGTTTCCCATGTATAAGCAGCAGTTAAGGGTAACTGAGCCTATCATTTGGTCATATGTTTACCACAGAGCACTCTGCTTAAGCTATGTGATGCCAAGACTTTTAGAAACTCTCATAGGATCAGGCCTTTTTCTTGACCTGTTAAAGGGTGCAATCCTGTAAAAATTATGAATTGAATAGAAGCTTTATCCTTTTTTGTAAAGAAAAATTATCATCATTAGATATCATTTCACGTATATGAAGCCTCATATTGTTGTCTCAATTTCGTTCCAAAATAATTTTTCAAATTCTCTTCCCTCAGTGAAAGAAGTTAAAGTAATCTGCCCTACAGTAATCCTGAACATTGTTCAGGATTATCCCCCAAAACCTTGTCAATAAAGATCAACAACTGTTTACAGAATATCCTAAATGTATTTTTTTAATTTTCTTTTTATACTCCCTGTCTTTTTCAAAGAGGCTGATTTTCAGGCTATTCTGCAGACATAATATACTGTCTTGTCTTCCAAAATCAGCATGTATTTATAATTAATAAGAGGCTAGAGATGTTTGCAGAACAAGGATCCCAGTTCACGTGATGTTCAACGAATCAATTGACTATACAATGAAATGAGTTTAAATTGATTTTTTAGAAAAACTTTCTAAATATGAGTGCTTCGGCAATATGAAACTCCACTTTTCTGTTTAGCTTTGGTCCAGTTTCAGACCTTCCCCAGTTGAGACTCTTCTCCTAAGCTACAGGAGATGTCTTACAGAAACTTTAGTACATCTCTCTTTCACTGGGCACTAATCTCAGTTTGCCATTCTCCAAGTGTTATTTTAAGTGGAGGAGATTTCTGTGGGTTCAGATAAAAGCTTCTGGCTCTCTCCTTAATCAAGTTTCAGTCCTGCTAATAAATAAACCAGAAGTGCTACTGCCATGATGCCATATAAAAGTCAGTGTGAAATGTTGACTCTTGTATTAAATTGACTAAAACTGAGCTAGAGACACATGACCCCACATGTTTCCTTAGTATCATAAATCTAATATTTATTAATGAAAAAACATAATTAATTTCCCCTATGGTGGACCCAAAGCCCTTTCTATTACATACTGCTTTGCATTTCTAGGCTTTAGACAGGCTACCAAACATGACAACACAGGACGCAGAGATGATTCACCCAGCTCTGGCTACTCTAGGGTATTTTAATCACCAGTTATCAACTAAGGACACAACCAGGATAACAAATTTGGGGTCAGATGTGGTATAGCAATCCCCATGTGCTGCTTCTCTGTAGAAAAATCGTTCCTCAAAGAGCTTTTTCTGCTACTTTTTCAGACACACATGTCTCAAGCACACGACATAACTTTTTGGGTGTTTTTTTTTTTTTAAAAAAAAAAAAAGATTTCTTAAATTAAGTGGTACTTTTGTTGTAAAAAAAACCTGAAGTAAATTTGCTGACTTTATGCTAAACTCCTTTTCCCTCTCACTTTAAAGTGACCTTTGATGCAAACTAAAATGTGCAGGTGTCAAAGTGTATCAGTATTGCATACCAGAGATGTGCACAACTGAGGTTTTTTGGTACTTTCTCCTTCCAATTTATTAAAGGTTGTGCCAGAATAAATTTATGTAAGCAAAGATCAGATTTTATCAGTGGAACATTATTTGCTTTTAATGAATAAGAGTAGTTTAAGAAAATAACTGATTAACTAAGCTAACATTTGAGAGATGAGCTGTTTCTCCTCACTCATATCACCACTTGTTTTAACCTTCTAAGTAAGCGTAGCATACACTATCAGATAGCAAAAAAAGTTGTGTTAAGGCTGCAGTCCTGATTCAGCAAAGCTGCTGACAATGTTCTTTTGTCTATCACTTTTCAACACAGCAATGTGTTAAGGCTCTGTTACTTGAATGGAACTTTATGAAGTGCTTAGAGTTATGCAAAGTTTTTCTAAAAAGAAGAGAATTCAGCAGACTCTCCAAGACTACGAGCATTTATGAGGTTATAAGAACAGGCTAGCAAACAAGATTCCTCCATGGTAGATGAGGATAGACAAAACAAAGATGGCCCTGGTCCCAAAATCTAAATTACAAACTCATGGAAAATCCTGGGGATTGTCCATCAGGAATGTAACAGATCCTCACCAGCAGAGAGGTTTAAACTGACAAGTTTCACCTTGCTTAAACCAAGTATTATGGCACTTTCAGTAAGTGCATGGGGTGTCCAACTAGGTTTACTTCTAATGCTGTCTCAGAGGTGAACGGGAGACAAATCACTGCTTGGTGTGCTTAATCACATCACTGGCAATCTGCATTCTGCTTTGGTCCATGGACACTTAAAACATACACCTCCAGGGCACATTGCTGGGGCTGTCTTTCTCTAATCCTCTGGGAAGTGAAGGGGTGGATGGTGCTAGGTAGTGCCTGGGAAACACTGGCATTGATGTGCTGGTAGCATTCATTAAGAGCAATGCTTTATTGTATTGCCACTACTACGCAATCTCCAGAATCATCATTTGTGCATTGTAACTTCGTTTCACCTAGGATACCCAGCCAAGTACAGCCCATAAAAGAAATCTGCACACTCCTATCATCATCTAAAAACTGTACCACAGTTATGTTGGGCTCCACTATGAGAAGACCTCCATTACATTCTGTCTAGTGGCGAGGATCCCTTTATTCCACAAAATCCTTTCAGTAGTTTGATAGGATTTGGGATGATCTCACACTAGCAAAGGAATATAGAAAGAACAATTAATGACCCAGAAGTTCAACAAATGTTGAACAAACACACATGCATATGATCATGTGTGTTCACATTATTTAACATAAAATCTTGGTCATTTTTATCCAAAGCATACCCTCCTTGACTAAGACATGGTTTTATACCTCAGATGAATTAATACTTCAGTCTTAATAAAGGAAGATGTTTTCAATGTGGAAGTCACAAAAGACCAACTTTATCTCTGGGCTGTTCAGTTCCTCTTTGTTCCAGACGGACTGGAAGTATTGTGTGTCTTTTATTATGCTCCTGTCCTCTGTGAAGTGGGGCGAGCCCTCTAAGTCCAGGTACAAATGCAGAAACACAAACATTCCTGACTCACATTTCCTCTTCTGCTTTCTCCCATAGGATTCAGGATGCTCACAACCAATGACATTCTGGGTGTTTTGTTTTAAGGTCCCCACTAATCACAAGTTTCAGCTCTTTATTCAGACCTCTCCTCTCAGCCTGGCTCAGATAAGTGTCTATGAGACATCATGAATACCTAATTCAAAACAAATTGAAATGGATGGTGCCCTAGAAAACCACAGAGTTAATTGCTCTAGATGTTAATGTACTTGGAATCAGGGAGCCAAATAATGTTCCTGCAGTCAGTCTAGGTGACAAAGCAGGGTTCAGAGGGGTCTGAGCTCCCTATTATGCTTTGTTTTCAAAGAGGTAATAATTTATGTATCCTCTAACATCACCGGCCAGCAGCCACATCAGTGTATGGTCATATCACTTTCCACTCCATTAAATAATTTTCATGTTATGTGAAATACAAAGTAATGACCATAAGTTTTAAATAAAAATATATCAATTACACATCCAAAAGACCAGTGTTTTGAGCAAATGCTTGGTCAGGTTTTCGCAGAACAAGCTACAACCCAGTGCTATTTCACATCGTAATTTACTCCAGTCCACTCCAAGTTTTTGAACAAAATCCTAGAGAGTCCTAAAGACAGAATGCCTTGAAATATCCCGAGTGACTTAAAAGTGTACTTCATTCCATTGAAACCATTTTTTTCCCAAAGCATTACATTTTGTAGAAATGGAAAGATCATCTCAGTATAATTACTGAAAATGTGAGCTTTAGGTACCAGTGCAGAATCTTAGATATTTTACATTAAATACAGAAAAGTGTTTTATTCAGTTCTCATCAGTAACTCAAAGGAAAAGATGTAGTGAGTCTTGATTCCCTTTTGTCAGATCCATTTTATTCTGGTGAGATGCCATTAGTTTCCAGGTGGTATTACTGTATAGAAGTGATATACGGTAGAATTGCTGTAGTAACTATGAAAAACAACCAGGCCAAATAAACCTGACATTTCAGTTTGTTTTTAAGTATCCCAGGTAACAAGCTAAGGCCAGAACAATTAGTTGCAACTAAGTTTACCTAAGCACAGTTCTTTGAATTTCAGTAGTAGATGAGATCTGCTAGAGCTTTATTCATCTCCTGCTCAATGAATTGCATGTCCCTAGTTAGTACTTGTTAAGCTAACAGATGCTTAAATAAGTTGTCCTCTGAATAAGGATGATAGAAGTGGCTATTCCAATTTTATCCATGTTTGACGGATGCAAAATGTCACATAAATGTGCAGCCTAAGCAGTCAGCCTGAAGGGATAATTCTAAAATTATTTCTTTCCTTCTGTTTCTGCTGAAAGTTAGAGCTATAATAAAAACTGTTACTGTAATACAATGAGTTGTATTTTAGGTCTCTATTCTTAGATATGCTTTCCAGAGCAGCTATGTTTATGGCCTCTCCTGTGTAACATAACTCAATATCCTTGTTATGTAGATAACTCAGATTTATGCCTCTATACTATGACACATTTCACAAATGCAGGCTTAGTGTTGTCAGGCAGCTTGATGGATGTTAAATCCTGAAATCTACTCAAAGACATCTTGATAATGGCATGGCAATACTGGTTCCAAATATGAATGCAACACTGTTGTAGTAATCCATTGACTTCCTCCCCACCCTCATCGCCTTCTGTGATAGCAGTCATATTGCTAGAGAAATGTAATATATTAGACATCACGTTAACATTACCCGACACACATGCATCACCACATTGAGACAGCCAGGTAATTGAGTCTCACCCAAAGGGACGCTGCATTTTTTCCTTAGGCCTCATGCATGCTGTGATCATTGAATGTAGTAAAAATTAAGCCAGGAATGAATTAGCAAGAAATTAACAAGAGTCTTTTTGCTTCATTCTGATTTTAAAAGGACTTAACACTAGGAAGTGATGACTGTGGGACAACCACTTAATATTGACTAGCTCGATAAAATTTTATACGACATCAGCCAGTAACACCACTACCAGATCCCCAAACAAGAAGTAATCATTCTGGTAACTTTGCAGTCCTGGAACTCTTGAACCAGCTGCCAGATCAAATTAAAAGATTTTAAAGGAATCTTGGATGCATATGTAAATAATTTGCTCAGTAACATCTCAACCTTATTCTGACTGCAAGAAGCCTCTGTGCAGCAAACAAGGAAAGAACAAATAGAAGCTGGTGGCATGAAGGCAGGCAAAGTGGCCTTGTACAGTAATATAGTAGGAGGCAAAAATGTAGTGTCATCTTGAAAGTTTTTAATGAATGGAAACAGTGGGCAATACTGAGAAAGAGGCACGCTGCCAGAAGCAAAAAGATCCATTTAATTGGTCTTCTGCTTTTCCAAGAGACTTTGTTCAGCCTTGAATCTGCTGAGCCAAGTCTTCAATAGTAAAAGGGACAAACTCCTAGACTGGCCTCCTTCTATTCTGTTTAGCTTAAATACAAGGTCTTTAAAAGAATTTCAGACCCTATTTCAAAAACCAAAACCCCACAATTGTATGAGCAAGCATGGTCAAAGTTATCAAGTACAGACATTAATGACCAGTTGAATATGAGGTAACCACTAGCATGAAAAGACTGAATATTTTAGCTTTCAAAGGAGCATGTAGTTCCTGGGCAGAGGGTTGCTTTGGGCTGAACTGACCAGCTTCTCATTATTATTAATTCCTTATTTATCTCCCTTACAAAACTTTCCAACCATTTCAGTATGGCCCAGATCTGGAAGTTAGACTCAGCTACTTCCTAGCCAGAGGCTTCAGAAGAAATCATGCAGTGCCTTGAGACTGAGGACCAGCAAGTACCAGTGGATGTGTGGTTCTGAGGATAAAACATGAAAATATCTGTGTAATTCCTTAGTTGTTCTAGTGTAAATCAGTTATCTGAACCTAAGTAAAAGGGCAGATACCTTACTATAACCACCTATAACACCATGACGGATCGTGTTACTGCTTGCCAAAGACCACAACAGGCACTCTGTGCCAGAGGTCCACAGTTTAAAATAAGTTCCCTTTGTAATAAAATATTAGGTTTGCAAAGAAAAACTCAGCTAATGAGAAGTTTTCTTGAATCTTAATTGCAAGATATTATTTCCCATTATTCCCTACTCTCCTTTAGGTCTGATGAATTCTGTATCCATTTCTCTATTGTTGGATTAGCAGGAGCATGAATAGGAGGTGAAATACAGAGACAGTCAGTGTTAGATAGTCATATCAAGCCAGTCTCACATCTGCATGGCTCCTTTCAGAAAGCTGTTCAAAAGAAGATCTGAAAGAATAAGTGTGACAGGAGGAAGATATAATTTCAAAATAGCACAAGTAGCTCTAAGCAGCATTGAAAAAGTAGGGTACAAGGTGCAGTGTCTAACAGAAATTCAGACCACATAGAATTCCTTGATAAATGATTCATTCACTGCAGAGTTGATAAATGACAAAACAGAGCCATTTTAGTAACAGAATGGAGAGATATATCCTAGCTGAAAAGAATGGGATAAGTTTGTGACTCTTTAACAGAACAATATTTTATGTAATTCTGTACGGGTCCTCCCCACTTGAGTTGTGTGAATACTGAGAATTTCCCTATCCCTTAGAGCAACAAGTTAAACAGCATTATTTTTTTTCATGAATCAGTAAGATTTCCCAGACCCTGTCCTTGCCTCTTCTAAATCTGAAGAGGGGAGAAGTAAAAGCAGCATTACAGAACGCTTTAAATCAAAACGTGATCCTGGCTCAGGGTGATCTGTCCCACTTCAGCCTTGTGGCGTATTTTTCTGTGTAATGTACGTTTATAGGATGACCACAAATTTATGATAATCATTCAGTTTAAGAAGTTAGTGCATCATTACCTTACCTTCTAACCCAGTCCAGTCATCCTTTTATGTCAATTCTAGAGAGTCAAAGACTGCCCTAGGCTCATGCCACTTCTTTCCTCAGGGTAGTGAGCCCTACTCAGCAACAGTCACTGATAATATCTATTGGTGGTCAGCTAAGTAATGGAGAAGGAACCAACCCATTGATCTTTGTTAAAGATCATCCTTTGGGTTATCTGTATGGTGAGCAGGTCTTGTACAGCACGCTGCCTTGTTGCTGTATAATGCAAGTCATTTAACTCACTTTCAGAAAAAAATGGGACCTTAGACTGGCTCAGGGAAAAAAAAAAAAAAAAAAAAAATCAATTAGAGCCTCTCTTCTCAAAATCAATTAAAGACAGCAGAGTCTCCTGCCATTGACCCCTCTTTCAGCTAGTATAGCAGCAGTACCCCTCCCACTCCCCCTCTGCCTGATTTAGTGACAGAAATGTGGCAGGGATCTCTCTCTGCTGGGAGACAGATACTGGACCAGTCGCACTCAAGTCCTGTTTTCTCCGCAGCCAGGAGAGCTAGTATTGTGAAATTCTGACTTCACAGAACATTAGGGCCCCAAACCCAAGCAGAAAAACTCCCGAACAGTAGTAGACCTGCTTTTCCCTCAAAAATCAATTATTCAAAACACAGAGAAGCTGCTTTTAGAACAACCAGATTATTAAGCTTCATCCTATGACTTGAACAAGTGGAATATAACAGCTTTAACCTTAGCTGCCATCTGAAGCTACTCATTGATTTTTGTTCATCTTGACAGTAAATTTCTCTCCCATGTGCTATATCTCAATGTCCAGTAAGACAATTTTCACATCACTGCAGCCTGTTAAATAAACCATCAGATAGGTAATTCAGTGAAGAAGTAATCTGTGTGTATATATATGTGCAGGGTGTTAAAGTCAAGTTTCTTAAAGGTTCTGGACTATCCAGTAAGTCCAAACACCATTTGGTTTTGCCCACAATATTATTACCGTACATTGCATCTTTACTTTGCAAGCAGTTCTTCCACAGGAAACTTTCCACTGTTTAAGTTATTAGTGATGCTTTACTCTAGAGTGAAAAGAATGCAGATAAGCTATTAATCATCAAGAAAGGACAAGGGGTAATTTTGGCAATACATTAATCCTGTCACCATCTGGGATTAAATTAATCCAGAATTTACAAGAGAACTGGTAATACTTTGTACTTCATTTTGCTGCTACATTATACCAATACATTGTTTGCATGAAGAGGCACCTATAATTCATGGCCCTGCATCTTCCTGTGCGTACCATATTTTGTACACAATACCAGTATCTAGTTTACAGTAAAACAGTCTGCATTAGCCACTGTGAAGTGGGAAGTAAAGCCTGAAAAACATATTTGTAATCCAGGGAAAGGAGATTTACCCCCTTGCCAATATCCAAAAATATAGTCATTTACTGCCATATAGCATTCTGGCAATGGCTTTGCTGCATATGACATGGCATTGAACTGCGTCTAGGGAAATAAGAGATTAAGGGCATTAGGAAGAGCCTGCCAGGCATTTATCATTTGGAGCACACCATCAAAAGAACAAAGTTGCTTCTTAATTTTTTTTAAACTGTAACTGGGACTTGGAAAATTTGGGTTTAAGTTTTATTTTGTGTGATAGCATTCCTGTATACAGAGCAGCACAGGGAAGGCCTTTTAGTCTTAGAGGCTCTATTCCCTGCATGAATAGCGAGAGAAGTAATTCCCAACTTCACAGCGGTGTTGGGAGGACAAATATTTTAAAGTGATGTTGTGCTCCAAAGATAGAGCTCATGTGACAGTACTAGTAGCTGAGAAGGCAATAGGGTGTATATTTATGGAATGAGCCATGGTCAAAAGTATGTTTGTAGGTCAATTCCCTTACACTGGGCATTCCTCCTTCCCACTGCCCTGCCCAGCCAATCTCCTCAGTCATCAATAAGGCAGCTGGCCTAGTGTGGAGCTGCTAACAGCACGTGTTGTTTGAAAACAGCAGGCACCGCTTGTAAAAAACAATGGGATTTAGCAAAACGGGAATGTGGGATATCATGCATAAACAGGAGTTTATTGCCACTCCATTTGCTTTACTACAAAGTTTGCACATGTGATATTTAATGCCAGTTTCAATGAGATTTTTTTTTTTAATGGTGAAAGACTCGTCTTTAGGGGAACAAAGCAGGATAACCACTTTTGGAGGTGGACTTGTGGAGAAACAAGAACTTAACAACTTGTATACTGACATTCAATGAATTTATACAAGAAAGCATGCATTGCCTTTCGCTCTTGCTGCATAGCCTTTCGCACAAAGCCAGCCTACACCTTAGTAAAGTAGCAAGAAAAATTAGTCAGACAATGCTAATATTTTTGCAGAAAGCAAGAGGAGGAGCAGGACTACTAGAGAGGCAAGCTGGACTACTAGAGAGCCACATTGTCACTGACAGTACATTGGACTCCAAGACAAGCTAAGTTTTTTATGTCACATAGAAGTACAAGAAAAGTCCATGTGGTGCTACTAGGGAAGAGATTTTACCATATTAGCTCTTCAAAGACTTTCAGAGGTCTCTCTTTGCTCCTACTACATATGTAGAGACAGCAATGCAATCAATAAATGTTATAAATTTGTATATACTTATTGTAAGCAGTCATGCCTTACTATGTGCCACATCCAAAATAAATACTATTTTTCTTGCCACTACCTAGCAAAACCCAGTATGACTGTGACAGGACTTATAATTCTCTTTCATTTCACTGGGTCCTGAGTGCAGGAGAGTTGCAAAAACTATTTTACTTGAGAGCAGCAGTGAAAAGATTTATTAAAAAAAAAAAAAAGAAAATAAAAAGGAAGTTTTACTAGATAGAACATCACAGCTTTTACAGCTGTGACAATGACCCTAATGATTGTTCTACAGTAAATCTAGCAGTATATGCTCACTGAAGGGCAGCATACATTTTCAGTTCAAAGCACTATGCTCTTCCAAGATACGGTTTTTACAAAAAGTAAAGGTTGTTCTTCCTTATTTCAAATACTGAAGTACATGTTTCTTTAAATGAGTGCTCAAAGATCCTTGGCACTTCTTTAGAAGTGTTACCTCATAACAGATTGTCAAAAAAGGTATCAATTCTCCTTACACAAATGGATGGTGAAGCGCAAGCTCTGTTAAGAAAACACCTTTCGTACTTTATCAGTTCCTCAGCAGAGGAAGATACCTCCAAAATAGACCACCCTCCTCCTACACAAACAGAAGTCATTCCAATGCAGCTAAAAAGTGAATTTGACCCAGTTTACCTGAGACTGGAGAGGACTCCAAGAGTGCAGGCTGAATTCTTTCAACATCAACTCAGATACACCACAATAATTAAGGGCAAACATGTGTTAGCATGCTTCATTCTAGATTAAAGCTTAATATCTTAATAAATTTTGAAAACCAAAATATGCAATCCCACTTCAAGGGACAAGCTACAAAGTTGCCACTGTTTCTGTAGCAAAACCTTTTCGTAATAGCATACATTTCCATCCAGAGATTTCAAGTCCAGAACTTGATTGAAGCCTAACACGTGTGCTACCAAACCATGCTTTTCCTCATTGCTTCTGAGGAATTTCCCAGCATATTCAGTTCAAAAAAACAAACAAAGCTTCACATAAAACAGAAGATAGGGAGCTGGAAAATAAAAAAGTGAAAAATACTGCTGAAGTGACCTTTCTAGTAGAAATGTGGACGATACCATGCAGATACCCTACATTTAGCAGCTTCTACCTTTCCCATACACAATAAATGCTAAAGAACGTCTTACATAATATCTCCCAATGTTAGGATTGAAATCATGTTTCATTAATGCAAGCATATTTACACACACTCACGTACTCAATCAAGTATTGCCTACTCAAACTAACAACACTGAAGAGCCAATCCTGCAACTTCAGCATAAGACAGTATTAAAATTTGTATAGAAGTAAAAAGGATTTAGGAAGGTAGTCAAACCTCCCAGTAAGACTTGCTCCCCCCAAGAACAACAATATAAGTCACACAGGCCAGAAAATCATTTCAGTAGCTTACTGTGGAGTGTGATGTCATTCTCCAGAATTGAGTCCACTTAGATTTCCTTTCCAGAAAAGGATCATGGATACTATAGCTTCTCTTTTTACAATCTCTTTTAAACTATCAAACATGGAAAAGGCTGCTAACCCCTTTTGTTTTGCCTTCCTGGCCCTGATTGGTCTTTGCCTCTCCTGGACCTCCCAGCAATTGGAGAACTGATTCATATTGGTTTCACCTGGTGTTTGTTGGGCCTGAGTCACCTTTCTGAGCAAATTGTGGATGTTCAAACTCAGTGCCCTTTCACAAAGGCCTTTTCTTAAGACTCCTGTTCCCTTGGTTTTTAATTAGTTACTGTATATTAGAGTTGTATTTTTCCAGACTTCTTTATTTGAACCTTCCTTTCACCCCCACCCCACTCCCCCTTCCCCCCATCACTCCAAGCCCTTCTTCTCTTAGCCTTAAAAAAACAAAAGTGATAAGAAAACATGCATCCTATGCAATAGAAAACATGGTATTTTCCTCAGGTGAAAAATGCTGAGGCCAAGAATTCTCAGGTACTTTCCTATAATCAGAGTGTTCCCTAAAATGTTGTGTCTTGGTTAGCCTGTTTATGTCCTACAATATCTGTTCCCCAAACAGTAATAGCTTTTTGCAAGATAAACATTCCCAGAATCTTTCAAGTATTAGCAATGAAACTACCGAACTAACACTAGTATTAACAGTCAGTCTGGAGAATGAACCTGGGATCAGAGGTGACCACTCTGTGAAGCTTGCTCTTGGTCTGGTCTCAGGCAGGAGAGAAGGCAGTGCAGGCTGGATCAGTGCTTCTGGCTGGCTAGATCCACATGTTGAAGCTAAGAAATCTGTGTTTTCCTGAACAGTGCTCAGTGGCTGCTGGAAGTTGGACTTTTTGCTATTTACTATATTCAGTTCCCAAAATTACTGCTCACTTCTGTTAATAGCAGCATATTTATTACTGGTTTCAGATCAACGGAATATTTTAGACATATTATTTTTCATTTCAGTTACCAAATATGCCTTAATACTAAACTAAAAAACCTACAGAGAATTAATGAAATATGTGCATTTAACCCATGCCTGTTGCTGAAAACAAAACCATTTTTGTAAAATGGAACCATGAATAGAAAATAAAGCACAAAATATGCAAGTGGCTTAAGGTATTGAATAGAAATAACAGAAAACAATTGCCCACAGAGGCTTTCTGCTTGTGATCCTGAGTCACAGTGTATTACCAGAAGATGACGTGATCTTCAGCAGAATGAGTGAAAGACACAATCACACACTGCAAGTGACCCTCCACACATAAGAGGAACAGACATCAGCAGCAGGCAGCAGGGTCTGCACTGTGGCAATACCAAAGACAAAGTTAGGAAGTTCATGCTCATTCACAAAGCGATGTAAATTAATAACTACATGGGGGACGACACAATACGAACAAAGATATCAAACTATTGCTAGCAGATTTTCCATTAGAGTGAGAGGATGAATTTATATTTCTAAATTATGCTAATCCTTTTGCTAGTACTTTGCTAGTTCTTTGTGTTTTGCTTGAATAATCAAAACTCAGAAAGAAGGTTAAATAAGGCTTCTTCAAAAGAAAAAGCTAGTTAAAAAACTAGGAGACTAAAAGCACAAAAAAGAAACAAATAAAAAACACACCCCCAACAGATGGAAGTCAAATATCTCGCTTTAGGGGTGAGTGTTATTCCTGACAGTCCAAACCAAAGACTTTCTATGGTCTGTTTCAAGACAAGGGAAAAATGTGTATATTTGGGATGGCAATATCAGAACACTCTCAGCATTATTTTGGGAGACATTTATAGACTGTGATAGGTTTCCAGAAAGACAAAGTACTTTAGTAACATGTCTTTATATCTGTCATAAAGAATCTTTCCCAAGTGCTGTAAAAACTCCTGGCCAAGAAACAGTGTTAAGTCTCCCTTTTATAATTTTGTTTGAATGGTAAGATTTAATACATACATTTTGGAAAGTAACTTACATCATCAGTTACCAAATCATACAATAATGAAGATGGGCAGAAAAAAATCATAACAATCATGTCTTATTATGGTGAAAATTATGATACTTTATATACAGGCTAATTATTTAATACTGTACAGCTGTTACATTAGCTACTAATTACTATTAGAAACTACTACCAGAAGTTCACGGGTTTTATAAAAGCAAGATACAACTGTGGTGTAAGTGGAAAGTAAGAGTATATCCTCAGTTTTGCCACTGACCTTAATGTGTGTAGCTTCATCTGTGAAGATATATGGTCACATTAAACGTTCCGCTATGAACAGTCTACATTTGGCTTCCTCCAAGAGGCCCAGCTTTAACTGAAGAAAAACATAGTCAGTGTTTTAATTTAGGAAAATATTCAAGTGCATGCTTAATTTTTCCCCAATCACAAAACCTTTCAGCTTCTGATTAACTTTGATTTAAATGGGACAGATTCGTACATTTAAAGTTAGCAGCATGCCTAAGGCTGCCCCAACAGGTTTCTTCTCTTTAATCACTCTGTGTTGCATCAGCTCATGTTTCTCCCTCCTCTAATGCCCAAGATCATGAGCAAGTGTCTATCTTTTCTCAGCTTTGAACAGAGGAGAAGAAAGGCACGGGGCTCAGTTCTCCGAGCAGTGCAATATCACCAGTTGTACACTAAATCCTCATTCTTTCACAAGCCAGCGTGAAGGCAGACACCTCTTGCAAGCAGACCTAACCTCCAAATTAGGCACCACATATGAACATTCAAAGGCCAGAATTAGAGATAAGATTTCCTCATACAGTGCCTAAGGAGGGTTGGGTGGCTTGGGACAGACTAGGAAAGCCTGTATGATGAATGCAGAGATGCTGGTAGAAAGCATTAAGCATACCAGCAGTCAGCAAAGCAGCAGAGATGCTCCTACCTGCTCAACTCACATACCCAGGAACACACTCCTGGGTGGATGCTGACTAAGAATCACCGAAGAATCCGAATCAGGAACATTTTCCTAAAAACAGCAGAGGGATACAGGACTATGATGTCTGGTAGCTAAAGCACTTGGTCAAGAAGTTGGAGGTAGGGGTTTCAGGGCTTTTGTAACCTGAGGGAATTCAAACCTTCTCCTCCTGTAGAAATTTAGAGACCAGGAAACTAAGAGCCTGCAGAAAGGCAAAAGTAGCCCTAGAGTTTCCTTTGCAGGGAACAGGACAATCCTGAGCTTGATCTCTGCTCCTTTGATTACTGCTTTGGTTTTACATCTAGCATGATTTCATATAAAAAGAGTAAATAAACTTGAGGTCTAAGACCTGAAGCACAGAGTGTAATTCTTTCAGTAGCATTAAAAATGTATTAAAGTGTTTGCCAATGCAACCTTGCGCTCTTTAGGAGAGTATGACATATATTTAGTGGTAATGTTTAAATAAATAAGCTCCCCAATGTGTTTCGCAAGACCCTGGAGGGCTGCACAGAGCGGATAGATGGCTTCCAGTTGTCTTTGTTACAGAAAGCAGATCAACATGGCAGAGCAGCAAGGAGAGGAACGTGCAGAGAACTTACTGGAATGATTTGATAAAGATGCTAGTAATAGCTATTAAAGAGGTCAAAATAAAAAGAGATCTAGAGAAAGAAGTTGCAACAGCTGGAGACTTACAACTGCTCTCTTACCATCTTCAGACTGTGCTACGACAAGTGTACAAGCCTGCACTGAGGGGGACACATTTATCCAAGCAAATGTGAGGAGGGAAAGAGCCCTCTCATAACAGAATTAATTGTGAACTGCACAAATTCGTCTGAGTTTGAAATAAATTCTCAAAGCATTTGTTTAATCAGAAATAGCAAAAGCACTTCAGTGATTCTCCTTGAAGAAAATAGGGCTGGGGTGGTAATTAATGCAGTATCTCCATATCTCAAAGGATGGGAGTCCTGCAAAACATCATTTATTTAATAAAAGAAATAAAATATTAATTTTCTCATTCTGGCAAAGCAAATATATTGAGCATTTTCTATTGCATTTATATTAAGGTGAGCCAAGGCGATCGGAGATTCAGTCCTATTAATAATAGATAAATGTGATATTTTCTTGCATAGTTTGGTGAGGTGCACAAGGTTTAACAAATACAGAGCAACACATTCCCTCCTCTTACTGGGTAAGAGAGTCAAGATGCAGATATGACATTTGCAACAGGCTGGGAAAGAGGTTCTCTGTGGATACAGGAAGGAAGGGAGTAGGGATTGACCAAAAGCCACTAAGCCCATGAAATGAGTGCTGTATTTTGACTCAAGCCTCAAAGAGGAGGAGTAATAGGTGGATGAAAGGAATAAAAGCATCATAACAATGAAATCCCCAGTGCTAGTGAGGAAGACTATAGAGCACCTCAGATTAGTTTAATGAAAGGAAAGGTGTTCAAGAAGGATTAAACTTGGAATACAAGGCTCAGAAGAGGGTTTTCCTGCTATTGTTTTCTGATGACAAAAGAATAAAAACTGAAAGACAAAAAATAACGCAGCTGTCAAAAAGAGATGCCAAAATTCAGGTCAGGATTTCAGAAGCATGGAAGTGACAGAAGTGCAGATTTAAGGGGTCTGAAAGATGGACCAGAGCTTTAACAGATGCAGGAAAATGAAAAGAGGGCTAAAAATGAACACTAAGTCAGTAGCCAACAGAAGACCAAAGACTGGCATTGTAATCAAAAATAAGGAAGTGAAAGCATGAAGGAAAATCTTGAAAGAATGAGTTTGATGATGGGGTAGCACTTTAAGGTGGCTGAAAAGGACAGGTACCAGAGGTGACACGTAGACAGAAAAAAGGGGGAAACAGACACCGAAGTGTGAAGTGGAGGGAGCAAATCCTTAAGAGATAGATACACCAAGCGCTTTTATTAACTAAGAGAGTTGTTTTGCTTTGCCACATTACAGTTAGTAGTTAGGCAGTACACAGAGCTGGTAACCAGCTGATAGTGATGTTATTTACTGCACATCTGCGTTACTGCTGCTCGTTCAATTACAGCATCCCCAGCTTCTCTTCAGAAATCCCCAGAGACAACGGAAGAGTGCAGTGTTTTATGGGGGAAACTCCTCCTTTCATAGCTGGAGTTGCAGGAGCAACAGATCTGTGTGCTAAGCGCTGTGTTTCTTACTATACCACATTTAAGGCAGTGATTCAGTTTCGCATGTGTCATTCAACAACCAGCAATTCACAGTGACACCTGATACCTTCTGGCTGCAGTTCCCAATTAATATGAGATACTGGAGAGTGCGGCTGTTGAAACAGAAGTGCTGATGGTGTAAACAAGCCAGTTAAAAGTGTGTCAGGCTTTGTTCAGCTAGGAATCACATCCTTGTTACGAGCTGAAGTGTCACATCTGCTTCTTTTAGGTTAACTGACAAATTGCTGCTATGTAAATCTGTACTTTAAATATAATACCATGCCTCTCCTGAGGCTGAATGAGAATCAGATGAGCGAGAAAGTGAAACTGAAACAAAAAACAAAACACACCAAACTTGGGATATCTCACATGGCAGCAATATCCTTCCACTGAGGAATATAACTCTGTCTTTGAGGCAGGATTACTCACAAACACCATATATATAATAGTATCCTAACACAGACAGAGAAGAGATGGTGTTTTCCTAAACTGTCTTAGTAACTACAAAAGCTGAAATAGAGAAAATTGTCAGTGCCACCTCTGATTCCCTGGAGAAATGAGTTAAATGATCTCCGACAGTCATTACAAATGTTGGACTTTCATTCCAATCCTTCTTCTACCAACATGCAGGCAACATGTCCCACTGTAACTGAACACACAGTCACACTCTTTTCATCATTTGTGGGTGTGTAGCAGTGGGGGACATTCCCGTATGAGCAGTGTTGTCCTTCTGGAAACCCCAATCATCCTGCCAAGGACCTATACAAGGCTGCCCTGGCATTCCTGCCCCATCTGAAGACACAAATTGGTTTCACAGCTGAACAACCAATGAAAATAAGGGCTAGGCTGTGATAATAGTGTCTCTTCCATGCTGTGTAGCTGGCATAAGCCCAAACACAGCTGAGAAAGATGCAGTTCCTGCTGCCTACTGTATGAGTAGGTCTTAGCCCATCTCCCTAATCCTCTTGTTAGTTTTGGAGGTGTACTAACAGAGTGGAAGTCCTGAGACTTTATCAAAATGCTTTTGATTTCTTCAGGCATCAAAAATATTTAAATACTGTATGAGGGTGTGAATCTGACAGCAGAGAGATCCTTCTCACCTGATTCTGAAGATATCAGCTGCTAGTTACCAGCAGAGAAAGAATAATGGGCTAAATCATAGAATCACAGAATCAGAATAGTTCGAGTTGGAAAGGACTTTTGAAGGTCATCTAGTTCAACCCCCCTGCAACGAGCAGAGACATCTTCAACTCGATCAGGTTGCTCAGAGCCCCATCCAACCTGACCTTGAATGTTTCCAGGGATGGGACATCTAGCACCTCTCTAGGCAACCTGTGCCAGTGTTTCACCATCCTCATTGTTAAAACTTTCTTCCTTATATCTAGTCTAAATGTACCTTTATCTGACTTTCTGTGGCAGTGCCCATGCCCTCAAAGAGTCTTTGTGCCCTGTCTGAGTGGTTACCTGAACATGGGTACGATTAAGACCTAAATCCACTCTTTCCCCGCTTTGATATTCCACAGTGTACTCTGTTGCTTCTTACAGATTCTATGCACACTATTATACAATTTAAGACACAGTCCACTGAACAACATTTATTGGGGTTCAATATTCTACACTTTGCTAAAGTGCATTATGCTGAACAAGAGACAGTGGCTGAAAGCATCTATTTAAAGCCAAAGGCAGAGGCATACAAACCGCATTGTCAAAATATTTCCTGCTCCTTTTCATGCCAAAACCCCAGGAACATGAACATTTTCTAGCCAGTCTTTTGAGTTATGCAATAGTGTGAAAAAGCTGTTGCCTTTATAGCTGTTCAAGGATTTCTGGTTTGAACGCAGACACACTGAACATGACTTGTTGCCTTTGGAAGATTAGGTTTTTCCTATCAACTTCTGGTGCACCAGATGCATCGGCATTTTAACATACCTGCCCAACTGTATTGTTCATCATGGAGGGTTGAGCCAGAGCCTGAGCATTGTATTTCCTCAGCACTAATATCTCTTCATATATGAGATATATGAAGAGAATAAAATTAGCATTTTTTGAAATTTTGCAAATTGTAAAACCTCGGAGCACAATTTCAATTAATCCATCAAAATCAGAAGAGAAAGGAACTTCAGGTTCTATAATTCAGTGAGTTCCAAAAATAGAACTTAATTGCATGAAATTGTGCTCTGATCTATATGCTTCCATGGACAAATGCAATTACTGCTTCTGTAAACAAGTTAATGGATGTGAGAGAATATAGTTCAGAATACCTTATATGTGAACAACATTTCACAAAAGCACATAGACATGGGATTGTGTTATGATCAACAGTAATCAATACAGTCCCATTGAAATGGATACAATTATGCTGCTCTGTTGGTGTATCAGCTATTCAAGCTCTCAAAAAAATTTCTCATTAGCACAAAAGCAAAAATACTTTTTTAGGCAAGGCAATCAAAAATCTCAGAGCGACTCTAAAATCCCAACTCTATCAGTGATTGCTCCGTCATTAAGCAGAACCCTCTCAGGAAAGAAGCATTCAAAATGGTAGCTGTTACATTGCCAATAAAATTGCAAATGCTAGTAATTCTTGATGGCACAAGACCTTGTGATCAACCAGTCAGATATTTTCGTGAAAAAAAGGTTATGAGATTGCCAGTAATTTATTTGTCCTTGAACTGCAGAGCTGCAGTAGGAAAAGACACACTTCTGAAGATGGTTTAATCTGCTTACTGTATATTTTATCCTGTGTCTGTCTACTTTTTAAACCCAAGAGACAAATGCTTTCAGTCAGGCTCCCGTCTGATGTCACCTTTCCTGTTGCATTAGCCAAATCTGTAATCTTCAAAAAAAAAGTTTCTTTCAACAAGCTGCTTTTTTCACAGAACTATAATTATTACTATTAATTATAAATCTCAATAAATCATTCTCTTCAAAGATCGAAAAAAGTTTCAAGTTTTTAAGTTCCTGTTTCTTGTTAAAAATTAATTTTTTAATCACCTTTAATATGATACATTTAGTTTTAATTTCTTGCCCCTTAAAAATGTTGGCTTTCTCCAAAATGTGATTTGCCCAAAAGTTACACCCACACAACAGGTGGATGGAAAGTCTAAAATTTCCTGTTTACAAACTGTCTTTGAACAGAATATACACTTTTAAAAATGTGTTTGGCATTGGTTGAATGCAATTTATACACATCACACAATGAGAACAACTTGTCAAGATTTTATGGAATTGCTTTCAAATAAATTATTTGTCAATTTTCTTTTTCCTTGTAAGGCTTAATCAAAATATGCTGAAGTCATTAGAAATGTACCTGAGCTTTGAATCAGGCTGTATTTATTCAGCATATAGAGCTGGTTAATAATTCACAAATATATTCAGTGAATTATTCATTTGTTAAATTTTATGTTTTTATGCCTAAACTATTTGAGAAATAACATTGCCCATTATTCATTCAGCTCTAAATCATGCTCACTTGTAAACAAACCAGAAGACTAAAGAAACATTGGACAAAAATTACCTTTTTTTGTTCTCTGGATAGATGTGATCTCATGCTTGGTAAAATAAGATATGGGAGAAGAACATTTCTTGGGTTTGCTGCCATGAAATACACCCCACTGAGGACTTTCTTGCCATTTCTTAATTGTGCTGAGTAACAGAGCAGCCAGTTTGTGGGAACAGCTGTTTAGGCATAATTTGAGGCTCAGGTACAGGTTGCCTACATGTTTGGAAAGGCAACATTTCTGGCAGTCAGGGACAGCTCCCTACTCCAGGCAGAAGGGCTCGCCTCGCCTGGACAAGGATGGCCAAGAGAGCTGCGATGTGAACACACACACACAGGACCCTCTCCAAGCTCTCAGCAGCTTTTGTGTTCTCATCGTGTGAAATGATTTTCCCAATGTCCTACTGCAACACTAGGGCAGGCTGAAAAGAGAGCAAGCCCATTGCGAGCTACTGTGCACTCCCAAGCTTTTGAAAAGAGTTTCTCACACACAAAACTGTCTGTCTGGGACGCTGCTATTTATACCTGCAATGGTCCACTGCACAGGACTGAGGGCTTTTAACTGTTGCTGTGAAGAGCATCTATTTTATATGAAGCCTCACAGAAGCAAACTGACATTTGATATAATTTCTTACAGAGATTGCAATTCTCCCTCCTGTATACCCTGCCAAAATATTTGCAACCAAGTGCATTTAACTGAAAACTTGGCATAGGGCTTCCATCAATTATTTTCAATTCACTGAATAGGTAGATTAGTCAGGGAAAAAGCACAATATATATGGGCAAATCAGTGAGCCAATCATTGGCAGATGCCTTGCTTCAGAATTAAAGTATTTTGACCTTTCACGGCAGATGGTTTAAGGAAAACGGAAGTTTAATAACAATGCTTCACTTGTTAAGATTTCTCAATCGATACACCACATGTGAAAGGCTATCTCACAAACGGAGACACTCTCAGCACAGTGAAATGACAAGTTTTTAATAAATAGAAGAGTATTTGGCTACTGCAAATAAAGGCAAAGGAAATGTGTACTTTCACATTAGAGTGCATGGGTAAAGTGAACATCAGGGTGTTCCTCCAGCACCTTTGCAAAGAAAATCAGACACGTAGCAGGGCTGCAAGGAAAGGCCTGGAAGAGACACCTCACTCTTCATCTTTAAACATCCTGAATCTGCCTGGCCTCTGCCTGCCTCAAGGACAGACGTGTTCTGAGGGAAACCAGTAGGGAAGATCACTTCACCAGACCTTTGGATCTGACAATGTTACAAGTGGGCAAATACTACCTAACAACAATGTTCATTCAAGACGAAATCCTTTCCACTGCTTAAACACACATTGCGTTTCCCAAAAGGTAGCGAGATGCCTTCTCTCATGCTAGATTTGCTCTATTCACAGCCAAAGTGCGCACTGATGCTTGCAAAGTGCTTGTGACAAAACCACAGCTCAGTTGTTATTTGTTAATATTCCCAGATTTGCAGTTTTATCTGTTTGATCTTAGCACTCTTCAGCTCATGCCATAGCAATATTTCACTCAGTGCTGTAGTAGTTACACTGCTGTTACAGCCATGGTATAAGCTTCGACTTATGAAAGCAAGATTGTAGAGAGGATTCATATTTGATATCAAAGCAGTTAAAACAGATGGGAAAATCAGAAACCTGATAATGGGACTCTATGGTCAAATGCTTTTCTACTTTTCCCAATTTCCATTCTTCTAATGAAAAATATTCTCTTTGCCTTCAAATCTCACTTCTCTTATATTTACTCTTTTATCACTTTCCCATAAATCACTTCTTCCGCTCTCTGGATGAATTAAACTCTGTCTCTGAGTGCCTGAAACCCTGTCATGGCCATCTAGTGATGATGTAGAAATGGAAGTATAAATGCAGCCCAGGACACTGCGTAGACTGCTGCACATTCATCTCAAAATTGTTCTAAACTGAACGTTGCATCCTCTTAGATTAACTTTAGTCTTCCTGGAACCTGACAGAAAATTTGTTTTTAACAAATATTAAGCAGCTTCTTAAGAAATATTAATCAGCTTGTTTTAATCAAGTCACTAACAATATATGCACACTGACTTTTAAGTGATGGAAGCTCACCTTTAACTGGTCTACATTCAACAATTAAAAAATCCTATTATACCAAATATTTTACAAAGCAAGGGTCATAGTAACTAGAGGCTGTTCTAGTTTATGTAAAAAGATTTTGAAACAACAAAATAAACTGTAAAATATTGCTCTGCAGACAGGCTTTCAAAGGTATTTCACTGTATACTAGCGGATTTTTACAAACTCGTCCATTCTCCTTTTCAGAGTGTTTCAGGAGATTTTCAGATCATGTTGGATACAAACTGAAGTGCAGCTTATATTAATACTTTAGCAATTCTGAAAGCCAAATAAGCTTTCCTAAATTCCGTTTCTTTTTATTGCTATATCTTTTGAAATATTTACTTAGTATATTCTATCTGGTTTTCTACACTAATATAAGAGGGTTAGATTCTCCATCACATAAAAGATCTTTTACAACACTTCCATGATGTCAAGTAGACTCAACGGATGTAAACATCCTTCTGAAAGAGGCCTCCCTCGCTGGTTTAAATCTCTGTAAAGCAAGATACCAGCCCCAATCTAACTGCAGTACAAAGGGAAATTTGGCTGTGATTGAAATCATCTGACTACGGATGCCAGAACAGTTTTGTTATATAATGCATGTGAGCACAGCTGCTTTCTTATCACAAGACCCAAGATGAATACATCACACTTTGAAGGGCAGAGTTACCTTCCCTTCTGCCTCCTAATAAATCCCTCTTGATGGGTTACTTCCCATGGGCCATTCACAACACAAAATAAAACTGTCCAGGGTACAAGACACAAGGAATTGCTACCAAACCGTCCCCACTTTCATCCCTCACCTCCATCACTTTCTGAATGCTATTTTCCAAAGGCAGCAGGAAGGAGATTCACTCTGTTCCTCGAGGTACCTTTATGTGGAATAACATGAATAATTTCTATAGGACCTAACAGAGTGCAGCCAGTCGAATGCCTGATTTGGAAAATCTTGGGGTGCCATTTGCCATGCAGGCATGTGCAATAAGTGCAGAAAAGCTTTCACTCACAAACAGTGAGAAAGCCATTTCTAATCTATTCTTGACCTGGGAGCACTGTATTATTGAGTGAGCTCTGTAATTTAGTCCAGACCACTATAATGATATCAAGACCTACATGGTATCTATAAGACTCACACCACTCCCTGACGTGTGAACTGAGCACAAACATATTAAAATTTCACTATTACTGTGTACACAGGACGTACACAGTTTGACCACCATCTGCCTTCTAAGAGAGGGTGCAATATAAAAATATCTAACCAGCAGAATCCCCATTTTAAACAAGGTTTTCCTAACTTTCAACATCTGATCAATCTAATCCAGTTGGGCTTCACAGGTTTCCATCTAGAAACCTACTTCAATATTTTGCTGATTCAGAATATATGTGAAAGAGGAGGAATATTCCACTAACCAAGATTTTATAATTTGATATGGAAAATACAGTAAAATAAATACCACTTTAAAATACGTTTCCAATAATTCTCACAAACTTTTCTGCTTTCTGTATGTAGTGTTCACCACTTCACATGATGACCATCTTCCACACAAGATCTTGAATATTTTGGGGTTGAGCACAAAAGATCTTTGTGTTAGAAGCTGGGAGAGTGAATGGCAATGCAACTGCTTCAGCCTCTGGGATGCTCAGCAAACTGAAAAGAGTGAAGAAAATTGGCTAGCTATAGCACAGATCAGATGTTAGTACTGAACTAGAAGTGATGTTCTTGACTGAAGGCTGGACAACACATAGTGACAGTGAGGAGAGAAAAAGAAAGGCATATTTCAAAGACAACCTCTACAGTCAGAAATCCAGAGGTTTCCTTCAGAGATGGGGGGATCTGTGAGAACAAAAGTGGATCAGTGATATATGAAGGAAAAAGGGTTTGGCAGGAGCTTCATTTCTATTCTCACGCAAGGCTGTGAACTCTTAGAATTTTTTTTCCTTAAAAGGTGACTTTCTGCTAAAATTACACACAAGATTCTCCCTCTGTGACACTAGCATAAAAATACAAAGACCCAATCAGTTTTACATACATTGGGAGAGATCAGACTGCTTTGCCCCTTCAGGTGCAATATATAGTATCCATATAACTAAACCATTCTTCCCAATCTGTTACCAACAAAGGTATTATTTACAGTTCAAGTCTTTGATTTTAACTTGTCTAGAACAATTTCACTTTTATGTTCCATGAAGGTGCGAACAGAAGATATATTAGATACAGGAAACTGTGATGAAAAAATCTCCAGAATGGGTTTTGCCATACTGAATGTTGCCCTCTGGTCTGGTTTCTGGCAAGTGGTAATAATGTAGCCTGACTCTCAACTGTCCTGACCTGTGGCTATTGTCACATACTTTCCCGAATCATCCACAAGACATTGAATGAACTCGGCATAACTTATTTTTGTTATGCAACCGTGCGAAGAATACAACTCAGTATCCTGGACTGGATGGCCTAGAATAACTCTGTGCAGAAATGACTCAGTATCCAGGGAAAACTTTCAAGCTTGCAAAGACATGACTTTTTCCTAGAAAGTAACTGTTAAACTCTGACTAATGCATTCCCCTCTTTTCTTCTTCTCTTTTTATTTAAGGCTATCCATACAGGTTTTGAAGCTCTGAATGTTCCTGGGCACTGAAAACAATGGGAGGTGGAGACTGTAAAAAATGTCTGAGCAAGCGGGAACTCAGTCTGGACAATACTCTCTAAGCGATATTTTGTGAACGTTTTGGGGAAATGCAACAATCCAAGGGTCTAGAGCCAGACATTTCCTTTTTGCCCAGGCAGTCCACATTTCCAGGGCACCTATTAGGTGTCCTGGTAAGACTGAAACTTGGCCACTAAGTGAGCTGCTTCTGCAAGCACAGTTTTATGCAGGTTAGATGAGCCACACTGCTGACAGTCTTTGAGTCCCAAGTGCTTCTGGCCCAGACTAGTGAGAGCAGCTCTGGGGACTTCAGGAATTACGGCCCTGTCACAAACCTGGCAGGAACAAAGCTCTCCTCTCTTATCCCTCCATTCCTGCTGGAAAACTTCCTGATGCCACATCCAGAGATGTATTTTTTGTGAAGTGAAACCAGGTAAAAGCAAACACTAAGAGTAAATAAATATTAAGAAGTTGCTTTAGCAAAGTAAGCCTAAAACAGACGATGTGCCCCTACCATCTTAACAATTGTAGTTGACTACCCAAAAGAGTGAAAATATATATCATCCCCAATCAGAACTCAGCTAGAATTTGCTCCTAGGAAGTTAAACATCAGTGAATGTGACAGAGAAAGCTCAAACTTGCAAAAACACTCTGACATAAAAGACTCCTTACTTTGTTTCAAGCTACTTCACACTATTCCAGTCTCCTATGTGAAATAGCTAGTCAATCCCCATACTCTAGGTACACATCACAGGAATGCCACAGAACTCAAGAAAATGTGCTGTAAAGCTTAACATAAAATCGTATCACCTGAGATACCCCATAGGAAGGCATGCAAAATCCCTTTTTATTGGAAACAGCATCTCGCCTTGTCACAAGGTCAGCAGACTGAGAACTGAGGTGCTCCGGTCTGTTTGCCATAGAGCTAACCTTGGACAAACACTTTTTCCTCTCTATCTCAACGTATGTGTTCCTGAGATAGTTAAACAAGATCAAAATCACAGAGAGGCAGCAAGAATTACTAAGATTTGTAGTGTGCCTTGAAACATTCAAAAAACCACCACTATTCTAGTCCTGACTACCAACACCCATTATGAGAAAATTTCCATATATTATTACATAAAGCCATAGAGTTACTAAAGACACTGTGTAATGTAATAGATGAGCAAGAATGTTAATTACCTTAGCTAGCAAGAGGAACTCTTTTCTCACTGGCACAGCCTCCAGCATGTTTGGATGCAGTACTTTGTTTTCTTCAGAGCAATGGTGACATTTTAGATCATCTTCTACGCTATAAATGGAATACTGTGATCTGCTGAACATTTGCTACTTGGAAGACCATTTCCTGGTGCCCGAGTCATTAACTTTCTTGGATGACATTGCCACATCTGTAACAAAAAGATGTAATGTGCTGTTAATTTATGAGGCTACTGTAGTGCTGATATTTTAAACTACTCGGGTGTGAATAGCAAAGGCTGGGTGGTATTTGAAATCTCTTTGGCAATATTACCTCACTGTGGATGATATTTGAAACCATTCTGGCACTCAAGGCGTTGAAGTCAGATAGAAAAAGTATTGACCACTGCAGGATCTGAGATAATATTTCCCAAGGCAAATATTTCATTCGTAGTGACAGGAGAGGAGTGCACGTGAACAAGAACTTAACAGGGCTGCTGGTTCTCAGATTAGTACTTTGAACAAACAGTGTTCCTGTAGAAAAAGAAACCACTGACTTCAGATTTATCTTTTAACAATAGATGGGGAGGTAGCAAAACTTACTTCTGCAAGAAAGGCAGAGCTGGACGGTAAAAGGTGGTTTTCACTTTACAAAGCAGAAAATGAATCCATGTTCTGTGGGTCCTATTGTAAGCCTTTAGGGGACCATTATTGCCATCTAGTGTGACTTCGAGCATAATATAAGCCACAAAATTGTACCCTTTCAGTCTACTTTGAGCCCAATAACCTCCACTCAAAGTCAGTCTTGTCTTTTGGAAACATTTGCAGGCTCAGTTCTAGAAATACATGCTGGCTGTGGTTTCTTTGACTGCTACATCATGTTACTACTTTGTTTGAGTATCCAAATTGTTGCCATACTTCTGATTTCACCATTCACTTTCTTGATGCTGATTGATCTGTGTCTTATGATAACTTAGAGAAAATCAAAATCCTCATCCCTATTTAACAGAAAATTGAGATAATCACATTAAAAAAAAAACCAAACAAACAAAACAAAATCAGAGGAGTATGGCTAGTGCTGAGGAATTAATCTTGCATTAAGGAAACTGTCCTTAGGCAGAGGCACCATGCAGGTTACCACTTCAGTGTCCAGTAGAAAAACACAGAAATTCTAGTATGCTGATTTTACAACTATGGTTATTAAATTATTAAAGTCTAAACAAGATGCATGTAAGGCTGTCAAAACACTCAAGGAGAGATTATTTCAAGTTCAAATCTGTAACTGCATGTCAACCATGTACACTGACAATCAGTAAACACGAGAACAAGAAATCAAAAAGTCTCTCGGGTTACACCTCATTACCCCAGTGCTCATCCTTTTGGCTGGAAGGAAGAACAGTCCTCTCCTACCTAATCCCAATTCCCTTCTTTCAAAATATAGAATGTAAATGAGTTTGGCTGCAGATAATGATGTTTCTGTTATTAGTAACACCCTGAATAACTTCAAACCCTGGCTGGGAATTTAACTCCCGGGGACTTGGCTTGGCAGGATCTCCTTTTAATAGACCCTGCTCAGCACAAGAGTGTGAAATGGCTTCAGAGTCCTCTCCAGGGGCATTGATAGGCCTGCACGCTTCATCACAGGTTATTACACGCTCACATTCACTGACTTGAAAATCTGCGGGCAATATATGTAACTTCAAAACATCCATGAAGCTCCTCAATCTGTCTGGAATTATTACCCTGTGATTCTGAATGCATCTGCTGACAGAAAATAAGGATTTGGTATGAAATCCTTTTGTTTTGTGTTGTTTCTATGGCTGCCCAGGGATCCCCAGAGGAGAAGCTGAATCAGAGGCTTTCAGTTGCATTATTAAGACACAATTTTATGGTGTAAATTAACTGACCAGCTTGAGTTGCATTGGAAGAAGCCTCCTCAGACAGACCAGAGCAAGATACCTGGCTAGGAGAAGATCCTTTTACACTTCACAAAAATGGCCTTATCGATAATGGCCAAGTCTTGTAATAGTCTTTGTCAGGGTTACCAGCAAGAATAAACCACATGTCCTTCACTCAGTTACCTAATTACCACTGCTTTGTGTATCACCTAAGCACTGGAGGCCTAAATACCTTGGCACTCTTATCAATGGAGAGAAAAGGTATTGTCACATGGGATGCAGCCTCCCTGGAGCTGTTTATCTTTCTGCATTGGCCATACCAGCAACAAGACTCCTTGCCCAGCACGTCAGGGAAACTGTTAAAGTTAGATGGGATAAATCTGGGCCTAGGTTTTCCAAAGTGGCTGAGTACCACAGGAAGATAACATTTAAGGGGACATATAGTCTTGAATAGGACTTACAGCATGTTTTCACTCAAATTTTTTCACTAACAATGGTGTCTTCACAGGAATTGAAATTTCCTTTAAATATAGATTTTGACGAAAACGCATTTTTTAAACTATAAACATTTGAATAACAGTTTTAAATATTTTTAGAATATGTTTTTATTTTTTCATGAAATATATGTTAAAGTTCATTGCTTTTAATATCCATTGAATAGTCTAGACATTTTAAAATAGAAGGTGGAACATTATACTTAAATCATCCAGAATTTCTTTCCTCTCACAAAATCTGCTTTGGGGGAAAAAAAAAAAAATCCCAAACCAAACCCAAGCCCTGTGCTCATCCTGGCTTTGGAACACAAAGTTATCCAACTGTGGAATTTCCTAAAAGCTATAAGGAAGTGCTGCCAAAATCTTCACTGCTTCTTTTGAAAACGTATAGTTCATGCAGTTCAATAGATTTCCATCAATTTGATCAGATGACATTGTCATCTAATTAATTCTAGTACAAATTCATGTGCCTGCAAGAGAGAATTAGCTGAAGATTGAGGCTTCTTTTAGTTAATTATAACATAAAGACAACTGAGTTTATTATAATGTTCCTTGGGGTAATAAATCTACAGTGACCTTAACCATGATTTTTTCTGTCAGTTCAAAAACATAATATTCATTCTTGGTTAGCCAGGTGATTTAGTGTGTTCTTCAACTGCCCAGCAACAGATTATTTCATTTATGCCTTCCATTTATTCTTCCAACATCGCTGATGCAGGTAATAAAGAATCAGGTTCACAGCTATTCTCTCTGGTTAATTCGTCATAATTGTCTACATCTTAAATTAGGGATATTATGCTGAACTGCGTTTAATACAGTAGCTTCATCGTGTGCATCAGACAAGCTCAAAAAAAAAAATGACCTTGACTGACACACAAGTCATTTTAGATTACAATTCGCTAAAAATATCTTGTTTAGAAGCATTAGGCAGATGCAGACAATGGTCCTTGTCCTTCTGTGTTACTGTTGGTTTCCACAATACATTGACAATGCTTTTAAAAAAAATGTACTCCCTCACAACAGGAAGAATACTATAAATGACAGAAGTTGCCATCAGAGGATGAGTTTGCATACAGACACTGGTATTGTGTTTTGTCCTTCATTACTCACCTATATTATGTTTTGCTCTACTTGACCGATGTTCATTGCTAAAATCTGTTTTCTTCTGAAGGATGCTTTTCTTAGGCATTATTTTCACAGATGGATTGAAGAAATGAAACTAATAAAAAAGAAGGCAAGTGGGTTAGTAGGTTTAGTTCAAGGCTAAAGAGATCCAAGTCTTTTATTCCCGCATCATTGCTTTACCGTCACAGATGACATCAGAAACACTGAACAGCAATGTTACAGTCTCAAAGAATCAGAATGGTTGAGGTTAGAAGGGATCTCTGGAGGTCATCTTGTCTAACCCTTCTGCTCAGGCAGGGTCACCTGGAGCAGGCTGCCCAGGACTCTGTCCAGACAGGTTTTGGATGTCTCCAAGGATGGAGACTCCACAACCTCTCTGGACAACCCGTGCCAGTGCTCAGTGACCCTCACAGTAGAAAAGTGTTTCCAGATGTTCAGAGGGAACCTCCCGTGTTTCAGTTTGTGCCCATTGCCTCTGGTCCTGTCACTGAACACCAATGAAAAGAGTCTGATTCCATCTTCTTTGCATCCTCCCTTCAGATATTTGTATATGTTGATGAGATCCCCCCTGAGCCTTCTCTTCTCTCTAGGCTGGGCAGTCTCAGCTCTCTCAGCCTTTACACATACATGAGGTGCTCCAGTCCCTTAATCATCTCAGAGGTCCTTTGCTGGACTCTCCAGTAACTCTGTATCTCAATGCTGAAATAATTCCTTTTTTTTTTTTCCTGGCAATCAGAGAATGCAAGCAGAATAGACAACTATGATATCAAGAGCACAAAGAAGTAAAAATTGTGAAAAATAGATAAAGAAGGGATTCACACCATGTTGAAGCAAAGATGTCAGATGAGATCATGATCTTTTGTTCTATCTCAGCAAGAAACTTAACTGCACACAAAACATTTTGCTTTAAGAGTGTCCTCCAGCTCCTGCTATGGAGTGACTATTGGAAGGTGACATTATCCTTTTCTTGTGACTGGTTATGTGCCCTGGGAAATGTAAAAATATCACCAACGTATGCATAAGAGAGGAGTTAATTAGTTTAACTTCCTGATGGGAATATATTAACAGTGTAATAAGATGCTCAAATACTCTCTTTATGATTGTCCCTGCCAAAACAGTTGTTGGAAAGCTTTTTTGTAATATAAAAAGTTTTATCCTCCATATGGAGATCCAGATGCTGACTATGATCTTTGTGTGGCAGAGGTAACTGCAAACACTTAGCCTCTGCATCTCAGCACGCTGCACCTCTGAGACTGTCACCGGAAGGATCCTGTGTCAGGATCGATATCTGTACACAACTTTCTCCTAAATTCTCTATGAAGCCAAAGGGAATCATTTCGCTGTATCAATACACAATGCTTTGAGAGGAAGCAAATATTGTAATTTTTTTTATTGCCACTCAGTGCTTTTGTTTTTTAAACTCTTCTGTGGCCAAGTTCAAATGCAATTTGTCTTACACCGTCATTGCCCAAAGTGGACAACATAATTAATCATCTATCCTTATGTACTTGTGACTTAAAATTACTTTTAGCTAAACACTCTTACTCTAGCTCTCCCCTTGATTAATCCTGAACCATGTAAGCATGAATTTTATTACTGGCTCTGTCTTTCTGTCAGCTGGAATGTCACTTTGGAATTTAATCTAATGGAAAAAAGCATAGTATGTTGATTTCCCCACTGTTCTAAAAAAGTCATCTATTTTCCTTTTGAAATACTTTTTAAAATAGGTTTTTTGGATAGCTGGGATGACCAGTATGATATTTCCTTCTGAATAGCTTTCTAAAACTATACATAAAATACCTTCCTGCTCAAATACTGACTATGAGTGATGTAGGATTATGATCCCTATAATAAAACCTTAAATCAACTTCCAGTTTCTTTATAACTGTGTAGACAAGAAAAATCTTCTCGAAAAGCCCCACTAACCTTAGGATCATCATTTAAGAGGACACTGTCTCCTAGACTATTTATATTTTTATCTGTATCTGATAGAAATCTGCGGGTAGGATACAGTCTAATTTCTATTTCCCTGCTTTATAAAGGCAAACAACTACATTTAGCTGATTCTTTCTCTCCAAGAAATGCATTATATAAACAATAAAGAAACTAAGACTTTGAGCAGCATAGGCAGCAGTGTCCTCATTTATATCATTCCAGGTTTACAAATGAGAAGGACTGTAAAACCTTTTTTCAGGTTACAAAAGAATGGTGGCAAATTTCCAATTATTTCAGGAGATCAAGCAGCCCTTTTCAATGCCAGAGTTTTTCACATTTCTCTAATGTTGTCTTGGTTGATCCCACCACTTCATTAGTAATTGCTTGCATTTAACAATTATAAAAACTTTGGAAGATATCAAGACAAATATCTGTGAAAATAAAAAATTCAAAATTCAAAATAAAATAAAATTTAATAAAAAGACTCCTGTCACTGCATATCCCCAAGTCCCCATATTATTTTGCTCATTCATTTATAAGATTATATATTAAACAGCTATCTCTTTGAAGGGCCTTTCTGGTGCAAAATAAATTAACTTGACACACAAATTGTTCCCATTTTGCAGCTTTTCTAAAATATTAAGTCTTGTTGCCAAAAAAGCAAGTATTAAAAAAAAACCAAAAGCAAAGAAAACTAAAAGAACAACAATACCCGGTTCGGGGAAGAGAGATTCCCTGCTTTCCAACACCCACCCATCACAGGAGACATGCCTAGGAACCAGGATCTTCAAGCAGACCCACATCTCATTTTGGGAAAAGATTTTTTCAAAGTGAGTAGGATTGTTTTAGTGACCACCACACTGAGTTATAAGCAGTTTATACAAACCCAGCACTACTTTTTTTGCCATAAACAGTAACAACATTGTCATGGGCTCCTTTGAAAATCTTTCCCTCAACAGTTTCACAAGGAAGGAAGTTGTAAGATTAATTTCTGGTCATCTAGCCACTGTTTGGCCATACATGAAAACCAGACCTGGTGCCATAACTGAAGGGAAAAACCTCAACAGCTGTCTGAGTTTCCTATTCTGCAGTTACATCACTTATACAACTGCTCGTGCTAAGAAAGTTGTCAGAATAATGGTACTGCTGTATCAGCGAAGCTCATTTCCCTGATGATCCAAGAATTGGTATAGTGATACACTATATTAAGGACTCTGTGTTTGCACTAGGAGGATCTTACCACTTTCATAGCACAGTTATAGGTTAAATACTACAGCCATAACCTGGATAACCATCTTCCAGCATGAAAACTGCTTGATTTGGAATAATTAAAGTACTTCTATATATTATTTATTTCAAATGAAAGAGTAAAAGATCTTATGTTCTTCAAGAACTTTAAGTATTTACTATTTATCTGATAGGTTTCAATTACTTTAACTTGCCAGAATGACACTCCCCTTACTGCCAGACTGCCTGGTTCTAATAACTAGGTAAGCTGTCAAACTGCATATTGTATATCTCCTGTCACTGTCGTTCTGATGACTTTTATATATGCTCTGCTTCCCAAGCACTGTTTTATTCTGAGACATTGATATAATCAATATCTTTTCAAATCATGTCTTGCTCAGGCAGATAAACATATTAATCTACAAAAGTGATGCACTTTAATACGAAGCTTTTATCCATTCTTATTGGTTATTAACCAATTACATATTATCAATGCTTTTTCATTCTGCAAAAATTTAAATGACAAACAATAGCTGTTGTGACAGCCAACTTGACCATCTAGCACCATCTTGAGGTTAAACCGATCTTGACATTCTAAAATAAACGGACATTGCTTAATCATAAGCTCACCAGAAACTCTAATGCAGATACCTGTTTTTTAGTGGCCAAAAAAAAAGTAATTCATCAGTTATAAGACAAACATCTTATAGATTTGTTTTCTTTGCTTCCTTCTATCGACTTTAAGACATTTCTGTTAATTCTGCTAGCAATTAAGCTTAAACTTGTATTCCAAAAGAAGAGTGGGATATTACACATTTTTATTTTGTAACTACACTGAACACTGTACTCAGAAATGAGCTAAGGGAAAATCTAAGGTTTAGACATTTATACACACGTTCTCTCACAAGTATTTTCCATTTTCATTGGGATTAATTCTAAAGTTTACTTCTGCACAAAAACATATACAAAGTATGCCTTATTCTAAATGATACTGGGCCACCCAGATAAAACTATCTTTTAAAAACTAGTTTATTTCTAACTGAAAATATCCTAGTATGACAGGATATGAAAAGGTCAGATAAAGCTATTGAGTTACAAGGTTTTTAACTGCTCACCCTATGTTTGAAGCTGATCATGACACTGCAACACATTTCAAATGACAAGCGTGGTACAATTACGGCTTGGAATGAAAAGGGGATGAAAGCTGGGATGTTTTCAAGGAAGCCAGGTAACAGTGAGGAAACTCTGCTGAGTTTCTCCAGATAGTCTTCCCAACTTTGAGACTTTCTAAAAAAATGTATGCGTAAGCCATTTGCATATATGATAACGAGGGGCTGAGTTACCTATTGGTTGTATGCTTATTTTAAACAAGTCTGATCATGAGTTCTGTGCTGCTGGGCTGAACTACCTGATGAAACTCATGGTTCTGTCATGACCATTTGAGTAAACACAGCCCCAGTTTTCTGAGCACCTCACATGGCAATATTCATTCAAATAGTCCTTGCTGTGTCCACGATGTTGTGTAGATTATCATGTTTAGGGACTCGGTATTTAGAAATTGTATCACTTTCAAGAGACGATATTTTCATCCAGTTGAGGATTCAGGAGAGTTAAAGAATCTAAACCAGTTTACCTTTAATAAGGAAATGGGAACATTTAGGACTCAGAAGAGGGGAAAAGTATATAATTTCCATAACACTAGGTATCAGCACTTTGCACACATTGTTATTTCTGCCTGCAAATGCAGAGTGGAGGAAAAAATAATTGATTTAAAATTCACCTGCCCTTTTTAAAGTGTCCATGTGATGTTCAGTTCTATAGTGGGGTCACATTTCATCATACATGGAAGGATCTAGTCACACGTGAATCTGTCTGCGTATTCCCAACACATCAAACTTCTAAAATTATTTACTGTACTTTCATTTTCTATGTCATGGCTCTGTGAAAGTGCCTTTCATCTTGCAGTGACATATACTTAAAACTGGAGGGTTGATCTTGCTAAAACACTCAGACTTCCAATGGTTTGGCTTATAGGTTTCAGTATGGTTTAATGTGAATTATATCTGGACTTTTTCCACAACAAAGGTAATTGCTTTTTGAAAATCAATTACAGCCATTGTCAACATCAGGGAATTGATTTAAAGTCAATGTTGATGGTAACAACTGTATACCAGAAAGACACATGCAAAACAAAACATTCAATAATCAATAACAGACATGGGTAGCCAGGAAATGGCCCCTTCTGGCGAATTCAGTCCCTGGAGACAGGGTACCTATTTTCCTGAGACAGGAAAGTAAGGCAAGGGAAGCAGAAGAAAGTAAGTCTAACTCCTTCCCAGCTAGAGCTTTTAGAAGTTTCACCAGGATTGTGTCAATGCTTTGAGAAAACTGAGCAGGGTATCACTGTCTCTTAGATCACAGCAAAAGATGCAATCCATAGGGCCAGTAAGGAAGACTTCCAAAGAAAACACGACTCTTACTTCATATCTGGAAACTTACTGGGAAAGTGACCGAGGCAGTACTCTTGAGAATGGGAAAATCTACTTCCTGGTAAGCCGTAATCCCAGGACTGGGCCCCCCAAAATGCAATTAAACAACAATATCTGTGGCTCATTTAAACTTAGAAGAGACAGTAAGAGGAACTGAAGCATTGAAAGTTCCTCTGTTGATAGGTTTTATCAAAATATTTGCAGCAGCACTTCAAACTTTCAAGTGACAGTATTAGAGAAAATTCCATACATGAAAGCCTCTCCCAAAGCAGCTGTTCAAAACATGTAAATTACAAGCACAGGTATAAACAGACTAGCACGTTCAGAGACTGTATGGCCTTTCCTGTTAATTGACACTGCACTCATAGAGGGAATAAAACAAGAATGTGGGGCAATACTTCAGACAGTGGTAGGTCTAAAACTCCAGATTGAAAATGTGCATCTGGCTCTACACTTAGTCTGTCCTGCAACTTACGTCTTGAAAAATAGCACTGTATAGAAACTAGATCTATTTCTGGCTCTGCCCTGATCTTCTTTTAACCCCCACACACCTCCTGGCTTCCTCCCTCCCTTTTCTGTCACATCGATGTAGGCTGTGTGTTTTTCAGAGCAGCAGCTGTGTTTGGGTACCCAACTGGCCAATGTGGCCTGGCCTCCTGAATCACATAGATACTTTGACTATTTCATCATGACTCCTCAAATCTTGAGACTGGAGGAATCCTCATATTTTTTGAAGGTCTGTCTGTGTCTCTTCCACCCATGAATGATTTGTGAATTATGGATGAAAGAGCTAGGGAGAGAGCAAACAAATATATTTAAAGACTAGCCCATATTACAGTGTTACTGTGATTTACTTGACATTTGTTACCTATTGGCACCATGCCAATCTAATTCTTCCCTAATTGCTCAATTTAGACATTGAAATTGAAAATTATTTTTCCTATTTCAGTTGTTCTTGTTCCACTAGTGGCTAGTGTTTTGGATGTCAAGTACTGGCCTGGCTGAGTATTTTCCAAACAACTCCTAATCACTGCTCTTTTCTTTTATGAAGAAAACCATTCTTAAAGCAACAAAATGTTGTGCGAGACAACAGAAGCTTTGAGCGCCTTGGTCAGCACAGTAAAATGTTATTTAGCCTTCACTGAGATAATTGATTTGATGCATATTATGTTTGCTAAAAGGCAAATGCACTCTTTAACATTGCAGTTTTTCTCTGAACAGGTCACTTCATTTTGCTCAAAGCTTTAGACGACCTATTTTTAGTAAAACAGAAGAAAACGTGTGGGTCAGGTCAAGTGCAGGAAGCAAAGGGGCAGCCATTCAAAGGCAGCTACAAAGTTAGTTACCACCAGAACCTGCAGCCTGTTTTAAAGGCTGATGGAGCAGTAACTGAACTCTTACTGAGAAATAATTTCTCGTTGGAGGTATGTTGATTGGTGGTACTGAGTCAGGTGTATCTGCACCATGGCAGGACAGTCTGGAGAAGGCCAAGAGCATATTCTGATGCAGAGGCACTACATGAGGGAGTTGTTATTCCAGGATTTTTTACTTTCCTTTTTTTTTTTTCCGGTATTCAGTGCTTGGCCACAACTGCAGCTCAGACACCAGGTAGAATGAACATCCGCTACAAGGGAGTACAGCAAAGTTGCTGTCTTGACATCTAGTTTGTTGACCAGCTCAGGATTATATTGATCATTGGGGTTTTTGTTTGTTGGTTGTTTGGGGTTTTTTTTAACAATATATCCCTTCAAAACCAGAGGACAGGAGAACATGTTGCATGACTACCACAGCAAATTTCACCTGATTACCAGAAATAGCAGCAAGGTTAGCCTATCTGCTTCCTCTATATGGCACACTGTTCAGTACCCTGAAAGTTCGATATTATAATTTAAATATTTAGGTTTTACACAATGACATCTAAGTGAAATGCAACATATATGTGATACCCAAAAGGTCAGATTAGATGATCTAACTGTTTTTTCCTGGTCTTAAACTCTTTGATTCCTCACCCACCTCAAAGGGGTTCTAGTGACTGCTTCTCTTTAATCATTCAGAGATTTTTATGGTACCGTGAAGACACAGAAACATACCAGTTGTTGCCTGTTGAATAAATTGATTACAGTTGTACATGCAAAAGAATAAGAAAAAGGAAATAGATCTAATTCCCTTCTCAGCACACTTCTCAAGAAAAATTTCCACCATACTGAAGTCCACTCTAAAGTAGGTCACCCTTCTGTAACCGCTCCTGTGATTGTCACATCTGAGAAAGCCATTCATTTGGGAAGTTCCCTCATCAGTCCATTTACAAAACCTAAGGATCTATATGCACGACTCTACCAACTACCAATGCACAGCCACATCTGCAGTAGACTGCTTGTTATTAATAATGGTATCATCACAATTAGCCACACCCTGATTCAAGACAGCATTCCTATTCAGATGGAGCATATTTAGTTGTTAAAGTTAGGCATACATTTGTGTGCTTTTTCAGAATCATGTCCTAAAGACTGTTGCAAAAATTAATATCCTGGGTCTGGATCTGAGGCCCATTAAAAGTTATTGGGTCATTTTCATGGCTTTCAGCAGGCAGCAGCTCAGACCTTATTGCCATTTGGAGTAGCAGATGAAAGTTAGGCACTTTACACACATCTGTATAAGTTAATACTATTTGTGAGATAACAGTCAGGGAGCCCACACTGTTTTTTGCCATCAGTATCAAAAGCTCCTGCCTCAGCACCATTCTGGGACTGTGGTCCAGAGCAATCGGGAGAGACAACAGACCTTTGAGAAGAGCATTTGTGAAAGGCTTCTTCTCCGCCAAATATCCTCCCACAAATTATTACGTTCAGCCCCACCTAAGCTGATACCTAATTGGGTATCTGCAGCTAATGGGTATTTTGCTTGCTGACATTACACCTTTCCTCACCTCTGACCTTCATGAGCTTTAGCTGCAGCCTCTGAGGTGAAGAGCATGCAAGCTGAGGATCAAATCAGTGTTCCTCTGAAGGAAACTCTCATTATCATAGTGCCACGAACAGCAAGCTAACCATGTAGCCATTATTATTGCCCAAAGCTCCCTGCCAATTAACTTCATGGAAAGAGATGTATCTCACGCGCTAACAAAATGCATCAGGCAAGAATATCAGGCTCTGTAGAGAGAAGGCATAAAGAGATGCTTTTCTACTGCCAACTGTTTTCAAAGCTCAACTTGAAATAAGTGACAAAGCAGTAGTTATTGTACAACAGACTGTATGGTTGCCATGAAAACCGAAAGTTTCGTGACTCTTAGCTATCGTTAGGATCCTCACTGGCACACTGAACCTTCATAGTTGCAGGGTACAAAACAGGAACCCCAGTGGGACCATCTACCCAGTAATTTGAATGTAGCTGTGTAGGAGGCTAATATTTCAAGCAGACTTCGTGTATGTGTTCAGGATAAATCTAGGAGCCTAATAAGCTGTAAAAATGTATATCATCTGTCCTTCACGGGTAAGACTAACATCCTCTGATGATAATTTCTAAAATGGGTTATGAATACTGAAATGTTAAAATGCTGTGAAAAACCATAAAAAATAAAATCACTCCGAGCAAGCATATCAAATTAATGTGTGATAGTCCCTTCCTTGCTGCAGCCAGGAGATTTTATTTTTAAGTTGCATTTTAAAAGTGTCTACTGTGAAGAATAAAAACAGTGGTGATGTGATAATCCTCATTGACCGAGAAAAAAAAAACCCTGTCCAAATTTGCAAAACCAAGATCTGTTATTTTCACACCAGGATGCATTTTTAAATGACAATGTGCAGAGAAAAAAAAAAAAAAAAAGGGCTATCCTTGGAGCAGTGCTATTCAGACAGATCCTCAAAAAGGCCTCAGATATCCTTCTGGCAACCCTGAAATCCATCCCTAGTCTTCACCGGCCTGTGGAATACAGCATCAGCTGTGTTCCCATACGTAAACTACGCTGCTTTGCTATGGAGAGAAGTCAATAAGAGAAATACACATTCCCAAGCTTTGAACATTTCTACTGCATTGGAAGATGGCACCATATCTTGGCTGCAAAGGGAAGTGATTTTTGAGGAGGACATAAATTCTCATTTTCTTCATAAACAACTGACTAATATTTATTGTCCATACTGGATTTTTTTTTCAGCAAGGTATAATGAGAGAGCTCTCAGAGTTTAAATTTCCTAATTCCAAGGGCATTGTAAATAAAGCAAAAGTCTGAGTAAGCTGAGGATGAGTGAGCAAGCTGAGTACCTGGTTTAACCTAAAGAGTTTAATTTCCACCAAAAATGTTAGCATAAAAGGATCAGGACGTATCTAACAGTCCTTGCTAGACTGTGAATCCTAACAGTATATTGCAGCTTTTAGGCTGCGCGCTTCACTGCAGTTTGCTGCTGTAGATTTGGCACATCTTCTGTCTGACATTTATTAGATATAAGCTACCATTTCTCATTCTCAAGTTCAAAAGACATTATGGAAAAATATCTAATATGAGAAAGATGTTGCATTATAGAACAACTGCAGGGATAGATTCTGTATCTGTTTCATAAGCAGAAACTAGATATTTCCAAAATATGTTACCTGCATTTGAGATAACTGTGTAAAAAATGGAATTACCTTTCTCTGATTCACTGAAAAATAATATGAAAGTGATGTTGAATGCTCAGTATGATGACAGATAAAGCATGAGATGGGATATAAATGAGAATTTTTACAGACCACAAATCCAGAAAAAGTAAAGGATGCCTGGGTTCTTAATATCGATTTATAGTTTCTACCTAGAGAAAAATGTTGTATTAACACACAGGGCTACAATATGAAACGTGTACCTTAAAAGACTGGTGTTAGTCTAGAAGATAATTTCCTAAATCAAAAGGGTTGCATCCAATGTGCTAGGAAATCTATATTAAGCTTTACCTTGAGAGATAAAGACTAATTCCTCCCAGAGCTAAAAAATTGTGCTAGTTGAGGTAAACCCAATCATCCTACTGCGTTTCTTATGTGCAAGCAAAATAAAGTCTAAACCACAGTGCTTTTAAAGAACCAATTCCAGAAAGCTAGAAACAATTACAACACAGATTGATTGTTGATGCAAATTTAACAGAAAAGCAGCAGTGAGAGCAGGTTACAATGCTACTATTTTTCCAAGTGCTAGAAAATAATAATCAAGGACACCTACTAATTTTTAAAGATTCATTGTAGAGATGAAAGAATCCATGAAGTAATAAGAAAAGAATACTTAACAAATTACAAAAATGGGGCAACTGACAGTAACACATATAAATCAAGAGGTAGAGCTTGTAGAAAATTGAGAGAAGGCCAGAAGAGAAAATTCTTAGCCAGCACAGTTAAGACCAATAGGAGCTTTTTAAAAAATGTAGAACAACAAAACTAAGATTATCTTTCCAGATGTCATTAAAATGCCCCATACAAACTAAGTTCAGTTGCTTGCTTTTAAAAATCTTCATTTGTGGTTGTGAGACTTGGAGGAAAAAATGCAAATTATCAATTTTGTTGCAATTTAAAAATTATTTTTTAAATGACAGATTATTACCATTATTGATTGTTGATTTGTCTCTTTTCTATGATATTATTCACTGCTAATACAACTGCCTTTATCAGTCTAACTGATGTATCTTGCTTTGGAGCAAGAGGGATTTTATCCTCTGGAATTAGAGGCTGTCAAGGGCTGTGAGAGAGGAATTTTGAAAATAAAAGCAATCAGTAAAAAGCACATATTTACCAAGAAATGTAACTGTACAGTCTCCTCAGTGGTGTTATTGTTTTCTCTCAGGGAAATTGTTTTATGACAGGCAATGATTTTTTTTTATTTCCAATCCTGTAAGCAAACAGCAACTACAAATAAAATTGCCCCCAAGGAAAAGAAATCCAAGAATAACAAATTCAAATGAGATGGGAGATGTGACAGAAAGCAATTCTCAGTGCAGGTAAGGCAATTATGAGATGAAAAACAAAAAGTTACAGAAAAGGTATTTCCCTTTTTTCATTTTTCCTGTGTTAGCTGGTTAGTGTTTGAGCCTCCAGATTACTAAAGCCAATTAGCAGTAATTTAATTACTATCATATATTTTGAGGTGCAGAGCTCTCCACAGGAGACACTTGCTCCCTCTGCAAGGCACTCTGGATCTTATAGATGTATGTTGCTATTATCAGTGGTTTCCTCTAGTCACCCAATGCAGGAATGGGACGATGGAGAAGAACAGATGTGACCTCAACTCCGTTTCAATTTATAACTGTCTATAGTCTATCAACTTGCAGCTTTGGTATTCCAATGACAAGCCACAATGCTCTTTCTCACTAAGTTCAGAAGGTGAAAAAAGTATTCGTGTCTGGCAAAATATTTATGTGTGCAAATAAGTTCTTTAGGAGACAGGTACATGTCACAGAGCCCTGGTGCTTTAACTATATGTTTGAACTGAATGGTTTTGAAGCTGTGGGAGAGAAGGGATGGTACCTAAACTACCAGATTTTGGAATTTCAGTAGCTTTGAGACTAACGCAGGTCTAATTTCAGCTCTGGACTGTATATACATATTATGATTCTCTCCCCCTTTGACCAATTCCAATAAAAGCTGCTTTTAATTGGCCTGTACCTTACCAGCATACAGGAAAGGAGTTTTGTGGACATTTTCCTTCTGCTATTTTGGAAATGCTTCCATTTTAGTCATTTAAAAGAGAACATGAAATCTCTGCAGATGAACAAAGACAGGTGTGGGAAAGGCTTAAAAAGCAACAACCACATCATCATTCAGCTGTTCATGGTATTGTCAGTGAGGGAGAAATGTCAAACTTGCCAGGCCAGGAAATACTGCACAGTTGCAATTTTGGCAGCTCTCACTCTCCAGCTAAGCCTTCAAAAGCAAAGGAACAGAAGGTAAAAATATAGGAAAGCTTGTGCAATTTATTGGAATTACATAACTGGCAAACTCTCCTCAGGACAATAAGACAAAATATTCAAAAACCGGTACAAACGAACCTTTCAGCCAGAGTGAGTAGGATCTTAAGAGACATTGCAAATGCAAACAAAAGATACAACTAGCTATTAGCTCCCCTAAGAAGACCTAAAACACTCTTACAGGCCCAGCTCAGGACGTATCTTCCCATTCCTTCACCAAATGAACCTCTTGCATTTCCATTCAAGTTGAAAGTGAACACAAGCCACTTCAGCCTAACTTTTGGTATTCAAATGAGGCAGCTAAGTCAAGAACTTAGTTCCCTCTCTGTTCCGTCTGCATTAAAGTAGAAAAATTGGTGTGTCAAGAGATGATTTACAGCACTGAGGCATCTCACTGCCTTATGCAGAAGCAATCTCATGGATTTTGCTGGGAAGTCATTGCAGGCACTCATGTTTTGCTTACAAAAAATGCACAGTGTGAAATTAGAATGCTGGTATGGGTCTTGAGTCAGTGTGTCATGTCCACCACTGCAGCTTTGATGAGAACAAGGTCGAGTTGCACTGAATTTGAACTCTTTTGGCCTCAGTTTGCTCAACGACACTTCTCATGAGAACATTGACCTGGAATTTCAGAATATTATATCTAATACAAATGCCAGAATACATAGAAACTTAAGCCTAGCAGCTAAGTACAGCCCATAGTACTGCTTGGATTGATAAACAGTCTCCAGACACAGAGCTGCTTGAGGATATCGAATCACATTCTCATAAAACCCAAGGGGCTTTGGTTGCTTTTATCATAAATAGTGAAGAGTTGCAGTTCCTGTCCCTATAGAATTATAACTGGGGCTTGGTTTTGCTACTGTGCTACTCAGAGGCTCTCCTGATCTCTCAGACAGAAAAGAGTTAGCAAAAAAATGTGACACTTCTTTAAGAAGTACTTATTGTTACTGTCACTGTGTGCAATCCCAAGGTGAGCTCCTGTTACATTCTCTCATGCTTTAACTTTTTCTTTAAGTACAAAGTAGGGGACATTTTTTAAACTCTCTTGTTTTAGTAACTAACAGATTGATATTTGTGTTGAAATGCAAGTTTTTTTCAGGGAAGAAATACATTTTAATAGACTAGTTGATACCACTGGAAAAGGTAAAAAGGCTGTCAGACACACTAAGGAGATATGATTAAAAGATTGGAAAATTGTTCTGTTTTTCAATATTAGCCATTTCTCCCTATAAGCCTTGTTCCTTTCCCAAACTTAAATCTTCACAAATGCAACAATATTTCTCTGCATATTTGTATTCAGTGTTTTAAATACTTGGGTGGGTGGTTTAATTCCAATTTAATCAACTGAGTGTCTCTAAGGCACTTTTGAAACGTGGTTCAGTCTAAAACTTTTTATGTCATTCTATAAAAAATTCTCTTATAATTTTGCACCAGCATCTCACAGAATTTTTAAGATAAGCTAAACATATTAGATGCTTAAACTTCATTAGTTCCAACTTGCTCACGCACTTTCTAAAATCCCGTAAGATATTCACATGCATCATTAGATGAATAAATAATTTTTTACAAGCTATTCCTTAAATGTATTTGAAAATTTCCACAGGAGTAATTTTACTCTCTGTAGACAAAAATAGTTTGAAAAAAAAATACTCTGGAAATTTGGCAACCTGCTGTTTCTTATCTTGAATTATCCCTCTTTATAATGAAAAAAAAAAGTTTGAGCATAATAATAGCACAAAACTATTCTGTTGTGAAAATAATGATAGAAAGCAGTGAAGCCTTCAGGTATGTCTAGAGATCTATGATTAAAAGGTGTTCAGAAAGTTGCACCCAGGCATGCTCCATTTGTCAAGCACGTACCCAATAATGCTGCTTTCTACAGGTTGGATACAACCTTCTTAGAGGAAAGAGCCTGGTTCAGACTACGTACAAATTTGTCCATAGTTGTTCTATAAAGCTTCTCATCACTTCAACTAGAGTTGAATGGTTCTTCAGTATACAATGCTGTATTTTATATTTTTCATTCAGAAATGCCTTTAGTGAGAATGGATTATATGGCTACCTGTTCTAGGAAGAAGGTGGAGTGGCAAGCAAGTATTTGCAAACATGAAACATTTATTATTCACTGCAGATAATTTTCCAGCTGTTAGAACGAGCACAAGTGGAGAGAGAATCTAAATCTCTATTTTATTGTGGATTTGGATGGTGAGAGTGAAGAGAGGGAAAATGCAGCACGGATAACTTAAAAAATAATTAGATCACAAAGGCATGAATTTCTGTCTCTGGCCTTCACCGTATAATTTATGATCACATATGGACAGTCTCAAGAGGCTTAGTCCCACAGAAATTAATGATAAGTGCTAAAAGACAATTAGATGCCCCACACTTAATTATTGAGTTACATAAACATTGTAATTAATTGTAGGAAGCAGTAGGAAAATTGGGCTTAGTAATATGTGCTAATTAGTAAAACCTAGAAAAAGCTGTTCCCTACTCAATGTAAACTCATCTCCACAAAAATTCACTGTCTTTGTTAGCAGGACTAACATAATAGCCTAACAAATTTGCTATGCCACACAGGTCATTTCAGAATATGCTCTACACTTCAAGTAAGCCTGCAATCTACATATGCTCTGCCATACAGTTCTGTGCCTCAATTTATTAGCAGCATTATTTATGTCCATTACAGAATTGCTGAAGGTCTAACCATTAGGTGGGACATACTACAGCAGACATTGTGTAAACTCATTATACATCAGACACACTCTGGAGAGTTACAATTGGTAAATGGTCAAAGCAAGGGTTTAACACTGAATGGAAAATATAATGGATTCACAAATTTTAAGCTCTTAATTCTTTGTACGCCATCCCTTATATATGTTGCAAAGGTTCCTTTTCAATTTAAATAGGGACTGTCCACCATTTAGGTAAGTCATCTACTGTGACCAAATTTACAGCTATGAAGACTACAGGCTTATTTTTCCTCAAAAAAAAAAACAAACAACAAATCCAATTCTACTGTGATACTGAGCTTCCTCCTCAATGTATTCTCATGATGGGAACCTATAAAGATTGTTCTGAACTCCATTTGTTGTTAGTGGTCATTGCTGTAATAGTATGAAATCCTGTTCTCACAGGCAAACTTCTCTCTTCTCTTCCAGAACATCCTCCTCTGGCACTTACTACAAGTGAGAAAAATTCTGATGCCTAATAAGAGCTTCATGATCCCTAATGTTTTCAACGCCTACGTTTACAAAACCTTTTTGAGACAAATCTAAAAATACGGAAATGGTATTATGACTATCTATCTCAGATATATAACAATGCTTCTGTTAATTCAATAATTTGCTTTACATCTATCAGAATAGAGCTAAAGTTTGGATTCAGAATCAATAATGTCAAAAAGCTCAATAGTCTTTAACACATAGTATGAGAATTTGCAAGAGATCACCCACTGACACAATTCTACCATTTTTTTAGTTAAAATCTCCTAGGAATAACTCTTCTTACAATAGTCTCTCTGGGTCTGAAATAAAGCTCACAAATACATCCTTTGACCATCGAACTTAAGAAACCACAAGAAATTGAACATAAACCTTTCAAACTTAACCTAAACATAGTAAAGACCATCCAGTAAAACCCCATGGGTTTTGTTCATGTCATTAATAGCAAAGCCTAATTTTTCTGGTTGAAAACAGAATTGTGTGCGCAAACACAAGAAGAAAGCGTACAGCTTTTTTGTTGGGTTTTGTTGTTTTTTTTTTTTAATTATGCTGAGTCATAAGATAGCTCCATTTTACTCCGAAAGCCTATGGATTCTTAGACATGCATCTACAGATAAGGATGGAATATCTGTAGAACACCAGAATAATCAATTAGCAACTTCAATCACATTTGAAAGTTACCTTTTTGTTCAGGAAACTCTCTAGGTAGGATTTTTTCAACCTGGAAGGCAACATTACATCATGCCACATCTGCTTCTCTCCAGCAGAAACTGCTCTTTTGCTTGATGGATTGTCCTGCAGATCTCTCTGTTCTTTCTCTCTACCTCCAACACCATTCACCTGGAAGATAATAGATTATTCCAGGACACTGGATCCATCACAGATTGCTCCCATCCCATAGTCCAGGGCAAAATAGACATCACAATTATTTTACTCAAATATTTATTGCTTTATTGATAAAAAGCAGCAGGACACGCCTTGCAGCCTTTTTGCGTATCTTCTCCAAATGAAGGAACATAGGCTTGATCTATTATCAATTAGAATAATTCAAAAAGCAGCAACAAATCAATGCACTGATATAATTATAAATGAAGTTTCTTTCTGGACAGGGAAAAGAGAGGCTATTCTAGAAGATTACTATAACAGCATTATAGAGGGGAGTATTTATAAAAAAAGCTTAGGCGATGAACACAAGAATAACTTCCAAATTAAAAGGTTATAAAAGTAGCAAAAATTAAACAGGTAAAAGGCCTTGCCTTTTCCCATATTCATGTAATCAGACTTGTTCAGTGTCCTTAGTTCAGCTGGAAGTGAAAGATAAATTACCAGGGAGAACGTTTTATACAAGTGTATTTTATATATAATTGATTGTTTATATAAATACAATAAAGGTTAGCTTTGCCTTCTGATCTTCTAGTTGCCATATGTGAAATAATATTGCTTTGCTTTTTCATTAGTGCTCCTTAAATAAAATTAATATATATATATTTTTTAAGTCTTGCATTGATAGTAAAAGACATAAACCAGATTTAGAATGGAGAGTCACGCAGGCAAATGAAAAAAAAAAAAAGTAAGGCTTTCCTGTACTGTTTAACAGGACTTCACCACAGTTGACAGAGAATGCTATTCTTTTTAAATCATTGTCCTGTACTTGTATGAAAAATCCATATAACAAGGAGTCACTATAGGTGTTAGTCACAAATGGTGCATAATCATATACTATTATCAAAACCAGGGAAAAATCACACATGCGGGATAGGAGGAACAGGCTGTCAAAAGAGTAAGCAGTTCAACATGTGTCAGCTGAAATACAATTAAATAGTGTTAAAACATCCTCTGGGCTCAGTACCATGTGAAATTTCTAATTTGGACAGAACACATCTGCTGCAAAGGCGTCAGTGGATGGAAATGTCCATTAGGAAGGGCAGGATGGGACATCACAATAAACTCAGTGATGCTGACTGGAAATAAGGAGTTGTTTTACAGATAAACTAGGATCCTAATGGAAAGTCTTTTAACTGCCACGGGAATGGGTACTTGCTTCTTCATTTCTTTAGTTTTACACTGCGTTACAGTCACTATCCTAACCAAACTGGCCAAATGATCATCCAGTATGAACTGAATGTGATCACAGAAGTCCCAGCCTCTGAAAGTGCATCTGTCCATAATGGCTGGAAGAAAAATGTACTATAAACATTCAAGCACATGAAAAAAATTGTCAAAAAAACAGGAAGCTATTTCAATAGTAGTAAAGATTGGTGAGTATGGTGACGTAATTCTCTGGACTCAAATCTTATGATGAAAACCAAGAGAAATCTCACTGCTGTGTGGCCATTCTGTGATCTATTCAGCACTTGCAGACATTCTCCAAACTCTCTAACCAGAAATATTTGTAATAAATTGTTCATATTTACATTGGAAGGATATAACTTACTTGGCACATGACCATTTTAGTTACATTGGAAAAGGTTTTGATAGCAAAACTTTAGTAGAACTGAGACTGAATGGGTTGTGGCTGCTACAAGTCCCATTTGAGTTTGCAACTTCACACACAAGAGTTACTTTGGCATCTCAAGATCCAGTCAGCTCTTCTTATCCTTTTATTATACTCTCTCATGACCTTAACATGAGTGATTATTTGCAATATAACAATGGTTTCATTTATTTGGCTCGTTAAATAGGGAGCATTTAAGAACATATTATTTTTCAGGACGTATCCTGAAGTATTGTCTAAATACTACCAAAGTTACTAGCTCATTGAGAATATAAAAATTCATCTAATTTTAGCATTGTTAATTAGCACTACGTTCTTAACTTATGTACCTAGAAATATTTTCTGACAATGTAGATCTTTATTCTTTCTCAATTTTCACTGTTGTGATGATAAAAACAGAATAAATTTCCTGAGAGCAAAAAGATTAAATTCTCATTAGCTTTTGAGTATCAGAAAACTACACCAATTATTTCCGCCTAAGGGTACTGAAGCTTAATTCTGATACTAAGCAAAGGGCCATTTTAAAATTTCAATATTTTTTTCTGTGCTGTAAAGGGAATTAATAAAAAATTTGCTAAGAACTAGGTACCAATATGGGAAATAGCTTATTCTGTAATGACAGTCTATCCACTGTAAGCTCTTACAGTTTCTCAAGGGGTGAAGATGAATGATTCTTTCTTTTGCATTTATTTATATTAAATCCTAAACCTGCAATACATGGTTTAAGGATAAAGTTATGCTAGAGTATTCATTTTATTTGGTCCACTGGCCAAGCATAAATGGGGTGTGAATCTTGTTGAAAGGCAGAGAATCACATAGCAGCTGAGGTTGGCAGGCTCCTCGGGAGATCGATTCCCCACCGGCTCAAGCTGGGTCAGCAAAGCAGGTTACCCATGGCCACATCCAGGCTGGCACACTTATTAAAAAGAAACAGAAGATAACCCTTCTGTATTTGCAGATCACTTGATCGGTGAAATAGTAGTCCATCTCTTACACTAGGAATTCAATGGAAAAATCTCTGAGAGATAAAACTTGCCAACATGCCTTACTCTGAGGAACTTCAGCACTTCAATGTCAGGGTTTACCTACAAATTTAGACTTCCTTTATTTTTGTCGCTGAAATTTGTTTGGTGTAGAAAACAGGACTTTTGGAATTGAAGCTGTACAGTTAAAACATGAAAGAAAAGTCTCTCCAAGCATTTAAAGGTTGCTGCACGAACAAGTTTGGACTGTCACTCTGACTCTTTATCATGCACCACTTTCCAGATTGGGCCTTGACAGGTGCAAAGGTGAGAACCCCAACTGCGGCAGAACCAGGGCTTGGCACATGTGGACAAAACAGACCAGCTAGGTAATAACACAGCTGGCATTTTGAGAAGATGAAAAAAAAAACTATGCATGTTTTTAAATGGTAGAGACTGACTGCCAAGTTTATATATCAAAATTTAAATGTATATATTGCAGAATCCTTAAATTTCAGATTTTTTTTCCCCCCATTAAACCGTTTGAACAAATTTTGGAGGACAGCTGGGGCTATTAAACACTCTATTGAAGTGTTGTATTTGCTCTGAAAATGTGAAACACTTTTGTGAAATAGATACAGCAAAGGAAACAAATCAAGATGACTAATTCCGGTAGTGATTTTAACTCAATCGGAATTTTGTTAGCACTGTCAGCACACTCAGCATGAGCATCAAGAGATCTGGATGCATAATATTGCACTGCACTTATGAAATACAGCGGGCCAAATTCTGCTCTCAGTTTCTGTAGATCTGGGGTATATCTGATCAAATATGATTTGCACCAGCTTAGCTGATAGCAGGTTTTGGACCTTTATCAGCTGGTTTCAGAATAGCTTTACCTGTCCTTTGAGTAGACTGACAAAATTAGCAGAAAACAGGCACATAATGGCTCCAACAGGAATTGATACGCGCCATGCTGGCCGAGAAATCAGATAGATACATTTGCCCAATCCCGATGCAAGAATCTATCTTAGACTTACACCTTTGACGTTAAAATCGTAATTTGGTTTTCCTGGGTTTGTTTTTTTTTTTTTTAATAATGAGGGAATTGTACTATTTCCCATATTTGAAAAGTAAATATCCCATCCTCCCTTATTCTAAAAAACACATGCATCTCATCTATTATACAGAAGACAGAAAATTAATTTGGCGTTATAATCACATAAATGTGTCACTAGCTCTGAAGAAGAATGCCTGACTGAAGGCCAAGAATGCCTTTATTTCTCAGGATGATGAGGCGCTTTCATTTTAACAACTACTTTAAACTCTTTTGAAATGACTGTAACGATTACAATTCTGGCAGTCCAAAATGGCTTGCCATCAGAGTTTGACACCAGCACAATGGCTCTCACCCTTTCACAGTGTGTGATTATTCACATACAGAGGAGATGTTGTTTGGTTAATCACAGAACAGATTGAGCCAAGAGAGTGAAGAAGGGTTCCCTGGCACAGCTAAATATAGAAGATGTGGCACAATGGCACACACACACACACAGGCGTTTTGTGGTCCTCTCTTCTACCATACCTGGTTATGGCTCAGTGATTGGGCTAAGAGCTCTTTTGTACGCACTTTGTTGTCACAAATGGGAAGGGCATCCTGTGCCGTTATGATATAGGTAATAATGTGACTCATTTGTACTAATGTCACTTCACAGTTGCAAGTTTTCCTAAAGTGGATCCTGGAATAACAGCCCATCTGAATCTCATTCTAAAAACACATCCACACTCAGGGAAGTCAAATCTGTCAGTTACCCAGCACTTGAGTTTAGGCATCGCTACAGAAGTATACCTAAAGGGCCAACACTTGAAGTCCTTCCCATGTTTGCAAACACCTACTCACACTACCCATAATAAGAAAGGGGGATTCAATTGAGGAGTCACTGAGGAGGTTGAGAGGGCTGCTTCAGCTGACTGTGTTCCTACAACGTAAGGCATTCATTTTAATCATTTCAAATGTCTATTTGCCTTTTTTGTCCTGTAGTTTTAGAGGCAGGATTAATGACTCAGACAGAAACAGTCCTTGGAGGGAAACAACCTGAGTTTTCTACATCTCTTCTATTGAGAAACCCAAACAAAGAGTCAACATGAGCCATCAGGAGAGCATTTGCTGTACACAGCCTTTTCCTTTTACCTCTGAAATTGGAGATTCCAAAGAAACACAACAGCCTGAAAGAGCAGTAAATTGTGATACCTCTACAAATTACTATGCCTGGAAACAGACAACTGTGGGGGACCTGTGACGGCGAGAATGCAATCCTTGAGTACTGTTTTCTGTCACAAGTGGTCCCTCTGAAGTCATCTGAACTGCTTGCTACAGAAGTGAGAAAGAACACAGTGATTTGGCTTTAACTGTGAAAAGGCTCCAAGAAGTATTTCTCTTAAGTGGCTATTGGACTAGGTTCTCATGCCTGAAGGATATCAGTCATTTGTGGTTTTGTTCTTACCAAGTCCTACAGTCTGCCTCCAGGATGTGATGCCAACCTAACCTCAATGGCAGTTACTTTAAAGGGTCAAGCTGATGACTTCTATATGCCCCAATATTATACTCTGTAAACATAATGCAACCATAAAATACAGCTCCTGGGAGCACAGTGAGATTTATACAGTTAATATAAATGTACTTTGAAATAATCTACCGGAAAAAAAAACACACAAAGGAGGAGCAGTAACAGTAGCAGTAACACCAAATTTGAGTCTGTAGGGAGCCTGAAGAGGCATCTTTACTCATTTATACTTTAAATAATTCAGAGCACTATATTAGCAGCCCTTGGATGTAGCGCTAGGACATTGGTTTGTTAACATCATTCCACTACAAACAGATGCATTTTAATCCTGTGAAAGTCTCAAGAGCACTTTGGCAACATTTACCAACTAACACTCCATTGCAACAAAATTATTATTTTCATTTGGTTAATCCTTTGGGGCACAGGGCTTTATGGCAGAAGGGATTTTCCAAGGTAAAGTTTAAAATTAAAAAGATAAATAGATAGATTTTAAAATTCATGGGTTTTAAGTTTTCCCTTTCTAATTCATGCTTTTAAAGTAAAACTGATATTGAAACATGAAAAGTACACTTTAAAGGAGGATGAAAATACACAGAAAAGAAGTTATCATGAAGTTAAGTTGTGACTGATTTATGTGTCTTTTGATCAGCCAAGAAAAATTCAGTTTATCTGCAGGCCTAATGACTTTTCACTGTATAACCCTATTGCACCAACTTTTAATAGATAATAACAAGAAACATGACGAGGTTTTTATAGATTTAGGTCAACACAAAAATGTCAGCAAGGCAGAGGTACTAGCAGAGTTAGAAAGTGCTGCAGTAATGACCTGCAAGCCTACATAGTTCAAAGTGTTAGAGCAGATTTATCTCCTTCACAAACACTTTATTTTTTAAATTGATTCCTTCTATCCTTATGGATCTATTGAGTCAAGGTCAACGCTTTCATTCTGCAGCCAGGAATAGGCCAGACAATAAAAGCTGCAGAAATTAATTCATCTAAAAAAGATGCGTGTCATTGAGATTTGAGACGAATAGAAGTCTCTTCAAAAAGTTGCTGAGTGTAAATATTACCCTTTGTTTACTCAGGCTCTGCAGCATGTGGAAACTTGGAAAAGTAATTCAAAGGTCACGGTCATGTATATTATATGTTTAAGTCTGTTGATATATGGTCCAACTTTCACAGTAAATTCTGTGTGGACATGACTTAGGTGTAGAACATCTAATCTAGTCTTTAGAACAAAGTCCTCCAAAGTCTAAGACTGTGCTTCATTTTTATATTCTCAACAACAGTTTCTTTATGTTTCACTTCATTCTAGTCCTAGGCTTTTATTTTAATCTAGCATTGTGCAAAAAAAGAATAGATGGAACAGCTTCTGAATGATCTTGCTATCTGTCTCTTTGCATAAATACCAATTTATAACAGTACAAGCCTGTTTGAAGGCAATACAGAATTTCTGATATTCTAGAATGCTGAATATTAACATCAAACAGCAGAACAGGGATTGGAGTAGGTCAACACATGATAGCAATAACAATTAATAATAATAGTAATAAAAGATTATATACTTTAAACTGTGATCCCTTTCTCTCTACCACAAGCAAATTTGCATTGTACCACTGGAGATTTTGGTTGTGTGATTTATGCAAAATGAGGTTCACAATCAAAGAACAAAGAGAGTTTCCAAAAGCCAAAACCTAAATGAAACAGTATATCTCAGACCAAATCTGCTGAAATCAGAAATCTGGTACTATTGTTATATCCAGGTTTCTAGTGTATAATTTTCACAACAGAACAAATGAATGTAGTTTTGGAGCTCCAAAAAGATGCTCCAGTTGTTTATGTTGTATAAAAATATTTATTCTTTTATCTAGGCACTTACACTATCTTCATCATGCTAGTTAGAATATCACTAATAGTCTTCCTTAGGCTTCTGTTAAAAGATAATGCAGGACTCCTGGGCTGGAATTTTGTGTGGTTTTTTTCAATATGTGTTTTCAGCATGAGTTCTGTTTTTGTGAATTTGTGTGATTGTGACACAAAGAATGAAAGATTGTTTACTACAAAGAGTCTCAATGGTTTTCTTTGCTGTATTCATTACCCCTTTTCTCATTGCTTTGAAAGCATTTCAGTGAAGATACTGTTGAATAACTGAGGGAGAAGTTTTTAATGGCTCTGTGAACATTTCAGAAAAAGAGCACATTAAAATATCCATATTAAATAAAATTAATTAATTGATTTCATAACACTGTCAACAAATGTGTTTTTTCTGGGTTCCAATATTCATTTGAACGAAACTTTGTAAAAAAAAAAAAAATTATTTTTTTCCAATATCCTGCCAGGTCAGCTACAAAACATGTAACACTATGTTCTCAAGAAGCAGGGGATGGATATTTCTTTCCATACCATTTATTTATATTTGCTCATGAGTTCATCCTTAATGAATACACCTACTAAGAGCATTCAGAGGGAAGCTGAAGTGAAAGCAGATAGGAAACGAAAGCACTCCACCTCTTTCAGTGTAATGTCTAGGGAAATAGCAACACATGAGCATTTATAACTGCAATATGATAGACAAGACAAACGTAAGGTATCCCCCGTAGCACTGAGACAAGTCGGAAAGAATTGATGCTCACAAAATGTAAGACAACATGATAATTAAAAAAAAAAAGGTAGAAAGAGCGGGATTTTAGGCAATGTCAGACAATGAATAAGAAAACTGGGAAAATACAGAAGATACTCCAAACAGAAATGGTTCTCCTCTGGATATGCGCATAAGCAGTTCACAGTGCAGCCACAGTGGTGGGTGGAGAAGCAGTATCCACCATAGAATTCCCAAATTCCCAGAAGACCTTCCATCCATCCACCTTTTATCCTTCTCCAAACACCTCTTTACACTCTGCTTTTTCACAACGTTATTCTCATTTTAACCAACATTGTTTCACTGCTTCCTCCAAATTTATCTGCCAACCCTGGTATCTTTTGCATGACATATAGCTTGCTACCTCTTTGAGGCATGGAACATATTTTTATTTTACATTCCCACAATACCTAGCAAAACGGAGTTCAGCAAATTCAACTAGATGATATTATTGAAAAAATTTTGAATCCTCTGCAGAACATAAAGCACAACCAAATTAAATGCAGAGGGATACTGGGCAGGGAGCAGATGTTCTGTTCACATCAAGTAAGGAACCTGTCACAGTCTGGAGGCAAAGCAGAACCCAGTAAGCTCCTTAATTTGTTCCTTTCATACATCCTAGAATGTCCAAATTTAATTTGGAAACCTTATTTTTGTCCTTTGGGGTTCTTATCTACGAGGCAAAAAAAAACCCAACAAAAAAAAGATACCATCATTCAAGAATTTTAACAAGAAGTTGCACTTACTAAATTAGTTTTCTCTTTCAACACAGCTCCTTTTTGTCATTCTGCCACCTCAATATTTACAAAGTCCCTAAACTCTTGCTGAATATTTGAGGCACAGAAGAGAGTGTCACTTAAGCATTTCCATTTGATCTATTCCTAAATTCTAGTAATCTCCACGATAACATCTCTTTGGCTCTTCTAGTTAACAGTGTTCAGTAAGGAGAGAGAGAAGGAAAGAAATTAATCAGAGAGCCTCTCTCAGTACAAGAAGCCACAAAGATGCCTTACTGACATTGCAGAAAATGCTAAGAGCTCTTAACCTTGGAAGGTTAAATAATTTCATGTTACAGTTTAAAGATACAGTTATATAGGCTAATGCTATACTTCCTATGCAAAACATTGTGATACAACTAGAGGTAACAGACACAAAATCGCATGTTTATGCCTAAAACCTGTTTATTGGTCAAACATGATTCAGTTCATGTCTAATGCCATTGCTCCAGCATATAAAACAAGAACTAAGGTGAATGTCAAACACACGTTTGTTTGCCAATCCAACTGCCAGCCTCTTGTCAGAAAGAAGATTAACTGTGAGAGTGGCATGCGTGGCTTGGCACAGGGAATGGAAAGGTGATGTGGAAAGAAAAGATTTTTTCTTCACATGTTGATCATACTTCCATCCATGTAAGAGTGACTGGTTTCTGGGAAAGAGGTCAAAAGGAGCAGGGCCTGTTTTTTGGTCCATGGGTTACATTAATCCTTTTTCTGAGCAAGACATCCTGCTACTTTGATGGAGATCCAGCATGCTGAATACTGTGCAAGAAACACAAACCTATAGCTGCAGAGCTGAAAGAAAGGTCTTCAAGGCTGTAAATATCTTGAAAAAGCAAAAAACTAAAAAGTAACATATGCACATTATACTTACAGTCCATCATCTTCAACATACTCATGATAGCATTGCAGGATTTATTTTTTCTTTTTTTTTTTTTTATTCTTTCTCTCATCTTACATGAAGCCTTACTTTCTTTAGCTTCCTTCACGTCAGATATGTACCATGAAATCATTGGGTATATATCCAAAGAGGTGGAGAAGAATACTCCTGCTTCAGGATCATTTGTTTATGTCCATACCAAATATCATTCCTGTCTGACCGCTCCTGCACTATTTCCTTTGAAATGTAGCAAGGAAGTAGACACAGCGTGCCCCAGGAGAAATCCTGATCCAGGGGCCCAGTCCTAGTGTCACATTGCACATGTATCTGCAGTTTAAATGCAGCCAGTAGGACTGCTACTAAGAGGAGAAACTAAACTTTCTAGAAAGTGGTGACTAATAAAATAAAAATAATGATCTGACATGGGAAGACAGGTGAGAGATTCAACGTTTCTGACACTTTTTGTTCCTCCCCTGGACTGGTGGGACATTAGAATAGATTCCCCAACAGGGAAGACTGCTTGGTATGTTGACGTTTTTCATCTTTGGGGAACTGACTTGAGAGCATAGAAGTGGAAGCAGCGGCTGCATCCCCTGTGGATGTTTACAGGCATCACAACACCGCTCTGTAGTTCAGCACAATTGACAGCCCCCTCTCACTAGAAAGCCAAAGTGAGAACAACAGTAGTACTGTGGGTTGGGCTTGAGCTGTACCAGCAGAGCCGTAGAGAGGATTCTGCAGACACCCTCTCTGTGTCATGCTAGGGTCCAGTCAGTGTCATAGAGTTTTTCTCCTTAATGAGGGCCAAATTAATTTCCAACATACACATACAATACACCCTCTTTTGTAGGAAGAAAAAAGTATGATTTCTACTTCAGTAGGCTCTTCAAGGGTTAGGAAAGGAAGCTTTCAGGTTCTGTTGCAAAGCTTTAGAGAAGGGTCATCTAGGAATACATGTGAATGATAGACAATGTTTAAGTACTCAGTTAACCACTGGTAGAAGACTCTTATAAGTTATTCTATTTGCTTATCTCCAACACTTTATTAAAAAGAGACAGTGCTTAAGACACAAAGCAAACAGATAAGAAAAACTATTCTCTAACCTATCATCTTTTACTAAAAACAAAGAGAAGAGGAAAATTCCTATGGCTAAGTGAGCTGCTTGTTTTAATGATGTTGGAAAGATTATGCAGGAGTAATGGGAAAATTCAGTTTGCCTTGGATTATTTAAGAAATGATAGCTATTGTGTTATGTATTTTCCAAGTCCTCTGAAGAAGGGATTTAGAACTAACATTGATTTTGTGCTGGATAAGACAAAAGGCTTCTATCATAGGAACACAGAAGCTAACACATCAAAATAAAGAACAACAGTTAATCTAATTCACTTTCTTCTCCAGTTTCCTGTTTCAGATGCTGATATACCTCTGTAATTACAAGTAACTATATAACTCAATGAAAAAAAATGCACAATGAAATTTGAGCAAGATTTGAACAGTTCACATGGGGATGAGACTTATGAACACTATATTCTACCCAGCTTTTTCTTTTTTGACGAAATATCTTCCTGATACTATCTCCTCATCTTCTTGAAAATCAATTTAGCATCATCTGAAGTCATAATACAAACTGCATCCACTTTAGAGAACTATCTGCAGGCATTTAATTCTGTAGCATCTGACTCAAAAACTCACATTCACTTAAAGGTGAGTCTCCCCATTTGCAAAGGATCAGAACAAAACATAACCCTAAAATCCTGATCTAAGAATTAAAGTAGGATTTGAACTATTACACAGGCTTTCTGCACTGAGGTGAATTTTGACCATTGACACCACCTTGCTCCATGCTGTGACAACCCTGCAGAGCTGTGGAAGAAGGCAGTGCCTATCCCAGAACAGCTGATATTTACCCCCTCTCACAATTGATTCTAAAAGCAGAGCAGTGTGAAAAGTACCAACGTGCCCCATCCACAGGCAGGATGAACCATGTCTGGTCTAGTAAGCCATAGTGAATTCGCAGATTGAATTGAATGCATTCAAATCAGTAGGGCAGAGGATGCAGGTAAAGTCAAAGGGAGAGACAGGATTACAGAGCAAAGCTGCAAGGAGCCAAGAAGCTGCCTTCTGACTGGGGCACAGAGTCATTCTCAGCTGTCCTCTCGGTGAGTCTGTGAGTCTGATGCACCTGGCAGACACCACAGGGGAAAGGGAATACAGCACAGAACTATGAATGATCAAGAGAGAGGCCAAGCTGCAGGGAAAGTGTGAGGTGGGAGACATTTGTGTGACGGCCACTTCCAGTCTGAGGACCTTGGCAGGAATGACAATGCTCAGGCTTTATTGCCCAAAACAGCACCTGCTGGCCAGATAGGCCCTGCATAACCCAGTAAGTGGAGCAATCACTCTGGTGACCTATATCAGCTCTCTGCTCCTCCTGCTCTCTCCCTCCCAAGTGCAGAAATGGATTATGCAAGGACTGTGCATGCAAGAATTACTTTAAATCAATAGATGCTGGACATGAAAAAAACCTGCAGCCTTAAGTATGCTTACTGTTCTTCCCAGGCGTGCATTCCTTCTCTTTGTGTTACTCTGACAAACAATTCAAAATGCATCAGCTGAAGTTCAGGCTTGTCTGATGCATTGTAGAACTGCCAAGTACAAACTGACCTTGGCTTCCAGCTCCTGTGGAGAGAAAGCTGGGGGAGGCAGTGCTTTGGCTGGGAAATGCAGCATAAAAAATACATGCCAAGTATACTGCAAGGTCCGAAGGCACTCAATAGACTGATTCAAAAGGTCCTAGTTATCACTGTTGTCACTCCACTGAACCTATGCTTGGTCAACATCTTTCACATTGGATGGAATCCCAGAAGTGGTTGTATCTTAGTAGAAAGCATCACAGGACTAACAGCAGATGCAGATGCAGTAGGAGCAAGGGGATGCATTTTAGCAAAGAGAAGGTTTATCAGCCTAGACTGGTATAAATTGCAGCACACACAGTCATTTTGAAATAAGTATATAGATCAGCTACTAAAAATTAAACAAACACCTTGTTCACTTGTTTCTTGTCATAGAAAATTGTCACAGAGAATAAAAATAATAGTGTTCAAAAGGAGACCCCTGAAAGCTATGAGGTGAGGTCGTCCATTGATGCTTATTAAACACAACAGAGCAGATGCAACCTCTGGCTCAGGAAGTCCTTAAATTGCTGATTGGTAGAAGTAGGGAAGAATATAACAAGGAAAGCACAAGCAATATTTGCTTTATTTTTTTATGCTCTTTCCCTAAGCACCTACTACTGCTGGCATTGTCAGAGCTCCAACCATGCACAAAGGAAGCAAAGAAATGTAATTTCTCATGTTTTATTAGATCCAATTTTCAGTCAATCTGATTGTAACACGGTAATTTGATCTGACCTAATTCAGCCTTTCTTTAGAAGAACTGGTGAACATTTCTATTGGTGAAGACCTTTTTTAAAGCTGAACACTTTTTAGCAGTGTTGGTTGCTTCCACGCTCTTTCAGTAAAGACCATTTAGTTTTTGTCTTTTTGTTTCTATATTTTTCCTCTGTCCTTTTCTGGCACAGAATAAAAGAGGAAAGAATGTTAATTACAGACTTTTTCTATTTTTTTTCTTCTAACTCAGTACAATTTTGAAAAGTTAAACTTTTTTTTTTTAAGTTACTGAAGAGTAAAAATAAAAATCTACTTCCCCCAACTGGAGTAATCCCGAAGTTTAATATTAATAATAATAATATTTTTATCTTAGAGAACAGCCCAAGGTAAAACAAAAAAAAAAAAATAGAAATGGCCAGCTTATATACACTTGTTCTATTTCACTGGACAGTAAAAGATGAATGAGTGGAAAACTTTTTTTAAAGAAAATGTAATTCACTAAAATGACTAAAAAGCATTAGTTTTACTCCCAGTTCTGGTAATCTAAAATAACATAAATTGAAAAAAATTTTTGGATCTGAAATCTGTTTTCATTCCTAGCCATTTCTAGGCCAAGGAGACCACAATCACTACTTTTAATGGAGCTTTGCAGTTTTCTGGAATAGAACATATTCCTCTCATCATGTCTGTATTCCCATCTAGACAGACACTTTATAAAAGTGGCTAATGCTATGCAAGCACTGTACCAAAGGCAGCCCCAGTCCCAGAGAGCTTACAAGCAAAATTAGATTCAATTAAACACATGTATAAGCAGTAACATGCACAAATAAAGACTCAGCAATAGGAGTTTCTGCCAGAAATTCCTAATACACTCTTTTTCTTGCTGGGAAAGGAACAGTTCTCCAACCAAACCCCACTGGCACAGGTAGATACTAGTGCATCACAGGTGTACAGCTGAGTTGACACAGGTGTTTTCACTAGTTTTCTTCAGTACTTTTGAATGCTACATAAAATCTGACCCATGTCCTCACGCATATAGCAACTGCACTGAAAAGAACCATCACTACTACAGTACACAGGAAAAGATGTTCCATTTGCTAGTTGAAAATACCTTTTCTTTTTCTTATGTTTCTTTCCTCTTTCCAATCTCCTCCTCCCCCCCCCTTTCAATATTTGGAGAATAAGCCTTGAAGTAGGCTGCTAAGGCTTTAGATTTAAAAAGCAGCTTCATTTATAATGAATATGTCAGAAATGTTTCTGCAAAGCCATCACAAGATAGTAATACACACTGTTGAAAAAGGGTGTTTCCCAGGGCAATAGTCTGTGTTTTGTCCATCACCCAAAGAACAGTTGTGAAACTACTGGTATGCCCTGCAGGAATTTCAGTCCTGTCCAGAAGCATATGTGCAATAGAAATCCTCACATAATCATCGCTTTATTTTTTTTTTTTTTTTTAAATATTTAGTCCGAATGCTGCCCACTGGCACAGGGCAAATTTCATCCAGAAAGAATGAAGAGGTCCCATAACTTTTTTCCTCTCTGGTGAAAGTTATTCCAGAAAATGAGGAAAAAGCTTCTATCATCTCTTATGCAAAGCTAAGAAACAGCAAACAAATTGTATTCTTGTCCTTTAAGAAGGCTGAGTCATAATATTAAAACATATCTTTTTACAGTATGTACATTAACAATTATTTTAATTCATAAACATTAGCAACCTCCCAACTCTTGTGGGAGTAACCTTCCATCTCATGATTATGCACGTTCCATCTCCTAATAATTTCATTTTATATTTAAACCAAAATACCATTTTATTTCTTAAACAAAGAAAGAATAAATGACGTAAAACGTCAGCCTTTCCAAACGCTAAGGAAACCCTGGCACTCATCAGCCACAGGAAACCTATTTTTAGGACTAAAGGTTTATAAAACTAAGGACAGCTTTTGTCCTAGATAAGTGCATAATTTCTACTTGTGTGGGTGGGTTTTTGGTGATGTACTCAACACAGAGTAGAAGAAAACCTAGTGCCTTGGCAAGGTATGAATATAATACATGTTCAATTCTTAAAGGCCAAGTTGAACAAGTTTAGTACAGGTGCAAAGCCTCTGGTTTCAGGAGGTTGCTTTCAGGATGAATTTTCCTCCAGTGGTATCCAAACCATTGCTCAGTAGCATTAAAGGGTCAGTGTTCTGCTCACTTCATTAATGGGGCAAACCACTGGCTTTCAAATAATGCAAGGGAATTGGTTTCTACTGATTTATAGCCCATTGGAATAATTTTAATAGGACTTTGCTGTTTTTCTGCACTGATGGCTAGTCCTTTCTTAAAAGCTTGTTTTTTCCTAAGCAGTGGAGCACTGAGAAAAACTACTTTGATGATAATGTAGGCAGAAAAATGCCCCTTGGTGCAATTAAAACATTGTTAATTATAGCCCCTTCTGGAAATACTTTGCCAGATGCTTAGAAAATAATGTCCATGGATACCTTAAATCTGGATTTTAGCTGTGTGATTTTTACACACAAATAGGGAGGAAAAAAAAAAGTTCCTGCAATGACTTTTTCAGGTTACTTTCCATTTTTAAACCTGTGGATTAAATCTTTGCATGTGAGTGCTGCAGTCACACACATCTATGTTCCCTGAGGAGATCATTTTCCTGTGGCAGTGTCACACTCACCAGACATAGGATCACACCCTCCATTTGCTGTCCAGGTTTCACCACTTTCCTCACTGTCACACAATACAGTCTTCTGGCCTCACTACACCCTACCCGATCTTCAGTGCCTATAAGGTTAGCTGGAATGTGAGTTTAAAGGAAGTCACTTACACCAAAGTAACCAGTTACATGCATCTTTTTTCCCTGAACTCGCTGAAGGAAGGTCCTGCGCCCGGGCAATCACTGCGAGTGGTGAGCGTGGCAGCCCAGCAGCTCCAGCACAGGGCCGCGACAGGCCGATGAGCAGCTTCAGGACCAGCACTGCCTCACGTTCAGCCAGCCCAAAAATACAGGCAGAGGATTTTACATCTGTGTGCACCCAACTGTACTGACGTGGTCTAATTTCAAACGCCCAGCTGCCATTTTGAAAACCTGCAAAGGACCTTACAGGCCTACAAAGGCCTACACACAGGCCTTAAACAAATCTACTGTCTCCACTGTCCACTTATTTATTTTCTGTTTTTCCTGTCAGATCACACTCTGTAGAAAATACAAGGGTACACTTTCTCACATGCAATCACAACTTCAGAGGACAAAAAAACTATACAAGTTAAAAGCCTCCAACATTGAAAGAGATAAGAGGTCTCTGCAAGAGTTATTTAGGAGACAGAAGAGAAATTAAGGTACTAAAAGCCTTTTAAATAACTTGTGCCTTTGAAGGGCATAACTTATTTCTATCAATAATTTAACATATATATTCTGTGATTAATTAGAGACAAAAGGCCTAGAAGATTCTCACAGGCAGTGCCCTGTATCACGACTCTGTCACAGGGACTGCAAGCAAACATATTAATGGATAATGTAAATGTGGATAATGTCAGAAGGTGCTACTGGCTTCAGTGGTACTAAAAACTGAGACTATTCTTAGCTTACTGTCATGACTGCGAGAAGTTTGCCCACAAACCAAGAAATACTATACTGGGAAAATGAGCTGAGATCCCAAGCCAAAGGGCTAAAGTTCCTCGTCTGCACACAGAACAGCCAGGAGGGAAATCAAAAGAAAGCAGAAGCCAAGCTTTGCTCTCCGTGGTGCAAGTATAAGCCCAGAGTCACTGAACTGAGCAATTAGTATAATCCTACTTTTCACATCAGGGCAGGAATCCTCCATTCTGTGAGGAAAAGAAAAAAAAAAGAAAGAAAAAAAAAAGGAGGATTTGTAAACTAGCAGCTGATGCTTAAATGAGTGTTAAATGAGTGGACACAATGTCTCCGTTTTCACCTTTCACAAAATCAATAGATAATAGATGCAAGAGAAAGGTGTACACTTTATGCTCTGACTTAAAGATAAGTGAGATTCTTAAAATATTTTTTTTAATTCATCATATATGCCATTTGTTTTAGCTTTTTGAACTCCGTTTCTTTTCCTCTTTATCACAAGGCAAGAGTAACAAAACCCAATAGTTAATGAGCTTTGAAGTTGAAGCCCAGTTGCTCTGGAAAAAAATTTGGAGTGTTCACAATGATGAACTTGGCAAAAAAACCATCTTTTTTGCCAAAGACCCACAGAGCAGAGAGAAAATTCTGCCACCAACTATTGCCATTCTGGCCCAGATGCTGCCTGGCCTGTTTGGAAGGCATCTGCTGCTTATGCCCATGCTGTCAGCAGACATGCTAATCTCACCCCTTGGAACAACACCTCTGCAAAATACCTACTACTAGTCAGACCAAATGGACAGGTTTGTCAAGAAAAGCTGGCTGCTGAACAAAATCCCACCTCATAGCTTTGCAAAATCCTGCCATCATATTGGAACAGCTTCAATGAGTCAGGGATGATTTAAATGTTACCTCTGCCTCTTTGCTCCTGCCTGCCTTCTGCAGAAAGGACAGCAGTGTGCGAGATGCCTGCATTTCCTTTAACAAACTGCTGAAATGCTGTTCTCCCCTTCTGTCCATCCTCTCAAATCAAGTCTAGTACATTATCTAGGATCATGTTCTATCACTGCCCCAGTGATTATTATCTATTTGCTTACTGGAAAACAACCAAGGTTGGAACTATTCCCTTCCCAAACAGCACCAGTCAATGAATTCATTACTTCCATGAATCCTGCATCAAGTACTAATCCCATCCTCCTCATGTCCTCAGTGTTGTCTCATCACTGCTCCGGGTTGACCAGTGTCCTCCCAAATGATAACTCAGAACTTCTTGGAATTACTTTGTGCCAGAGAAGGGTAAAGTTTTAACAGTGATGGGACTGAAGAGGGGAATTTATGAAAGTATGAGAAATTCCTCCTTTAAATTTGTAATTCCTATTCACTTTATCTCTAAATTTAGCATAGTTTATTAGAAAGGCAGATCATAGTACCTTTCCCCCACTAAAAAAATATCAAAACCAAACCCCCAAATAATCAGAGAACTAAACAACTCACACCAGTAACCTGTCAGCTGTGGCTTATTTCTAGAAATACTAGCAAAAAAAGTTATTTTGGCAAGAAAATTCTATTCACCTTCAGCTGAAACTATTTAATGTCACTGAAAATGACAACTCTGCTCAGGATCACTGCATTCACTTTTAATCACCACTCTCCAGGCTTTACTCCATCTTCTACTCTATTGGCTTATGGCCATTTAAAATGTTATGTCCTTGAGTAACAATTTTCTCCTTTCTCATTTTTTCCCTCAAGCACAATAAAGGGTTTCATGGCATTAAGTGTGCGGAGATTTAGCTGCATAATCCCCATTGATATTATTTGAGGAGAAACGTTAAAATTAGAGTCAAAATCCCACATTATATTTTTTGACATATATAGTGAAGAGCACAATACACTGAGCAAGGGGTCTTTTTATCGCAAACATTCCACATATATGATAAATGGAAGATCTATGAGTGCAAAATGCACTCTCTAATATATGAGTTTGTTTTTTTAATTACATTAAGTCAAAACTCTGTTATTTCTGGAGGAATTTATTCTCATCTAGTAAAAAATGAATTGTAAAATGTGCTCATTATTAAATTCTGTGTATATTTACAAAAACAGTTCTTAAAAATAATTGGAAGAATTCTGGGGTTGTGCCAAGGATGCCACTGTGCCCTAAGGTTAAAAACATGCACCTGATACGAGGGACCTGCGGGAATTCAGTCCTTCCAGGGCCCATTCAAGCATTTAAACAAGTGTAGCAACCTTTTGTGCATCAAGAGTCAAACTTATCACCAGTGTTACTCCTTAGAGACCACAGTGGGGCCAGTCCTGAAACTTGTTGGTGCCCCTTTTTTTTGGACATCAGAGAAACAGAGTCTCGATAATAAAATTTCTTAAGCGCTCCCCACATCTGTTGTATAACATCTGTACAGAGAGGAATCTGGGCTCTATTGATGCTTGGAAATACTAATGAAAATTTGCAGGAATGCCAAGACAAATTTTTTGGCTAAATACGCGAAGTGCTGGAAATCAATACGTTCATACATCCCATTAGCTAGTAAATCATTTGACTCCAAAACTGCAAACACAAATAACTCCTTTGCTAATCTTTAAAAATGTCTTCAGTGTAGAAAATTTTCATTTATTCATGATATACTGTAAAGATTTTTAATTATATCTGCACACATCATAATTACAATGCCTCATTATATGATTATACAGATTCCTATTCATTATGAAAATGCAATTATGAAAATGAAAGAAGAACAACATCACATACACCTTCCAAAACTCTGGAAAATAGCTACTGAGAAGGCCTATCTGTGCTGGCTTTACTTGCACAAAAAGTCTCACAGTAGAGAAACACAAGCTTCAGGACAAAACAGGCACTAGGTGTGACAATATCTCTGTGGCTCTCTGTGCACTATGTACCAGTGGAGTTAAACAGAACATCATTGCATGATTCTTCTATTGCACTCTTGCTTGGTACCATCTTGCTAAATTGTTTCCTTTACAGCATTTATCAGATACATTCTTGACTTAATGAATATCTGGTGGAGATGGGCAAAACAATTTCTCTTGACAATAACAGCTACACCCTGCCAGCAGGTCTGTAGAAATACACCATCATTTGCTCAGTTACCCAAAAGGTTTTAATTCCCCTTTTGAAAAAAATATTTTGTCTTTCAACATTGAGCTTTCAATTTTGGCAACAACCAGGCTGTTTTCTGCTATCGTGCTGTTCCTCTGCTACCTAATGGAATATTGATCTTTCTAAGCAAGTGTAAAGCAATCAATACACTACAAAGAGGAGAAATAGGTAAGAGAAACCATCTCCTTATTCTTTTTATACATAACTAGAACAAAGAAAAGTGGTCTGAAACCAACAAACCAGAAATTTTTGGATACTAAATATCTTCTGTGAGGTTTCCACTCCAAGGCAAAGTCTTGGCACACAGCCTGTTTGACATGATATAGAGATACTTGCTGGAAGGGTTTAGTTGCACTGGACTCACAAGCTTAAGCTCCCAGACTGTGGGACTGAGCGAACAGAGCCAACAGTTTAATCTATGGTGTGATGTTTCTGGTATGTATACATGAGTTTTCTTTGTTTTATTTTTGTATTAAAAATAAAGGAGCATGCAGTATGCGTCTGACCAGGAATTTGAAGGTGTCTCTGTGCATGTAGATATAGCCTCCAGTAGGTACCAGCTAGGGTTAGGTGGGATGAATTTGGCCACATCAACTTTTATCTTTCTGAAGTGACATTAAATCAAGAATCTATCTTCACTTCCTACATCAAGTGAAGGTTCAAAGTTAGATGTCACTTTTCAAGAGAGATATCTACCAACCAGGGGAAGCCAGCAGAAGGCCGCCAGCTTTAAGAAAAAAAAAAAAAAAAAGAGAAAAATAAAATAATGGACAAGATAAGAAATCTTAATTAAAAGTCTATGGTGATAATCATGTCATAGAAATTAAAAAAGATATTTTATCATTAGAAGCTAATCCCAGCTTTAATTTAGAGCAAGGATTCAGGGATTTAACCTGGTCTAGTGAAAAGGTGTCCCTGCCTGTGGCAGAGGGGATGGAACTAGATGATCTTTAAGGTCCCTTCCAACCCAAACCATTCTATGGTTCCATTGTATTCAAAGCCAATCCTGCAATAGTACACATAACAAGAGCAATAAAGTTAAAATGAACCTCCCTCTGTCCTCATGCCTGTCCCCTTTCTGTTCACATTGGCCAGCAGAGTCAATTATCCCTGATGATAAATTGAGGTAATTTCTCTGCTTAATCAGGCCAGTGCACTAAAAACCAACCAAGCATGGTTCACTTGGGATTGGATGCACTTGCTTATAGTCCTCAGTTCCCTTGGACTTCTAAATTAACACAAGTTCCATTAAACTCTTATGGGTCTTTGCAAATCCAGCTTGAGCATTGAGATATCTCCCTCCTCTTTGCATATTTACTGTGCCTAAACTTCATCAGGGTAGTGATTATTTGCCCAAAATGCTGTGCATGTAGGAGAGACACACAACTGTGTACATTGGATAACATAATGAGAGAGAAGAATTCCCACCTACAGTTCAATTCACATACTACTGGTGGCTCTTCAGAAACATCCATAAATTAAACTTACTTCTAAGCAGTCCTTACCTAATGCTTGAGTAATGTCAATTTAGCTAAGTGGAAGATTTAAATGCCAAGGGAAATATACAGCAAATAAATGGACACAAAATGAATTATTAGAGTCAGGACTTCATTGAGTTTATAACAGGCAGTCAAAGGGAGGAAGAAATAGAAACCAGCAGATGAAGAGTATCAACCATAAAGGTGCCTATTTTTTTCTGACAACTTGTTTTGCCTTGCTCCTTTCTAAGTACTGCCACAATCCACGTGCATTCAATTCCTCAGATATCTACAGGCCCAAAGCTCTAGGCTAATTACAAGAAGCTGAAAACAGGGCCCAGAAAAAAATTCCACTGGGCAACTGCCTTGGAATTCTATCATGATCGGTTTACATATGCCAAATTGATATAAAAGGTTTTCACAGATATAAGATCCCTCTGATGAAAAGGCAAAGAAAACTATTCAAGAACAATGAAGAAATAAATGGTAAAAAGTGAGAAGAATGAGTATTTCTCAGTAATGGAAATGCCGGCAAGAAGTAGAAATAGCATATACAGCCCTCATCCAGGAAAGCAGAGATATGGTTAATTTTAATTTTAACCTCATTTGAGACTGAAGCATGTGATTCACTGCCCCATTTAGTTCAAAATTAAAATTAAGCATGTGCTTAAGTGCTTTTTTGGACAGAGGCCATACAAGAGTACACTGGTCATAAATTCCTATTGCCATATGTTGATTTGGAATTGAAAAGTCAAAGTTTTAAGATAAAATACCTGGAATTTTTATTTATTTATTTTTAATACAGGAATGCATTGGTAGCAGGGAAAGTTACAGCAGTTACACAGTTCCTTTTCAGCAACAAATGCAAAATAACCAAAATTCCCAGAAAACTTAGCAGAAGAAATGAATCTAGAAAAGCCCCAGAACTTGAAGAAATAAAAACTGCTTTTAAAGATTGATTACACTGCCCTGTGTCTGTGTGCCTTGTGGCCACCACCAGCCTTATGTATTTTTCTCCATTCTACAGTATATGGTTCACAGTCTATGCTGTAGTGAGATACAGCTGAGAAAGAAGCTGCTATGAATATCCCAATGCAGTAATTTGGAACACAGTTTCTGGCTGACTTACCTCCTGGTTATCCCTTAGCCATAGCCTGAGTGGAGACATAATCCTTCTGCATGCCCAGGGAAATGTCATTTCTAATGTCACCTCTTAAGCACTGAAGCCAAAATGCCTTTCAATGCCCAATAAATTCTCCAGGTGAATGCACAGAAGAAAGAGAGCCACAATTCTGTCTTCTCCTTTATTCTGATTTGTTACCTGTGAGAGCAGAACAGAGCAGGCACAGCAGCAACAAGGTGAAGGAAACATGCCTACCACTGTTCTGGGTTCCCACACTCTTTTGTTGCAGCCCTGTAGCTCCTGTTCAGGTCTTAAGGAGCTCTGGAGTTGCCCAACATAGAAACTGTGGCCCATCACAAGAGGGCTTGAAGTGGGCACATCAGACAAATAAAGCTTTTTACCATCTTGTCTCTCTCCTACTCTCCTTCAGACAGGTAAGGAGAACTTACTGCATCAAATATTTTACTAACATTACAGCAGGTAACTAACTGCACCAGTGTGTAATGCTCTGGCATTGTACAATGTACAGAAAGAGACTGAGCTTAGTTTTTAGAATGAGAAGTACTCTGCTCATCTCAGAGGACTGCTTCTTTCCTCAATAAAATAATGGAAAAAAATAAAAGAAAAGAAAGCATCTGTGATTGATGCTGAGGAACCAGAACTGCTAGAGAGAGTATCTTAAGGTCACATGGAGCTTTCTATTTGAGCATCCATCTAAACTTTTGAGTTCTACACTTCACACTAATTGAGCCCAGAAGATTCAGGCCTGCCAGGGATTTTTGAGCCTGGTTATATTACACTGTAGAAATATGATGTTGATATGGTGTTAAGTGTCTGACTATAGTCCCAAAGAAGAAAGATTATTGAGTTCCAAAGAAAGCAGTTAAAGAAAGGAAATTAAAAAGAACCTTGACAAAACAGATGCCTACCTGAAAGCAAAATTAAACTTCCTTTCTCTTTATGGGCCATAGTTTTGTCCTAGAAACTCTGTGTAATAAATTACATCTTTGGGAAATATGTGGTATGAAAGGAATCTCAGCCATTATTGCAAGTGAAATGGCAGAGACTTATCTGTCACTGAGCTCTTCTACCACCTCCCAGCTACCAGAAGGGAGACCTGTGTGTCTGCTTGCTTTGAACTCATCAGCCTTCTTCCACAAAACACATAAACACAACTGTAAAGCAGCATTACCAACATGTGTTTACAGGGATTTGACTGTAAATAAGGTGTGTTTTTGTCTTTACTGAACAGAGAACTATGGAAAGAGAAAGTTGAAAGTTTCTAAGATGCCAGTCTGTATTGTCCATGGGAACTGCACTTTCTCAAAGCCAGACACCATGTTGTCACTCTCCCTCCAATACTTTGCAGGGTCTTATTCCCTCCTCCTCCTTGGTCACACAAGTACAAGAGAACATTGTCAGTCTTACTGAAACATCAGCACCTCTATTGGTACGGAGGAGGCTTTGATCACACTGATACTTCACATGGCTCATTCGTAACAGAACAACTGATTGTCAGTCCTTTCACGTATGTTTAGGGTCAAGTTGTATGTCAGAGGCTCACAGGCTTGAAACTGTACCTCTGTTTGTCCAAGGAATGAGGAAATAGAGACACTTCCTTCCACTGGAAGGAAGGCTTGGAGAGGCTCCTCTGGCTAGCACATCTTCATCCCGTGCTGCAATGGGCCAGTGACCTGCTTCATCAGGACAACTTTGTATCCCAGGCTATCTGGCTGCATTCCAACCTTCTCCTGCAAATGCCATTTCCTCCCCTCAAAGGTAACAGAAATCTGTGACTTTCACATAGTGCTTGTTGCTGGTAGCTCTTAGCTACTCTTTCACAAAGGAAATGGGTGCATTTAATCTTATTTTAGATGTAAGAAAGCTGAGTAACAGAGATGTGAGATGAGTCATTTAAGGCACCTTAGAGATGACAGGCAGGGCCAGGGAGATATCTCGGTACTCTATTAGCAAGGTTTTGTTGAAAGAATTCGGTGTGTATGTCTCTGAATAGAAGTTTTGCCTATCATCAAATGCCAGGATAAAAGTATTAGTGTTGTTTAATGCCAACAGCACCAGGATTCTTATTTACATTACTGCTCCTACCAATAGCCTTATGGCTTAGCCCTTGAGTTCTCACCTTGAGAACATCCTCCTTGGGGTCACATTCACAGCCTGCAGAAGGACAGGATCTGCCTGGGCTGGAAGTGGTTGCACAAAGACACAGGACCAAAGCCCTGGTTCTGCTCATCTAATATGCCAGCTGGAGCAGTCTCATTAGCATAGGATGGGAATGCTCACCTTGCCTTTTTGCCTTCACACACTCATGCAACACCACAGATGAGGTGAAATTACAGGTTAAAATCCCTCTTTAAAGGCCAGCTGGATTCCTGCAGCAATGGTTACTATAGCATAGTTCCAAAGCCCTGATGCTGGCAGATTTCTGGAAAGAAAAAGACTTGTTTACAGAAATCAGTCACATATCCTTATCAATACGGGAAACTGTCAGATAGTTCTTTGTTAGTATTTACTGTCTCACAGTTTCCCTTTCAACAGCCTGAAAGACCTTCCGTTGAAAAAGACAACAGCTGAATGCTGCATATAACTGAATGCCAGGGCTGTAAAGAAACACAAATGTGTCTTCTTTTTCAATGAGTTTCCTTACCAAGTCTTTGTGCTACTGCATGTTTGTTGACAGACTACTCAATGAGACACTAGTTATGCATATAAATGGACAGGGAGAAAATTTACTTCTGAATTTGTTTTAATGCTTTTTTTTTCCTATAGAAGGGGTTCTTTACAAAAGCAGAGATAAAAGTTATTGTATTTTTGTGCAAGCATCTCTTATGGTCCAGAGCAGATTTTTTGATCACAGTAAGGGGAAAAGAGGCAATACATACCTACTCAAAAACAAGGAGGAATCTCATGCACCTGCCCTTGCCTGACCTACAGCTTCAGTTTCTCTTGTTAAGCTGTCCTGTTTTAAATGTTCATTAGCCCAGAAACTGTGGTCCATCTATGCCTGGTATTCAGGGTACCCATCTGTCATGAGTGCTTTAAAATCCAAGTCAAAGATCTTTGTGTGAGCCAAGGTCTTAGCAGGCCAAGTAAGATCTGCCAACCGGTGGCTGTTTTATGAAGGTTTGTCTTGGCTGTTTATAACAGTTCTGGAAGTTCTAGACATGTTTCATTTTCACAGATTGAAAATTTACTTTCAAATCTTTTTTTTTTTTTTTTTTTTTTGGACACACTTTACCATCATGAAGATTTCTTATAAAATTCTTGCCAGTCCTAAAATCAGACATCTCAGCTTGAGAGAAAGTAAGATTTTCTTATTCCAGTGGACATTATCATTCAGGAGAAATGACTTCAGTGGAGCTCTGTGCCCCTCTCATAAAAATTTCACCATGCTGGAAAAAACTGCCTGGTTAAAGCCTCTGCCTCCTTGGAATTTTTGCAAGGTGTTTTCCAATTAACAAATCTCCCTTATATTGCACTGCCTCTTTCTACAAACAACCATGTTTCTGTTTATCTGCTTTACTCTTTCTACCTGTGCTGTAATTTCGTATCTTCCTCTCCTCCCATCTGCACCATTTCATCAAAGCACTTAAACGTATGCACAAGCAATAGCTTATTAAAGCATGTGTTTAAGTGCCATGATTAGGAGAATGGAGTGCTGAACTGAGGTGCAGGACAGAATCCGACCCCCATAAATGTCTCTTTGTACTAATTTGTTAGTCCCCAGGAAGCTCATAAGGTTCCAAATGGGCTTCAGAAGCACCTGTTGAGATCCTGAGGAAACACTAGGGACTTCGTCAACCTCCAGGCTTCACTCTAAGGACTTAATGAACTGAAAACACTCGCACTGCTGATGAAAGTTCTTGTTTTTTCTTCCCCTTTCATCAAATATGATTCATTTATGAGAAAACTGTGTCAGAAACTGAATTTTTAAATTTTTAATCATGCGGTTTACTCTCTGCAGCATCTGAAGGATGGAAATGGAGTCTTGTATGGTCCAGGTGTTATTTTAAATGTAGAATGGAACAGCATATTTGTGCACAAATTGTGAAACAGAAGTCATGAAGGACCTATCCCTTGGCAGTCTCATCTCTTTTTATAAATAGTCCTTTCTATTTTGGAGACTGCCTGGACCTGGCCACCAGGGGAAATAAATCACCACAGCCTGCAGAAGTTAAGGTTTAACCTCACCTGAGAATCTGGCTCTCAGCATCTACTGTGCTTATGATTAGATATACTCCTTCCATCTGATACACTAGTCTTACTCCTCATATCTTGAAAAATAAGGTGATTGAGCAAGTAACTTTTGAAAAGGCTTGACAAGGTAGGGATTGAGAAAGGAAATGTTGAACTGGGCATAAAATATCAGCAATGTCCCACTCTTCTAACTTGTAATTTCTCTCATACAGGACTGACCTAAGTCTGTATGGCATTATCTGACTTAAATGCATATATGCCATCTTTATGATTTGTAAACATGAATTAGTGTTCAACATAGACTCAGAAAAACATAATTATATAGCCAATCTAAGTCTCATTTATAGTTAGGCCACTGGCATAGAAAAGGTAGAGAGAGGCAAATGACATGCGAAATAACGCTGTGGGCAAAGCAAACTTGAACAATCTGAAAAGGGAGAAAGAAAGAGCTAATTATCTATATGGAACATAAAAGTCATTTGTTAAACATTCACAGCTTGATCTAAACCCCACTGAAGTTAATGGAAAGATCCCCCTTGACTTTAGTGAGTTCTGAATTAAGCTTTTAAACATTAGGAACAGGAATGTTAGAGAGTGGGGGTTTTTTTAAGCATTTCACACTCAAAACTCTGAAAAAGAAAGGTCATGAAGTAGCAGCTCCTCTTCCCTGTCATTTCTTTCCTCAGCCTTCATCAGCATTGCCTGACTCTGGGACTCTGGTAATACTTAGGAGAGTTACAGTCTTCAAAAAGAACCAGGTTCTGTGATCTAGTCACTTTACCAAGTAGCTTAAAGCAGACTTAACGAAGTAGTTGCCTTCAGAAAGGCAACTGATATTTACCAGTTTCTTCAGACAAATTTGACTGTACGTGACTATCATCTCAGTGTCATTGGGTTCCAATACCTCAGAAAACTGTCACAAAATTAAGATTTCGTGTAAAACCCAAAGTGTAGTAATTGAAGTGATAGCAGAGAGACTTTTCTAGGCACATACCAGAAAAGCATGCTTTCTACTTTGGCATGTCAGAGAAATGGGCTGATTTGGCGGAATTACAATTCCCATCATACTGGGATGAGTAAATAAAAGTTTGTTATTGTTGACTCTCTTTTGGATTAAATGTGTGTCCTACAATGGTTCTGCCCAGTCTTTAGATTAAACTTGGGTAGAACATGGCTCCAGGTGTGTCTCTGCAAAGCTATATAAATTTGCTAAATCTTGAGAAGAAATAGATAAGCCATATTCAAAGCAGGTCACTGGAGACTGAGTCACCTAGAGCATTCACCAGGTACTCCCAGACTAAGAGCCAGATACTTCAGATGGCTGCACTGCACTTTACAGTGAAAAAAATGTATGTGTTGTTTTAGCAACATTTATAGCAGGAATAATTGATCTATAGGGGAATAAAACACTTTAAAATAGTTCTAATTACATGCCACCCTGTCATGTTGTTAAATGAGGCCCACTGCTGTTTTATGAATAATTTGCAGAATTCATTGTCAGTAAATTATATTAGGAATTGGGAATAGGCTGTGGACTGCAATGCAGCAGGTTTTTCCTTCCCTCCTGCCTTCTTATAACACATTCACAGTATTTGTTATAACTACAGAACATAATTGCAATTATATTCAAAGACAAGAAACTATAACATACAAACAATAGTGTTTCATTTCCCGCCAGACTGTGACTTATACTTAAACAATAACAGTAGCTGAGTTACCAAGAATGGAGACTCTTTCCATCAATGAACCAAACAAAATGCTTTACCTACACAAGGCTGTATTTTTATGTGGATGCCAGGAAGCCCTCAAATGTTTCTTTTCCTCTTGAATAAGAATTCAGTATCATAGTATCTGTAGCATATCCTGGAAGATGAGCCACTCAAAATCTGGCACAGCCACAGAGTGGAATTTCAATTAAAATATAACTCAAAATATAAAAATTGATCAAAATGTTGAACTCTCCATTCTCTGCCCTGCTCTGTATTTCAGATCCCTGTGTCTGAAGTCAGCCTGCTCTTTCCTCTTGCACTGATCCTTCTCATCTCTGCAGATCCTTCCAGCTTGTCCCCTCATCTAATGCAAAGCTTGTTTCTCAAGCATAAAATCAAGTTGCCTATACACATTCTGCATACCAATGCAGAGAAATAAGGACTCCCCCTTTCTCTCTTCTGTCTTGAGTAGCACAAGCATACAACAGTCTAAATGAATTCAGCATAGTGGTCTCCTCCTGTGTCCACACCATCAGCTTTTTCTGTGGGTAAATATTATTAAAGATTAATTTTGCTAGAACAATTACATTAATTAGTTAATTAAGTTTAGCTGAAAAATTTTTCTTACTTTTCAAAAATCTGCAATATTTACATTGTATAAGGATGACTTTTCTGGTAAAAAGTGCTTTTCTTATTTATGCAGATACTCCCTTTGACAGCCTCAGCTTTGCCTCTACCAGTCCAAACACTAGTCCATAACATGTTGCTGCTTACATCAGAGGATGATATCTAATAAATATAGACCTACACCAAAGTCTTGGATAAGTATCTCATTCTCATTATAACCTAGAAAGCTGTTCTTATACAAGCTAGCTACCTGAAATGGCCGTTATTTCCCCAGATAAACATTTAATAGTCATAGCAGTTTCCTGAAAATATCCTTTTGGTTGTGGATGTATTTCTCTAGTATACAGCCAAGGAAGAAAACCCAAGCACAGAAGATAAGAGCAATAAGCAGAGTTAAGGGGAAGGTAGTCTTTGATTAGGGAAATAATACAGTCTAGACCAAATACAACAACTCTAGAAAACAAAATTCCTGAATTCTCTTCTTGGCCCTAACCCCATCCTACGGTGTGAACATAGCCCCAACTCCATTTCACCTCTGTATCCTTTCTCACCTTGCTTTGCCCACTGTAAACCCCCAAGGGTTATCTCTTGCTTTGTGTTACATTCTGCCTAACAGAACATTGTTACCGCAGTGCTGCTAAAACTGTAACATGCCTGGAAGACTTTCTCTGACAGGATTATTTAGTAACATGACATAAGATAAACCATGACATAGTTATGTGTATTTAGTACATAAGCATTCTACAAAGAGGATACTGGAGGATTTTTCTCTGGAAGATACCGAATTTCTTTAGGGAAAGAAAAAAAATTCTCAGATACCGAGTTCACTGAAGTGCTGCCCTGCTGTGTAAATCAGAGGATTACATGCACACTCTGTTTTCTAGAGCTGTTTCTGTGGAAGGCATTCTAAGCTTCCAGAGATTACAGTAAGGAAAGTTCATAGGTTGGTCAAAACAGTCCCCAAAATGGAGGAGAAAATCTTGCATTTATAGTGTAGTTAGGGAAAACCTGGAAATTAGTCATAGTATTATCTATTCTTGGCTGCTACTAACTTCACAGTTCCTGGGACACTAGCAAAATATTCACTTTAAATACACAAGTTTTTCAACATATGTATGTTCTCAATAACATCAACACAATTTTAACATAGCTTGAGCCAAGCTCCACGCTCTTCCCATAATGCTAAATTCATTAAGCATCTCTGAGTGGGTCATTTTGTCCATAATATGATAAACTATTTCTGCAGGTTGTGCACTGTCTACCAGATAAGATATGTTTGTCTGGTGAGAAATGAAGGAGGATCACGAGGTGACAGCAGATAACATGACAGCTGCACTTCACTTATGCAAGTATCTTTTCCACAGCCTGGGTGGAAGGTGCAGGCCTTGTGTCAATCAGTTCTCCCTTTAAGACACAGATCAAAGAAACACTGTGCCACATTATTTCCTTTAGCTTTTCTTTTTTGTCTTTTATTCATTTTGAAATCTGTACAGGGAGAAGCAGCAGATTTCTACTTACATGACAATATCTACTTGACCTCAGAACCAGTTTTGCGTTTTTAGTGGCGTGCCTCTTTAGCAGCTCATCCCATTTCTGCTGAAGAACCCATTACAATGCCTGTGGTGTAGTAAATTATCTGGGAATATTCTGATCACCTTGCTGCTGCTTTCCTTGATTGTCAGTGGCCTGGCTGCTCTAGTCCATCAGCACAGCTCCACTGTATTCTCACGGCTGTTATTCTCAGAGACCTGTTTTTCCTCTGGGAAGACTATTCAGATTAAAACAGGCAATTCTTTATGCATAAAATTCTCTGTGAAGACACATAAGAAAAGTCATAGCTTTTATATGATCAATAGAGCTGTCAGGACCTGTTGGAGATTTAACTTCCTTATTGTGAAAGTTTAACTTACTAGTTTCAGAGTAAAAACCTACATAGATCACAACGTTACAGCAGCTGAAAGCAGGGTTGAAGTCATATAGATGCATAGGAGCTGAGGTAAAGCATAGCCATAAAGAGTGTTTATGATATTGAAGCATATGAAAGTCATAGTATTTGATATAATGTACCCACAACCAGTGTTTGAATTTTTTAATGCCAGCTACACAGTTTGTATCACCAATCCTCTTTAAAAAATGTGGAACCTGTGTGCCTAAATCCCCTGGGCACCACTGAAAGCTCTGCTTTCATGTACGTTGATCTGCTTGCCAATTATGTAAACAATCTGAAATTTTATCACCGAGTTCACAACTATTATTTAATATTTAAGCTACATGCATTATTTCAAAGCAGTATAAAACGATATGATATTTTGCAAAATATTCTAAACATCTAAAGATGCTCGTGCCCTTGGTACCCAGCACAATGCCCCACACTACCCAAATATAAATTACAATGAAAATCAAGGCCATCTCCCAGTGAGAAACATTCCTTCAGTGCAGACAGTTAGGCTGCACAAGATACCAGTTCAGGCAAGACTTACAGAGACATCACTGGCCAGAAGACAAAAGCTATATCTGAGTGAGATTTGGAAAGGGATTCTCAGTGGACCAGGAAATATGTGTCTGAGCACCAGTCAGAAAACAGGAGGAAGTCTGAATCGGTTATTAACCGATAAAGGGAAATTCAGAGTTAGCCTATCTCCTATGTTTGCTTTGGGTTATAAAATTAGTTTGGATTTTTCATATAAATGCTTTTACGTGTTGGAAATGCAAACAGTGGTAACAGGACAGGAATAAAGCCCCTCTCTGACTTGCCATAGCTATCAGACTGTTTGTCCCTCCTCTCCAAGGCCCCAAAGCCCCAGCTTCTTCCTTGGTTTTATCCTGGAACAAGCAAGACTAAGTTGTCCATCTGCATGGTACAAATTCTGCCATGAAAGGCAGTGGTCAGCAGAGGTAATCAGCTGCCCAGTGCTGAGCCCACACAGCCAGGTCTCCAGCAGCCTCTCCACTGATGTGCAAGGAACCTCACAACAAACTGCTTCCCAAACACCCTTCCTGCAGGAGGTCGCTGCCAGTACTAATCATGATCTTTATCCGCCCTCTCCACTTGCTATGCATCTGTCTTTCTAGTAGAGGGTGATAAGGTATCTAATAAATCCATATGTTCCTCTGTTGATCCCTATCCTGATCTAGCATTTAGGTATGGTTTATCTTAAGACACAGGCACTGTCCCAATGAAACAAGACGGCAGCATGCATACAAACATCTACATGAAAGTGGATAGTCTTTGCTGCCTGCTTTCTTTTCCTGATTGCTGCAGTGTCTGTGGTAGTTGTGTCAAATACCAATAAGAGTTCATCCGATCTAAACTCAAGCCAGTAATTTTTAGATCATGAAAAAAGACTATTCAATCTTTTTTTTCTATGTCTTAGGCAGGTTGCTTTGCCCAGAGGTATTCTGTGAGTCATCAGGCTATATTACTTTTTCAAGTTGCTAAGTTTACTACTAGTTTTACCTGAATCTCAAATCATATCTTCAAATGCAAAGTATCATAAATCAGCAGTTCTACTAGGGAATTTATATGCATAGTTTAGGGTAATCTTCCTGGCATATTTTGGGGACAGTTCTCCACTGCCTCTCCACAGAGAGGAGCTTTCCTCTCTTTCATATAAAGCAGATAAACATATAAATTAAACATTTAGCTTTAACATGGAGGTGTTAGAAATGTCTGCAGAAGCAAGACTCTGATAATTGAAACTGTATAATAACATTCAGCTTAACGAAATGTTGATATTGTAACAATAGAAAAACATTGCAGAGTACCCTTATGACAACACTAAATAATCTGATATTATAGCATTAAAAAACATCCATTTCATTAGAGGCCAGGAAACAATTCCCTTGGAAACAAATTCTATGCTCGGTTGGCTGTTTCCACTGCTGGATAATGAAACTCCTACATGAACAACTGCCCACAGAACAACAATGTGGCACTAAGATTTAAATATTTTTGCCAGGCACAGAAAAAGTCAGTGTTACCCAGCATAACCCACACTCTGAGCTGTCATCCCCGGTTTGTACACACTCCTTCTCCATGCACTTAGGAGATGGCAACCTTCAAACTGAGCGATGCCAGAACACTAAAACCAGCAGTGTTTGTACCACAACTGTATTTTGTACTACAGCACAACCACCGTCTCAGACTTAGTCAAGGGCCCCTCTGAGCTATGCACTTTGCCTTTCCATAGCAATAGGCAGTCCTGTCTTGAAGTTCATCATCTGAACACAGGACAAGAGGAGATACAGAGGCAGAGAGATTAAGTTGCCCTCAGTAGCAGCACTCAGAGTTCAGGTCGGCTGTGCCTTGTCCCCTGCCCTTTCTTCAACATCCTGCTGCTCCCCATCGTTAACACCAAGGCAGGCAGGGCAGGCACAGCACTTACTGTATGCCTGGAGGAAATTACATTCGAATGGAAATGCCATGTTTCTCCAGCTCATTTAAATGACAAAGGACTTATGTCTTGTTTCTCATCTTCTTTTCACTGTAAATCAAGAAAAACTCTAAATTTGATGTAGTTACGCTGGTACAAAGCTAATCTCAAAGAACTGTGAAACCACGTAGCTATGATCCAAAGCAGAAATTATATGGAACTCTTGTCTAATCATCAATTTACATCAGCCTACTGGGCAAACCTCCTGCTAGGATAACAACAGACAATTTGGAGGAAGAATTGACTCCCACACAGCCAAAACATAGGTAAGATCTTATAAGAGCATTCACAGAGCCCAAAAGAGGCATAGCAAAAAAATGAAACAAAGCACTCAATATGGTTTGTCTCTGCATATTGGCCTTATTAACATGTAGACACGTATTGTCTTAGGCAGGTAGTTTATACAGAAGTTCATTATCTTACACAGTGCTCATAACTCCTTCTACTTTAATCTTAGACTGTAAAAGCAGCTGCTCAGTGTTGATTACAAAGCAGACATAAAAAGTATGTAGTGGGTATTTTTATAATGTTTTTAAAACAGTCACTAGTTTTACTTCCAAAGGGTTGTGATACCTCTGGGTTAAGTTCAAGTCTATTTTGTACGAAAACAACTCTCTTAGAATCTGTGGACTCGGATCCACTTAAGACATGGGTGATGTTGTCCTCAAATCTCAGCTTTGAAGTGCATTTGGGTCAGGAGCTGAGGATGGCAAGAAAAATCATTCCATTTTACCTCTGCACTTTTCATTTCCTGAGCTTCACAAAGGCTCACTAAGCTGCTGTCACACTTTCATCCAGCTATGGACATGGGCTCCACGCAGCAGAACAGCAGCACAAGACACATGCACCGCTGCTGGTAGGAAATGCCTTGGTTGCAGATACAGAAAAGGAATACATTGGGGTCCCTTTCTCCTTGGACAGTCACATCTGGATCTCTACCTATGTAAGTAGTTCAGAGAGTGAGACTGACACAATACAACTGGGATATTCAGTTGCTTAAACCTAAGTGTCTAATACCATGTCAGAAAACCTGCAATAAGCTGGGGTTGTTTCTAAAAAGTCCTGTGTTGTATTAGCCAGCCCCATTATTCACCTTCCTGTAGGCAGCTAAATCCCACATTTCTTGACCAGTTGTGACGATCTTTCCCATCTAAGCAGTTGGCCATCTGTTGTACAAAAATTGAGAGGATCTATTGCTGCACAACATATATTTTAGAACTTGGGAAAATAAATCTTGAAACAAGAATGGCGCAGTCTTCTAATGTTATTTGAAATAGAGAAAGGAGAAAATCTGTGTAAGAAAGATCAGTTTGGCTGAATTGGTTTTCTCTTTTGAAAAAGTACTGAGGACTATATGTGAGGTAGATCCCTTTTTCTGAAAGGACTTACTTTCAAAACCAAGTTGGGCTAGTTTATGGGGAAAACGTGGCTTTGAGCAAAACAAAATACATAAATACACTGGCTAGATTTGAGAGAATAAGGCAATAAATCAAATCCTCATCAGTAGAACCCAGAGTTCCGTACCATACAAAGTGACCTAAAGCAGTGCAGAAATAAAACACATTTGAAAAGTACAAAACTCAGCAACCAGACAATTTCAAGAGGGCAAACAGTGCATAATTTATAAGCGAAGTAAAAATGCAGTGGTAGCAATAAAGAATTGAAAAATAGAAAATTAGAGTTTTTCACTTAAAGTTTTCCCATAAAGTACTGTAACTATGCTGTCATTGGGGGTTTGGAGGATACAAGCGCACAGCCCTCTGTTCCCCAGATAGCAGCTTCTGGTGGGAACTCACTGATATAAGCACAGCAGTGGTGTAATGTCCAGTCCAGCAAATGACTCTCCACTGAAGGTAGTTCAATCATCATTAATCTTGACATTAGCAATGCCATATAGCTCTTATTTTATCTTTCTCAAGATGTTGCATACAATTTTGAAAAGACATGGGCAAAAGAGTTGCTGGTTTTGAAAACAGCGGAATGCAACTCACTGATATTTTAGCAGACAGTTAGTTCCCGTTTCTTCACAGTAATACACAAGACAAGTGGAAGGCACAACAAATAAAACTCAACAGTTTCTTCCTGGTTTCTTTCTTTTCCCTGTTCACACATTCCCCTCTCTCCACACAGCCCATACTAATATTGCTTTCCAGTCTAAGGTGCAATTATTTAAAACTTCTTGCTCTGATTGATCTGTAGCTCTTGACATTATCAGGCTACTTTGAATGGATGTTTGACATGACTTTGGAACTGCAGTGTGGCAGTGATGTGAAACAATCAGCTCAACCTGGCTCTCCCCAACCCAGCGGGACAGTGGGAGAAAATAGAACGAGAGTTCATGGTTGGAGGTAAAGACAGGAAATACTGTCATGGGTAAAACAGACTCTACTTGGGTAAAACTAACTTAATTTACTTCCAGTTAAAATAGATTCAGGTAGCAAGAAACAAAAAGACAAACTTTAAAACAATACCTTTTCTCCCCTTTCCCAGGCTCTCCACCTCCTTCATTCCCAACTTCTCTACCTTCTCCTCCACCCCAAGCAGTGCAGAGGGATGGGCAACGGGGGCTGTGGTCAGCCATAGCAGCTCCTCTGCCGCTCCTTCCTCCTCACACTTCCCGTGCTCCGCCATGGTCTCCCCAGGGGCTGCCGGGGAATCTCTGCCCCGGTGCCTGCAGCACCTCCTGCCCCTCCTCCTGCTCTCACCTGGGAGCTCTCAGGGATGGTTCTCACACGTTTTCCCCCACAGCTGGGCAGAGGTTTTGCCCTTTTATAAACCCGGTTTCCCAGTGTCCCCCCCAGCCTGGCTGAGGGGCTCAGCTGTGCCCAGGTGGGGCCGTCAGGGAACCGGCGGGAACCGGCTGTGTCCGGCACGGGGCAGCCCCGGGCTCCTCTCACAGCGGCCCCCGCAGGCCCTGCCGGCTCCTCGCGGTTTGTACCCAACACAAAGGCGTTCCTCACAATCTGCCGCAGCAAGACAAGGCAGGGTTTTGAATCTCTTTCTACAGGTGAAACCTGGACACAGAAATGATGCAGCAAGAAATCGCACCAAGATGCCCCACAAGCCGTGCTGCATTCCTCAAGCCCCAGTACGGCTGCGGGGCTGGAGCAGGTGACCCTCCGAGGTCCCTCCCGCCCACCACTGCTCCGCAATCCTGCAAATGTTGTATTTCCAGGACCATGATTTACAAAATATCCACACTGTTTATGTGCAGCCTGATAAAGTCATGCTCCCCAGATCCTGAGGGGTGGGTGTCAAACTAGAGCATGACACTACAGAAGAGATGACTGGACAGAGATGCAGTAGCAGTTTACACCAAATAAATCTGTTCTTCCATCTAGTTTTTCCTCTTTCGTTAATGCCTTATGACTGTCTTGCAGTGCAGAATTCATAACCAGCAAGGCAGAAATCGGAGCAGTTTGCATTTAAAAAGTCTATACGGACCTCAGTGCAGGTTGGAATCTCTCACTGAAAGTTTTGACAGTCTCATGATGATTTTATTCATACAGTTTTTCCAGACAGACACTTTGGCCCAGCAAAGACATTTTTTGGAACAGTGGCAGACATTCCAAAGGTAAAGGTCACAATCATAATATCATAGGATAATTTTGGCAGGATGGGACCTCTGGAAGTTTCTACTCCAACACTCCACTCAAAGCAGGTGCAATTACATCAGGTTGATCAGGATCTCTTTCTCCATACTTAAAATTAACCTATTATTTCAGGGCAGAATTTTTGAATACTTAGAACTAGACTTAGCATTTTACGAATTATACCCAAAAGATTACAAATATTCTTATCCCCATCTATGGACTAGAAAGACTTGTGAGCATAGTTGTAGCAACGTGGCAATGGAGAAGAAAACATCTATGCTAGTAATTACATTCCAAGGAAATTACACCTGCCAAGTAAAAAAAGAAAGCAGAAAAGGTCATATGTACTGTATGTATATTGTCATAAACTACTTAAAAACTATTACAAATATAAATACAGTGATTTTGCTTGAACAGCTGGGGGGCATTTAACCAGCTATAAAAAACATTGTGATGGGCAGTAACTCCTAAGTAGTTTTTCATAAAAAATGGCTTTGCTTTAGACTAAAGTAGGTACAATATATGTTCACTCTGCCAAGCAAGTTTTTAAGAACAGAACAATGTCTGGGTTTTGAGCAGACACAGGAACAGCGATGTGGGCAATGTACAGTGGGCTAGTGGAGTGGGGTGCAGGTTTTTGCAAGCAAAATAGTCAAAGGAAATGTAATAACAAATCCCTGCAAATGCATGCAACATTTTTCCTAGCATTTCTTCTAAAATCCGTTTGATCATTTCAACTAAAGTGTTCGAAAACACAGCACGCAAAAAAAGACAGAGGCAGACATCTAGGATAAGAAATCTTAGTGTAAATTAATTATATTTAAACACTGAAAGTACCATGTAACCTCAAAAATAGAGAGTATTATCCTACTCCAATTTATTTGTAAAGGACAAATGAATAGCAAAGCTTCAAAGGAATTAGAAAACTAAGTGTTACTACACCTGTTTTATACCCAAGAGATATAGAAATGTTCAATTGTCCAGCCTCAGACTTGCTCAGTTATATTCTTGTCTTCATGTTGAGCATGAAAGAATTGAAAAGTAATGTACATGGATGGGAAAAAATAGAAGTCAGAGACAAACAGAGAAACAGCTATAGGAACATGGGAGAACACACTCTGATGTGTTGGAATTCAGCTCTCACCCCTGGGAAGTGCCTTGTCCCCTTTAGAAAAATCAATCAAACAACACACCTACCCTTAAAAAATTCCCCAGCAATCCCATTAAGAAATTCATTAATGCAGTGATATCCATAATGGACAGGAGAAACAAGCACTTCATCTTGCTTTTCAGATCTGAGCAAGTGACACAATATGACGCAAGAAGCAAAACCATTTTTATAGGCAAATAAGCCAGAGTACAAAACCGCAAGAATAGTTGTCTTAACCTAATGCTTAGTGGATTTCATGTTTTTTATTTTAAGCACAGTACAAGAAACGCAGAACGTTTATTGTGAGTCCAGAAGAGAAGTTCTTATCCTCTCTACCTCTGTTTAATACCATCCAATATTAGCTTGACACTGAAAATACCAACCTAGCTGTGCACGTAAATTGCATAGTTAACAAAGTGTTAGTTTTCTTTATAGGACACCTCTCAAGCTTATCATCTTGGAAAAAAAGGATCTTTTATACTTAGGGGGAAAATGGTGTTGGCTGGCTATGTAGTAATCACTGCCAGTATGAAAAATAGTAGGAAGCAAAAAGCTATATTATCAACAGCGTACAGAGGGGGAAAAAGTACAGCCATGACCACATTTGAACTGCTATTAGTGGCTGTTTCTAGGAGAAGATGGAGCCTGGGTTATCTAGCAGTGAGTTTGTATGATTACCACAACTTTTATTTGCTTTATAACACAACTGCAGTTCAGACAGGTTATCACAAGAAGCCTCGAACTAAGCTTTGCTGCATTTCCAGACAAGAAAATGAAGTCTGCACTGGCCGTGCTGGCTTTGGTGCTCTGAGTTTCCCTCTCAGAGCAAAGATCTCCTCCTTGCCCTGCTCCCACATGTGCATCAACCCCTACTGCATTCAAAGAAGAGAGGAAGATTACAGTCTACCATGGGACTGCAGGAAGAGAGTTTTAGCTCAGTGTCACTAATGATTCCCATCACAATTACTGCCAGCAAGAGAGGGAATAACAAATACCACTCAGCTTTTATGCCCTGCCTCCAGCGAGTGTGAGCTTTAGGTGTCTGACTGAAGGTGTCATGTACCCTCCACGTGAACACCTTATTTTGACCTTTCAGCATTTTCTATTTGAGCCACCTTTCCTTTCTCATCTCTTCCCATCATGGACGGTGATGGCTGTATTTTAGGAGACAGTATGAAAAGGTTAGCTAGTTTTAGCAGCTTTTGTTATAAGCAGAGCAATTTCTTCTCCTGGGCAGTGTGGTTTCTCCTATTAAGCTTTGGCCAAGTCACTCTCTTTCCAGCAGTGATGTAATTGTTCACTTTCCTCCAGAGGTGGGGACACTGAGGAATTAAAAGAAGCAGAAATAACATCTACACCTAGTGCCACTCACTGAATTTTCACCCACTCTGCTTCTGTGTGCTGGGCCAGCCTCCGCAACAGGAGAGTCACTTGCTGCCAGCTCAGATGGGACACAGGACCTGAGAGGATGTCAGTGCAAAGGGTCCAGCTCTGTGAGCTGAATGCAAAAGCAGACTTCCAAGCTGGCCCTGCTGCCATCAACCTCTGGCTGAGAAGAAGTGGCCGCAGTCTACATACCAGTCAAGGAAAATTAAGAAGCAAACAACTGCCTGCGAACGCTGTTTCCTGATGCATCACCATCAGGCAGCTTGCATCTTTGTGAAGGTCTGTTTGAAACAAGACCAAGAAGAAAGCTGTTGTCAGTTGCTATTGTATTTTAGCTTAACATTGAATTAAAAGTCAAGGAAGCAGGAGCAGAATATTCAAGAAAAGAGCTACTAAATGAGACACTTGTCAAACTAAGTTAATTTCTGTCCTACCCACTTTGACAGCACCTCTTTAATCACATACCAGAACAAGGAGATGATCGGTGCCACTGAATTAACTTCTAACTTCTTCTGAAATATTTAACATAGCGTTGTATAATGCTGGCTGATAAAATATGACTATGACCAAGCCTTTTGGAACATAATGTTGCTATGCTGAGAAGCCCTAGAAGAAGTATTTTATCATGAAATGTTTGTGGTGGACTGCAGGGCTCTGAGGCAGCATTATTCCTTCTCTGAGATGGAAAACATGCAGTACGGAAACCAGCACAGCAGCCAGTGCAATGGCACCTTAGTTAAATGCTGTGTCAGTGCCTTGATGAACCAAAGTCACTGCTAGCAACAGAGAAGCTTTCAAAGCACATCTTTGGTTTCAGGCAGCGTACGTATGAGTCACTGGAAGGATCTATGCATAAAACTTATAAATTCTGAATGATGCTATAAATTTGCCTCCATAGGAATCACCACATCACTAGGTTCCTCTGCATATGCAGCCCACCCATATGCAGGAGGGGCTGGCCTGCCTGATTACAGCTTGGTCACAGCACAGAGCACAAGGGATCATTAGAACTCAATGTTTATCTGGCTAACGTGTATCACTTTATGATCAGGGATCTTGCTGGAAGATGGAAGAAACAACCACCCAAAAAATTCTTACTCTCGATAGGACGGAGATAGCAAAAGAGAATTAGAAATGGTCCTATAAGGAGAAGAAAAGGAGAGGAAAGGATAGTGTGGGGCTAGGAACTCAGGGCAGAACCTATAATGGATTAGAAGGGGTTTTGTAGCACCACAGGGACTCACAGTAGCCAAATGAGGTGCCCAACTGCCTAAACATAGCTGGGCAGTCACAGGCTTGGGCAGAAGTACAGCTCCAGGGAGGCAGTGCCCAGAGAAGAAAGCAAAGCACTCCAGCATCCAGCCAGGAGGGGGGGCTAGGGAGGGGAGGTAGTGGGGGGATTTTTATTGGTCTGGTCCTTTCTGCCTAAATAGGCAGTTGGGCCATTTCCTAAGACATTGCCTGTCTGTAAAGGCAGCTGATGCCCTTTCTTATTGCAGGTGACATTACATCATGTAGGAGGTGTGTGGAACAGAGTTGTAAGTTTTTGTACAATTTCTATGTTGTCTATTTTTGTTTCCAGCAACTTAAAATATTAGTGAATTAGTCAGACCTTAACATGTTCACCTTTTGTATCTTACTTGCATCTTCACTGAGAAAAAGTGCTAAGAAGCAATAGTATGTGAACTGTTCAGGTTTGTCAGCGTTTAAGGATTAGTTTGGGGGTACATGTCAGCCCACACATTTTAATTTACTTGTCAAGTTCATATTAGGGATTTTGATAACTTTTAATAGATTTTACTGCAGATGTTTTACTAGCTGTTGAAGTACTGTCTGATAACTAGGTGTTTGGGATAGACACTGTAAAAACAATACATGGAGTACACCCACAGAGATGCAGTCTCCCACACTCATTCCAGAACAGCATTTCCATTTCCCAGCTGAACCTCTCCCGTCTCTTTCGGCAGAGACCCTTTTCACAGGCACAGGTGACAGGAGGACCGTATGCAGACCACTGTGAGGGAGGTACTTTGGGGACTGGACTGATAACCAGGTACAGGGCTGAGAATTAATAAAGGAAGGCTGTAAGAGCAAAGAACAGCCTGAACAGAGGAAACAAAGGGGGAGGAGAAGAGAAAACAGAAGATCTTCAACAGCAAAGAAGGGAAGACTGCTGTGTAGCCCCAGGGTTTAAACACTGCCCTGAGAAATCAGTCTCTCTGCTTAAATCTGCTAACAACATGACTCGGAGGACTAGAATAGCATCTGACCATCAAAAGCTTTGCCCACCAGCAGTGAAAAGCCCATTCTGCACATTCTTGCACCAAGAAAGAACATGTGGGAGAAAAGAGGGAGGGGAGGAAAAAAACGTCAGCTGAGAGCTCTTTGTTGTCAAATTTGAAATACAGTTAGTCTGTGACAATAAATTGCTCCAATACCTACATGACAGAAAGCCTACCTTGATAATTGACCTTAACTCCTTATACAAAACTTTTGAACCTGCATTATACTTCTGTATTCATTTGCACAGCTATAAATAACTACACAGGTTATGGGGGGAGATGTCCTGAGATCTGAGCAGGGAGAACCTGTGTGGGAGCTGCCCATCAGCAGTGGGAGAGGTGCAGATGATCTTATGCAAGGACACATTTTAATTCATTCTTTTCTGAAGGATACTGAGTAAAACTGTCCATTAATCTAAAGCCCTTAATGTAGTCGTACAAACACTGTTTTCTTGATGGCTTTTATGTATTTTAAGAAAGCCGATAATGACCCTATGGGGAAAAATAACAAAACAGATGGTGACTTAGAGAAATACCTGGAGAGCAAGTAATGCCATTTTTACAATGCAATTTGAGATGACTGTAGAGAGTGATTTGGTTCTTTCAGTGATTCAGGCTGCTGTTCCTCAGAGTGGCATAGCACTGCGTTAGCACACTGCACTATAAAGCACTTAATTCAGGGGAAAATCCATATGCTGGTGGCCAAACCAAGCTCATACATCAAAGACATCCCTGGATTAAATTTTCATCTATAAAAACAATGTAACAAGCCTGTAATTACCCCTATTTCCCCATCACAACACAAGAGCAGAAATTCCCAAGTAAAATATATATCCATATTTTGGGGGCTGCTGATGTTCATTTCTATGGCACAAGGAGGGGAGCACACCAACCTTCCCCACCTCCAGAGCATTCAAAAGGCATCAGGGAACATCTGTGTTGCTACTGAGGTTGCTGTCAGGAAAACAAGTCGAGTTGAATGGACAGGTCCCTGCTCGCTCTGAGGTCAGAAGCTGAGTCAGTCAGGGAAAGCACAGACCTGAGGCCTATGATCTTCTTGAAAGGCAGTGCCAAGAGACAATGCCTGTATGGCACAGCGTTAGAGGAGAAGGGGACATAGTCGCACACGGAGGACAGTGTTAGCTCCACTGTTTCCAGCTCCTGAGCTCTCTCTGCCTCTCAGGCTGTTTCTGTCTGAAAAAATAACCTCTGACAGTTTTGCTTCCTTAGTATATCCCATGTGAGTCCTAGTGCCATACTTCTTGTGAGCACTTTCAAATGAAACAGATTGTGCTAAGCTTGCCTACGTCTATTTTATAAGGCTGAAAAGGAAGATACTGCATAGAAATAATAATCGTTTCACTACTCTGAGTCCCATAACAACATTCATCCTCTAGAAGTGATCAAAATACTCATTTATACGTTATAATTCATCCCTTTTCAACGAAGTTGCAGAAATCAGGCATATGAATCCACATTCCCACTATGTCATACCTAGGAACTGTCAGTAGAAGAAAGTGTTTTGAAATAAGTGAAAAGGGGAGAGGAGTGATAGGGCAGTGGAGAAAGAAGGCAAGCCAGTCTGATAAACACATAAATGACAGGCAGAAACATTTCTATGGTAGAGCTGAGCTGACTGCAGAGGGTGTTTTGACCTCTGCAGTGTCTGGATGCTCACAGCTCCATACAACTGCACTGCATATTCCCTTGAAATTATATCTATTCTTTGAAGAAAGGAATACAGCTGTCTAATTCTCCCTTTCTTGTACCCAAAATGAGCTCAGATAATGAAGCCCTAATACTGAAGTTTCCAGAGTAATCTTCACAGATACAACCACCACCCATTTTCTCTCATGTATATACTGTCTCTCTCTTTGGGATAATTCCATGAACTGTTGATTTCAGTGAGAAAGTAAACCATTGCTTTTTTAGTGTTTATTCATTCATGTTAGCCTGAGGCAATGCAGATGTCAAGCATAATGACTTAATCCAAAAGATGCTCTGAAACCTCTGTGCTGATCAGCTGCCAAAGCAGCAACATTTTTAGGATCAGCAGGTCTTTGACAGGCACAAAAATATTTTGCAGTAACACGTTGTAGAATATTTTAAAACCAACATTAGAATCATTAAACAATTTAGGTTGGGACCTTCGGAGGTCATCAGTCCCAATCCCATGCCTAAAGCAGGGTCAACTTCAAAATTAGATTTACACTAGTGTTAGAGTTACAGCACCTCAGGGGAGATTTCAAAGAAGTACTAAGAAGAAGATTCTCCAAGATCATGATGTGCAGTTAATCAGGTTTTGATTATGCTGAAACTCACCCCATGTGCATGCACTGCAAAAAAATGTGAATGCACTAGTTTATTTCCCTCACAGTCTTTCTCCCTATTATTCAAGAAAATAGAAGTGACTTACATTGACTTCAAGACCTTGATGGATTTCTTCAAGCTTCTGGGAGAGGGACAGAGAAATGAGTTCCTGAAGGTTCACATAGAAAAAATTATGATGTTTGATCAAATGTTGGCAAGTTATAAGGGAGAAGGAAAATAGATTTAATGGAAGAAAAAGATCGTCTCTACATGCACAGAAGACTATGTACAATGGTATATAGACTTACGTTCACTGGCAGCTGTTCTGCGGGATTGTTCTTTAATAATAATCTTGAAATACAAAGTACTTCACACAAAATAGTGCCTACTCAGGAGGGAGCTTGAACTCAAACCTCTGACTGGATATCCATGTTTTTCTGGTTTTAATTCCAGTTTTAGTCCACTTATCAATTTGTCTGATTAGTTTTGTCCCTCTATGCATTTCTGGTTCAAAGTTTCTGAACAGTAAATTTATCTAAATATTAAGAAGAAATAAAGATTATGAAGTAATATCAAAGAATGGGTCAATAGTACATAACCACAGAAAATGTTAAGACTTAAAAACTGCTTAAGAGAGCTAGAATATAAAATACGGGGAATTAATTTATTGCAATGGAAGGAAAGGACAGTTTTGTCCACTTCTAGGCCAAAAAATATTAAAAAAAAAATCCTCACTTAGCACTGCAGACAATCAAAATGACAAAGGAAAACGAAAAGACAACAACAAGAACTGAGAACAACCAACATAAGAAATTTTATAGTCAGACATGATGTAATCACGTAGCAAGAGCTTTTCCTCCTGCATAATACAGCCCAAGGAATATCGGTTGGTAAACTTCCAAATTCTGTCTTTACGTTCGACTACTCCTACTTTGTGACGTGTTTGCCTCCAGACACATTGGATCCAGTCCTGAGAGGTAGTTAGGGCCAACAAGCGAGAAGTAAAACCCATATGGTGTGACCTCACAACTAGGAATTACTAGCAAGCTACTCTGTGTTCTAGAACTGTCTGTGATGGTTTCTGAGCTCCTCACCTGTAGGATGCGAGCTCTGCTAACACAGACAGCGCAAGAGTCTTCAGTGTGACAGAAAGCAGCAGGTTTACAATACAGAAAATATTTACTCATCATTTAATACTGAAGATTTGAATAGACAGTGAATCTGCCTGGTGTTCACTCTCTCTTCCCAGAAGCAGAGTCCATAGATGTACCCAAGATGTTCAGTGCTCATTAACAAAGCCAAGTTTTCCTCAGAGCCATTATGTTGTACATTACTTACAGTAATGAGTTGTGTTTTCTTATTCCTTGCAAACAATATAATGTTACTGGATCTGTAAACTTTGTTTTCCAAACACCACAGTGTAAAAAAAAGCAGCTGAAGTGTAAATTACACGGGATTGCACCTCTATATTACCATTACTTTACCATACTATTACAACAAACAAAACTTGCCTTGTATAACCACAAACATATGCACTCACATATGTTAACAGAAGTAGTCTATGGAGTGAAAAAAGGTGATTAGCTGCAAGAGTTCAGTGTATTTCATGGAATCATTAATTCATAAACCTTACGAAATAAAGTCTAAAGCAGAAAAGATACAAAATTGTTCCTGAAAGAACGATCAAAAATGACAAAGAACATTTAAACACCTGTGCAAAAAATTCATATCTTCTCACAGAGCACAATTCACAGGACAAAGACCGTTCTTCCTCTCATATTACACTCAAGGTACTACTAAGCTAGAAATAGAGGTGTAGAGGACAAGTATTTGTGTTAGTTACAATTTTCTTTAAAATTAAGGCATACACTGGCCAGTAACCACTGAACAAATTTGGTGATACAAACAGCAGAACGGTTTCAAGCTATCTGGTAAAGAATTGGTGACAGTACAAAAATCCCAAAATGATTGTGACTAGCGATTATGAACGCCACGCTGTAAGATGAGCTCCTTTTAAGTACGTCCCATTCAGTTCTGAAAATAGAGGTACCCAAATCATTTGTCACTTCAGAAAATCATCCACCATTAATTTTTGATAACCTGACTCATACTGCATTTATGGAATGACCTGATTAGTTTTATCTGAGAATTTCTTAATGTAACATAGCTTAATTATAGTTCATGGAATTTATAGCTAATGCCACATGCTTTTGTATTCTTTGAGTTTGTTTTAGGGATCCTAACAGTGTCTTTGCACAAACGCCTTCCCTGTTTCACTGGGAGAAGCAGCCAGCATCCTGCATAACAGCAGATTTGTACTTGAAGAGTTTGCTGCTTCACCCTGTCAGATCCAAGCATCCAGTTTGTATAGTGTCAGTTGTAATCCAAATGAAAGAAATCAAAAACCTAAAGGATGGAGCAAATAAAACACAGTAGTGAAATATCTGCTTTCTACTATTCAAAGACACAGAACAAGAACTTCCACGCAAACGTGACCAACTTCCAGAAGCAGCAGCTTTGCAGGATTTTGAAAGAAGAGGAAGGAGACTTCAAGAAGGAAATTAAAGCCACCTGCAAAGCAAATAAGAGTTTCATGAAGACATCAAAGCCTTTCAGGAGGAGACCAAAGCCTTATCCAAGGAAATAAAGATCCTTTAGGAAAAGAACAAAGCTTGCATGGAAGAGATCAAGAACATTTTAGAAGAGAGCAATAGCTTCCTACAGAAGACTAGGGACTTCCAGATGAAAAAAAAAGTTTTCCAGAAACAAGTTGGTAGCACTCAGGAAAAGCTTGAAGAATTCTGGAAGAAAATGAGGGCTGCCAAGGAGGAGATCAAGGTTCTTCAAGAAAGGAATAAGGCTGGTCAGGAAGCAGTCAGGGCTTTCCTAAAACAGAATCAAGATATCCAAGAAAATAATAAAGACATGTATGAAAAGAACAAAATCCTGCAGGGAAAGAATAAAGCTCTGCAGGGAAAGAACAAGACTTTCTGGAAGGACTGTATGGCTTTCTGGAAGAAGAACAAAATCTTCTGTGAGGAAGAGTTGGCTACCTCAAGCAGCAAATTGATTCTCTGGGAAGAATCTATAGCTTTCAAGGAGAATGACCGGAAGATTCAAAAGGAAAAAGGAGCTCTGTGGGATGTAGTGGAAGCCCTGTGAGACAAAAAATTTTCCCTCTTGAAGAATTTCTATATTCTTCCAGAAGAGGAGACACTACTTGAAACAGAACAGAAAGTTCTTTGTGGCAATTGTGGCCCAGCTGTGGACACTGGAAATGAAATATTGGAGTAAATCAAGCAGATCTGAAGCACAACTTCACTTTCTACCAGAACCTAAGTGCTAAAACACAGATAGGCCTTACTCCTTTCACCCTAGAAGCTTGGAAAAGTCATGATGGAGCTTAAGTTCTTGTTTGTTTGTTTTTTTAAAGTTCAGATTATTGTTTTAGCTTTATTAATGTGTGTGCTCGTTTTTCTCTTATTTGTTTCTTATTTCTCTTACCTTGACTTACAAGCTCCAGCAGTCAAAACTATTAACTGCAGTTCTGTTCTCAAAATGCTCCATTGAAGTGTGCTTGTGAGTTATGCAGAGACACACACTCCAGCCTTTCAGACTGAAATGCACTCGGGGTCCACTGAGCCCACTCCAGATGGTTTCATTTTTTTTTTATAATGTCCAGATCAAGACAATAGTCTGTTATCTACTGTTATTCACAATTACCTTTTCTTATCTGCATTTTTCCACATCTCCATCTTATAACTTTAAAAATTCTTACCTGAGAATTTCTGAAGTTCAGTTTTAAATTAAAGAAAATCAAGATCATCCAGTTCAGTTCAATAATTTTAAGGCAAATACATTAGCTGTATTTCCCACTGTATCACTTGAATCAATCATTCAGAAGAGCAAAGTAATGCAACAACCCAGCCTTCTGTCTTTCCAAAGCCAAAACAGTATGTTATACAGAGGTAGTGTATCGATATAGCCAGGCTCAACACCTGCATGAGGTTGGCAATGCATTATCTGAATTTAATTATAGCTCTTTATTTTTGCTGCATAAAAAGCAACACTAACAAGATAGCTGATTCAGCAGCTTCAGTAGTAAATCAAAAAAGTAATCACTTCACAAAGCCAAATTCTCCTCTTCTATATAGTGTGTGTGGGGCGGGGAAACACGCCAAAACATGAGGAGTCAATTAATTTTGATTAATGAATTTTCTCTTAACAGGAAAAAGGGGTTAAATCATAAGTATGGTCACTCACATATGTCATGTCCCTTCCATATCACAATTCTTCAGCTGTTACCTATCCATGACACTTAGACAAACAAATGCAAATTCCTGAAGTCATTCTGAAATACGGTCATCTCATAACCAAAACAAAATTTCAGTGGAGGCTATAAAAAATTGAATTGATGTTCACTGTGAGTTTTGAAAATAGGTCTAGAAGTGACTTATCTCAGGGAGAGAATCATTATTGGGGAAACTGCCTGTTTCACATATTTCTTGATAATGAGGACGTCATTAACATGATTAAAGAAAATCTTTCTCAAATATATTTAGCAGATAATTTCTCATACTAGTCCCAACATCTTACTACTACTTAGTAAGGACGTGGCTGTAACCTTCAGCTGAAGACAGTAGCTTTTGCAGTATATCAACCAAAATCAAGCAACTAATTCTGTTATCTCTTTAAAATTGAAATTATTTACTACATGGACAAGAAGAACAAAGCCCAAAGGAATGTAATAGTGGTGGATGTTTCATTAATGCTGATCAAGAGCAAGGAGAGCAGATATTATATCTGACTGAAGAAGATGGTTTGATATAGGGAGCTGTAAGCTAGACAGAAACTAGGAGGAGTTAGAAATAAGGCCAGATGTAAACAAGGCTGCAGGAATTGCCCTATAGAACAATAATACACAAAAAGACATTTACTAAATGATATACAGGACATGACTTCTGATTTGACAGGCAATCAGGAAAGAAAACACTTTAATTTTTTAGACATGTTGCGAGTCAAGCTGAGAACTGTGAATTCATCTGTGTAGGAGAGGAAGCTGAGAGAGGAGCTGGGGGACAGCTGGGATCACTTCTTTTCTTGGGGAACTGCCTTCTGGAAATTACAGGCTGACACATTTTGTTGCAACACGTCCTGTCATTTTTTTTCACTTGTATCCTGTTATATTGTCTCTTGGACTGTAATTAAGTTTGACAGAGGAAAACAGACCAACTGAGACTTAACATGATGTGGCAGTTAATAGATATGCATATTTGTCAATAGTTTTGTTAAATAAACCTCACTGGCAATAGACTACAGAAAAGGCAAAGGTAAAAAGACAAGAAGTTCTGTCCCATGTAGAGAAATAGGATAAGTAACTTACATGGTTGGAATCCTCTTGAAAGTCTCCATGTTTTTATAAATGAGATGAGCGGGTGCTGCTGTTTGGATGCAGGGCACAAGCTCTTCTTAATGGTACTTTATTGACCTAATTCTTTGTTCCAATGGAAGCGCAAAAGCAAGTACATTTGGAGAGTCTCATTCCCTTCACCTCTCACAAGCCTGTGTCCTTGATATGCAGCACCAGAGAAGCGGTCACCTGTATGTAGGTACTTCCCTTCAGCACTCGTGGCTCTCTTTCCAGGAGAGAAAGGAATATCTCCTGGCCATGACTCACTGAGCATCAATGACTGTCCAGCCAGCTTCACCTAACTCCCACTAAGAGGATCACCTGCCTTGGAATACGCTCCAGGAACGAGCAGTGCTATGCAGATGCTGTACTGGCTGACCTGGTGTGCCCGTGCAAGTGTCATGCTGCTCAGTCCAGGTCACCGCTCCCACCCCAGTGTAAGCTGCAATAGGTCCCAACAGGCCCCTTCAGTGGGACAGGGGGCTCAAGAATGTTGTGTTGATATTCATTCCAACAGGGCTGCTATTCATTCAGCACCAAGGCAGATAGAAACAGGTCTTAAAACACAAACCAGTAGATGCAGTCTTGCCTTGGATAGAACAAGGAGAAGTTACCAGTAACACCCTTGTTTAGCTCAGAAGTTCAGATGGAGTGGTCCACAGAAAGCTCAGCTGCAGTAGATTGGCTCAGCCCCATAAGCTTTGATTAGCATTGCTACTTTACTCAGTCCCAGAGGAAATCTTGCTCCATGCCAGTCTAGAAAACCCATGATAAAAACTCAACTTTTCTAAATCTGCTCAGTAATACTCCTCATTCAAGTAGGACACTACTTAAATCTAGTGTATTACCTATTAACTGTATCTTAAGTGTTCAAAGTCCCTCTCATATGAAAGACATACTGACCACTGAAATGGCCCTGCAGTGAACTGTACATCAGAAAGATACAGAGACATTAATTTCTTCAGTTCTTCCTTACTCTTTCTAGGAACAGTTCATGTAGACATGATAAAGCTAAGGTATCTTTTCCAATGAATCTGTTCTAGAAAAATAGCTTTTTTCTTAGCTTAATGGATTCATTCTTTAATCTTTCAACTCTTGACCTCCATTCAGATTTACATATTCTTAACTGGTGCAAAGAGCATCTGGATGCAGTAGGTAGTGGGGGGTTAATGGATAATCCCAAAAGCTTGTGTTTAGGTTGCAGTATGCAATTAGAGGGAAAAAGAAAACCCACGTCAACTTGTTTGCTTGAAACTTATATAGAACTAGACAGATTCGAATAACATGTTACATCAGGTTTTATCATTATGTCATCTTCATGTTGTTTTTGATGACAACCAGTACTGGGCAAATCCTATAAGAAGCTGAGATGCCCCTAGAAGATGCTATGACAACGGGAGCTCTCTGAAGCATGATGTTCGGTCCTGTAAGCTATAAAAGCCAGAATCTCAAGTGACTGTATCATAACAATGTCACTTTTATACAGCTTAATCTCTGCTATATAATTAAACTAGTACATAAGTTGTAAAATAATTAAAAATGAGCCACAATGAAGTCTGCTATAAATATTTGTGCTTCAGTGCTAATTGCTTCCATAAATACTGCACACCAGCTTCTCCTTTGTGTAAGTCCAGTAAATACATATAGTTGCACTAGGGATAAATTATACTTAACTACCTTTGCATGGTCAAACAAAACTTTATTGCTGTGGAGTGATTAAAAATGGTTTAATGTCCATCGTTGCTGTCTTGTAGCAAACAGGAACAGAGTCGATGCAGTATAGGTATAAATGTGGTTACACCAACACTGCAAAACTCTTGTCCAGATATCATTCAGGAGGAAGTTCTTGAGCTTTGGCACTTAAAAAATAAATAAAAGAAAAAAGAAGGTAAAGGCAACTTCAAAGGAATAAAACCCAAGATAACTAGAGCTTTGTAACTTTCACTGGATGCAGACCAAATCAGCAGTGAGCTTTATTTTGTTTTCAAGTCTCATTCCCAAATTGACATTTGGACAGCTGCTTGCTTTGCCAAGGACAGATCTCGTTTCAGAGTTTAAGCCAAGCAGGAAACAGCTCTTCCTGTCTTCTGGCTTTTGTGGGCTTTGCCCCACTCCCCAGGGGGTCCCTTCCAGCACATGGGGAACACTGTCCTCATCACTAGAGCTAACAGAATAATTCATAGTAAATGAATTTATTGATTAGTAGTAATTTTTCCTGAACTTTTCAAATTGTGAAAGTATCACTTAATGAGTTCAAAGAGGAGCCAAGGCTTTGGAAGTAATCAGCTTCTTCATTTGAAGCCTCAATATGAGGTTTCTCTCATCATAGCTCTGGAGAGCAGAAAGTAACAAACTTTGGCTTCACCTTTTCACATGCATAAAAATCTACTCTGCTCCTGCTCCAGGCAGCCCTTGGCATTTTCCATCCCACTTTGAACTGAGCAAAAATCTTTCACTCAAATTTTTCCCTTAATTTTGATTTTGGTGAAAACATGAGGGTGTTATATTGTAAAATGCCTTTTTTCTCCACCCTGGAGGGGTGTGGGGGGGGGGGGGAAGCAAAGAAAAAAGAAAAAAAAGAAGAAAGGAAGATATAATTTTTGCTATGTTTTGAGGAGGAGAGCTCAGAAAGAGAGGTCTAAAATAATTTGCTTACCTGTGGAAGTGCTATTCTATTAGAATACTAAAAAGCCTACTGTTAGAATAAATACAGTAATGCATCCCCTCATGCAGCAGTGCCCAGCTCTCTAGCCAAGATCAGACTTGTCTATACTCTAGTAATGAGACTACTCAAACCCATGAGATTCATACTTCTCTTAACTAATAATTAAGTAATTCGGCTCCAGTCCTGATAGATGTATGGACCCAAGCCTGCACCCCTAAGTGGAATGAGGAATGGCTAAAACATCTAGCAGAGTGACCTGAAATATCGACGTCACCTCAAACGACATGCTAAGACCATGGCAGGCCCATGGGGAAGTCCATCCCTGTCTTGGAGATGGGCATGGACTTCATGAGATGAAACTCGCATCTTAGTTGAAACTCCCAGGGTCACTAACCTGGGCTCCAAATACAACCTCAGGAGTGTCTCAGAAAACCATGCCTGAGTGCACTCGTTAAAGTCACTCAGATATATATATGTGCACACACACACATATATATACACACACACATATCAGCAGGGATAACTTCTCAGCTAGGACTGTTCTGTTGACAGCAATGGAATTGTCTTGTTTTACATGAGCTTAGACTTCGGTTTGCACTTTTACTGCTACAAGGGAAGAGAACTAGATCTTCGAATAAGTCTGCCTTTACCAAATTTCAGTCTAAGTTTCTTTAGATGATGAATAAAACTGAGTTGACAGTGTTTCCTTCACTGCTTGAATTTCCTACTTGCTTTTTGTGATCTGCAATACTTCCTAGTGGCCTTATGGCACTGCCATAGAGAACCATTGTAGAAAATCCACCAGTAAGGAAAATAGGGTAAGATAAGCAAGGAAAGCCACAATTACAGGTTCATGTACATGACCGACTGCAGGTTCTGTAACGTTAACCAGCCCGGTTAATCAAATTCAGTATCGACTGTTCTTTATCACGTATCACACTATCCCTTTGCCATTGACAAAAGACTGTTCACTAAAAGGATGCTGAAAGCAATTAACTTCTAACTTCTGCTGTGACTGTGTTCTACCACAAATTTAGAACTGTCCCTCTTTTATACTGTTCCATTGAAGAGCAAAACAAAAACAGATCCTTTTTTTCAGGGATCAAATAAAAATTTCATGTTAGTTCGCATTTTTCTATTTATTTAACTTGATCTAACATTTTGAAGTTGTATTTCAGTCAAACTCAGATTTAACACTGTCACATTTATATCACCTTATAACTAGTCTGAGAGCAACAACGTGTATATAATAAAAATATTTGACAATCTGCCATAAAGAAGAGGTGGTAAGAGTAATGTCAGTCAGCAGTATAGTGACAGAAGCAATAAATCTGACTGAATTGAACACTTCAGTTGCAGTTACATTATTTTTTACAATTATGGAGAAATCTAGACTTTCTCTCTTACCCAAAACTTAAGATGAGTGGAGTGGTATCTCGTTTTCTCCACTCCCAGCAAAGAATGTTTTCACTTCACCTTTACTCAATAATTGCGACATTAAATGAGCCATGAAAAAAGCTGAGCTAAATGCTTACACCTCAGGAGGATTTTAGCAATAACTGCATCTATTGACCTAACTGTACAGATTTATTTCTCTACAAATCTTTAGGCTCTGCTTTCTCTCTCACTTTGGGACGATTCAGCACTGGCTGAGTCTTCCACCGGTGCCTTGCACACTGATGTCTAAAGCATGGAAAACAGAAAGCAAGACAGAATCACAGAATCAACCAGGTTGGAAGAGACCTCAGGGATCATCGAGTCCAACCATTGCCCTGACACCACCATGTCAACTAGACCATGGCACTAAGTGCCATGTCCAGTCTTTTCTTAAACGCATCCAGAGATGGTGACTCCACCACCTCCCTGGGCAGCCCATTCCAATGTCTAATAACCCTTTCTGAAAAGAAATTCTTCCTGATGTCCAACCTGAACCTCCCCTGGCGAAGCTTGAGGCTGTGTCCTCTTGTCCTATTGCTAGTTGCCCGGGAGAAGAGGCCAACTTCCACTTCACTACAACCTCCCTTCAGGTAGTTGTAGACTGCAATAAGGTCACCTCTGAGCCTCCTCTTCTCCAGGCTAAACAACCCCAGCTCCCTCAGCCATTCCTCATAGGTCATACCCTCCAGACCCTTCACCAGCTTGGTCGCCCTCCTCTGGACTCGCTCCAACACCTCAACATCTTTCTTGAAGTGCGGGGCCCAGAACTGGACACAGGATTCAAGATGCGGCCTCACCAGTGCCAAGTAGAGAGGGACGATCTCTTCCCTAGACCGGCTGGCTACGCTATTCCTAATAGAGGCCAGGATGCCATTGGCCTTCTTGGCCACCTGGGCACACTGCTGGCTCATGTTTAGCCGGCTGTCGATCAGCACCCCCAGGTCTCTTTCTGCTGGGCCGCTTTCTAACCACTCTTCCCCCAGCCTGTAGCGCTGCATGGGGTTGTTGTGGCCGAAGTGTAAGACCTCCGAATGTGTCAGGAATTTGGCAGTAATGAAGAATATGAGGTTAGAGTTTCAAGAGGGTTCAGATTACACTTTAAAGTAAACCCATCACGTGCTGAATTTCTCTGAAATGCTGGTTTAGAGAAAAGCTTATGCCAGAGGTATACAAAGCAACTATCATGCAGATATGGTGAGCTGTAAGACTCGTGTATTATTATTTATGATTCTATATGGATATGTGATACATCACCCACAAAATTCTGGCTGTTAATTCCTTCACTAAGCATGAGAAGTGTTAGGGTATTGGAAGATCAGAGGACGCTTAAGGTACACAGACCTCATTCACATTCCACAGATGGGATCACCACAGAAAATGAGCAGATTGTGAATTTGGGGTGAACCCACCCCTTATCCCAAGACTAGAGTTTAGCCAGTAAAACAGGGCATGTTTGTCACTGTTCTCCTTTAAATACCTATCTTGCAGGTATACCATTGTAAAATTATATTTTGCTTTAAGTTTTCTTTTGTCAGGAAAACCCATCAGAAATTAATAAGGGCAAGGCATTATTTTTGCTGAGGGAAAGGTCGATATCCAGGGAAAACAAGCGAAATTTAGGCAATCAAGCAACTTTTCGTAAAACCTGAATCTGTTGCAAACACAACAGTTTTTGTCTCTAGAGAACTATTTTTCCATAAAGTACAGAAATAAGTATTCTCAATTACTTTTCTGAAATAGGCACATTTTATTTACTGGTGGATGCTTCATTCCTCTTTCCAGCTGCAAATCTTCTGCAAGACACTGGGACAAGTGTAGCCCTACCATCACTCTTGTGATTTCAACAAGAGGCTAAATGAGCCCATTATGAATACCATATGCTTGCCAAACCATTTACACTTGTTTACTAAGGTACATAGTGACTTACTACATCTCAAGAGAAAATTACCACTCACTACTTTATGCATCAGATTATAGCTAAATTATTGTTCTCATAGTTCAAGTCTCATGTATTATTCAAATTCCAACTAGTGCATTAACTCTGCCACTCATCCAAGATTACAGCTAAAAATAGATAGTACATGTCCTACTTCAGAATATGTTTAACGTTACTACCAACAACATCTCAGATTTCACGTGTGCTCAGATTTCACATCTTCGACCTTCACGAGAATCTGAAGAGTGAAAGTCAGTAGCATATAATTGTGATGAGAGTAAATGAAAGCCTGTAGCTTCTGGCCACATTGTACCAGCTGGCATGTGCAGTTTTGCATGTTTACAGTGGAGGAGGTAGTTATATTTATTTGGGTTGTTTGTTTTTGACTGCTTAGGAATGCTATAGCACATGGACAGGAATAACCATGTTCCACAAGTAGCCAGATAAAAATTAGAACTGTGTATTTAAAATGTTCCCAGATTCGCAGTGAGAAATTGCATTTGAACTTCAGTATCCATCCTTTATCCTTGATCTGCCTGAAAAAGGCTTACTTCAGGTACTGTGAGTCTACATAAAAAGAGCTAAGGGAATATTAACCTTTCTTCCTCTTGAAAACAGTCAATAAAGTTGGCAAGTATTCCTTTGTCCTATAATATACCCGCACATTTGCCTTCCTCCTCACCTGTTTCCTCCTGTTCTCTTCGCTCAAATCAGCACTGAAGAGTTAATAGCTGGAGAGATTCCAGCCCCAAATAGGAATACTCTTGTGAGAAGAGATGGTCCTCATCTGATTTATACCATTTCTGATGGAAGAATTCCTCTACACAATATACACCAGGCCATGCAGTATAAAGCTAGCTCTACTCACATTCCAGGCTAAATTCTAACATCAATATCATCTAAATAGAGCTCAAACCAACACATGAACAGAGACAGGCAAAGCACCCAAATGGATATCATTCCCAACCACTTACTTCTGAAAGAACAAATTTTCCTAACTCTTTGCTTTTTCTACTAGTTCCTTCAAATTACAGCTCAGTTTTTGTCACACATGCAATTTCTTTTTGACATATAGTGCACTTCAGAAATAGAGCCATTTTATAATTTAAAATATAGTTCTTTTTATTCCCTATTGAAAGACTTTTGTCTTAGGCTTGCTCTAGTCTAAGACTTAAATTGGACGTACGTAAATGACCTGCAGTAGGACCAAAGTGTCCTAAATTGGCTTTATATAAGTAAGAATTAAGCCTAGAGTGTTTAAAATAAATGCTCATCCAGACACAGATTTAGTAAGAAATGGTTCTACATTCATTAATCAACCTATTCAGCTTCCAGTTTAGACACATTATTAGAGGTGCTCTTCTGAAGATGGAATTGGCCTGTGATCTGTTTATAATCCCTTTTAGGGTTCTTTTGTGTTCATTTTCCTTTTTCATTCTACTTCCCCAGTATTCTGAAAATGTAGGGGCTAGAATTAACAAGGACTGTCCCACAGTGCTTCAAAAGATTCCAAAGCCAATAGCTCCTGCCAAGGTTAAAGATGAAAAGTGAAAACAACTGCATTGTATTTTCACCTTCAGAGGCCTTTTTTGCGTGACTGATTTGCTGTAGTTCCCCACTGTATAGCAAAGTACGTGCTGCATTCTTATATAAAACTCAGGCTTTGTAATCTGTAATAGCTACACTGTTTAAACCACTGTTTAGGTAACAGAGACATGAAAGAGAGAAGTAGTGTATATAATATTAGTGTTGCCTTCAATTGTCTATTTAAATAGAAAACTCAGTTAATTGAGCACTTTTTTAAATAATATAAGCCATCTGTACTTTAAGGCTATGTATATTGCAGAAATGTGTCTACATAATCTTTCTGCAATATGGTATCACACACATTTCTTCTACTGGCAGGGGGAGGATTTCTTTTGTCCATTTTATCTCATATGGTATGTATCTTGCATACTTCATGATGAATAAATTAAGGAGGTCACTGCCCGAACCAAGACTTACTTATGGCCAAGAGCAAATCCATTCTTGCTTGTGATGAGCAAAGAAGGAGGTTATTATAATTTGTTGCAAAAGACAATTGCACCACAGAGTTTCCAACATGAAAACCTCTTCAAATTTTGTGATGCCACTCAGATGCAGCCTTTGTCTGGCTGTTGCTTCCCTAGAATCTTGTTCTATCTCTGGTAGAGGGTTTCCCTAGCTTACAGAAATGCGTAGCAGTAGAGCAAAGACCTAGTTTAAATTGGGGTTTATTGAATAATAAAAACTGATTCTCTAACTCTTGACAAGTAACATCGTCAAAGAGCTGGAGAAGGAGAATTGAGAGCTGTGGTTGACATTTATTTCTCTGTATAAAGCCTCACACACCAGTTCTTGATGTGAACTGTAATCTATGCAGTAATACCCTTTGCATAAAAGATGTTGAGACAGGTTGACATGCACAAAGAATTATTTGCACAGTCTATAACTCATAGCATACATCAACTCTGTCAGTAAAAGTTACTTTGGGGAAAAATAAAAACAAACGAAAGGGAAAACTTCAAAGAATTATAGAATACCAGGTTGGAAGGGACATCAAGGATCATCTGGTCCAACTTTTCTTAGCAAAGAAAACTTGCCAGTGGCCAGCCAGAAAAATAAAAGCAATGTGATCTCCAGAATAATGTCCTGTCCTGAGCATCCTCTGCAGTGCAGCAGGTGGGTCCTCCATAAGGCTTTTCCCATAGTAAGTATATCACTTCACTTGGGACCCAGTCAAGCACCCACCCTTCTGTTGTTGCTGTTAGCATTGAACGAAGCGTGCTTTGCTCAGGGGCTGGTGCTACGTGATAACTTCTTGCCCAGCTTTGTGCAGGCATTTTATTGGGTAATGTAAATAAAAAGCTACAATCAAGGTGTGGGGAAAAGAGGGAAGATGGGGAGTGTCTATATACCAATAATGCTGTGTGCATTTAGACATATTTGCAACTTTTAAAACAAAGGGGCCTCCTTTAAGCCCTTTTAGATCTTTCTCCAGGAGTGCTCACTAGTAAAAGTGGAAACTTAAACATTTTATTTCTGATACAGTTTGGTTACCCTTGTCAATACTTAATCCAGGGGGTATTTGAGTGGGTGGTGTTTATTGTTTTGTTTTGATTTTTCTGAGAAAGATTCTGGCAAAAAAAGTCTGGCAAAAATCAAAGTTATTTCTAAGCAGGACAAAGGGTTATTTAAAAGAAATTACTGTATGTGAAGTAGGAATCACTATCAATACTGTAATAACTCTTCTAAAAGGAACTAGATGCTTTTGACATCTATGCTCACTGCTAGTATTGCAGGTATCATAACTTCATATTTTGGCTACACTGAAATCAGGGTAACTTGTTTGGTGGAGTAACTTGGACTTCTTGGTGCAAATTAACAGGCTTACACTGATTTCAGTGGAGCTATACTGACAAATGCATCTTAGATAGTGTCACAGAAGCAGGAAAAAAAAGTGCTAACCTTGATTAATGCTGCCTGGAATCTCCAGAGTCCAGAAGCCTTCAGTATCTCCAGCCTGTCCTCGAAAATCCATTTTTTCTTGTTTTGTAGATCTATAAATAAAAAAGTGGAAGTTTTTAATAAATATCTCATAGTTTAAGTGTTCCACCACCTTAAAAGGTCTAAGTGTATCAAAGAAATTAGCAAGGAGCAGCTGCTCTTGCACCAGTGAGAAACACAAGAGCTCTTAGCAGCATTTTCCCCTTTTCAGGACAGACAAGCAAACTAACCGATAAATACATTAGAAATTAATTGTAGAATTCATCATGTAGGAAGCAAGGCCTTCAAAGCAGTATCTTGCACAGATAAGGCTAGAGCACTTAGTAGGCCTTTAAATACCACTAATGAAACGGCTGACTGCCAAGGGGCAGAGAGGGCTCCCTCACGCCAGCTGTTGAGAAATAACTTGAAGACCCATATACAACCTAAAGCTTTGCTTTCATCTGCTGCTCCACTGCCTATTTTATTGGCATCACGCTCTGAAATTCCATTACACTTGTTGTCTGCTCTGAAATGTGACCAAGGATAAACACTTCAAATGTTTGAAATAAAAATCTACTTTGCAGTTCATCTCCTCAGTCACTCAGAACAAGTCTGAACAGAAACGTTTCCAAGAAACAGGCACAATGTGAGGAGCAGTAGCTGTGGAGGACAGCCAGCTCTATATGTCAAATACAGTCAGGAATAAAATCCTGCCTCTAGCTCTCACCCTGCGTGCAGTGTTCAGACACCAGCTAAAACTCCAGATCCATGTGATTTGCCTGTATGTTTTCTACCGTTCACGAGACACAGTGGCATGGTAAAGTGCAACTCATAGGTTCTCTCATTTTCTATATGGGAACTGGATGAGAAAAAAATAATATTTTTCTGTGTCCCAAAAGGCTGACCTTGACATAGAAGAATGAATGTGGTATAAGAAATACAGCTAAGTATAAACACATATCTGTCTGGGAACTGTACAGTTATAGACCAAGTCACAGTCACTGTCAGTATATGAAAATAAGAGAGGCCTTCTGTTACCAAAAACACAAGGGGACTATAGCTCTTGAGTATCCGTTCCTGTTCTCAATGAATGAATGCTGGTCTGTGCAATGAAATGCTTCTGCCTTTTATCCCAAACCACATGAAAGATGGGTTTGGAACAAATCAAACAATGCCAAGCAGCTCATGTGTACAAAAGACAAATAAATAAGGTGGTAAAGAAGTATATTCACTCTTGCAGAATTGCTCACACGAGTAAAGTTCACTGTACTTCAAGGGTTCGTATAATTTGTACTCCCAGTTGTAGCCCATTCGTCTTCAAAACATATAGCAATGTATATTGACATATTGAAGGATCTAGTAGGATTATACCAGTGGGATTTATTTTAGACTTCCTCACCCACTTGTCTACTGACTGTCTTTATGGCCAATTGAATGAAACTGGCACATTTCCAACACTATCCGATCTGGGTCAAATGCCTACCTAAGGAAATGACTAGCACCCTGGAACTGCCTACTTCTTCCTCAGTTAAAAAGGGTATCTAGCTTAGAGAAAATTAACTGAGACAAATCCCTTTCCAGCTGACTCAGAGCACAAGCTTCATCAGAAGTCAATGGACTATGTCATCACTCAATTACTTGATTTTTTAAAAAAAAATTCTCCAAGGGAAACGCAGGAGACCACGATGCCCATGTTCTAGCTAAGGGGTCACTGGTAGAAAGAGATACTGGAACCAGTAGCTGTCATTTCAGGAGATATGACCCAGTGCCAGCTTTTCGCAGAATTTCATAATGGGCTCTGGAAGACAGGAGGGGACAATCTGTAGTCACTATGATATATTTACTCAGTTCCAAGTCATTGGATGAAAGCCCAATGTCATTACCAAGTCATTGGACAAAAGGAGGTTTGCCTCACCACCACAGCAACCACCAAGAGCAACCACATTGTCTCTAATGTAAGTAGAGATAATCAAGCCCAGGAACTAGTGCTAACTTTCAAGATTTTTTTTTTCTATTTAAGATGCAGAAAGTTTCTTTCGCAGTGAAAGCGTAACTCCACATTCACAGTGACGCAGTATCTACTGTATTGCCTTTGCCACATAAAAACGTATAAATGTTAGCACTGTGCTGAAGTCCTGATTTTTAGAATTCAGTACAAGATTTACCGGTCCAAGACCGGCAGATGTTAAAAAAATATTTTGCATAAAATATGTCCGTATTCAATTCTTCCTCTACAACCCAAAATATATATTACAGATTTTATCACATCCTTAAAGTAGTACCACAAAATTTTATATCTGGTTCCAGTAACATTTTAAAAGACTTTTTACTAGTATGGTAAATAATTGAAAGCTGTGCTTTTTATAAGGCTTTTTGCAGTCTTTATTATCGCAGTTATTTACCATTTAAAGTTCAAAACAACAATATACGAAGCAGTTGAAGTCCCATGGCATTCATAATAATTAGTCCACAACTGAGCCACTGGTTCACCTGGGTGGCAATGTTTAACTGGGAGGCAGAGGATGCGTAAGGAACAGAAACCCCAGGTATCGAAGGGTCAATTATATAAAGTGCAAGTAAATAAAAATTGCTGCTCTGTGTTTTTCCACAGTTTATACACTTCTATAACATATTGCCTGTTTCTCGAGTTTTAGCACTGCTCATTTCCAGAGTTGCAGACACTTCTATAAACTTTGGCTTATTTGATGTTCAAATTCACTTTATATTGCACATACCTCTTCCAAAACATATTAGTGCAGTCAGTCTGCAAAGCAGTTGTCACCTCAGCATCTCTGTGCTGCATCCAACCAAATGTTCTGCATGATTTGCTGACACTGAGCCAGATTTCCTGGCTCTGCTTTCCACATCATAGGCAGCTTTGCAAAAATTAACTTCTTTTTTGGCAAATATCTATAGTCCTGTTTCTGAACAAGCACTTTTTGAAAGCTGAAACTGTAGAAGAGAGGCTTCTTCCTTTCCCCATCCTGGAAGCTGTCCCATTGCCTCTGACTGCCCTGCAGCCAGGAGCAAGTGAGGAAGAGGCAGCCCATTACCTGCTGTGCTCATGCACTGGCATCATATGGAAAAGAAAGTCATAAAACAGCAAATACATACATCTGTTATCCAGTTTCAACTATATTACTTACAAGGTTTGTGAAGAGCTCTCACTAGCCTTACATACCACCAAATATGAAGAGGAAAATGCTGATCTTTAAGTGCCAGCCTGATCGCTTCTCTGACTGCTATTGTGCTTCAAGTATTGACTGTGCACATTGCGGTGGCCCTCTGCCTACAGGAGCTACCAGCAACCCAGGAAATGTTATTGCCACTGTCCTTCTCTGCAACACCTCCTCAGTGCTTTTAACACCACCATTTGTAGACAAACTTCCCATCCTTACTCTTCATACAGTTGCCCTGTCCCAGGCCACCATCCCTGCCCTGCCTGTGAGGATGGCAGGATTGCCCGGACACAGGTCAGCTTCTCAACAGCAGAAGCAGAGCATGGGAACATGAGGAAACTAAAACAATTCAATGCCAATCCTAGTATAGCCTTCCAGCTGAAGTTACCAGTGGTTCCCTTCAATTAGAGGATTTTAAGTTCAATTTAAAACACTCTTAACCTTTTTTGTGTGGACCTTTGCTGAGATTTCATGGTAACCTGGATCTTCATGATAGACCAGAGTACGTAGACACCTATGCCAGCTCTGCTTTCAAGGTCACTCACATGTGACATATTAACTTCTGAAACTGAAGCCTGGATTTGATTTTCACAACTCTGTATGCATGGGATTCAAGGACGAAAAACAGGTTCTTACTGCAGCATTTACATATTGGCTGGTGCATTTACTTACTGCATTGTAAAAGGCAAACTACATAACTCCTAAACTTGGAGCAGGAAATGATTATTGCAAATAGCTTATGTTACTTGTGTCAAAAAAAAATAGTTATTGCAAATAGCTTACATTACTTGTGTCAAAATAAAAAAAAAAAAAGTGCTACAGTGAAAGGTTATCAGAACTTCCTTATCTCTGCTGTATGTCTTATTCAGTAATTTGAAAGTGTTTTTTTCCTCCACTCCCTCCCCATTATTGCAAGTTAGGAAAAAACAACAACTAGTATCAGGTATGCTACGTTTAATACACTTCTGCATGTTATGGCACCTATATTATATACAGTGCTTAATTTGTGAGTATCAGTCAGTTGGATGCCCTGCTACAGAGATTGTCACCTACTAAGTACATAGCCCAACTAAACACATGGTATGCAGAGTGCAATAAGCCTGAGCCCTCTGCAAGGGCTGGAATGGCACTCTTCCACTAACCCTGCTCGAAGAACCTGAAGATCTGCATCTCCTGCAGTAAGTCAACAGCCAGAAATGAACTTTCTTCCCCACACAGTCTGTTGCCATCATTTTCAGCAGGCAGGTGTGGGCCGTCTTGGCCATATGTTTTTCTTATGAAGATAAATGTGAATAATGTTGATTCTGGAATTCCCAATTAAAAAAAAAAAAAAGTTGAGCACAGGCTTACTTTGGCATGATTATGTTAAGAATGCAGAGGCTTGATCTGATATTAAAAAAAAAAAAGTCTAGAGGCCTTTAAGAGCTGAGCTCCCATTATTTTTCCAACTTCCAAACAAATGTAACAGCTTTTGACTTCTTTGAAAAATTAAAAAAAAATCTGCAATTATTGCTCATCAGAGGGTGGCTGGCAACACTATGATTTTGCATGATCATCTGAATTTAAGATTTCATAATTTGAATTTCTACCCAGATGTATACCTCAAATTAAATCTGTTAATAGACACACCAAATGCCTAATAGCAATTCCATCTGCTTTTATAGATGGACAGGTGACACTAACCTCCTAATGTTGTAAATGCTCTGAGTAAATGAAATATGAAATATAAATCGCATTTTTAAGTTTTTATCTAGATATATTCTTTTCAAGTTAAAAATGGGGATGCTACAGTCCTATCAGATCTTATTGCAGAAAGCGAGACAAAAATCTAACACTCTAGAAATGCTAGATGTAAAAAATAACAATAATAAGGTACAGATTAAATCCCATTGATTTTTATAGAAGTTGTTTTTTGTTGGGTTGGGATTTTTATCTATGTAACTGCTCCCAGTGGGAGTTGGAAAATCCTGGCTTGATAAAAATGGCGTGTTCTTTTTATTTATCATAAGAACTCTTGGGAAGAAGGATCATGCAATCAGCTTTTTGACGTTCTCCACTGCTTCTGAAAACAACTGCCATAGGCAATTCTATCAAAACCAGAATTTTTTAGTTTCTGTAGGAAACAGAACTGCTCCCTTCAGACTGAATGATTTGACTTGCGTTAGTAAGCCTCAAAGTATTATACATCCAGAAGATCGAGTGAAAGGTATGACAAATGTTTGTGCAGCCAGCCCATCCCAACTCCAATAGCAGCTGCAGGTGTAATACTGTAATAACGCAGACTATACAGACCAAGTTCAAGGTGCATTAGTGCTTATATTCCTCAGATTAGTAAAGATACCTGGAATTATTTTGATTTGATTATACAGAAAAAACAAAAGAAATCATCAATTATTCTAAAACCTAAATTATTCTCCTCCCTCAAGAATTGTCCACAGAACCTTTCTGACACAATTCTGAACTATATGCATTAGTTAAACCCAACACTCAAGCAAAGGAAGAAGGATCAACCCAGGAACGGGATTCCAAATTCCTAATATCAGCATTCGGTTCTTGCTACACATACCCCCTCACCCCTCCACTAACGCAATCAGCTGTTTAACGCAGTATCTTTACCCTTACCTCTTCTAACCTCCAGCTCAGTCAATGGCCATGGCCAAGGTAATAGCCATGATACACCCACCTGCCCTGCTCTTACAGGCCCAGCTGTTACTGGTGTGAACATGCATTATCTGTAAACACTGAGGTCTCAGACAAAAGTATCTAGTCATTGGAGTGATATTCTTTATTCATCAAATAATAGATAGAGCTCCCAGCCAACAAATGTACTACCAGTTTACATATCTAAAATTCTTCATAGCCAGGTATTTGCAAGTTTTTTCTGCTGTTCTCATTTTAGGGTAGAAAGATAAATTGAGATTTACTATTACTCATCATTTACAGGGAACAATCCTTGAAAATAAATAAAAGATTAAATCATTTTATTTCCTTAAGGTGAAAATATAGGATATGTTAGCTTTTAAGCCTTTCTTGAAAGCATTAAACAAGTTGAAGAGTGTTTTGTGTTCACTTTCTGAAGAGGGAAAATTCTTGCCCTCAGCATTTTACTGTCTCTAGGAGAAGCTAAAATTATTTATGAAACAGCACTGAGATCACCTTTACAGACCCCAACACAGCGTAAACAGGTTCATTTATAAAGCACTGACATGGTAATACTCAGTTCCATGCTAGAAATATTAGGGGAAAATGTGCACAGTCAGCCCATGGCTGTTGGTATGTTGCCAGTCTGGCCACAAGAACTGAAATGAGATGGTCATTTAGCTTCTGAGCTAACAGCTTTGATGGTTATCGCTGTCACGGTGTGCTAAATTTACTGATCTGTGCGGTAAACTGGTTTTAATGTGCAGGTTGAATCCTTCACTTGAGAATCGATTCCGCTCTAACCTGGAAATAAAAGACAATGTTTCATTTTGTTCTTTTGCTGAAACCATCTAGGGTTTATTATTTAAAGATGACACTGAAGAATACACTGGCCCCATGTAAGCTATTCTTCTTCAGAAAGATCAAAGTATATCACTACAGCTACATCCTCACATCATGAAGACAGGCATTATGTACATCTTGGGCAACTCTACTAAATGGCTTGTGATTATCTTTGTTTCCCTTAATGTAAAGAGAAATTAAACATGCAGTAGCTTTTCTGAGGAAGAGATACATGATGGGCCAAACTGTACACAAAAGTAGACATTTGTTTGTGAATAAAGCCAAGATCAAGGTTGCTCAAAAGTACATCAGAACTAGCCTTCAGACCTTTGCTAATACAGAGACCTGGGAAACTTATTTGCACAAGAAATAGCTGCAGAAGAAAAGATAACTGGCTATCAGATATTAATTTAATCTTCCACATCCTGTCATCAATCTGTATGTTGTCCTACAGTTTTGTTTGATTTGAAGTTTAGCTGCATAGAAGCTAGCTGGCGTAGTTGGCAGTGCAAACAACTTTTTTTTTTTTTTTTTTTTAGGGAATAATATTTTCATCTCCTTGGAGAGACAGAGTTCTATCTGCTGGAAAATGCATATATTCTTTTCGGATGAAACAGTATATTGCTTGGTTATCTTTGGAGCAGCCTAATGCTCACTTTTTACTTCTTTGTACTCAAATTACCTTGTCACAAAACTGGAGTGAAGCACCACCTATATCTGTAATACTGAACAGACACTGCACAAATAAAGACAGTCTTGGGGTTTCCGAGACACACATTTTCCTCACCTTGTTCACTTATGAACTGAGCTGATGTAACAAGAAGCTGACATTCCAGTTATAACTTCTATCTCTGGGAATTAGGACCACACAGTATTTTGTGGATTCTATCTTCCTGATAAATTTTATCTTCCAAAGAATATAGGACTCCAAAACAGGAGATGGCAAGCCTCTGGTAAAGGAAATTAAGAGATTTAGTCTTACAAGACTACATTTATGTAACACCACAGACACTCAGCCATTAAATCTCACCCACAAAATGGACAGCAGAGCGTTTACAGCGAGCACCTTCCAGACATGGGCAGAGACCTGACAGCCTCGTGGATTCTGTCTCAGGGCCTTGGCACCTGTGCAGGCAAGATTTACGTCAATTGCAGGGATTTGCTGCAGGGTTTATCTAGGACATGAAATCACATTATTATTTTGCTACCAGCACCACTGGCTGTTTCTGCATCATTTTAGGAAAGTCCACGCCCCAGACCGTAGGTTCCAGAAGAGGCTTGTGCAATATCTTCATAGTACAACATGACTTCATATTTCTCCTAACAGCTTGATAAGTTTGCCTCTGTGCTCTGGAACCAGGGTTCATGCAAAGCACAGAGCTGTTGTCCAGCAGATTTACTCCATCTAGCATCCCCCAAGCGCTGCTACTTGTGGATTTGGAAAATGGAAGACAGCAATGACAGCATTCATTGCCATAAAGCAATGTCAGTTTACCAAGATGAGAATCAGGCCCCTGAAGAAAAATAACCCCATTTATCATCACCTTGCAGTTACTTCGTTATTTTGTTCTAATGCAAAGGTTTGCAAAGTACTAAATAAATCAAAATGAGAAATCATTGCTGTGAAGACAACACAAGGACAATGATGAATTGAGCCCAAGCCTGAGAGGAAGAGACTTAAGGAAAGATATGAAGCATTGAAGCAATGAGGAAAAATGGAGGAGTAGAGAATCCATGTAAGAGTCACAGGAGTAAAGAAGGTTCTATAGCAGGAAAGACAGACCTCTGAGTCTCTCACAATCCTTCATTTCACACAACTTTGTTTATTATAGCGTCTTTCTTTCCTAAGGCTGTGAGCTTAAGGCTTTGATTTATACTTCAGAGCTGATTTTTTCCAACCTTGAAACATAGGAAAGAAAATGTAAAGGTTTGTCAAAGCAACTGCAGGGAAGCAGTAATGCAGCCTTTGCTTACCTGCTCCAAAGCAGGAGGTATTTCAAGCTCAGAAGGCAACACGTATATGAGATGTTCAAGACTGATTTCCCCCAGCCATTGAGATGCAATGCTTCTAGTTGGTGTGAGACATTGCTCTTTGCTGGATAGTGGAGAAAGTGGTAATGGTATGGTATTGGAAAGCCTACACAGAGTTATCACAGGAACTCAAAACTGTGTGTTCAGGTGCCAAAAAAATAAAAGGGAAGTTAACGTATTGATACAACCCAATTCTGTTCTTCCCTCAAGATAATCACAAGGCATGTGCCAGTTGTAGGGGGTGTGGGTGTTAAAAGGAAGGGTCTGAACTGAGACATATGAGTGGATGGAGAGACTTCCCAAGAGTTTCTTTTCAAATGCTGACTCAAACATGTAGGCAAGAAGATACAAGGAAGCCTGCAACATCCATGCCCACACCAAACCTAGTTTGTAGTGTCCACATTAGCAGAAGCTTCATTGCTTTAAAAGCCTTTATGGGTTAAATGTCCAACTACTTGTCGTGGTTTTCACCAGCCGGCTGCCAAACCCCACACAGCTGCTTGCTCACCGTCCCCTGCCCTGGGGGATGGGGGAGGGAATTGGAGGGGTAAAGGAAAGGAGACTCATAGGTTGAGATAAAAACAATTTAATAACTGAAATAAAATAAAAGTAATAATGATAATAATAGTAATAGAGTACACAAACAAGTGATGCACAGTGCAACTGCTCACCACTCACTGACCAATGCCCAGCTGTTCCCAGCTAATGATCCCAGAGGAGAGAAAATCCTGAAACCACAACCCCAGAAGACAGCGAGCTTCCTGGCCAACCCTCATCTATACACTGAGCATGACGTTGCATGATATGGAATATTCCATTGGCCGTTGCTCTGGCTGTGCTCCCTCCCAACTTCTTGTGCACCTGCACGCTAGCAAAACATGGGAAGCTGAAAAGTCCTTGATTTCTTAGCAATAACTAAAAACATCAGTATTTTATCAACATTCTTACACCAAATCCCATACTGAATCCAAAACACAGCACTGTTCTAGATACTAAGAAGAAAAATCAGCTCCATCCCAGCCGAAATCAGGCCACTACTCTGAAGCAGTACCCCACTGGTACCCAGTGCTATCAGTCTGGGTATTTCACATTCATCCCACCTAACTTCAGGGACCAAAAGAGCATAATCACCAAAGAGAGTGAATCGATGAACAGTGACAGGCATCTCCAGAGGACAATTCAGCCCACGCAGGACATCAATTGCCTGCTGAAACCAACATCTCATTATCTATATGGAGCACAGGTTAAGTACGCCACAAGTTCAAGCACCTCAGTTAAGTGTCTCAAGCTTTGATGGAACAAATCCTCGCGTAAGAGTCTTTCAAAGACCCTTGTGGCCTCTGGAAATATCCATAGATGTCAATGGGCTCTGGGTGAGGATTTAACTTCATCCTATTTTGGTAATAAAGTCGAATTCAGCCTTAAGCATTTAAGGAAAAAAAAAAGAGGGAATTTATTACACAGCTGAGAAATTTTTGCTGAGATTGCTATCTCTTTTGGTTTATCAAAGCGAAACCTTGCAATATCCCCCTGGTAGGGCATATAATGCTGTTTTCAGAATTCTCCCTTCTCCCTCTTAAATACCAATCTAAGATCTGAAGATCAACTTAAAAAAAAAATAGTCTGCCAAAAAAAAATAATTACATGGTAGTTTTAGTCACTGGCAAAAGACCCTATACTTTTTTCCAAGTTTAATGTCAACAAAAGAGATGAAATCACATTCCCCTTCACAAACAATCAAACATGATTTCTTTCTTTTTTAATGCCTTTTGTCAGCAGTGCCAACTTTTTGAGTTACTCTTAAATGCAGTTGTCGTAAACAGAGCTAAAACCCATCTACTTTTATTATCTCACCACACCATAAGTTGCCTTGATAGCAAAATAACAGCAACAAGACTGCAATATTCTTCTAACAATCCCTTGCTATCGCCAAAATTGGTAGGTCACATACACAAAGCAAAGAGCAGACTCTGGCCACAGCAGTGTGTTAAGGAACACATCGGTAAAACGAAAGCTACCATCTACACATGGTATCAGACATACACAGCTACAGTTAATTATCTGTATTACTGCAGTGCCTGAAAACCTTATATCTGAACCAGAACCCCATTCTTCAAAGTGACAAATAAAGAGAGGACATAAAAATAGTGTGGCGAGACAAGTACTAAACCCTATTGTGGAACAGACAGGGCCCATAACGCAGACAGACGGGGGAAGGATGTCCGTGCAGATCTGTGGGACAGGGAACCCTCAGCACGTCAGCTGCCCACCCGTTGCAGTAAGAAAACTTTTATGTAGGAGCTAGAGAAAAGGTTGGGAGGTGGCTTTGGTTATAGAGAGCTCCCACTGAGTGTAGGAAAACCTTCACAGTACCTCTCTCAGTGTTTAGTAGCTGCGCTATTATGAGTTTTAGCAGGGCCCAGGTGAGAGCTGGTGATTCAAGAGCAGTAAAAAGGGTAGCGGGTAGGAAAGTAAGATAGAAGAGGCCATGAGCAGTCCTGTAAATGAGAACAGCCTGCTTATTCCTGGTGTGACTTGGAAGGGGGAAGCAGTGGAGGGATATAAAGAGAGCTGGCGACATGGTTGAGGGGACAGGCTAAGGAAAATGCCTTTCTAGAGGCTTCCCAATGGCTACGATGAAGGAAGACCAAGACGAGAAAAACGGTTGCTGCAGGAATTGAAAGTGGACACAACTGAAGTTTGCATTTCAGGCCTTGTTTATATATATTAATGTGGAAAAAAAAAAAAGTGTTTTGCAGCAGGAATCTGTAAGATTTATACATTGATCAAATAAATAAAAGCATCTGCAGAAAAGTCTCAGTCAGGAACAATCCTTCAACCTAATAGATCAGACTTTGTCCATACTCATCTAGTAAAGAAACAGCAGGACGGGAGTAGAGATTAATCTGTCAGTAGCTACATGGAGCTACAGCCAGCAGCTAGACAGCTGTGAAAAGGTGTCAGAGAAACCTGGATGTTCTCTTGAACATGGGTCAGATAGTGGGAGACATCAGCTGAGAGATGGAGCAGAATTTATGCTTGCAAATGGTGTTACCCAGACTTAAGGTCTGAGTCAAAGAGAGGAGTAGGTGGAAGAGAGTCCTGGGGGACCCCCTCACAGTGGTGGAAGGGGGCGAGAGGAGTCCTGCTAACAGGCACCCAAAAGAGCAGGGAATTAAGGAGGCCAGAGAGAGAGGTAGACACCTGGGTGTATTCTTTATTAATATGGGTATTTCACTGCTTTTTGCTAGTGCAAGTAGCTTACACGAGCACCTTCCAGCCCGCCATGCCAGCTCATGCAGCCATTAATAACCAGGCAGAAGCTGAAGTAGAGAGTAGTCATAAGCAGTCTTTTTCTCTGCCAAATCCTCATGTTGGGAAGAAAGAAACTTGTCAGAAACTGAACTTCTATGCATCACTCATTTCCATTTGTCCCAATACTTGCTTCTGCGGTTTGATAATTGCTTTCTTGCCCAGCACAGCAAAGGGAAGAGAAGGCCAATAATGCCACCCGCAGGTGTCCGGGTTTACTGCTGCAGTGACTTTGGAGACGGGTTTTCTCATCTTGCAGTTAACTGGAATGTTAATTCTACCTTGGCAGTGACACTTCGGTTACTCTGATTTCATCTGCACCTGCGGTCAGAACTACAACCCCTGTGCTTGTTCTGTACTGGTTTGTTAGAGAGCTGTGTGTTTGCTGTGCAGCTGGCCTATTTCTACTGCAAATAATACGGAAAAAAAGAAAAAACAGGTTACAAAACAGAAGTTAAAAATAAAAAATCCTCCCATCTCAGCACTTAGCAATATGAAATGCTTTCACCACATCTGCAAATAATGAATGTCACCCACTTTAATTAAAAACATACAACACGCACATTTTCATAGTATGTAGCATATTTCACCTCATTTTATATTGCCATTCCTAGCTCAGAGATCCTTCAACTGTGATGACAAGGATTGTAATAATTTAAGAGTTCTTTCTTGCAGAATAAGACAAAAGCCATCTGAAATAAGAGCTCAATCTTTAAGTACAACTGAAGCAGGGAGAGTTCTGCTTGCAAATAACCAAGAGAGGTTCTCCTCCCCCTCTACTCTGCCCTGGTGAGGCCACATCTGGAATATTGTGTCCAGTTCTGGGCCCCTCAGTTCAAGAAGGACAGGGAACTGCTAGAGAGAGTCCAGCGCAGAGCCACGAAGATGATTAAGGGGGTGGAACATCTCCCTTATGGGGAGAGGCTGAGGGAGCTGGGTCTCTTTAGCTTAGAGGAGACTGAGGGGTGACCTCATTAATGTTTATAAATATGTAAAGGGCAAGTGTCAAGAGGATGGAGCCAGGCTCTTCTCAGTGACATCCCTTGACAGGACAAGGGGCAATGGGTGCAAGCTGGAACACAGGAGGTTCCACTTAAATATGAGGAAAAACTTCTTTACGGTGAGGGTGACCGAACACTGGAACAGGCTGCCCAGAGAGGCTGTGGAGTCTCCTTCTCTGGAAACACTCAAAACCCGCCTGGACGCGTTCCTGTGTGATATGGTCTAGGCAATCCTGCCCCGGCAGGGGGATTGGACTAGATGATCTTTCGAGGTCCCTTCCAATCCCTAACATTCTGTGATTCTGTGATTCTGTAACCGTACTCATTCTCTATCTCATTTTCTTTATCCATGTTTACTAAAAGCATTGGAATGGAAACAACATTTTCAATAACTGTTACCTGAACATTAAAATAGTGGTTTATGTTTAAGGTAAAATGGATTAAAGCATATTTAATAAATAAGCTAATAGCTTATTCTTCCTTTCTTGCAGAGCCACAGGACTCCAGAGCGCACAGTCTAGTAGAAAGGCTCAGGGTCGGGTTGCACTGCAGGGGAGGAGGCAATGCTTTCTCTTATACATGGTCTCTCTCAAAAGCAACTAAGGTAGGCCACTCAGGGAAGGTAAAGCCCTGGCACTCTGCATAGGTTTATTATATGTCATGGCTGGAATTAATTTACAGCCTATCTCCTAGCTAGATTCCCAAGAGCAAGCTCTGAATTCAGCAGGACATGTAATAGCTCTGTGTGCCATAAATCCTTCTAGCATTCTGCTACGCCTCAGACCCTTACAGAGATCAGCTTATCTGAATTCTCTAGGGTTTTCTGTCAGTATGGACCGAGGCTGCAGACATACAGGAAAACTTATAGAGGTCAAAAACACAAAGAAAATGGGTACATATAGGATTTGGTACCACAAATGTTTTGCTGAGAAATGGACTAATCCTAGCCAAAGTGTATTCCCTACATGAAACATAGCTGGTATATGCTGAGGCTATCTTGGATGTCCACATCAACTGAATAATTTAAGAAAAATCAGTGAGGGAAATTTTCCATATTGAATAAAAAAATTGAGAACTGACTTGTCTGAAATATGTTCAGTAAGTATGAGAATTCAAAGATAAGATATAGTGTCCTGCACTTTATCTCATGTCAGGCATCTTGTGTTATAGTTTTCTTGTACACAATTGTAGGTATAGCACCTACATTCCAAAGTCTATATCTCAGCACAGTATTAGTACCATCCTGTTTTACATATAGCAGTGAGTCTTTGTACATTCATCGCACATATAACCATTTAGATTGTTTTATTTAGTGTACAGAACACACATCAGCTGAGGCCAGATTCAAAGTAAATTAGAGACACAGAGCGAAGAACATGAAACTGTTCTACCCTAAGCTCTTCCTAGACATGCTTGCTCTTTATTGATAAAGTTTATCAATACTCTTATTTAAAGACCCTGAGCCCTTGAGGAACCACTGTCATGTTAAAAGCTTGCTATCACTGCTTGCACCATAGGGGAGAAGTTACATCTAAAACCTAACTGCTCTCTGAAGGCCCCCTGAGTTATCCAGTCTTATGAAAATCGAAACACATCATCTACAGTCCCTAAATATTTGGAGGAAAAAAAAAAAAACCTTAGGTATTTAAATAAATGGATTTTTTTTCCTCATTAAACCTATATTAAAATACTTTCAACCTTATCTTAATTATGTACAAGATGACACACTTCCCTCTAGCACTCACAGCCCCAGGGGACAAAGCACATTTAATGTGAGGCTGGGAACTGACACCAGGCCCCGTAGCCACAGGCAGGGCTGCGTGCTGCACAGCTCCCATGCTGCGGCTGCAGACATGCACGTCTCCAGCTCGCAGGGTATGGGCATGTATGAATCAAGCAGAACAGGGAGCTGAATCTGGCTTTTCCACTGAAAAGCTCTTTGGAAGATTAACACACAGTAATGACTCTGTACAGGTACAACAGAGCAGTGCCTTAATTTTAGTTTCTATACATTGGCCAGTCTCTGATAACAGCAACTCCAGATGTTCAGAGCAGTCACACAGCACTCATGACAGAACAACCCAAATATTCCAGCTCAATCAACTCAAGCTGACCCCAAAACAAACATGTTTATCTACACTTCTTTTTATGCAGTCATTAAAAGAAAAACCTTATTCTGTTTAAAGATTCAATAACAATACAAGACCGTTCAAACAGTTTTCCATCAGAAGTGCTTCATTTCTTGTCATACTGTTGCTATCTAGGATTTCACCAAGAAGACGATGATAACATGTCTCATGACAAATAAGACCAAACAATCCTCCAGGCAAATTTATGGAAATCCTCACTCACAGGCAAGTGTGATAAAAATCTATCAAGCTAACTTTAGAAACAGTGAGGATGAGGGATCTGAGCCTCAGTAAAGTCACTTTCAAGGCGACAGGTATTTGGGTGATCTTGAGGACACGTTATCTGACAGCACGATTGGATTATGCTTACGTGAACAACGGCCTGTTTGGTAGTTTTGCTCGACTGAGCTGTCATTAAGTGTCAGCATACACAGACCATTACATTTATGCCTCCTCCCATCATAACCAGCACTGCTAAAGAAAATGTGTTTCCCCAGGAAAATACCAGAGAAAGCAAATGCTGAATCATTGCATGATTTGGGCGGCAATAGAGGCTGTCAAAGCGAGTTTGTGACCAGAGAAGCTGGAAAGGTTGGTGCATCTGGAGACACATCCAGACCTCCCAAATCTGGACAGTAATTCTCCATGTTCTCTCCATGTTCTCCCCATAGGGAGCAACAGCACAGGGTATCCCTTCCTCCACGGAAAGCCCTCCTGCATTTGGCCCCTGACAAAGGTGAGGAGGTGCTACACAGTTAGACAAATAGCCCAGACCTCACTGAAGGCAGTTTTACACAAAGCTCTCGCCTACTCACAGATTTTCCATCCTCTGGACACAGCCTGCACCCAAACACTGGGACAACATAAAAACCACAACCATACGAGTTCATGACTCTGCCATAAGAGAAAAGAGGGGCAATCTGAGTCAAAAAATTTTAAACAGTTTAATAGGGTAGCTATAGGTTAAATCTCTAAGGGTCTTCAGAAAAATCCAGCACACCTGTGCCTGAAATTGAACATTCAGTATTTAATTTTTCACAACTATACCCTATATATGTATTCACAGCTAAAATCTTCATCTATCTAAAAGAAACACTAAATTGCAACATGGGGACACCAGCCCCTCAGTGCACCACAATACATTGTGTGCTCTAAGACAAATAATGGCAAGTACTAAGGGCTGTGCAGGAGGAAGGCTGGCCAACCTGCACCAGTACAAGCACATCGCTAACACCTGTGTCATAGGAGAGATGGCTGCCAACCTTCCTGCAAGCCTAGAGCCTCCTCTTGCTCCCTCGCTATTATGTGTCAAGTGCCTACACTCTCCAAAGGTTCAGAGCAGAACTTAAAAAAAAAAAAACAAAACCCTACTTTGCTTTCCATTTACTTAGAGCTAAATCCACTTCAGCTAAGCTACAATTTTCTGAGACTTTCTTTCGCTGGCAGCCTGGCTTTGAAACAGCTCCTCCCTCTACACCCTCTCCTGCCGCACGCCCCCAGACACCCGCACTCTGCTCTCTGGCTGTTTCTTTAGTTGTGTGCTGAGCTGAGCAGGGCAACAGATTAAACACGGGGATTTAAAAGTGATCGTGACTTCTGGCAGCTTATTTTTCAGCCCGATGAACTCCAAGCACAGCTCACGGCCAGAGGTGTGCCACATGGTTAAGAACAAGTGCATGGGAAGGAGTACTCCGTGAACTACCACAGCCTTCAAAGCAGAAGCTTGCAGAATTACACTGCAACAGAGACCCAGCAGGGTGTTGCAATCACATAAAGTAAAGATTCTCAGTGGGGCATTTTAAAAGCACCCCAGGGATCCTATCCTGGACCCACACCAGCTCCACAGGGTATCCGGTATTGTTTGCACCAGTAAGGAAAACCTGCAAAAATATGCTACTGATAGACTGTGCTGGGCTGAAAGAGAATTACAGGTGTTATTTGCCCCACTGGAATATCAAAAAGGAAACCCTGCCAAAGCTCCAATGAGAAACAGATAAATACCTTGGCAGTTATCCAGCGAGCATGCAGCTTGGATTCCTCTGCAGAGAACCGATGATAGAAATCTTCAAGCACAAATCCCTTTTTCAATTAGTAGTAAGCCAGGAAAGTGATATTTATGAAAAAAAAAAATCAAAAAGTTTTCTTCTGTAAACACAGTTTGCCATAGCACGGATGGGACAACACAAACCGCAATGCACAAGCATTCAGTCTGCTGTACCTGCCAAGCCCACATAGCAGCTCTCAGAAGCATACAGGCAGTCACTAGCAGCAAAGGTTAACAACATGAAGGTAATAGGTCAGAAAAAAAGCTTCATAGCACATTGTAGGGGCTGGTTTGCTTCACCCAGCCATCACAGCCAACTTGTCAGAGTGCTCATAGCAGGGCACATGGCAATGAGCTAACCTTCTATCCACTTTCCTTCCTTAAAGTACACCTATATAACCTTAAATAATAAGTTTACCTACTACCTCTTGATAAGAACCCTTTATGAGATCACTACAACAGCTGACTGACTTGACTTCCTTCTTTATAAGCCCCACATGAGTTCAATATTGCTCTTGTGCTCCCTCCCTTCCCTTCCAGCAAGGCAGGGTTTGGCCCTGAGTGGGTTCAGCTGTGCTTGCCCCTACCTCACCCAAGAAACACAGCACCGCAGCCAGGAAGAGACCGAACTGAAACACATCTCCTACTCTCAAGGAGGATATTTAAGTGTTTTTTCACAGGAGTCAAGATAGACTGAGGGAAGAGCCTGACCTTACACAACTGAAATCAATAGAAGTCTTTGTACCAGCTGCCCTGCATGAAGAATTAGGTCAGAGACTCAGCCTTAAAAATCATTGTGATGCAACAGTATGATTTGGGGAAATAACTGCTCCCAACCACAATCAAAATTGAAATTACACTAAATTTAAATAGAATGAGCAAGAGACATAAAACTGTGTTTCAACTGTGTCTGCCCAGTTGTTCCTGAGGAGATGCAAGGGCTGACACATTAATTAAAATCTCATACATTGTTTTGGAATTTGCTTTGGAGCTTTGCTCAGCTTTGGCCCAGATACAAACAAGCCCAAAGAAAGAGTTTCTCAAAGACTCCCATGCACTTTCTGTGCTATGGGCATTGAAGGAAAGGTTTTGTAGCCCAAAGACTGCAATTCCCAATCCCTGGGATGGTTTCCAGGGAGGGAACAGAAACTCCTTGCAAGGACAAGAGTGACATATCTGCCTGTTGGACTCTACACTCCAAGAGATGTGCTCCCTCCCAGGACCCCGCTCCGACACTGCAATGAACAGCTGCTGTGTTTAGTCCAGAAACTAACACTGCCTCGAGCTCTTCATCAGCATCAACGCCACGGGTACTGTCAGGGGACACCTTCACATGCAACCAGGCTGGGGATTCAGGCGATGTTCTCATGCTCTTTCCTGGCAAGAGACAAGATTCAGGCACAGATAGACGCACCCTTGATAAGCGCATGGCTGCAGAGGGTAACTTTGAACTCCTTGATCATAAGGTGAGGTATCCTGAGCTGATGATTGAAGCTGAAGTGCACTTCATAAACAAGTGGAAGAAATCTTTGCCTATTGCTGCTCTAGTGAAGGGGTTAGCAATAATGAAGTACAATAACAAGGAACACAAGAAAGTCGACAGGCAGCGAAAAATGATGGTGGACTCAGCAAGAACCTAAAAACTGGTGGGATAGATTTGTCCCTAATAGGAACAAGAAGGGTGTAAAACATCAAGCATCCTTGATGTCTGTGTACTAATGTAAGAACAACTAAAACTCTGGTTACATCAGGAAAAAAGAGGGTGGTGATTCAAATAGGAGAGGTACAGTGCTTAGATGTGCGATTTCAAACTAGCTGGCCCTGTTAACAAAAAGGCTGAAGAAACTTCAGGATCACTAGTGGTTGCTTTGGAGCAGAAGGATGAACCAGTTGGCCTCTTCACTTTTCTGTCAGTGAATGTAGTTGTTTTATGTAAGGTCTGGACTGAGATACTGTGCATTTGCAGATAGGTAGATTCTGCTCCTGGAGAGAAAGTTAAGGTGTCAAGGAAGCTAGGAGTTGTTGTACGTACACAGCCTGCTGGAAGATTGTCCCTTACGTGGCACCTTACTGCTGAGAAGTAACATTCAAACAGCAAAAAGACTATTACTTGCAGCACATACCTGCAGTTATTCATCAAAATCCCAAATAAATGTCTTTTCCAAACTTCCCAGTAAGAAGAGCAGAAATACCAAAAGCATTTATTAAAAAAACACTTAAGGGAAGCTTACTTTGATTTTTTTTAATGGACGGGTATGAGGCTAGATTCCTTGAAATTGTTGTGGGGATTTTTGAAAATTCAGTTTCAATTCAGTTGAAACCATTTGCTCCTCAAGTAAACAAGGATTTATTGGATAGTGCTCAACACATCCAAAAAGAAAAGAGTACAAAAAGCCCACAGGTTTGGGGCATTGAATGGTTTTTGTGGCATTTGCACACAGAGAGGTTTGTTTTTCATTTCTTTCAATCTGAGAACATTTGAACTCTAGTCTGAGACTTGGGGATGTTCAGTGCCATCTTTGTCACTTCTGTTTATTCTTGTTATTCATACAATAGTCTCAAATCTTACTAAATTTTCTTTCCCTTTTATGCATTTGAACTTGTTATTTTTTTAATAAATACCTTCCCATTCTTGTATAAAAACACAATTAAAGATTGCTGTTATGCCTTAGATAAAGCAGTCATCATTTTTATCATGACCCTTCCTTTCCAAAACAAGCATGGTTGATCTTTCCATAGCAAGCATGCCTAATCTTCCGAGTTTCTCTTCAAGGGAGTGCATTATCATGACTCAATTATTCCTGCAAAAGATAGCTGGGAAATTTCTATCAATCAGGATGGGTTTGCTCACAGAAAACAGAGTTATCACAAAAGCAGGAAAGTTTTGGTATCACTTAGAATGGTTTTCCGTTAAGTAAATTCAGATCAAATATCTCCTTCTTGATCAGCTTGATGAGATCTTGTTTGTCGCCCCATTCTGTTCCTAATTGGGTAAATGCAGAACTGCATTAACCCGAGGTGTGCGGGTGATGCAGGGGAATTGTAGGTCACGTATTTCATTTCAAAAGGGCAGACTACTGTTTTAGTTCACATTTTCTGACTTTTGCTTTGAATTCCCCAGATAAACAAAAGTAAATCTCACTGAATTTCTTGACGTAGAATGAAGAGAAAAGGAAAGAGCAATCTGTGCCGTTCATCTCCACACTTTTCCACCATGCTAAATGTTCTAACATGAGGACAGTATCCAATCTCTCTGCTCTGTCCCAGGTGAACAAGGTGGTGCCCGCTGACAAGCTGTCTGCTTGGACGGAAGGATTTATCAGACCTTAGCAGAGCTTTGACTAACTCTATCTGCCAGGAGATGTCTGAAAGATTCTCACATTGCAGTGAGTAAATTTGGGATTATAGCGCGGAAGTTCTGACTTTAAACTAGGCGTGTTGCAAAAAATCCAATAAAAGCCACAAATAAACAGACACTCTTCACAAGTCGCATAACCCCTATCAAATTGCTGTGACATTAATGAAACTGCCTCCTGGAGAGACTAGAGAGTTAGACATAAACCTGGCCAATCTCAAAACAATATTTTAAAGATAAATTTTCCCATTTACAATCCAGCAGCATAGCCTTCTGCGAGAGATTCAGCTCCACAACTCACCCCCAGGGACCGAAATGGTAAGCTCTCTGTCCATGAAAAATGAATGTATGTCTTCCCCAGCTTCGGAACACTGAATGACCATGCACTTTGCTGAAATGGTATTTCTATTTATAACTGTGTAACAGCTTAAGGGGGGAAAAAAAGAAGAAGGGACCCAATGCTGTCACTTTGGAAAGCTTTTCTTGTAATCAACCTTACAACGCTTTTTGTTACACAATACAAAGAATGTTTAATCTCTCTTGGCTGGTGCATTCCCTCCAGGGTTTTACTGCTTAAAATGGGAGCTTTCGCTTTGACTGTGGCAAAAATAGTGTCAAACCCTATTGCGACGCACCGTTTTTACTCTGGATTCATTTGGGAAGTCCTGAAGAATCAATGACTTCATGAGATGTGGGAAAAAAATAGGATTCCTTTTGAAGAGGGATCATATATTTCCTATACGTTTTGCTTCTCGTGAATACAGCCATCTCTAAAATGTGTTTCATTTTGCAGTTGCAAATCCTTGCACAGTTTGCGGTTTGAATTATTTTTTTAAAAAAATTATGACCTAAGATTTCCATAACATTTTTGTTCATAAAATTGCCCCAAACAGTTTCTGGATGTGCAGTCTCAAGGCCTTCCAGGTAGGAAGGTAGGAGGCAACAGAGGTCTTGGAGCGAAGCCACTGAGCTAGCGCTCAGAAGTGCTGAGCTGTTTGTAGAACAGAAACTTCAGCTTTTTCTTCTTTTTTTTCATGTTGTTTTAGAGGGAAGCAAAACAGTTTTTACATAATGAGCTCTAGCCTGGATATTTTCTAAAGCTCAGGCCAGATTCAACCTCTGAGTTTTGGAAAAGGTTATTAGAAAGTTACAATGCAAGAAATTCCTCTATACTTCTAAATTTGTGCCAGGCCTACAGACTGATGGATGGAAACTTCCCAAGAAGATTGAGTTTTGTTCCCAGAGAGCCAAACAAGTGATTTCCATCTGGATTACTTCATTGCAATTGGGAGAAGTAAACAGCGAGCAAGAAGTGTAGCTCTCGACTGAAGCAGGCACAGGGCGAAGCACCGTGTAGTAAGCAATGTGTACGTCCTGCACCAGGAACCACAGACACCTCTGCTGTTTAGAGAAGTCCCATGAAACAACAGAAATTCATTTATCTCGTTACATTATTGTCTCTACTCACGATAGCAGCAGTTTCCAGACCAAAGAGGACATTTCAGCTAAACATCCAGGTTGAATCTCTGTATCCACCTGAAGCCAAAATTAAGCTTGTATTTTCAGTCTCTGCCAGAGCAGCATAAAAAGGTGTATCATAGAAAAGTAAATGTGTTGAGTTGCATTAACAGCCAGCTGCCCACCGCGAAGATGTATTGCTGGGACTTTATGCCTTCATCCTGTGTGAGACCTTGACAATGACGACAAAGCTTTGTTTATGGGTTGGCTTTCACAGATAAATTTCTTTTCCTTGCCAAAGAATTAAAAGATTTTTTTTTCTTTATTTATTGCTCAGGAAGAAATACGCAGTTTATAATAAGCGGATGTAACTGCTATCTTAACAATTGTTGTACTTAACTTAGAATGCACCCAGAATAGATTGCCAGTAATATTGCCCTCAGAACTGTATTTCAGTAGCAACTGGACAGCAGTAGAAATGGTGCGCTTCTTTTGCTAGATATATTCATAAATTGCTGAAATATAAAACTAGATTAGAGGGTCACAATACCTCTGCAGCTTTCTCAGCTGTATGTTGTGCAACTCCATCAGTGGACCCCAACTCCAGTATGAGGTGAAGAGACTTGCACACTAGCTTGAATAGGCTGCATTCAGTGATGGGCTAGGAAAAAAATATCTTGTTATTCCAAACAGAATAGAAATTAAAATACTTCAGTCAAATAACAGAAATACTTCCACAAATTTTACTAAAAATAGATGAGGTTTTCAAAGGAATCCTAAGAGTTACACGTCTGGTTTTCCTGACTTCATTCAGGCTGAGGCTCATAATCCCTTTGGTGCCTCTAACTGTCCAAACCAAGGCTGCTGTGCAGTCACTGCGGGACTGGGTGACAGTCCTCTATTCGTGCAGCTCCTGGTGAGGTTAGTAGGGAGGGTCCTCACAGGTCCTGTGGAAGGACCCTCATCTTCACAAGACTGTCGTGCAAGTCATAGAGAAACAGCGCCACTTTGTCTGCTTTGTGTGGGTGAGTCCTGCGCTGTGAATAGCAAATAACCAGAGTGAACATGGTATCTGACAGCCCAGGGACTGAAAGGTTTTGGCACACACTGGTCAGGAAACATTTCTGCATGTGTCACATACAGGGTGTCAAAGCCAAGCATGCAATTTTCTAGCAGTGTACGAATGAAAAAAATAGGTCATAAAATAGGTCAAAAATAAATCCTCTGTGCTGGCTAGCTTCTCATTCAGTATTTTGATCAATCCCAATTGAGACTCTTATGGATTAAAGAAGAATGGATAAGAAGTGGACATAAGAAAGACTGTTGGATAAGCTCTCATTTCTCTGATAGGGTCTAGATAGTAAATAATCCACCTTGGGGAAGCTTTGTGGGGCTGGAAAGCCTTCCGGTCTGCTAGAGATGTTTCTTAGTCTTGTGTTAGCTATAAATGCAGAAGGCAGGTCACATTTATGCTGCTGCTCTGTTTGTAACCTTCCAGATGATAATTAGTCATAAATGTGTCCTGCAGATGCTCCAGGGATCCATCTGCACGTGTCTGAGAGTAGATGGTTCAGGATGGATTCAGAAGAGAGCAGAGCTGTGTGAAGAGTGGTGGAGTTAGGGGATGCTTAGTAATTCAATTTTGCAGTCCCTGAATGGAAAATAATAAAGTAATGATAATAAGGGTATTGGTATAATGACAGTTCCTTTGGAAACCAAACAATTGTACAGCTATGGAAAAGCAGGGAGCTGGCTAAGTGGGGGCAGCCAGCCCACCCTTCAGCTGCAAGACAGCATCACCTATGGCCACAGCGGGCCTGAGGCACACTTGTCCAACCCATAAAAAATTCCACCATACCCTTAACGACATATCCCAGGGTTTCACTATCTTGTTTTACTGGAAGGTGTATTTTTCTTTACACCCATCCTCAGTCTGCTTTGTTACAACTGAAGTCCACCATTCTTTGTCTGTCCCCTATGGCAACGGTGACCACGCTGATTAGTGCTGAAATTAAACTGGGCTCTGCTGTGGCAGACGCAGCCTGCAGCCTCCTCAGCAGATGGGCCAGCCTGGTGAAGCCTGCAGAGAGTGTGGGGAGCAAGAGTGGTGAAGTGAGATGCATAAGGTGTGTGGAGGTGTGAGTACAGAGCATATGATCGTCTATTTTGGCTGACTGGAGACAACCGGAGAAAGAAATGATCCCCCAAATCATCCAGGACAAGTTAGGGCACTATATTGCTTTCTCTGAAATTAATAGTGAGGTTTGCAATTAATTCAACACAAAGAGGCTTTTGCACTGACCATCATTTCTCTGCTGCTGGAGAGAATTGCTCTGCAGTTTTATGGAGAAGGAAAACTCCATAGCTGAGACAAAGCACGTAGGTGGGCAGTCAGATGTGATAAAACTACAGGGAGCCAGCACAGGGAAAATAAGAACCATCTCATGCAGGACTTAGAAATGGAATAAACAGGTTATTTTTACAAGATGGAAATGAACATATAACTCTGGGAATGAGAAAGAATGTAGCGAGTAACAGCATTTGCAGCTCAGTGTATTTCATTGCTATTAAAAAAAAAAAAAAGGCAATGAATGCAAATAGGAATAGCACAACCAAAGCACCTTAGAGTTTTATTTAACCACAGGAGAAGTATTTTGAGAAGCAGAGAAGACAGCACTGTGGTATCTGCAGTTATGCATTCTGCCTTCTGCACTCTCCACGGTAGTGGGAAATGTGACCCTGTAATCTGCTGCAGAAGTGCTGGTCATTTTACACTGCCATTAAGATGCAGAATGAGAGCTGCTCTTGCTCTCCCGTGGATACTTACACAATTATTCTTTCTTTGCAGTTTTGGCCGATCCACACTAACAGTCAATAGGACTGGAGTTTTCTTTGTCCCTCAAGATAGAAAAATGGGACTGAGTCCTCTGAGAAGTAAGAGAGCCAGGTATTATCATAAGGTGGATTTGAAAAGTACCGGTTGGCTCAGCTCTTTTCCTTCATTTTTCAGCTCACACTAAGTCCTCGAATCTGTTGCAGCTTCACAGAATCACAGAATCACACAGAATCACAGAATGTTAGGGATTGGAAGGGACCTCGAAAGATCATCTAGTCCAATCCCCCTGCCAGGGCAGGATTGCCTAGACCATATCACACAGGAACGCGTCCAGGCGGGTTTTGAATGTCTCCAGAGAAGGAGACTCCACAACCTCTCTGGGCAGCCTGTTCCAGTGTTCAGTCACCCTCACCAGAAAGAAGTTTTTCCTCAAATTTAAGTGGAACCTCCTGTGCTCCAGCTTGCACCCATTGCCCCTTGTCCTGTCAAGGGATGTCACTGAGAAGAGCCTGGCTCCATCCTCTTGACACTTGCCCTTTACATATTTATAAACATTAATGAGGTCACCCCTCAGTCTCCTCTTCTCTAAGCTAAAGAGACCCAGCTCCCTCAGCCTCTCCTCATAAGGGAGATGTTCCACTCCCTTAATCATCTTCGTGGCTCTGCGCTGGACTCTCTCTAGCAGTTCCCTGTCCTTCTTGAACTGAGGGGCCCAGAACTGGACACAATACTCCAGATACGGCCTCACCAGGGCAGAGTAGAGGGGGAGGAGAACCTCTCTCGACCTGCTGGCCACACCCCTTCTAATACACCCCAGGATGCCATTGGCCTTCTTGGCCACAAGGGCACACTGCTGGCTCATGGTCATCCTGTTGTCCACTAGGACCCCCAGGTCCCTTTCCCCTACGCTGGTCTCCAACAGCTCTGTCCCCAACTTGTACTGGTACATGGGGTTGTTCTTGCCCAGATGCAGGACTCTACACTTGCCCTTGTTATATTTCATTAAATTTCTCCCCACCCAACTCTCCAGCCTGTCCAGGTCTCTCTGAATGGCTGCGCAGCCTTCCGTTGTGTCAGCCACTCCTCCCAGTTTGGTGTCATCAGCGAACTTGCTGACAGCGCACTCTAATCCCTCATCCAAGTCATTAATGAATATATTGAATAGAACTGGTCCCAGAACCGACCCTTGCGGGACTCCGCTAGACACAGACCTCCAACTGGACTCTGTCCCGCTGACCACTACTCTCTGGCTTCTTTCCTTCAGCCAGTTCACAATCCACCTCACTACCCGATCATCCAGACCACACTTCCCCAGTTTAGCTGCGAGGATGCTGTGGGAGACCGTGTCAAACGCTTTACTGAAATCGAGATAGACCACATCCACAGCTTTACCATCATCTATCCACCGGGTAACATCCTCATAAAAGGCTATCAAGTTGGTTGAGCAAGACTTCCCGTTGGTGAAGCCATGCTGAGTGCCTCTAATGATCCCCCTATCCTTGATGTGCCTAGAGACAGCACCAAGAACAAGTTTCTCCATCACCTTTCCAGGGATGGAGGTGAGGCTGACTGGTCTATAGTTACCCGGGTCCTCCTTCCTGCCCTTTTTGAAGACTGGAGTGACATTCGCTTTCCTCCAGTCCTCAGGCACCTCTCCCGTTGCCCACGACTTAGCAAAGATGATGGAGAGTGGCCTAGCAATGACTTCCGCCAGCTCCCTCAGCACCCGCGGGTGCATCCCATCAGGGCCCATGGATTTATGGACGTCCAGGTTGCTTAATTGGTCCCTGACCCAGCCCTCATCTACCAAGACAGATTCCTCCTCTATCCTGACTTCTTCTGGGGCCACAGGGGTCCGGGGCTCCTCAGGACAGCCTCCAACAGTATAGACAGAGGTAAAGAAGGCATTCAGTAACTCCGCCTTCTTTTTATCCTCTGTCTCCAGGACCCCCACCTCATTCATCAGTGGGCCTACATTGCCTCTAGTGTTGGCTTTACCTGCAATGTATTTGAAGAAGCCCTTTCTGTTGTCCTTGACCTCTCTTGCAAGGTTTAATTCCAAGGAGGCCTTAGCTTTCCTAGTTGCCTCCCTACATCCTCTGACAACAGACTTATACTCCTCCCAAGTGGCCAGCCCCTCCTTCCACGATCTGTACACCTTCTTCTTCCACTTGAGTTTGCCCAGCAGTTCCCTGTTCAACCATGCAGGTCTCCTGGTACCTTTCCTTGACTTCCTACCTGTTGGGATGCTCTGATCTTGAGCTCGGAAGAAGCAGTCCTTGAAAGCTAACCAACTATCTTGGGCCCCCTTACCTTCTAGTACCCTGTCCCATGGGATTTCCCCTAGCAATTGCTTGAAAAGGCCAAAGTTGGCCCTCCTGAAGTCCAGGGTTGTGATTCTGCTAGCTATTCTGTTCCTGCCACATGAGATCCTGAACTCTACCATCTCATGGTCGCTACAACCAAGGCTGCCCTCAACCTTCACCTCTTCAACCAGACCCTCCTTGTTAGTGAGGATCAGATCCAGCAGCGCTCCTCTCCTAGTTGGCTCATCCACCATTTGCATCAGAAAGTTATCATCAACGCACTGGAGGAACCTCCTGGACTGGGGATGGCTGGCTGAGTAGGCCTCCCAGCAAATATCAGGGTAGTTGAAATCCCCCACAACAACCAGGCCCTGTAATTGCGAGACTGCTCTCAGCTGCCTGTAGAAGGCCTCATCACCGTCCTCATCCTGATCCGGTGGCCTGTAATAGACACCCACAACAGTATCACTCCTGCCAGCCTGCCCCTTAATTCGCACCCACAAACTCTCAACTCGCTCCTGATCTGCCTCTGGACAGAACTCAATACATTCTAGCAGCTCACTCACATAAAGAGCAACTCCACCACCTCTCCTTAGCGGCCTGTCTTTCCTGAACAGGACATAGCCATCCATGACCACATTCCAGTCATGCGAGGCGTCCCACCAAGTCTCTGTAATTGCCACTAGATCACAGCCCCCCGACCGAACACGGATTTCTAACTCCTCCTGCTTATTCCCCATGCTGCGTGCATTGGTGTACAGGCATTTGAGGGAGCGAGCTGGGCACACCGATTTCATCCCAGATTCACCCCCTGATTTCACCCCAGGGGGATGGGGGGCCTCCTGGTCTACCTCAACACTAGAGCATTGCCCCAGTGGTGCAAGCCCAGCTACCACCCCATCCCCCTTCGAATCTAGTTTAAAGCTCTCCGAATGAGCCCTGCTAATTCCTGTCCCAGAACCCTTTTGCCCCTACGACATAAACCTTTCCCATGTATCACTGTCACGCCTGTTGTCTTATAAAACCAGCCATTATCAAAGAACCCAAAGCCCTGCCTGTAGCACCAGTCTCGTAGCCAGGCGTTAATAGAGAGAATCCTACTGTTCCATCCCATGTCATCACCTGAAAATGGAAGGAGGGAGGAGAAAACAACTTGTGCCCCAGACTCTTTCACCAACCGTCCTAGGGCCTTGTAGTCTTTCTTCATCCCCCTCAGACTACGGGATGCAGCTTCTTCCCCACCTGTCTGGAAGATCAGCAGGGGGTAGTAGTCTGTGGCCTTCACCAGGTTGGGGAGTTTCCTGGTGATATCCCTGATTCGGGCTCCAGGCAGGCTGCAGACCTCCCTGTGATGGGGGTCAGCTCTGCATATTGGGCCCTCAGATCCCTTTAGAAAGGAGTCTCCAACCACTAAAACTCTTCTCTTCTTCCTTGTGGAGGAGGTAGCTATACGCCCGTCAGGTTTTTCTGACTGTGGTGGGACCTCTGATATAGGTTGCCTCTCCACCACATCCCCATTGGACCGGCTGTATTCCACTAGGGCTTCATATCTATTGCTCAGAGGCACCTGTGGAGGCAAGGTAGGCAAGGAGGGCACTCGCCTTTTGCCACGGCCATAGACTTGTCTCCACTCACTCTTCTCCTCTAGGTTATTGTTTTCCACCTGAGAGGGGCAGAGTACAGGGGTCCCTTGATCCTGGGAGCTCTCCGGCAGGTGCTCCCATTTTTGTTGCAGGGAGGGCAGAGCCTGGCTCCACCAGTCTATCTCCATTTCAGCCTCCCGAATGCTCCTAAGCCTTTCTACTTCGGCTTGAAGCCTTTCAACCTGGCTTTGCAGCTGTGCCGCTCGGCCAAGCAGATCTTCTACTTGCTCACAGCGCACACAGCGCCCGGACACCACAGAGACGCTGTAGCATTCCCTGCAGGCCGCAACCTGCACCATCGCCTCCTTCCGTGGGAGCTCTGTCTGGGTTCCCACATCCATTTTGGTCTTCTTCCACCGGGTAGATACCATTGTTCTTCCACTGAACTGGGAAATACCTGTTGGTGGCACCCCTGGTTCACAGCTCCTTGGCACCTTCCTCGCCTTGTGCACTGGGAGGGATTCAGTGCCCTCCCCAACGAGCTGCAAACAACTGCAGCCTCTCCTACCCTGGGACACACTCAGTCACTGCTGACTCACCCAGGCACTGCTGAGTCTCTCCCCTCTGGGAGACTGGGACTAGTCCCTGCCCTCCAGGGGGCTCTTTATCAACGATAACAGGGGGTGGAGCGTTTAAATCGCCCGCGGTGCCTCCGGCTACGCCCCCTCCTCTCCTGATTCATTGCCGGGAACCTCCGGGTCCGGGTCCGGGGTCAGAGGGAAGCAGCTCGGGGCTGATGCTCGCGGGGGGCTCAGGGGGGGCCCCGAGTACGAAAAACCGCCCGGTTAAGCCCGATGTCGCCCTCGCCCCCGCACTAACCTCAAGTCGCTGCCGCCGCTTTCGCTGCTGCCGCTTTCGCTGCTGCCGCCGCTGTCAGCTTATCCCATTGCATGGAATAGCACATCAATCACCACTATTAAGCATGGCCAGAAAGATTCTTAATATTAAAAATAAGCAGTAAAAAGTGAATGATCACTTCAGAAAGCATTTCTTCACTTGTGTTTTATGATCTGCAACAGAAAATTTCACAATGAAACACAGCTCTTTCTTTGTCACTGGGAATAGTTCTGATATTGTTGCTCTTGTACTTTTCCACTACAGCGAAATCACTGGCATTACCCTTGAAGCATCTAAACAGCTCAGGACAGGGGACCAGACCTTCTGCAGAAGTACTATAATTACACAAATTTTAATACATCCAGTGTACAGATCTGATCCCATGGTCATACTTGTAGGAGTAACTTTCCTGCTATATGTAAATAGCTACTGATGGACACTGATGGGCAGCGTGCTGGAGAGCGGCAGGCAGAGGCAAGCACAGGGTGTCACTGACATGCATGAAGCAGCTGTGGGTACGAGGGAAGATGAGCACTAGGATGTTGGCAGTTGGTACTGGCATAGGGCTCTAAATCAGAAACTTAAGAGAATAATTTGGCTTTTCCCATCCTCTTGTCAAGAAACATTCCTTTTGGTTTTCAGTACATGGAAGAAGTTCAAATGAGCACCCACCACCCTGAGAAGATCCAAGCCTTTCTCCACAGACTTGACCTCAGTGAAAAATAACCTGTAAGTTCAGAAGCAGAGCAGCAAGCACTGGGGTAGCTGGGTCCACTTTCAGCCCTCTGAAGGACTCCTCAATGTTGAGCCTTTGGCAGCTGTCTCTCCTGATAAGCAGAGGCAGCAGGCTCCATTGCTGCATTATTGTACCCTCTCCCAGCCACACTCAAGTGTTGGCAATTGAAAATGACTATCCCAAAAATAAGACAAGATGACGTTAAGCCTCACATGCACTTGCTCTTCAGATTCATATCATCAATTATTCCACTTGCCTGTAATGGATTCAGATTCTTTTATTTTTCTCTCAGTGGATCTCTCTGCTGCTTTCCATTTAAATTCACCTTGCCTTCATAAAAGCACAGAAGAACTGTAAGGAATAAATGAGCCAGAAAAAAAACAAACATGCTGTTGTTTTCATGACTTTCTCTTCAGTCCCAAGCAAAGGATGTTTCTATACCCCTTTGAGAAAGCCATCCCACTGCCCATGCTGAATAACTACTTGAAAACAGTTGCCTACTCTTCAGCCTTAGAAACAGTAGGAAAATCCCACCTATCCATAAATATTTGTTACGATGATAGTTCTGATGAAAATAAAGTAGGCTGGAACATTTCCTATCAGGCCAGGCTGCAGTATCCAGCTTTCTTATACCAATTACTGTTTATTTGACATGCTTCATGCTCTCTTCATTAATGGGATGAAAGGTTTTATGGGATAATAACTTAGTTCCAGTGAGCAAGTGTATTTATGAGACCAAAGGCCAAGTCATTAGTCCTTGCAGAAGTAGCCTTGAGACTGTAATGATTGGCACTGGTTTAGGATAGATAAATCGCAAGAGCAAAACTTCTGTCCCATAGAACACAGATCCATCCATGCATCGCTGAGGACATCTCAGCTACAACAAAAAGACTGAAGAAATGAAAGATGCACAGTAGAGACACACTAAATGTTTCTGCTAATCTGCTCCAGGGCAACACTGAAGAGCAACATCCATGCCCAGCACAGCAAAGGAACAGCCTTTCATGAGATCACAGAATCACAGAATCACAGAATCACAGAATGTTAGGGATTGGAAGGGACCTTGAAAGATCATCTAGTCCAATCCCCCTGCTGGAGCAGGATTGCCTAGACCATATCACACAGGAACGCGTCCAGGCGGGTTTTGAATGTCTCCAGAGAAGGAGACTCCACAGCCTCTCTGGGCAGCCTGTTCCAGTGTTCGGTCACCCTCACTGTAAAGAAGTTTTTCCTCATATTTATGTGGAACCTCCTGTGTTCCAGCTTGCACCCATTGCCCCTTGTCCTGTCAAGGGATGTCACTGAGAAGAGCCTGGCTCCATCCTCATGACACTTGCCCTTTACATATTTATAAACATTAAGGAGGTCACCCCTCAGTCTCCTCTTCTCTAAGCTAAAGAGACCCAGCTCCCTCAGCCTCTCCTCATAAGGGAGATGTTCCACTCCCTTAATCATCTTCGTGGCTCTGCGCTGGACTCTCTCTAGCAGTTCCCTGTCCTTCTTGAACTGAGGGGCCCAGAACTGGACACAATACTCCAGATGCGGCCTCACCAGGGCAGAGTAGAGGGGGAGGAGAACCTCTCTCGACCTGCTGACCACACCCCTTCTAATACACCCCAGGATGCCATTGGCCTTCTTGGCCACAAGGGCACACTGCTGGCTCATGGTCATCCTGTTGTCCACTAGGACCCCCAGGTCCCTTTCCCCTGCACTGCTCTCCAACAGCTCTGTCCCCAGCTTGTACTCATACATGGGGTTGTTCTTGCCCAGATGCAGGACTCTACACTTGCCCTTGTTATATTTCATTAAATTTCTCCCTGCCCAACTCTCCAGCCTGTCCAGGTCTCTCTGAATGGCTGAGCAGCCTTCCGGCACATCAGCCACTCCTCCCAGTTATGTGTCATCAGCGAACTTGCTGACAGCGCACTCTAATCCCTCATCCAAGTCATTAATGAATATATTCAATAGTACTGGTCCCAGTACCGACCCTTGCGGGACTCCGCTAGACACAGGCCTCCAACTGGACTCTGTCCCATTGACCACCACTCTCTGGCTTCTTTCCTTCAGCCAGTTCACAATCCACCTCACTACCTGATCGTCCAGACCACACTTCCCCAGTTTAGCTGCGAGGATGCTGTGGGAGACCGTGTCAAACGCTTTACTGAAATCGAGATAGACCACATCCACAGCTTTACCATCATCTATCCACTGGGTTACGTCCTCATAAAAGGCTATCAAGTTGGTTAAGCATGACTTCCCCTTGGTGAAGCCATGCTGAGTGCCCCTAATGATCCCCCTATCCTTGATGTGCCTAGAGACAGCATCAAGAACAAGTTGTTCCATCACCTTTCCAGGGATGGAGGTGAGGCTGACTGGTCTATAGTTACCCGGGTCCTCCTTCTTGCCCTTTTTGAAGACTGGAGTGACATTCGCTTTCCTCCAGTCCTCAGGCACCTCTCCCGTTGCCCACGACTTAGCAAAGATGATGGAGAGTGGCCTAGCAATGACTTCCGCCAGCTCCCTCAGCACCCGCGGGTGCATCCCATCAGGGCCCATGGATTTATGGACGTCCAGGTTGCTTAATTGGTCTCTGACCCAGCCCTCATCTACCAAGACAGATTCCTCCTCTATCCTGACTTCTTCTGGGGCCACAGGGGTCCGGGGCTCCTCAGGACAGCCTCCAGCAGTATAGACAGAGGCAAAGAAGGCATTCAGTAACTCCGCCTTCTTTTTATCCTCTGTCTCCAGGGCCCCCACCTCATTCATCAGTGGGCCTACATTGCCTCTAGTGTTGGCTTTACCTGCAATGTATTTGAAGAAGCCCTTTCTGTTGTTCTTGACCTCTCTTGCAAGGTTTAATTCCAAGGAGGCCTTAGCTTTCCTAGTTGCCTCCCTACATCCTCTGACAACAGACTTATATTCCTCCCAAGTGGCCAGCCCCTCCTTCCATGATCTGTACACCCTCTTCTTCCACTTGAGTTTGCCCAGCAGTTCCCTGTTTAACCATGCAGGTCTCCTGGTACCCTTCCTTGACTTGATTTGAGATACAAATAGCTTGTGGATTTCACTGGCAGATTTGGGAGATACAAAGTCATTCTGCACATGGGTAGTGAGAATTGTGCAGCTACCTCAGGTAGGGTGAATTTTAACTTACTGAGGCACTTGTTAGATGAGGCAGTATTTACAAAAATACATATATTTTCAGTTTTCTAGTCTGCAGTTACTTTGTGCAGATACCACCGTCTAACTGGAAGCTTCTATTTGAAAAGTCTTCTTTAGCATCTCTCAGAATTGTGATATGTTAGATTGGCATAGCAAAAAAAAAAAATAATCATTTGGGAGCAATTTATTTCCCACAGCTATACACTAGCAAACACTCATTTCCATACCACCTACAGATATGCGTATATCTTTTTGTTCCAATATTGAGAAAAAAATGATTTGCATTCTTTCAACACAAGCAATCCTTGGCTTGAATTTTTAGCTGGCCAAATAATGCTAAAGAAGCAAACATATTGGAGTTTCCGTCTGCACCGTCAGGACTATGCAGGCAAGCAAACTCTATTATGGCCACGGTCTTATCAAAGGAAAGCTAAACCTCCTCATTAAATCTTGGTGGTTGTTATTTTCAAGAACAAAAACTCTCTACTGCAGGCAAAATTATGGAGAAATGTGCAAATGAGTGGTGCAGGATCGCAGAGGGAGGCTGCGTGCAGAGCTGCCGGGGGAAGGTTATATTCTGCATCTGATGGGTACCAGCCACAGCCGGGACTGGCTCTGGATTAATGTATTTTAGCCATCAACCCCAATATTTGGCATTTGTATACAACCCGGCATTGCTCCATCTTACCTTAAAAAAACACACAACCAAACAAACAACCCACACGTGCTTTTTCCTCCTGCATACGGCTAACACCTGTTTGGACAGCAAAACTTCATTCAGGAAGGCTTCGTTTGATGAGGACTTATGCCAAAGCTCGTCTTTACAGAAAAGTGGCCAAAATTTGAACGGCTAAATTAAAACTAAAGCTATTAAGTGTACACTCCGATGGAAGTGGCATTGAACCCGAGTTTGTGTATTCATTTTTAATTATGCAATAATTTGCATCCTTGAGTAAAATACTTAAGCTTGGATTCAGCAGAGCATCTAACCACCTAAGTAACACATGCAAATCCTACAACACTGAGGTGCAGTGCTTAAACAGAGCCTTCACTGCTCTCTCTAACCCTTTTACAAGTTTGCCATCTGTTAACATGGATATAAAATTACTCCTGCTTTCTTACTGTCTCACCTGTTTTGTGATGAAGGGGAAAAGCAGAAAAGAGGAAGAGGGGATGAGGTACGAGACGAAGGACTGTGACATAAGGATAATTATGCCTCTCTTAAAAATTTTTATTTTTTTTCTTAGAATATTATCTTACAGGGGATGCAGTTTGAAAGGAGTTTAAGAGGTTTCCAGTGATTGTGTTTAAGGTACATAGAAGTAGTCTAAATGGTTTGTAAAATGTTGACTGGAAGTTAAACATGTTTATGTTATATTAAACTAGATATTAAAATTGCTTTTTCAGTGCTTCAAATGCAAGAAACTGCCTAGTGCTTTTACTGGCACTCTTACGAAACGTTAATAAGACCTTTTTCCTGCTACGGTTTAAATGGAAGATAGGCAGTATAAACAAAAGTGCAGGCTGATTTCTTTATTCTGCTGGGATATCCAGCCATGCTCCAACTATCAGAGAGACTTTTGTTTACATATTCTGCATAAAGCTGTTCAGCAAACTTCGAATGAACTCATGACAGGATCCAAAATTCAGTGTATTCAATGGACAACGAGAGCTTCCCCCTGGCACCTCCTCCCCCTGCTCTAAGCTGGCTGGGGGATACTAATTCAAACATGAGCAACAGGTGAGTTTATGATTTAGGAGTCTAGTAAATTATACAGAAGGATTTTTTAAAAATTATGTTTGGCAATACTGTAGGCTAGATTTTTATCTCCATTCAGGTTGTGTGAACCTAACTCTAACTCCCTTTACTGGAAGCACTAACATCTGATCAGGACCTGTGGTCACTGCCTGGCCAGGCTGGAAGGAACAAACAAGCTGCAACTGGATGCAGGTATCTGTGCAACGTGTTTGTCTTTAGCTTTTGATACTTTGCAAAAAAAAAGGTAAACCTGAGATCAGTCAGGTCTTACTGAAAACTCACTTCAAAGCAAGCTTTTGATTTAATCTGAACTCTTTTAAATACTGCCCGCCCCCCAAAAAAAAAAAGCTGAAGTCCCCACCATACATACATAGGTTCAATTGCTACATATATAACAGAAGGCACAACAATCACTATGCCTTTAATTCTTAAAATAAACAACTAGGAAAGCATTAATTTTTTTTGCAAAATAAGTTGGATTGGGTTTTGGGTTTTTTTGGTTGTTTGGTTGCTTTTTCCGGAGAGCAGACTGGATTGACTACAAAAAGGAAAGCAAGTTAAAAGTACAAAGTCTATAAAAAACTAGCGTTCCAAGGAGCAAGCGAATGCACCTAGGAAATCTTTGTTCATTGCTGCTAATATCTATGATAATTAAGCTAAAAATACCCACAAAGCAATAGAAATTGCAGAGATAACTCTATTGTCTTAAGCAAATAATGAAGCAAGGAACAGTTAAATTGATCCCATGACTCTCATTTCAATAATAAAGCAGCAACAACAGTTAATATATAGCGCTCGCTTTAGATTACAAACCTAACACGGAACGGGCAATTTCATTAGAGAGAATATAGCTGAGAGAGAAATGCTGGCAGGGAAAAAAGTCATCCCCATTGAAATCAAACCATCCTGAGAACTTCCTGCTGCTCTGTGCCCAGAAGCGTAATCAGAGAAGGGTTCTCACAAACACCAGGTACATCTGCAGAAGCCTTTGGTGTCCAAGCAGTTCCCATTTATGTTACCCCAAAGGCTACCAGGGTAGAACTGGCTGAACCAGCCCCGCAACACACAAGCTACCCCGGGTAGCCAGGCTGCCCGCTCCAGTCTGGACGCAGGAATCATGGGGAAGGCGCAGCTGAGAGGGAGGAGAGCAAATTCACCCCCCATGTCTGCCCGTGGTCAGAGCCCGAGGAACCACCCTGATACTGCTGCCAGAGAGGCTCCAATCCTCAAAACATGTGTGTCCCTAAGGACAGGAGGAACCGCATGAGCAGATGGGCAACTTTTTTTCCTTCTTTTTATTCTTGTCCTCAAAATCAACACATGATCTGAAAGCCAACCAAATTCACCCACAGATACGAACACTGCCTGGAAGACACAGTTCTCTCTTTAAATTAGATCCTCTCAGACACTTACACAAATCCATAGATATCACAGGGCTTGTAGAGCTGGAGGCAATGAACATCCACAGAGTAATGCTGTAGGTGAAGGAAGGAAAGGCTTTCACGATCTCTGCTGGCAGCTGTATGGTTCTTATGGGAGTAAGAACTTTCTGTTCTCACTGAAGGTAGCAGGCAGGACTATAAATACCCACATGGGACATATTTACTGAAGGACTGGAGTGCCATACTAACAGCTTTTTCTTTATAGTAGGACCATCTTTCATAGGTACTAGCAACTTTCTGAAATAAAATCAGAGAATCAGAGAATAATTGAGGTGAGAAGGGACCTCTGAAAGCCTCCAGTCCAGCCTCCTGCTCAAAGCAGGGACAACTTCAATGCTAAGGGAGGTTGCTGAGGGCCTTGGCCAGCTCAGTTCTGACAAATTTCAAGGATGGAGACCCCACAGCCTCTCCAGGGCATCTGTTCCTGTGCTGCATAACCCTTATTCTGATGATTTTTTTCCATACATTGAAGTATGGAACTTTCCTTGCTGCAATGCATGACCACTGCCTCATCATTTTGCAGCACACTGCTGCTGAGCATCTGACTCCATCTTCTATACAATATCCTTTCGCTAGTGGAAGACTGCAATTAGATGCCCCCTTAGCTTACCTTCTGCAGGCTAAACAAAGTCAGCACTCTTACCTCTCCTGATATACCATGTGCTCCAGCCTCCTGATAATCCTGTGGACCCTCTGCTGGCCTTGCTCACACTTGTTGACCTCTCTCTGGCACTGGGCTACACCAAAACCAAGGTCTTCCAAGTGTGAGATGCAACCTCACAACTGACATCAGCAAGAGTTTCTACTGACTAAAATGACCTTGAAAATAGTCCAGTCATGTCAGTGCAACAACAGGAATCAGTATGTCAGCATTAGTGCTGGAATGGAGTTGTTTTAACATGGCTTTACTGAAAAGGAAGGAAGATTTAGCTGCTGCTCAAGAAGGCCGGGGGGGCTTGAAATCTATAACCAGTATCCCAGTTTAAAATTCTGTTAGCAACATTCATGACACACACTGGAGTCACATTTTTCCTCGAGTAAGAATATTTCTTTCAGCCATTCATTTTGCATTTCATGAGACGCTTCTGCAGATGCAGTGAGCTATTTCACTCTATTTCTGCTTATATAGCATCCCGAGATCTAGACACTTCAAAATCTGCATGTATTGCGATGACTGTATGGAATCTCTCAATGAAAGTCTACTCTGCATCCTTGATAATACATTTGTATCCACGTGGAAATATTCATTGCAGCATTTGCAAAGGCTGTTCTAAGCCATGGGGTGGGTGTTCACAAAACCTAAACTCCTGTGCCTAAATTCTTGCAAGAATTCATCCTATACATGGGATCTCCTTTATCACAGGAGTTTTGTAAAACATTGCCTCTCCCTAATGAAATTTCCATTTTCCCCCTCCCTTCTTGCAATTACATATGCATTTTACAAGTACACCATGACTGTGCTGCTTTAATTTTGTTATAATACTCAGGGAATAATTAGTTCTGTATCTTCTAAAGAAGAACGAATGCATGCATTCAAAAATTAAATATTTACTTCCCAAAGAGCCATCACGAGTTGTTGTGAGTGCTTGTCTTCATTATGTGTAGAAAATTAAATGTACTCTGTATAATAATTCTGCTGGTATAATAAAGGATTATGCATGACAAGGGAAAAGTGACCCAGTTCAGTAGGAAAAAAACATACACCCTTCTCATGAAATTTTAGTTCATATTGCAATGAGCTCAGGTCTTATCAAATATAACAAGTTAGGACTTTTACTGTATTGAGATACCCTGATTGCTCAGGAGGTACAATACTAACCTAGTTTACAGATTTGAGGGACCGAATGTCAGGTGCTATGTGAAACATATGCAGTCAGAAGTATTCTCACTCCCTTCCCAGGTGCTAACATAGATTTGATCAAGTGGTAACTCTCCAAATAAAAAATAAAAAATGAAATTTTTAAAAAGCCCCAAAGAGTCAGAATTTACTGAGTATCTGCTTTCTATAGAGTGGGTGAATTGAGATCTTCACAAATGAGTAGAAATCTATACCTAAGCATAGGTAGGATGGGAAGCCCGGGAAGACAGCTCAAGATAGGTCAGAAAACATTAAAAAGCATGCTTTGGATCTTATTTTAACAGATCACAATTGTGCACAACTCATTGACACCACTCCAGATGAAATCAGCATCAGGGCTGGTTTTGTAACAGAGATGCATCAGCTAGACACAGTTCCTTAGTACTTACTAGACCTAAAACCTGAAAGTCTCCTCATTTCTCTTTCTTGGACACAGCAGTTTTATGTGAAACAACCCGATGCCTCTGGTAGCCGAGGCACCCAGTTTACACTCCTATACAGCAAGCTCTGTTGTTCCCCACCTTTGTTTGCTGACACTGGGGAATTTGTTTTTTTCTCATCTTCTCTGGAAACTTCATAATGCTGGAGGTTTTCAACTTTGACCCCTGCCTTCAGGCTATTAAAACAGTTGTTCCAGCCTTTTTATATTAGATATTCTAACTTCTAACTAGCTTTAGGAGGTTAAAACATATAGAGAAGACCTTTAGCTTTTTGCATCAACTAATCTATTGCTAAACCACTGGCAATTTCTCTCTCTGCAGCTACACAAACCTCCTGCCACTACATGAAAAAGGTTGAACAGTTTCTAGGACACAGAATACACACAAGCACAGAGCTTTGAACTGCTTTTCACTGTGGATTTCATGTGCAATTTGAGGCTTGCAAGGCATTGCTCAAACTGAGTCACGACGGTTTTGCTTTTCCAACACAACTAGCAATAATCACAAACACAGCACGACCTGTTGGCCGTACTCAAGTCCCAGTAAAACCCCCCGTGGTCTGGTAAATAAGGTGTATACATGTTGCCAGAGCTGCCTGGTTTCACCCCATGCCTGGGGTTCTGAACAAGCCTGCACCGACTCCAAGGCACGGGCGCAGCTGCCTGCAGGCACCAACCACCATCCACCCGGCAGGGCAGCGGCGAGAGGCAGGTGCTGTGTCACACCTGCTGAGCTGAGCTGAGCCCATCCATCCACAAAGTCCTGTAAGAATAAAACTCTTTTCCCAACTCTAATGGGAGCTGGTGCAAGCGCATTCTTTGCTTTTCTTAGCTTATGCTAATCCATATGTTCTTCTTAGAGCAACTAATATTGCCTTCTGGGTCTTAGTGGTGTTATGCGGAGCTGGACTCAGCAAGGGAACTGTCCTCTCGCTGGCGTGCACCGGGCAGAGGCACAGCCTGGTCCAGAGCATCCTACCACCAAGTGAAGAATTTTCCTAAGGCACTTTTAACCACGTGGGATTGGGTTTTATGCCCAATTTTTCAGACAAGAAGTGTGTTTCTAGACATGATCACAATCCTGAAACACAGAGCGCTCTGGGAATCTCACCTTGATAACCCATGGCCAGTGACTGAGTTAAGGACTGCACAGTGGCTCTGTGCCCTACGCACAGAGAGCCTTTCCAGGAGCAGGGAACAGCCACACTGTCAGGTTTTGTTCCTTCAACAGACACCTGGTAACACTTTTCCAGCACTACATCATCTGCCTTGATCTTACAGACTTAAGATGTCCCATGTCCTCCTTACCTTTCACTGCCCAGCTCTGGATTTGGTATCTTTAATGCTTAAAAGAGAGCACACGCAAAGGCTCTTTAATCTAAACTCTTACAAGCTAGCTCATAACTAGAAGCTCAGCCCTCCTCATATGCACTCCAGCAGTGATTTCCTGGAAGAACAGGTAAATTTTGAAAATTAGGCATGAGACAAATAGCTGAAGAGCAGTTATTTCACCAAAGAACTGCCTGTGCCCGCATAATTCATAAAAACAAACCTTGCGTAGATTGTGCTCATGTCACTTGGGCCCTGAACAGATACAAACCTGCAAACACAGGACAGTGTGGAGCAGTTGTTCTCCCTCTTCCAGACTGAATAGAAAACACGTATTTTTGGCTGATACGCTTGACACTGAGCAGTAGAGACACTCTCAAATAGCCTTTCTGGCCGGTACCCTTCACCAGGCAGTTTGTTTCTGGCTCTCGGTCCTGCAGAGCAGATCTGTCTTGAAGGAATCTAGCTGCTCGCTTGCTTTCTCATACGTCATCTCCAGAAGCACCATGACTGTCCCAGAACATCCTTATTATCCGTCTGTCAGGGACAAAATGAACAGAAAGAATATGGTATGTTCTGCAAATTACCCTTCACTGAAAGGGTAAGGAAGGGTTTGAATAGTGTGTTTCACAGCATGGTACGTTTTCCACACCAGGATAATTTTTTTTGTCTCAAGGCTTTCATTTAGGAAGAAAACAGAAAGATAGCACCAGATCTGAAAGCCTTAATTTGTAGAATAATTGTAATAAGACTAGATATAGGATTACGTCCAAGATATAGTATCTTTTGATTTCCTTGTAACCAAATACTGCTACAACCAACACACTGATGATGACTGGACTATCTTTTCAATAGCAGTTTCACCCTCATTGTAAAGGCACTACCATCACGCTCAAATTCCCCTTCAGCAGACGGATGTAATTGCGTGGTGCATGTTTACGTGTCCTCTTCACCTCCACGTGCTGTCTCGAGGTTGCAAACTGTACACTGAGGTGGGCTGCACTGCCAAAGGGGTGCATCCTGATTCCCCTTGGACAACAGCACCTGCTTAGCTGTTACATGCAGCCCTATGCATGCACATGTGAATTATCTGATGTCCGCACAGCACTTGAATCTGTCAGGAAAGCTGTTGAAATTAATTAGAATTATAATTAGCAGGCAGCTGAATTTCTTTAGGAAGCCCTGAAATTTCTGCTTGCAAATGTGTTATAGTGAGCTAGAGACTGGGCTGACACCCAACGAGGGTAACTGCTTCCTTTTGGACAAGCCTAACCCTAGAAATACCTTCACATTTCAGGATCTGGCCATCGGAAACCTGTAATAATGATATACATTCCAAGTATGAGGAGGGATTTAAACAGCTTCTTCAGGGATGGACTCTAATGAAACATTGCACCTCAATGCTGACATCCCCTGAGGGAAGAATAAGTAGGAGTTAGGATTTAACTTTTTGGGATGACAGTATGTGGCATATGTTTAAGATACTCAGTGGAATTGCTGAGTGAAAATCTATCTTATCTTAAAATAAATGTGGTTCACCAAAAAAGGTATTCAAACTCAGCTTCACGTAATATGAACAATTGTTCATATCCTGTAACTGGTAGTGTGCAACTGGTAGTGGTTACTACAACAAAAAAGGGATTCAGTGCCTCTAATTATTATTATTATACAAAAATTTCATTGTCAGTGAGCCTGTGGTGAGTAATCATGACATCTCATGAGTACAGCTATCACATTTACTACCACTAGCAGAGCTGTTCTGATTAAGGGCCATAGTCTTTCCAGTAAATACACATATCCCTTTCTAAGGAGTGAAGAATGAGTAAAGATCTGAGAGAGAAAAAGAAAGGGTTATCATGTGAGCTTCATTCTTTCTTCAGAATTTCATATTTCTGTATATATAAAAGATAGAGGCTACAGAGCCCTTACCCCTCACCTCAAATGGACTTCTCTGGAGCCCAGCAGCCAGCTTGCTCTTGTGTTATCCATCAGCCATGGATGAACCTGCACCTTCTCCATCAGGGTGGAAAGCAGCTTAGTGCTGTAATGTTAACGGTATGTTCCTAAGCTGGCATAGGAGATAGTCAGTGCGTTATGTCCTAGAGATTTTTAGCAATTTGAGCAATCCTTCTGTTCTTTTCAAGGCTGCTTTAAAACACCTATAAAATAAGCTGAGTTACTTAAAGCTACCCTGATGCTTAAACTTACAGCTGAACTTTCCAAAACAGATTTTATGGCCCTTCGGAGTCAGACACTTAACACAGCTGATTTACGTTTACTCAGCTTCCCCCATTTTTATTCTGGTTCATCAGCAATTTCTGGTCAAGTTTCCAGACCAAGTCTGTAAATGTTTACTCTTTTTTAGTGAACAAGACTACAAACAATCAAGTAAGAGCCACTATCTCAGATAAGATTTTGTAAACTCTAGACATGACAAGAAGCAAGTAGGTGAAATAGGTCAGTTTTCATCTCATAATGTTTTTTTTTCAAGTTTTGTAAACATTAAATGTTTTTCCAACTTCCTCTGAGGATTTTCTGCACTGCCTTTCCCCCTGGTTCTCCCTGAAAAATGTGGTAACAAAACAGAAGGCATCTCCTCCTTGGCCTCCAGCATGCTGTTTCCAGCAGGATGCGTCCAGCCTGCTGTGCCCGTGTGGAGGTTTGACAGGGACTTTCCTCTCCTGCACTTCATTTTTGCCCCTGTTCCTCCCAGCTCAGGGTGGGAACAGACATGAGCATTTCCTACAGATTAAAATGCTATTGCCTGGCCATTGCCTTGGATCTATTTACCTCTGAACCTGCAGAAAAATTTGCTATTTTCTTCTTATCTGTTCTCTCAGCATCTGTTTGCACTGCAACATAAATACACCACTCCACCTCAGACCCCTGCTTTGAGCCATTTTCACTTTGACCCCATTCACAAGTGTTCTCTTTTATCAGTTTTAAATGTTTCATCGCCATATTCCAGCATTTCCCTTGCCGCTGCCCTTGCTCCCACTTTAAGTTTCTCTACTTGCCAGTGAACTGGTCCCCTCTTTTCCCATCCATTACCTTCCACGGATCTTCTGCAGAGGCCAGAAGCCTCCCAGCCAGTCGTATTGATTTCATTTGGACATTGCGCAGAGTTTTTGAAATCTGTGTAACTAGAAAGCAAAGCAGCCCTGGCATCTGTATCTGGAGCTCTACCAAATTCCCTGAGGTCTGGGAAGGTACCAACTTCAGCGGAAGCTTTTCCCATGCCTGGGGCACTGACAAAGTCCACCTGGATTCTCCAGCATCAAAGGAGAACTGGCTCTGTGCCGTCCTTTTCCTCACCTTAGGCAGAAGGAAGGATTTCACTGCCCATCTATTGCTGTGAATCTTACAGGAACTGTATCTTTGAGCCCCTGTCCCTCTATCAAGTATTGTTTAAATTGGCTGACAGTGTCAGAAGCTGTTAGAAGCGATAGAGAGACATACGCAGTCTACACAAGCAGAGTCCAAATCTGTACTTTGGACCTGAACTCTTGAAAGTCCACTCTGTTTGGGGTATGGAAAGAGGTCTTGTGGGGTTTCACCTCTTTTTCTTTAGGAATCAGCAAGCCAGAGCTGGTTTGTAAAAGTTGTTGTTTACTGTTTGCTCCCCCAAATAAACTTCTGCTTCCTTGCTACACCGTGGTAATCTACCTCTGTCAAATAAAGTGGGTCCTGATGATTTCACCGCGGGGCTACTTCTTGTTGTTGTAACAATCAGTGCAGGAGCAGCAGGAGGGGTGTTCAGACAGCTTGTTCGCAGCACACACAGCTCAGAGGGGACTGGAAAGAGAGAAGGAGGGGGCAGGGGGAGAGGCAATAGGGAGCATAGAGAAAGAAGATAAGAAAAAAGATGAACAGGCTTCTTCTTTCTCCTAGATGTTCACAGTTTCCCAGAAAAGACTGAAGCATGCTATCGCAGCTTCCCTCTGATAAATACAGATAATACTGATAAATACAGTACAGCACAGTACAGATGCAGGGATGTCAGGCTCCTCTCCCTCTGGAGATGGCAGCGCTAAAGGCAGCTCTTTCTTGAAGACCCATAAGAAGCTGCAGACCCATAATAGCTGAAAAGGACTCTCAGCGATCAGAAATAAGGCATTTCAAGTCCCATCTCACTTTGATTTTCCATCAAGCTCTCTGAAGCATCCAATAGCAGTACACAAAAATTTGTTCCTCATAACCAGAGCAGAGCAAAGATCACACAGACCTTTCAGAGAGGCTGGAGAAAGTCAAGGGGAAGGAAGGCTTGGAAGAAAGTGAAGTAACTACTTTTCTTGCTAGAGTTTTCTATCCTGTAATTTTACCTACAGCAGAACCGTGCAAGTTTGCAATAATGGCTGGAAGACCCATTGTGAGCTACTGAACCTTGTGAATTACAAAGTAATTGGAAAAACACAATGAAAACAAGGATTTGCACCATAAAGCATTCCTAGTTCGTTTATTGGGATGTCTATAGGTCTGGTTATTTAAAAGAACACTTTGCAATATGCCGCCCATACTTATAAGGGGTTGCTTAGTGAAGGAAACAAACAAATGATGGAGTCCTAATAAAGAGAAGTTTCGTTGTAAGCAAGAAGGACAACATTATTGCAGTGGTAAAGATTATGTCCATGAAGAAATACCCGGAGCCAAATGAGTTGTGCTGGATTTTATAAGAGGGCAGATTAATGAAATGACATTTGGGGCTGTTGCACTAATCCTCACTTAGTCCTCTTTGTCTCGGGGAAGCCACCTCCTCCGTGTGCAGGTGGCACAAGGCAGAGCTCAAGCCCCTGCAGCAGTTACCTGCACAAGCAAGGAGCCTCCTCTGCAGCCACTCTTGTCCTCCTGCAATCCATCAGCATCCTTTTTCCCTCCCAGTCCTGACAGCCTTTTGGTCTCTTGCTCTTTGGACTTGGACAACTGGGGCCTAGCAGCAAACATAACACCAGGCGCTGGGAAAGACCGTTAAGCTCAGATGATGGCAGCACCTCCACGGAGCCAAGGCAGGAGTGAGGCTTTCACCTGGGAGGAATCTGGGTCCGGATGAGGTATTCTGTCACGGCTCAGCCCTCAGCAGAGCTACAGCCGCTGTGCTCTCTGCCCCCGTGCTGGGGTGTGCTATGCAGGGCAACGAACAGAAAGAGCTGCCGGTGTTGACCCTGCTTCTGAGAGATGGATGCTGTTGAGGATGCATGGAACAAAATAATTCAGAGAAGACAAAATTCTCTGCCATAACACTGACAGACCTCAGAATGAGTAGAGATCTTGTGAATGCACAGCAACGGGCAGAGTTCAACACACCAGCTCCCTCCTGGAGCACTGTGGGGCTGCACGGAGCAGGCTGCACCACCAGGCACATCCCAAGCTCCCTGACAAGCCTCAGATCCATTTCAAAAAAGAGCAAAAGGTTGCCCTTTGCTTTGTCATTTCTCTCTCCTTCCAGTTGTGATACTGATACTCGCCCTTCACACGCCCACTAATAAATGAGGAACAAGGACAAGATGATAAAAATGTTTATCTTCACCCTCCCTTTTTTTTTTTCTTTCTGTGAATTTGCTACTGATGTGCTAGTTAGTGATGGATGAGTTTAATCCTTGCCTTTTTTCTAAGTCTGTTGGTTATTTACTGGTGTTCTTGTAGTTTGCTCATCTGTACCTACAAAGGGAATTTCGTAATATGTAATGTCCGCGTTAATGGCATTTTGGGCCTGTATAAATCATCCGACACTGATGCTCATTGTTGAATACATATTTCTGAGGCAGATAAGTGCTCACAGGCCCTTTGAAAATCCCACATGGTACTTTTTAACCACCTTATTTTTTTTAAACCCTCTATGAGGATCCTCCCTCCTTCTCTCCCCCTCAAAAAAAATGTGAAGAAACCAAATCCTTCTAATAGTTTTGCTGTTGATTCACTTTGGGTTATAGTTCAGCTGCCTGAATTTTAAATCTTTAGGTTATTTGTGTTTGTGCTACATTGGTCAGAAAAGACAGGCTGGCCTTATCCCTACAGATGTCTGACTCTACAAGGGTAGGTTTTTGCTTTGAAATTGTTAAAAACTCCCATAAGTCTATAATATTGAAGATATGCCCATTTCTGCTACCAAATTTTTCTTTTATTACAGGATTATAAATATAATAGGAGGTTCAATATTTGCAGAGGTAGAATACTTATTTAATCAGCGCTATTAATATGTGGACACAATCCCAGTCCACATAAATCACCTGAGGCAGACAGTCACTCTCAGCCCTGTTGTGCAAATATGGCAGGCTGACCTTTAAAATAATACTGCAGTAATCACGTTGTACATTTATAGATCTCTACTTATCCCAAGGGATCCCACACCACCACAAGCTATACCGACTGCCTGCTGTGAAGCAAGGATCTCCAGTGTGCAAGCTGATGGGCACGCAACACCCTGCACAGGCACAAGGTAGAAGCTAGATGTTGGGCATGGAAAACAGCATAACCAAAAGATGTCTCTGAACCTTTGATTCAGTCTGAGTAGAAATTAATTTCTCAAGGTTTCATTGGGTAGCTTCCATTCAACTCAGCTCCGTGAAACACAAAGGGGATGAATGTGAAACAAAAGAAGTGAAAGCCAGAGTCGGGCACACTGGAGGAGAACACCCGCACTGCCCCAGGTGGAGGCAGGGAAGGAAGCGGCGAGATAAGTCTTTGAACATCAGCATAGCCACTAACCTTAGGTCATTGGGTTCAGCCCTCCTGAAAACATGCTCAGACACTCAGTCACCCTCACAACACAAGGAGATCTCCGAATGGCTGCAAGGGCAAAACAGAAATCACTTGGCAGGTAGACACAGCTATCCTACAAGTTACGTTGTCCCCTGAGAAACACTTCTGCACCCTGAAGTTTGCCTATTCTTTCTAAATGTGACAGTAAAAGATATTACTTCTTCCCACACATCTTACTCCAAATAGAAATGAACTGAAATTGAGTGATAGGAGATTTGGTTTTGTTACAACATCAGATTTGCTACCTGACTCATGAAGTGGCAATACAACTTGGATAAAAAGTCTGGGGATGACCAGTTTCTGTCAGATGGAGAAAATTCTGGCTCAGAAGTCAGTGATGCTTCTGTGGAAGCCCTTTTATTATTTAGCAAATAATTCATGTTTAAATAAAGTTTGAGTGGGGATTACCTTGGAAATAACGAGAGAAGATCTCATCTCATTTTTAGTTAAGTTTGTTACCTTCTCAGTCCACTGAACATCCAGACACTCCTCATTTACATAGAGAAGACATTGCCCTTCATGCAGAGGCATAATGGATGATGTAAGGGTAAGAAAACATCTTTCCCAGTCACCCACATTGAAAGTTTACTCAAGACACCCACTCAATAGAAAGCAAATGAAGGGTTTCCATGTTTATATTGGCAATGCATCTGAGGGAAAGCATAATGAAAAGCTATGATCGAGGCAGGCTCGGCTGGCTTTCTGAAGTGGCAGAGCACCATTACAATAAACACTTCCTCAGGAAGCCCCATGCAGCATGGGTTTTGTATGAAAGCACAAATGGAATTAACCTTCATTAAGATGTGAATGTCAAGCCATATAAATGAATGACGAATGGCACTTTCTCCTTCAGGACTGACATTTTGGTCCATGAGACTGTAAGTACAGTCCCATCCAACACACTTAACCTGAATGTACATGTTCCTGATGCTCCAGATGTTCCAGAGCTCCTGATATTCCAGAGCTCCTTACCTCTCCTGGTGAACCAGTGTTGGTCCAGCCAAAGCCACGCAAAATGCAGCTGACAGCACCATCACACAAATCAGGCCACAGCAGGTTCCAAAGAGCTTAGAAGTTATCCAAGCTGCAGGAAAGAAATAATATAAGTAGTGTTGCCTGCTGGGTGCGATTTGGCAGAATATAAATCAACATCAAGCGTATAGCAATTTGATTTTGTCTGACTGGGAAAAGTAGCCTTTGGAATGGAGGATTATAAAAAAAAAACATGGAAAGCAGGATATATCATGAAACATCTCCCTAGTATTAAAAACTGTTTGAGGGTTGTTATTTTCACAGATCTAGACTCTAACACAAAACACAGGGGTTTTCTACCCTGAGAGCGCAGCATGGCTGTATGAGACAGGCACAACCTTTTCAATAGAACATCAGAAGCAGGAATGCTTTTATTTTCACCACAGTAACATTAATAGCATGTATCTTCACTACTCAATGAATATAAGGAGAAAATAAACATGATTCAGGCTTTTCAAGCCACAATGGAAACATCAGTGGTCTTGAAAATCTTTTGAATGTTTATACATAGAGTTTTGTTCATATGAACAGGCAGAAGAACCTCTGGAGTCAGTATCTGCATATACACACATATACAGAAATCTTTGCACGATCTGGGTCTATTCTTCCTGGCTCTTACAAATTCATATAGATTAGGAGGCAGAGGGTATTTCTGACATAACAGCGAGAAAAAGTTTCTTAACTTTGACTGAATCAAACACATACATTTTTGGTGAGAAACAAGTTTCATTGGTAACAGAACCACTTGTAAATTTTTCAGTCCTGATGTTCATCCATGAGACTTCAGCTAAAACTTCATCTTTTATGCCAAACTACACCAGAAGACTCAGAAATGACAATAACTCCTGTTCGTTAAGATCACACCTGCTTTCAAGATGCACAGCTGAATAAAATGAAAGCTGCCTTCATTTACCACCCAAGATGCTGCTGCATTTCAAAGAGGTGATAGCCAAATGCATACTGATGATAAGAAAGAACTGTTCAAGGAATGATTCTCAGCAATGACTAATATTCGATAATAACAGCCATGAAATGAAAGCAGCGTTAAGTTTTATTAAATAATTTTCCACTGCCTCCACACTGAAGCATTAGCATGTGCAGCAGAGAGCTTAACTAAATTATCAGTTGAGAAAGTGCTGTTGGGAGCTATTACAAAATGTTTCAGCAGTAATGAAATTCAAAGTCCATGATTGCTCTCAGAGAAGTTGTTTTATAGACGTGGAAAGGGGAAAAAGAAAGGCAATCCCAGTTAGTAGTCAGTGATAACTCTATCAACCTCCTCCGCTTCATCCACCTTTGCAGAGACCCTTGACTGCATACTTACTTACCATGCCTTGGTATGAGCACAGGACAAACTGGGGGCTGAAAGGCCAAGAGGATCTAGGCTATGCCTCACTGCAGTCAAACCAGAATCCTTCCAATCCTCATTACACTTCAATGCTTCCAGCATAGAGGCGTAAGGGCTCATTGCTTATTCAGCAGGTAGTGCCTCAGCAGGGGCAGACCTTGCCAGTTGAAAAGTGCTTCCCTGGCACACCATACAGAAGAAAAAATTGTAGCCCTAGTGCATGTATTTCACAGCCAAATCTACTTATTGAAGATGTGAAGGAACCACTAGTGATCCCATGGTACAGAGATGTTGGCACAGCCAGCTCTGAGAGCAGAGTGTGCCACCAGCACATGTTGAAGCCCTTGGTTCTCAGCTCAGCTCGCAAAGACCCCAGAGGCTCCAGTTCCCCTTTCCAGTCTAGAAGGGAACTGTTCCTGAAGCACTTGCTCTAAGCAAAACACCTTATGGCTTGGCTTCCCCAGATGCCATCACCCATAGACAAATGTTAGGCCATCATGCCCCTACTAGGTATGGTCCTGGTGTCTTATTTTGACTCATTTGATTTTCAAAACACAAAGGTTTATGGGGACACTAGCTTTATTTTCATGACATGCTGCTTTGCTGGCAAATTTTCTTAAGGGCTTTTCCTCCTTTCTCTTCATACTTGGATGCTAGCTATGGGCGTCTGAAAAGAGTGAAATGCATGAAGATGAGCAGCAATGGTCAATCAGGCCAACATGCATTTAAAGATACATGGTAGAGACGTAAAAGAGAGGAGTGCAGACAACAAAGAAAACACACATAATTGCTTACAGAAAAGAGAGTCACCTAGAGGTTAAATTAAAAATATCCTCAAACAAAAAAACGTCAGTTGCATGAGGCGATTGGGCTAGAATCCATTTTGTTCTCACAGCTCTCTCCCTCTTTCAGTTGAATTATGAAGGATTATTAATTATTGCTGCTGACATGGAATTCCTGGTATGGTGCTGTGCTAAATAAACATGACACACAAAATGCAAACAATACATGTTTTATGCTCCCACCTGCCTATATTTCTTCACTTCCTATACACATCCCTCAGAGTTCCTTGTACAACACAAATGATCACTGTAGTAGGACAAGAATATCATCCATGCATGACCAGTGCACCCGCTGAGTTATGAGAACTGAAGCTGAACAGTTGAAAGCCCTCCCAGTACAGACAAATAAAAAAAAAAAAGAAAAAGGAACATGGTGCAAACAATGTGGTCTGCTCACTTTTGTTCCTTCTTGTTGGGGTCATTACTAGTACCTCCTGACATGCTGTAACTCCCACTGTTTATTCACCTCAGAGCTAGTTATACATCTACTCCTTAGTTTCTTTGATCTGTTATTTTTGTGAGAAACTGAGTCTATTCTAGCAAGATATTCAACGGAAGACAACTTGTTCATGAGTTATAATTATCAGCCTAGAGAGGAGATATCTGAGACTAGAAAATTTGAGCAAAAAAAAGAAAATTAAAACCAGATGCAATGTCTGAAAAGTGTTCAGCCACCATCACACTGAAAATAAAATCTAACTTTCATGCAACTAAACACCGGGTAGACCACTCACAGGTATTGTGGATTTACCAGCAACTGAGTCTCTAAGTTAGCAAGTACAGTGTTCAACCACAGGTTCTTAGACTTTCATGTAGGAAACACTGGCTGGAACTTGTGGGCTATTATCCAGAAAGCCAGATAAGACAGGACTCTGACCTCTGGTTTTAAAATCTTTAAACTGTTAACAGCATTCCCTGCCCAATGCTCCCATCTTTACTGGAGCCTCAGCAATTGGCCCAATAAAAAAATTGCAAGAAAACAAATGAATTTACCACCCAAAAAGATAAATTACGAAGACTGGTACATCAGAGACACTACAAAATATATACAACTTCAAATACAGGTATACTTTGCTAAAATATGAAATGCCAATTACTTTTTTTAGCTGCTCAGCTTAATCGTTAATACCTGCTCTGGGATCACTTTGTACCATAGCAAATAAAGGAAAGACGAGAAGTGAACTCCAGACCCTGCAGCTGTAGGAAATGACAGTCTTTGCATCGCTGGCTTTCTTGCCCTTCCTACTTTCTACCTCCATGGGTCTGAACTCTCAAGTCTCGTTCTGATTAAACTCCACGTGTAAACTCCATCAGAAGCACCAGTTTACTCATATTTTCTTGGTGAAAGAATGAAAAAGAAAACCAAACCCATATGTGTATATACATAAAAATATAACAGCAAAATCATAATTCATCTGAGGCTTATGACCGTGGCAGACCAGATGATGTAGAGAAGCTTACAGATTTGCATTGAACCTATCTGCCCAGCTCTTGTGACTGGGGACGCAGCCCTAGGCAACTCCCTGACCACACAGAAAGGATGGATCATTCTGCAACCTCGCTCCTCTCCCTTGTATACCTGCCATCATGTAAACCGTGACTCTGCTTCATATAGTTATGGGGCAAATTGTCTCTCCAGTGCTGCCCACAGTGCCTACACAGCGACTGGCACACAGCAGTGCCCAAGTGAAAGCATTAACCAACCTTGTTACCAATAAAGCAAGCAGCAGCTGCGTAAGTGCATTTCTCCACAACAGACCTGGGGATGCCTTCAAGGTGTTAAGAACATTTGTAACCCTTCTTCATAACTAATAATTACTTGGAAGTACAAAAACATAATCAGCTTACAGAACAGATCTGTCTACATGACATGTTGTTTTGCTGCCAGTTGCTGTGCCTGAGCTGTCAGAGCAAATTTTCTTCCCCACTCAAGTATGGACGGGCAGTGACTGGCATGTTTGTGCTGGAACATTACTTATGCAGGCCAGAAGGTCTCCATGTCCTCTCCACTTCTTTAAGGGCTTCTTCATTTCAGCTGTAATTTGTCTGTGCTATAAATACTCAAACCTCGACTCACTTTCCAACCCAGACACACTGTCAGGGTTGGAAACCTGAACACACAAAGGTGTATAATACACACAGACGAGAACAGACCCACCAACACGCAGAATGGCTACAGACCACTTGAAAAGTTGTTTAATATTATTAAAACTTCAGCTCTCACTCCCTTCAGTTCCAGAGCATCATGGCTTTGTTTGCAACATCATATAGCTGCTACCACCCTGTTCCCAAACACCATCACCACTTGACCTGAACTCTTCGTAGATAAAGCGTGCGGTTCTGCTGGGTGTTAGCACTGGACTAGCATTGTTCCTCCTGATACTGACTACCTCCTTTTAGCTCCATGTCCCAAAACACAAGTACTAAATCCAAGCTGTGAATACAATTTTAGTCCCTAGAATGAAAATAATCCATCTTACTTACCCAGAATGCAAATCACCCATTTTACTGCTTACTCCTCAGAGCCTCCTTCTTGTCTGTCACTGAGCAGGGAAGGTCTCACAGTAGGCTCACATCCTCGCTCGTTGCCTCACCTAAACAGTCTGTGCAGAAGTAGCTGAGAGATAGTCCACCACAACTGACAAAAAAGTGCAAGCAAGGTTGCTGTGCCCTCTGGAAGGGTGGCGACACCAGCAAAGATGTGCCAGAACAGTTGCTGAATACTAGACCGATAGGAACGAATCATTAAAATCCCACCTCTCCACTAAATAGACTGTTGCATCTTCTGACAGACCTGTTCAGAAGAAACAGACTGTGCTGTATCTTTTAAAACTAGGGTGTACCTTCTTTGAACAGATTGAAAAGAAGGATTCAGAGTCACCTAATAGGGAATACACTACCATTCTTGCTGAAAACTTACTTTCATTGGGGTTGGTTTCATTACAGTACTTTACAGTGTCTGGACAGATATGGAAGTGCAGAGAGAAGATGAATCGTTTTGGTTTGATGCTTTGCTGTTTCTCTTCATTTCATGTATTCAGCAGAGACTTCCTGAATCATCAGATAACTTACAATTTCCCAAAATAATTAGTTGTGCCAGAGCAACATCTCACTACTCAGTTCAGGAAACCTTCCTTCTTCGTCTCCTCACAAGATGTTGGGTGTATGTTTTGCCACCAACATGAATTAGCAGCAGCAACCTTCGTTCAAAATTCTAAGGCTCATTCAAGGTTTTAAGACTGTACAATTACAATTGATTTTTCTGTCAAGTTCTTGCATTTGAAATAGTTTCTATAAGTTTCTTATTTCAAGAGAGTCCAAAAATGACAGGCCAAACTTATTGCTGCTACAGATTAATCTTTCTGCATCGATAAGGTTTGGGCCGGTGATGACAGAAATTCAAATGAGGTGTAGTTTCTTTAGGCTTGTTTTGTAAAAACACCTGAATATCACATTTCTACACTAGCTGTTAGTGTCCAGACTGGAGAATGCAGGGAAACATTAGTCATTGCTGGAAGCAAAATCTCAGTGCAAAACTTGGCTTCGTGACCTATGACGTTCAGATAAATGCCTGTTTTTACTCAGAAACATCAAGTCTCAACTCCTAAGCTTTGAAACAATGCAGGAGCAAAGACTATTTACGACCACTGGATCTGCAATGCTCGTTATGCTCAGTAGTAAGAAATCTACAGTTCAGAGATCAAGCCTGGTCTTGGCAGACCTCTACCCTAGTCCCTGGTTCTGGTTTGATTCTTGAGAGATGTCAGAGAGAAACCGCAAAAGAGATTCATGTAGCCAAAAAGGTTTGCCTTTTGGTGGAGGACAAAGGCAAGATTTAGATTAACTCCACAAAAATCACAGGACTTTGGCTTTTTCTTTGCTCTGGCAGCCCTTAAGTCTGTTTTTCTTGCCCTCTGGTTGTATTGCTATTTTGATCAGTTATTTGGGGGGCTACAGAGGTCTCTAACTAAGGTACATTACATCAAGCTCCTAATTTAGCCAAAACTTAGCCAAAATAAAGTACTCTAAATTGCCATTCCTGTCCTTTCCCAAGCAGCTTCTTTGAGCACATAGAGAGCAGCCATGATAGTCTGAGCCTATCTACGTGCTTTATCTGTTCTTACCAACTGCTCACAGTGTTCTAGGTCTTCCCACACCCCAGCTACAAGAATAGTTCCCCAAAAAATAAACTCACTGCATCTGAGAGATTAAAACACTCTCACTTCTAAATGCTACTGGAGGTTGGTACATCCTGCGGCTGGCAGTTGTTCCATGAATTGGAACATCTGAACTCCACTCCTGGCTTTACTGCAGACCTTCATGACCTTGGGTAAGTCATTCTGCTTTTTCTGTTTCTGCTCTGCTGTTTTGTTTTTCAGGTGAAATATCCCTTGGGAATGGATCTGTCTCGAACAGTGTGTCGAGATACGACTGCCTTAAACTGTAGGATCACAGGCTTGACTGGGCAGTACACCTTAGTAACAAAGGAAAATACCGCAAGTAAATGTTTCCTATCAGGACTTACTTCACAATTAAAGTTTTATAACACATGATTTTTGCATGAGAATTATCTTTTTCACTTGAAATTAAGCAAAAGAAAAAAAAGTCCTGAAGCTCAAGAGGTTTGGATTGATTTGTCATTAACATCCACAGGGACATATCGCAAGGTTTGCTTCATGTGCTACCTATCATCTTCCTGACTGTTGCACATTTACAACAGATGAGCTGGACTCTCTGGAGACTCACAGCTATGCTGCATGCCCTGATATAGCTACAACAATTGTTCTTAATCCTCTAGGATACCTCTGCCTCCTGTTTTCGAATGTCTTCTGAGAACATCATCATCTGCATATCTGCTTTCTGCAGTGATCTGACAACGCAGAGTAGCAGTCCATGTCCTACCTCCTGCTTGCAGAGATTTTTCTCTGAGGTCAACATTCTGTCTGGTAATTTGTTTCCATCAATGCTCTTTTGTTTACTGCCTTGGAAAAGTGTCTGTGGCAAACCCGTGCTATTTTGTTACAATCCGGGGAGCATTAGTCAGAAAAGGGCACAGTCATCAAGCAAAAATATTGGAAATATGTTCATCTCTCCCAAATGCACAATAATTTCTTCTTATTGTGACTTATGCGTTACGAACATTGCAACAGTTGTTCATGGAACAGGTTCACACTTACGTATCTTAAGGCATACCTTATTCCAGTTCACTACGGGTGACTCCTAAGGGAGAAAGAAACTAGATTTCAAGGACATTTTGGGGAAGATATCCTGAGTGACCTAAAAGGCCTTTTCCTTCTGTGGATTTCCACCCTGACACCAGAAGCTGCAGGTTCCTGGCATAATGCTCTCTATGAAGACAGAAAAATTGCAGACTGAAGAAAAGCAAGCAAAGCTTTGCAGTTAAATAGAGGAATCAATGTATAGGAACAACCAATATATATGAATGAAACTCTAGTTTAAACAAGATCGTTAATTTCACGGGTAGGGCAAAGTGCTTGTGCTTTGAAGGACTTTCTTCTCTATATCACCTTCAAGAGCCCATGTGGTGACCAGCTTCCAAAACTTGTTCCCAGGATATAATCTTCAGCAGTGACTTTGGAGGTGACTGCTCACTCTTCTTGAAGATCCCAGTGACCTTCAGAAATTTAACATAAAATTACATCTTTGTTCATATTGTAGTCTATAAAAGTCATTTTAGTACTGATAAGGAACATTTAAATAAAACTAAAATAATTGGCATATTGCTGGGACTTAATAAAAACATCAGCATTAACCACACACACATAAGCTCTACAGCTCGTCTGCAGAAGCCGATGGTGGTAGCTCACTGAGTTGGTGCCTTACAGACATGCACAAGTATTACCTAAAGCTTGTACTATCCTGAAACAAGGGAAAAGCAATAACCAGTTTTGGTTATTTGCTTTGGTTATTTTTATTATTGCATTATCTCTGAAGTGCATGGAACATAAGCAGGTACGTTAAAGTAGCTACCTTTATGTGGGCTGGTAGAGCAGCCACCTTGATGAAACTCTGAATACATGATCTGGAATCACACCTCTGTAAAAGACTCTTTGATCATACGTAAGCAAAAGAATGACCATTTCATGTTCTTTCCTGAAGCTGATAAATGAGGAAAACCCATGCTTACATCCTCAGGGACCTTCTTAACTGAAAACAGAGAAGCTGCAACAGCAACATCACTACACAGTGTGTGTAATCTACTTAAGCACTGTACAGGGATTGTCTCTGACTCCAAAAAAATGCTCTTGACATAACTTACAGATATTTTAAAGACTGGTGCCAATGTTCTTGAAAGGATTATAAACTATTGCTGCCTACAGCTTGGCATTTACCCCAGCCACATGGGAAATCTCTTCAACTGTCTGAAGGAGATTAGAAAAAAAAAACCTCAAGAGCAACTCAGCTGACGTATTCAAAGCCCATGGAAACTAGAGTCCAGTAAATCCAGGACAGCAAGGAGAGCTCACAGTAGGGTTATAACACACTCACCGCTGTGCTTACAGTGCACCTACCCTAAAGTAGCTTCCTTCCAGTATGATTCAATACCATAACAGTCAGTGCAGGCTCTCTACCCTCACCTGTGCCTTTCTTGGACATGTTGAAGTGTCTGCTGAGTCCAGCAGAGTTATGTCCTGTCCCACCAGAATACCTCACCTGTCTGGGGTCCGTCCACCTGAGCTGCAGTCACAGCCATGGCCACGGCATAGGCATACCTTGCAATCAGCTCAGCAAGCAGGCAAACATCCCGGGCTGGCTTACCATGTCACTTGTTAGGAGACAAAAACACACACAAGTGACTCGGAGATACTCTGCCTTCTACTCTGGAGTCCCTATTCTCCTACCAAATCCCCTCAGAGAACATCTTCTGCCATCCAACATCAAAAGCAGCAGTACAGCAAAGTTTTATGTACTGCTGATTGCAGTCGAAGGTATCCAGCATGAGATTTTCCTTTTGTCTGCTCTAACACTGAAAGGCTAGATTTCCCCAGCACTTCAGGACAAGTCAGAAACAATTACCTCAACACCTGTGTGAAACGAGAGCTTAAGAGCTGAAAATGAAGTCTTTCTATTTCAGGGAACAGCCTTCAGCAGCTCTTCCGTGCAGGGATATTCTGCACAGAAAATTGCCCAGTGGCCCTAGTGGCCACAGAGATTGCAAACTGCATTACTGCATAGAAGGGATCCAAACTACCGAAATAAGCAAAACTCTAAATACTTTAATTCACATGAAGCAATCAAAGTGGGAGTTCTCTCTGAAAAAAATACCCCAGCACAGCTTGAGTTCATAGCAAGCGTACAATAGAGTGAAGATATGTGACTTGCTTGGGAAAAAACAAAGCCTGTATTGACTTTCCAGATTGTGTAAAAAAGACATTTTCCTCAGGTTCCAGAGCTCAATACAATACATAGGATTGTTTGGTTCAGTCTGTAACAACACTTCTGGGTATGATGAAACCTTAGTATACATATTTTCAGGAAAGAAGATTTTGCTACATTGCAGATCTTATAAAATCATGCTTAAAATTCTTAAAATTCTAGTTGAATTCCAGACATTAGAAAAATCAAGTAAAATTACGTGGGTGCACTTTTAGGTTATTATCCACACAAAAGCTCAGTTACAAAAAGAAATGATGCATCAAAATTGACTTGATGTCTTTTCTTCCAAAGCTATTTTTAACAGGATAAACAGTAACATCATTAATGCATTTTATAATGTTGGGAACCACAGAGATAAATTGTGCTGCAAAAGGTTAATCTGAGATGATACAAAATTCCCAGACTTCTACAAAGGAAAAGCAATATATATCATCACTTATTCTACAGAATTACACAAGAACTCCAAATATGAAAGCAATGAATATTTGTAACCTGCTTCCTTATTCTTTTCCACTTTTTAAGGTAAAAGAATGATAAAAGACAGTATTTCACTTGCAGCATTCCCAAAATATGGATTCATATTTCTCCAAAGAAGGTGGATGGGGAATGGAAAGGAGACAAGGAGATGCAGAAGGAAAAAATGACATTATTCATGAGTCTTCCCACTGTTGTTGTTTAGAGCTTTCTTCAGCTGATCCTGTCTGAAATAATAACAATAGGTTTTGCTGGTGCAGCTGCCCAAATATTCACCTGACTTCAGCCACAGCAATCTGTTTCAGCAAAGGAAACCCTGAGTTTTAAAAGTACCCAAACACAATTCCTTCTCTCACTGCCATAATCAGCAATAACACATCGGCCACAATGTACTTCATTATATACCCGGATGCCTCCAAAAAGGGGGTGAAGATAACTCACCTGCATGTTCAGACTTCACAAAAGAGAGATAAATTTGCATTTTAGCCCTAAAGAGACAACTTTTTGTTTGAAGTACCAAATGCTCCAGTGGCTTCTCTTGAAATACTGAGTGTTCAGCAACATTCCCCTTCCCAGGGTCACGCAGAGTTTATCTTTCCAAATCACTCAGTGCATCTATAATCAAACTGCATCTTGGCTTCAGTGCTTAGGTTTATATCTTCCTGTCTGTCACTTCGTTCACAGGTTTATAGGAGGTCAAAGCCCCTTGTCCTTCACATCTGCTCTTGCTGAAAACATATCTAACGCCAAAAGACAACTGATGGAGCTGCTCGTGCATGACTAGAAGATTTAACATAATTTCACAAAATCAGTGGCAGGATGTTTTCCATAGTGGTTTATGTTCAGCTGCCATGTGGTTACTCATGCAGATTAGCTGTCTAATAAGTAAAAGTGTTTCAAGGGGTGCACTCAATAACCCTCCAGATCATTATATTAAAAGTTGTAATGATGTTTCTGGTCGAATTCAGTTCTTACTGTGAAAGCTATTAGGTTAATCAAAATATGAGGGAGCCCACCATCTACTTTTAATTAATAAATTACAAGTTATTGTGTAATCAGCAAGATTCTGTCAAGGCTAAAATTAAGTGCTCATCCCACGACCCATGATCACAATTTTCAGCTGAGGATCATGCAACAACAGCAGCAAATGAAGCCTGTATTTCCAAGCATAAATGTGACTGTTTCTGCAATGCTGTAATAAGGTGGCCTTGAGCTCACACAAAAGCTTTAAAACAGCAAGGCTTCACTGTTTCAGAAAGTATTTAAAAGTATGTTTAAAATTAAACACATATTTCAGTCCCATTAAAATGAATGTTTTTAAAACATATACTTAAAGCTAAACACACACATCAGTAGTTTCCTGATTAGGCTGGATTTAAATAAACACTTATTTTTCTGCTTGTATGGATCATTTTGTGCATATCCAGTTCCAGCCCAAACCTTTGCATAATCCTGCAAATGCCTCTTCAGGAGTCTATTTTGTTTGTATCAGTCACTTCATTAACCTGAAGACAGCTGCTAACTGCTGTAAAGTGAATGACATATCTGTAGGCCGAAGACTAATATTTATGTTACCTTCAGTGACTCACAGGAAAAATTAAACATTCTCTCTTACAATGGCTTAATTTCTTTGACTCACAATTTCAAGACAGGGCTCTGCATCAACCATTCGTTGCAGGTACTCCTCGGGTTCAAGGATGGCTCTGTAGAAGTCTCTGAAGTAACTGTATTTTTTTAAAGATAATTCTTACAGTTAAAAAAAGTTAAGGAAAAGCTTACAGCTACTCACAGTGAAAGGCTGGGAATATGAACTTCATACAGAGCAGCAGAACAAAAGGCAGGATCACCTGTAGGACCCACCAGTTTTACTGACTCCATTTGTTGTGACTCCATTTTAGATGATCAAAATATTCGTTCAATATGAGGACTAAACCCTGACATCCATAATGTAATAAAACACCTGCACAGCGCATCCTTACACCACCAGCTTGTTGGGCTATATAACTCCCTGAACCCAACACGTGAAGTTCTCTATCACAGAAGAATGTGTTACTGTAAGAATCAGCCTTAAGAAAAGAAACTTGCATAGAATTCCCATACACTTCAAAAGGCGCTTACATATACAACGTACATTTATAAGTTGTGCTGAAGAAAAAAATATTCTTGCTTTTAAAAAAAAATTTTTGAATTGAGTTTGAAAAATGTGAATTGCTTTGAAAAGCAAATCAGGTTCTGGGTCCTGATACTGGAAGATATTTAAAAATTAAAGCAGATAGATAAGTTTTGCAGTTGGTTTCAATCATGGGCTAAAATTATTAGACCTCTCTGATGTCTAGGGGAACTTGAAAACTCATCAGCTCTTCTGGAATAAACCACTGATATTTTTCCCTCAGGTTCAAAGAAACTGGAGAGCGATACCAACTCTACATTCAAATCAGACCATAAGGATTAGGCAAAAGTAGCTATTATCTCTCTATGCAAAGTATGTTCATAACAAAGGAGATTTAAAGAAAAAAGATCTTCCATTTCAGTAAAATTTTACGAGAACATGAAAGAAAAACATTAAAATCTTTATCTCAGGCACCTTATGCAACATCATCCTCCTAGCAGCATTCTTCTCTTCGGTTTTACACGTTCTTATTCAAGAAACCATTCTTTTCAAAATGCTAAATTTGCAGTTACATTCTTATCTCATTGCTTGTTAAAAAACAATAACTCTGTTTAAGAGATGACAATGCTTTTTGGTACTCAAGGAGTAGATCAGGTAATATACAGTATACTTTATTAGCCCAGTTTTAAAAGTGTTGAAAATTCAATAATTCTCACTGATTATTAGCTTGGTTTGTGAAAATGTGACAACCATCTCTGAAGACCAGATCAGCAGTGAGGACCATCATGCTTGCCTGCATTTACCAGCTATTCAGATGCTGACAGAACGGATGGCTCTGCAAACCCTTTGTGAAAAGTAGTATAAAATTATGGACACATGAGAAAACCTTAGTTTTCTCTCTGTTAAAACTCATTCTGTTCCTTCTTTTACATTGATTTTTCTGGTTTCCCTAGGAAAACCTATTAATCTTGGCAGCCTGACAACATGTAGAGTAATTACCTGTTTGATCTTCTTTGCTACGGACCTGCTTGTTAGAGTACCTTCAGAGAACGTTGTTTATTTCTCTGGAAAGTATAAGCATACTTGAAAATATGTTTTTACACAAAACTTGCTGCTGAGAGGTAAAATTCCTGACATTTCTTCATTTCCTGGATTCTCTATCACATACTTCAACAGTGCTGACTAACGTGAGCCACATCCTGGCGTTACTAATTGGAGGGATGGTATTAGGTCTGAGTGGGTTTGATTGCTCTCAAAAAGAAGATTTCCCTATCAGCTGTTGAATTCAGGAGAGACATTTTCTTTCTCCTCTCCTGGAAACCTGCCATTTTGGGTTTTTACTTCCATAAAGCAAAAAAAGAATATTCCTGAACTGTCTTTCCCATTTCTGAAGCAGGTGATTGCTCCTTTTTTGAGGAATTTGGTTTTAACTTCTAAGGTAAATTGCCATGGAAATGGTACCTGCAGGTGCTTGCTCAGAGCTGGACACTCCTGCTACCAGCCCTAGAAGTATCTCTACAGGATTTATTAAAGGATAATGAATGTTAACTCATTCAAGACAGAATGCAAGCATTACGCAGAAGTTCTGCAAGGAGACTGTAGAAATTTATTTCATCTTTACAAAAAGGTTAATTACAAAGCTTGGGAACATGTTTATTGTTTACTACAAGCAATAAAAAGCCCACTTTGGTCTCAGATAGTGGTTTAGCTCAAAGATTAAGCTTTCTACTATTTCAGTTTTGCAGCTGGATAAACTTTGACTGGAGAGGGGACATGGGGGATCCCACCTGCTCTCAGTGACCTGCTCGAGGAAGGTGGTGTCCCCAGCACCCGTCCTGCCCACGGTTCCTGCTACATGAACGTGAAAGGATGCAGCCATCCCATGGGACGGAGCCAGCTGAGGGCACAGCCCACTGCGACCTGGAAATCACTGGAAATGAGCACAGCCCCTCACTGTACGAGCTCTTTGGGCACCGAGGGTTATTCCTAATGCCAAGCACAGCCTTGGCTTTTACTGAAACTTGTACGGCCAGCTTGATTTCACTGCAGCGTTCCCACAGGCTCGCTAGAGCCCTCTGACATGCACTCCGCAGAGATTATGTATGACAGGCTTCAGCAATCAGGTTTTGGGACAGCTGAGCAGGCTGACAAGAGGTGCTTGAATAATTCAGTCAACTGGTTTGACCAAGCCAAACTCTACTGTTCTGTTTCTCCCTATTTTCTGCTTACATTGCTTCACAGCATGGCTGAGTTTCATGGGAAGAGGATTTGTTTGGCTTTTTTTTTTTGGTCAAAATAATCTTTATGAGCTGTTGAATACTCCACTTTTCTTTGTTGCTGTGCCGATAGCCACAGACAAGAACACCCAGGGCAGGTTGGCCGTGTGGACCTCGGTAGCCTGAGCACGAGACGCCCGTGCTCTGCATAGGGACGGGTGGGAAGCTGAGAGTCCTGCGTCCACCCCTGCAGCGCTGCGGGCAGCTGGCGCTTCTATCCTTGGAAAGGTCAAACGCCTCATAACAGGAGCATTAGAAACCCAGCACCACTCTCCGCAGAGCTCAGCCCCAGCCCCATAATTCACATGGCAAACGCCGCGGTACGAATGCAAATCTGCTGTCCTAAGGGACCGCGGACACGGCGAAAAAGTCAAGGATGAAATCCCACACCAACAAAATTAATTTGTTCCTTTGATGAAGGCAATAACCAGAGGAGAAAAATGGTAGAAAAAACAAATCTGACCTTATGACATTTGTGACACTCTGACAAGAATACAGAATGACAAGAAGTCCTATTTTTAAAAGCCATCATCCTGCTGCTGTCGGGCTGCACTTATGTCAGCAGTAACCCAGAGCAGCTTTCTGGCTCAGCTAGCTCTGCCATGGCAGAAAACTGCCTCCACAATATTCACTTGGCGCAAGAAGCTTGGCTATCACCTAGAATCACCACAACTACCTGTGCCTCCCCCTTCTGAGGTCTCTCTTAGGAAAACTGAAGTTTGTGGTTAAAAAAATCCAGTTTTCATTCTATATTTGTGTGCTTAAAATTAGCCATGACTGATTCTGCTGAGGACTCCAGATCTGTAAATGATGGAAACGAAGGAAGGCAGAACCAGTATGCAAATAAACAGCCAAGGCGTAAATAGGTCTGACACACTCACAGAAACATGGAAATCTTCAAAGAAATCTTTGTAAGATTAGCTTCATGGTCTTGCATTGCAAATGAAGAGTTATAAGGAAAACTAGCATTTTCTTGGGGTCTCCAGGTTAAGAATATATTTTTATAACTTCAGATTAATGAGATCTAGTATACTCACTTAAAGCAGGAAAAATTATCTTTTAATTACTCAAAAGAAAAACCCAATAATTAATAACCACCAGGAATAATAAATCAGCCAGTGTAATCTCATTTCCATTACCCTTTTATTAGCTAACGAGATTGGTAGATCAAACCCAATTTCATTCTTTCAGAAATAAATATACTATTATTTTCGGCTTCATTTCCCAAGACAATGAAGTCAATGTACTTTGTCTGCCTGCCTGTTTGTCCACTCTGATAAGTTTTGAGGCTGCTGGCCAATTTCAGCTTAAATTAATGAAGATATAGTGGTTTCAGAGATGTTAAAGTCATACCTGATTTGAGAACAATCTCTGGGCAGGAGGGACTCAAACAAATGCGCCCACTTTGAAAAGCAGTAGCAATGCAGTGTGAAATCTATTTCATTTCACAGAAATGCATAGTGGATATAAACATTTGCATGGTTGGGCACACGGAGAGAGAGAGAATACAGAAGGATACGTGAGGATATAGAGAGGACTTCGAGGTATTGCATGGAGGGGTCAAAGAAACATCAATATGTTACTAAGGAATACTACAAGGATGTAAGTATAAGGATGTAAGTATAATACTACAAGGATAAATAAGTAAATAAACCCAGAAGCAACAGGGTTCACTAATTCCCCCACTCCTGAAACAATTTTTTACAAATTCTTCACTCATCTTGATGCTTTTTTTCTACACCAATGCCCATGCAATCATCCTCGAGCAACCCAAACTTCAACACATGACACTGTTATTGGGGCTGAGGGGAGTCCTCAGGCTGATGTTTTGGCCAAAATACTTTGAAAATTTCTGTTCTGTATCCGGCATCTGTATATGTTAAAGAAAAGTAAAAGTTACATCCAGACTCTGTGCTTACTCCTAATCTGAAGGGCCACTGCCACCCAGCAGCAGTGCAGTAACTGCAAACTGGGAACGAGCTCAAGAGCAGGAATGGTTTGACTGGAATGACGGGCACCGGCCGAGAAAGGAGTTGACTATTGGAAAAGCATCCTTCCTTAAGAGATAAACTCAAAGTCTGGCAGCGAGCAGCCATTGCTTTGCTCACAGCACAAGGAGCTGACCTGGCGAGGTCCTCTCTTCCGCTTGCAGCTGTATTGCAAACACTCTTCCTTTATCCCTTCTTCTCTTAAACTAGACTTTTCCTGTGACTAGTGCTGGCTCAGCAGTTTACTGCACGCTTGTTACATGCAACCCGCAGAAGGCAAATGGCCTAGCACACGGGTTTAATCATACCTGCCTTAGACAGCTTGAGTATATTATGCAATAAAAGAAATGCTATAAGATAATCTTTAGAGATACAAGGGTAGTATAACTAACATGACAATGCTATCAGTAAAAACTTTGCAAGTATGAGTAGCCATTGTAGAAGCCTAGACTTTGCTTTAGTTATGTTAATAAATAAGGTGGATAGAAAACAGTGATGGAGAGAAGATTCAGGTAAACAAATTATCTAGGGCTTTCCCTGGACAGAAGACAGAAAGCCCACTTAGCCACCAAATAGTCCATAGATGTATTTATGACATTATATACAATAGCTTATTATCATGGTATGTTTATTTATCCTCAATAGATCAGTTTAATATTAATAATATCCAATTACCTAGATGCCAAAAATTTTCTGTGAATGTTCCCTCAAACTGCCCCTGAATTCCCACAAACAGGGGGGACAGTCCTTAGCGAGTTGACGAGCAGGTCAGGTTCTCTGAAGTAAACTCCTAACCATCTGATTACAACATATATTACATTACTAAAATATTTACCCAATGGATACAGTGCAACATAGCCTTCTGTTTGCAAAACTCTCCTAATGCCAAAAATAGGTTATGACTCAAAATGAATAGGCACCACATTGGAAGTCAACGTAATACACCCTGACCAAGACCCAGTTAATAAGTCATGAGGCATCACACTTCTATTTTTAGCAGTAAATTATGTTTTTTCCTGGGCATTGACAATGACTATCTTCTTTATGCAACAGTTATACAACGTGACCAACCATTTACTACATAAGGTGCTTTATATACCATATTGTGAAAGTGTTTATAGCAAATACTGCAAAAATGATGACCAGCATTACCCAGAGGTTGTGCTGGAATGGTAAGGTGTGCTTACATAAACATCACATTTCTCCCGAGTGCCTTTTTGGCTGAAGTCAGTCAGCAAAGGAAGGATGACACAGTAGCAAGAAAAGGAGGGGGGATTATTTGCGGCCTTTCAATACTTAAAGGGGGCCTATAAGAAACGTGGGGACAAACTTTTTAGAAGGGCCTGTTGCGATAGGACAAGGGGTAACAATTTTAAACTAAAAGAGGGTAGATTTAGACTAGGTATAAGGAAGAAATTTTTTACAATGAGGGTGGCGAAACACTGGCACAGGTTGCCTAGAGAGGTGCTAGATGCCCCATCCCTGGAAACATTCAAGGTCAGGTTGGATGGGGCTCTGAGCAACCTGATCAAGTTGAAGATGTCCCTGCTCGTTGCAGGGGGGTTGGACTAGATGACCTTTAAAGCTCCCTTCCAAACCAAACTACTCTATGATACTATGATTGTGCTCTCTCCTGAGCATAACTCCTCTAATTAAGTTTTTATCAGGATAACCATTACCTGGGTGTACCCAGCCCTCTGAAGACCTTTCTTTTCGTAAAACATAATTAGTGAATGATGTTTTAATTCCTCATTATCACTGGTGGAAATAATATGCGGAAACCCATGCATGCATAGATAACATGGGACTTTGCACCCATCTTTGCCAGCTGCCTCCTCTACGGAGCTACTGCGGTCTGTGCTGTACTCGAGCACCTGAACAGCCTGCTGACAAGCTGAGCTCACTCTCCACATTTAAATTATCAATTTTGTGTATCATTACCTGGACTTAATTTATTCTTGATCTGTGGTTTCTTAATACAGAAAAATGCAATAAGAAAGAGCCAGCCAGAGGGCTGTTTTTATCAATAGATTATTCAGTATGTTTTTCTATTCCAAATTTGAAGCCCTTAAAAGTGCTCATACTCCACTGCGTATTGAACCCTGTGGATGTTTCCTATCTCATCTACTTCTCCTTGTCTCATTTTGTTAGAGACCCTTCCTGTCAGATAAAGTCATCAGGTCTTTGGATAAGGAGAAGCAATTTCTTTCGCCTGATTAACTGCGTGACTTAATGCTATCAGCTGCGTTAGGGGACAGAAGCATGAGACAGGTTATCAGGGAATCAAAGTCAGCCACAGCCACAAAAATCTCTGCAGCAGCAGCACCATGAGGTTTGAATAATCAATTGCACATTCCCAGGGAGTTTGCCTGCAATAATAAAAATATTTCTTGTAGTTTTCAAAGGAAACAGGTAGACTGACAGTAGAGACAAAAAATAACCTACAGCGTCAGTTTTATATTATTTGCAGAGCTTAAGGTGGGTAAGGTGCAAATTTTTGGCAGTCCAGGTGTGAGAATCTGTTATTAAGAAGAAGATACGCTTAAGTAAGTGCAAGTATTAAAATGAGGGAAGTTAACACTGGCTCTGCCTAAGTGCGACCAGGCAGAAGAGCATCCATTGGGGAGTAAACTCTCAGCTGCCGGACGCCTGAGAGAGTCCTGCCCAGCTTTTCACACGGACTAATAACTCCATAAGTGCTTCTTAAGAAAGTGTGAGGTTTAAGCCAATGTTAATCTGCTAAGTGGTTGTTGAGTGTTTGAAAGAGAGCTGCCCACCACACCAGGAAAGTGTTTTGAAGTCCCAGAGAGCAGCACAGCTACGCCAGCACATGTTGAACATGGCATGGCAAAACCTGAGCTGTCCCAGAACCCAAACGAGAGCCATTGCAGCAACAAGGCCCTCAGCCCCTTCTTCACCACCCGTCTGCCTTAACCATGCGTTCATATATCTTCAGGTCATCAACTGCTCAGCTGGAGTGAGGTTTCGAAGTTTTGCTAAGGAGGAGATAAAGTGGGGCATGCTGGCCAAGTCAGATAAGGCTTTTGCTTTTAAATCAAGCAGTTTAGTTCAAATCACTCATAGATACAAGCTATTTTTGTCCAATGGCATTCATCAGTCGACTCTAATACATCAGTATCCACGTCAAAACTGTCATATATGGTAGACGTCTTAGAAGAGGAACCAGGACTGAAACTCTGACAAAGCTAACCAGGGCTTCACAGAAACTCTTGAAATTTGGAGTCCAGGCCAAACACCCAACTTGGTAAGCTCCTGTCTGAAATTAAAACCTTTGCACCACCTCAGGCAGAAAAACCTCCCAGAATAAACATCACCATGGCTAACAATAACGTGGAGTGAACTGCAGAATAATTAAACTCATCACGTGTCAAGGAAAACCTGACTGATCGCTGTAACTCTGATTAGTTGCTCCCCCTGCTCTGGAGAGCATTAGCACGAGAGTGGAAGATAGCTTCAATATTTACTGAAATATCAAGGTTATCTGTTTAGCAGCATAGTCAAGGTTATCGGCCCAGAAGAGTCTCGTTTCAGCTAATTATCACCACCACTTCCCCTCCTACTGCTGATACACCTGTAAGGCTGGAGGCATAGTTTCCCCAAACAAGAAACCAGTCCAGCCTTAGGCACTTCTGAGCAAGTGCTATTCTTCATGCCTGATGAGGACACCTCTTTCACCCAGCTAGATGGTACAGTAACTTACTCCGCTCTCTGCAGCAACGGCTTTCCAGAGATTAGGACTTTCAGCCTTTTTTTTTTTTTAACTAACTAAAAGTCCATTCCCAGCCCTGCTGCAGTTCAGCCATTTGACAGGAGCACACCAAACCTAATGTTTGGGAAATTCATACATACATAAAGTTCCCAAATAACAGATATTTATTATCTGAAGCCCAGCCTCCAGGCCTTTTTCTGAGATGCTCAGCTCCAGCCATCTCACATGCTGCAGGAGGAAGCAATAGGTCTCACTACCCAAGTAGATTAACGCTCCAGAGCTTTTCTAATTAGAGACACCCGTTCCATGCCAAGGAAATGTGCTTGCTACAGCTTATTTTAGCTCTGCAGTTCTGACAAACCAGTTACTTTTCTTCTTATGATCTTGTGTAATTGGAAGACGAACTTTTTCTGAATAATGAATACTCAGAGATACCACTGCTCATGAAGCAATGTATTTTCATGATAAAAATAGGTCTATAAAATGATAGCTTAACAGTAACAGAGAATTTGCTCCTGTAAATCACAGAAGCAGAGAAGGGTTGAGGTTGGCAGGAGCTCCCCACTCCAACCTCTGCTCACGGTGGGGACAACTTCAACATCAGATGAGGTTGCTCAGGGCTGTGGCCAGTTAAGTTTTGAGTGTCTCCAAGGATGGAGGAGACACTCTGTCTCCCCCATAGCAACATCTGACCACCCTCATAGTGAGAACTTTTTTCCTATCTAACCAGAATTTCACTTGCTGCAAACTGTTCACAGCCCCTTGCCCTTCACTGTGCAGCTCTGAAGAGAGTCCAGCTCTTTTCTCTTTCATTTCTCATTAGATGACATCGCATTTATTTATTATTTGAATTGCTATTTGGTGCTCTCTGCATTTTAAGCTTTTAAAAAGCAGGCCTTATTTTGTAGTGAGAGTTACTGGGTAGAATGGGGAAGAGATGCTTTTTCTACACAAATGGCTCCTGTGCAGGTGGATCCCTTCTGCAGAGCAATGTGGTGAATTAAGACCCTCAGTCAAAAACAGTCCTAACAAAAGCTCATGTTGGTCAAAGGAATGAACATTTTCTAGCTTATCTTTCCTTTCTGCTTTACCTTGAGTGGCATTTGGTAGTGCTGTTGCTCCTGGGAAGCTCAGCTCACGTCAGCACAAAGCACCATGCCTGAGCCTCAGCAGCAATACAGTGCATCGGCCAAACGGTGATGAGGATTAACATGTTTTCCTAATCCCTTTCAAGCTTTTTTCATTGTACTGGGCCAGAATTCCCAAGAGTTTCTAGTTCTTGCAACTTGTCTCAACACACACAAAATATTGTGCCTGAGGACCTTCTCCATCCATTACTTACCATGTGAAAGCAAGAAGTAAAGTTGCTGTTCTTTCCCATTTAAAAAAGGGAATAAGTGTTTTCTTCCCTATTTTCCATCTCTGACAACGTCAGACAGCCTCATATCCCACCACTGCCCATCCACCCAGCAGCAGTGGGATCCTGTGCACTCAGCCCCCAGGCTGCAGAGGGTTTCAGAAGTTATCAGGCTTTTCTCTCCTCCTCCACCATTAGCTCGCGGGCAGATGCAGTAGATGTGCACCCTAACGCCCACCAAAACTCAAGATTTTATCTAGCGAATCTCGGGTAAATCCTTCCCAGGCATTATTTCTATCTGAGAGACTTATGCTCAGCCACAGTCCATAGGATTTGTTGGTCTCAGTCCTCCTCTTCGTGGAGAGAAATATAATGGCTCAGCCCAAGGGAAGGATGGAGAGGAGGAATTGGAGATGGGATGTGCCTGGTGAATGAGCCGTCCCTACTTCCCCTCAAGGAAAGTCTCTCCAGATCGACAGCCAAAACACAGTAATGCAGCCAAGCAGGAGCACTTTCCTCCTGCTGTAAGTAGTGGCATGTGAGCAGCATGGACAGGCACTGCTTCCCTGCCTGAACTCTGCTTCATAGCAAAGGAGGTGAGAAAAATCAGGCCAAAGAGCTGTTTCTCTTCCTCCACCACTAGCTTTGACCAGCTCTGAGCTCCCTGATGGAGCTCAGCAGCAAGTGAACAGAGGCATGAGCAAAGAGTGTCTTGCAATGGAGGGCTGAGGAGCCAGAAGATGAAGGTCAAGGGTGTACTGGCTCCTCAAAGGAGCAAACCAACAGCAGGACAAAGCCAACACTCTGGTGTTGTGGCGGACAGCCCAGCACAGAGACAAGATTTCCTTTTGCCCTGATGGCTTCCCTCCCTGTGTTACTTGTGTGCCTCAAACATCTGAACTGAAATCAAGAGCTGGCACTGGCATTGCCCACCCTTCCCCACAGCCCCGCAGGCTGGTGCGACACCGCGTGGCACACAAAGCATGACAGAAATGAGGAAAAAGATGGGAGCAAAGAAAAGGTCGATGCAATTCGAAGGGATTAATAGAGTTTTCTGTGCTGTTTCCCTTGGACAACATCAAGGGCTCAGCCTTTTGTCTCAACATACCACTGCAACTTCTGGTAGGTTTTTAATAGAAAAAATACCACAGGCTTATCTCATTCTATCTGCTTCCTTTTCTGCCTTTCTCCTTCCCCACCCTGTCTTGGGAAAAAGTAGCTCGAGAAGTTTCAACTATTGCCAACTACTGTATTAAAACAATGTAATTTTGGGTAGCTTCAAAGCATTATCTGTAGCCAAAACACTCACAGTTTATAACTAAGCCTTCCACATCAGCAGATCACAGGCAGGGGGTTGGAAAATTGATTGCGTACCTAAGCACATACGCATCCCACCTAAATATCAAGCATTGATTTGAAGCATTAAATGCCCCCAGCCCACACACTGCATCCTTCACCCTACAGAGGGAGGAACAGCTGAGGTGGGCTGAGTAACAACCCAGACATGCACCTCGCTCCCTGTTTCCTGCAGAGCGAGCCCAGGGGAATGGTGTCCCATCTCATGGAATAGATGCCAAACCTCAGGTGAGACAAACCCAAAGCCCAATCCCAACATCCATAACTGCCACCAACAGCTCCGTGTGAGTCAGTAACCAAGCCTCTCCACCATTAAATAGCTGCACTATTTAAAAGTTCAGCTGTTGATTCTAGCAGTCTGTCACATCGCAGCATATTGCTCTTCTCTATCTAAAACGGATGGTGTGGGGTGAGGAAAACAGCAGACACTCTTGTTTCTCCTCTGTTTGAACTTTAACTCCACACAAGAAGTCCTTCTCCCCCAGACCTTCACACACTGCTCTTACATGCAACGCGCAGGCTAAGACACTAACCCTGAAAGAGCTCCCTGCAGCACAAATCCAGCAGCAGTACCAGTGCACACACAGCTCTCGTAATTCGCTATCTACTAATACAACATTGTACATCAATCAATAGGTCAGAAGATTTCACTGCTCACTGGTTTTGTGGAACTGATTAACTGGATGATAAAGAAGATTAATTTATTAGAGGATCTGCTAGGACACTAGTCGTTTGCAGAAGGAAAGAAATTGTTTACTTAGATTTAACAGAGGAACGATTCCCATTTATATATGTGTACATACACATAGAATAAGACGTAAGAATATATGGACCTCAGTTCTGAATAGCTGCAGCACGTGGCATCGAGTGGCTTTGCACTGCAGCATGAAGCCAGTGCAGCCGGGCACAGCCAGCCCTGCAGCCGAGCCCTCCGCTCTGCAGCATGCCAGAGACCCTGCGGCAGCGCAAGCAGCCCCAAGCCACATCCCTCGACACGTCTGTTGGTGCAGCTTGTCCTCGTTCAGCCCACACCCAGGGCTAAACAATAACAATTGTTCTATCACCCCATGTCCCTTCCCCAACCGAGAAAGGGACTTGGGAAAAGGAGGGAGACTCGTGGGTTAAAGTTAAACAGATTTAATAAAATAAAAAAAACCAATATCAATGATAATACAAAACACATGAAATTATACTTAGCTACAGAGTGCTGGCAAGTTTCTCCAGGAACAGCAATCATTGAGAATGCAGAAGAGAGAGGAGAGCAAAAAGAACCCCCATCTCTCCCTAGCAAGCCCTCCCTTTTATAGTGAACTTGATGCTAATGATATAGAACACACCTGTGGGCCAGCGTGGGTCAGCTGCCCTGGGTTTAACTGCTAATGGCCCTGATCACCCTGGCTGGCCACAGACTGAAACAAAATCTAACAGAAACTTGATTCTATGAATTTTATCCCCACGAAACCAGGACAACACTGTACCTACCAGCGCTGGTAATGTGTTCTGTGTTCAGCGTGAAAACTTCTGCTCGGGGATGGCTGCAGTGTGTTTCAGCCTGCTGAGTAAGAAGCAGAGATTTAAGTTAGGCTGGAGATGAAGGCTGGAGAACAGCAGCGTGGACCTGCCACCTTTTGCATCCCTTCTGCACTAGTGGGAAAGCAGCACTGCTCTTCTCTGAATGCAGAGATTTAGGAGCCTTTAAGTGGTAAAAGGTAACAAAAGAAACAGAATAAGGGACTTCAGTGGCCACTCATGAGCCTGCGTGAGCTGTGCTGCCGTTAATCCCCCAGGCCTGGCAGGGAGCCTGGCAGGGGAGCAGAGCCAGGGCATGGCTGCGTGCAGGTGTGCGGCAGCACACAGGCCAGCGCAGCATCACACACGGCACAGCTCCAGCACAGCCAAGCTGCAGCCACCCTGCCCAGCAGCCACACGGCTAGTGTTACCATCCCAGACCAGGCAAGGTGGCCATGCAGCGTGCTGCGGCATCGACGTGTCCCAACAGCATCTGCATCACTCCTGCTCGCATTGCCAACCTCCAGGACTCATCGCTGCGTTAGCACGTCTGCTGGCTGGGCTCTGCCAGGCCACCGTGGGTCTCCCCCTTCATTCATCTGCCTGAAAAAAAAGAAGTTTTCCTTTGGGATTTGGCTGCAGCCTCACATAAGCCCCGAGGAGCACATGGCATCAGCACTAGGGCCACACAACGTCACTTTGAGTTTGATACCACCTGTGCGAGGAGGGAGATCCTTGGCAGAGCAAAGAAGATTGACCCATGAAGGCAGCGGCTGGAGGCCCACGATGGGCGCTGGTCCCCCCGTAGCTGCGTGCCCCCAAGCTGCAGAGTGCCGGCAGGTCGTGTTCGGGGCTTGTAGTGCAGCTGAGACGGAGCGAACGCCACCGCAGCGTGAAGAGATTGGCACCCGCCCAGCGGGGCTGCGGCTTAATGGACTGATTTTAGATACATCTGTTTGGACAAGGAGCAATCAATATTGTACAGAACAGCATGGCACATACATTGTCTCCAGCCAATTACACCACGCTCTCGGCTATACAATATTCATTTTAATGTTACCCTGAACGGGGGGGAGCGCGGCAGGTCAGCCAACTGAGGTGACAGACATTGCTATACAACCCAGACCTCATTTCTTTGAAAACCCATGTCAGTACAGTGCAAATCCTGACAGCCAGGCCCTTCCACAGCTTGGTTCTAGGAAATCCATTAAACCTTTACCCGGTCCGTCGCTGTTGCTGTTTTCTCTTGCCAGTGCCACGCGTGCCATTCAGGCTCTGCTGACGGTTCCGCTCCACACCCAGCATCACCCCGTCCCAGCGGGCACCCACCGGTAACAGCACACCTCAGCTCCCTGGGGAGGAGCAGGTTGGAGTCCCGGGGACTCAGCTCATCCTCCTCTTCCTGATCAAGCACAGGGAGTTCAGGGCAACATAGATGCCCAAACTGAGCCTGGATACCTGAGGGCCTTACCCTGTGCCTGGGTGTCTGATTATAGATTCACCCAGCCCAGGGCAGCACCGTATGGAAAGCTGTATTACGGCACCAAGGATGCTGCTCTGAGCCGAAGTGCCCCTCCTCGACACAGCACTGCAGTCTGCTGGGTCACAGCATCCTTCCCCTCTTGGCACATCAAGTTATAATCTGTGAAATGCCATAACCATCCTTTTCTCCCAGCCTTCATCTGTCTCTTCTCTGAGGCTGAAGCTCCCCTCACAGCATCTTCAGCTCTTGTAAGTTAGTCTCATACTGTCTGGCATCTGTTTTAAAACCTCAGAATGACAAAGGAAAAAAACAAACAACTAAAAAAGCAATTACTGTAATGACTCACTCTGGGTGCAAAAAGACCCTCAATTGTTTGAAGCCCCCGATTCAAAGGTATGGCTCTTACAGGCAGCTGGCCGGCACAACACACACCGCTGCAATGCTCTGTGCAGTACCTGGAGGTGCTTCTCTATCCCATATAGTAGGAAGCTAATGTTTGCAAAAGGCTTTCAAGTGTTCTCAGGCAGGAAGCATTACAGGAGGCAGCAGAATCAGTATTATTTATATAGATCTCATTATTACAAACTAGAACTCCACACCGTCGCTGTAATAAAGCGTTACCCAGGAGACCACTGAAAAACCTGAACAAGATCCTGTAATACACTGGGATGAAATAAGAACACAGAAGCAGACAGCCTTTCAGATCATTTGCCGTTATCCCTTTAAACGGAGCCCCCTTGACATGTGCTGTGCATCGCAGGGGACGGCCACAGCAGCAGCGCGCTCTATGGCAGCTGCAGGACCCTAAACCCCACCGTTTCCTTCTCACCTGTATTTCTTGGTTTAATTATTCCCATTTTGTTTTTCTGCTGATGTGAATATGCCTTTTCCATTGGGGGATTTGGCAGTAAGAAATGCCACGGGACAGCCCTGGCAGGTACTGCCCAATTTGAAGACAATACCGAACAATCTTCATGCGGAAGATCCCTCGCAGGGACAGACTGAGACAAATTCCTCCTGAAAGACTGGCATTTTGCTCTGCAGAGCCCCACAAGCTACACTGTGCCCTCTCTTTTTAAGCAACCAGCTACAGAAATAGCAGCAGCAGCACGTGCTGCAGAAATAAAGCCAAATATTCCCTATGTTTGGACCGTGCTCAAAGGGTGAGCAGTTCCTACCTGTGTTTTACTGCGGTGGCCGCAGCACTGCCTACGCACGGCACATATGTACCGGTGCTGCTGACCTGGCCAGCGGCTTTGCCTCTGCCTGGGCACGGCTACAGGCTTGGCTGGGGGGTAACAGTGTTTTTGCATCTACAGCCAAGGTGGGTCTTTATTTTTCGGCACAGGCTGCCTGAATGCATTGCCCCAGGAGCTGGCGAGCCGCTCGCTCCACCGCTGCAACCAAGAGATGCAGCCCCGGGGGAGAGGGAAAGCCAATATTATTTGTGCTCTCACTGAGGGAGCTGCAGAGAGAAGCTCATTAGTATCGATACAGACACCCAAAATCAGGCCACTTCAGTCCCTTCTATTTGTAGAAGCAATAATTCTCCGTAGGTGCTTAAGTGAATACAGAAGCGAACACAGAAAAACACTTATTAAACAAGCTCCTAAATAAGCAGGTTTGTATCGCTTCTTAGCAAACACGTGAAGACAAGTTGCCCAAGGAGAGCCCTGAGCAGTTCATGCCAACTCTTAATACATTAAAAAAATACAGCAAGATCTATTTGTGCACTGTGGATAAAGCTCAGTATAAACCAACACTTATAAATAAAAGGAGTATCTGGGAACTAAAGGTCAGATAATCTGCATATCATCATCATCATCAACCATGGAAAATAAAATGTCAAATAAACCAGGTATTTTGATTGCATCAGTACTTCGTTTGACAGAGACCTAAGCCTGAAGCAGATTTCCATGGGCAGTAGGTTTTCAATCTGAAAGTGTTTTGTACAAAATAAAAGTACTGAAATTATTTTAAAACTAGTTAACTGATAGGTACTACATGATAAACAGACAAGTAGCCAAATATTTCCTGCCCTTGATCTAACCCTGTTCAGTACATTCCTCAATTATCTGGGAAATACACAAAACCGTTACTGATACAGTTTGCATGGCAGTATTTGGTGCCAGGAACAGCATTAATGAACGGAACAGATCTGGAAACTGGGTAATACCAGTTTATTTGAACACAGTGCTCTGAATAGCTGCAAATGGCACATTGCCTGCCTAAGGACCAAGTACACAGGTCACACTAATAACATGGAATCAGTATTTTGGCATCAGCAATTACGGAAAGGAAACGGGGAGGTTTTTTACAGAACCAGCCGCACACGAACTCCTCATGTGATGCTGTTACTAAGAGGGGAGAAGCAATCCAGGGCTACGTAAAGAGGAGATTAACAAGCAAGTGCAGGGAAATGGTGTTATTCCAGCATCCAGTATCCAAGACACTGTTGCTAAATGCTGCGAGCAGCTCTGGTGACCACATTTCAAGGATTGTCTTGAAAATATATGAAGGATTCAGACAAGACTCTGAAGTTATATTGGCTCTGGAAAAGTTGCCTGATATTAAGAGGCTTTCACAGCTCAGGCGATGCAGTTTTCCCAAGAGGTGGCAGGGATAATTCAGCCACGGTCTACAATTACCTCCGACGGGAAGAAACTCTGATAGCACGCAGCTTCTAGCCCAGCCAACACGGATACATTGCAGAAGCAGTAAATGAAGTAAATATTTTAAAGCAGAGGGCAAGCAGTCACTGGAAGCACAGCCCTGGGGTGTGATCGACTCCACTGCGCTCAGCGAGAACCATGGGTGACATGAGGAGAAAACACCAGGGCTCAGGCTGAAGTTAGGAGCCCAAAGCAGGAGGTGTGGGCAGTGTTTGGGTGCAAAAAGAGGCACCTTCTGGCTCGGACACCTGAGCGAGGCGGGTGCTGGGGGTCCTGCAGCCGAGAAACCCCTCACAGCCATGCTTAAATGCTCTCCCCAGCTGCCCCATCCCTGACCCGTGTGTGATGGTGTCCCTTAACAGTACCGAAAATGAGGTTAATGGCAGTGGGAAAACTTCCAAGTGAATAAAAGAAAAGGATGCTGCAGTGGGAGTACCTGGGGAGCCGACTGCTCGGACTGCCTGCCCGAGCCATGTGCAACACAGAGGTCGGCTGAGGGCTTTTGGAGTTTATTCCTCTAAGGGGACACAAGAACAACGAGAGGACATTTTTGGGCTGTGTTGCTGTACCTTCCTGCCAAGACCATCGCAGGATGCAATGGATTAAAAAACTGACAGATCATACACAGAACACTGCCTCCAACTGAAAAACATCACGCAAAGCGACTGAGCTCTGCAGCTGGAAAAGGGTCCCAAAACCATGACAGAATCCTCCTGCAGTAGCAGAACACCTTACTGGGTCACTGCAGATTTCCGTAGAGTGCCAAGGTCGGGAGGGAAAGGCAAGCTATGGGAGCCCATGCTCCCTGCATGGGCAGATCCCCGACCTGGGCTGGAGGCAGAAACACCCATTTCTGCTCATTAGCAAGTCCACTGGCATCAGGTTATTGTGCAGCAGTGGAGCATGGGAGGACTCGTCAAGCCTTTATGCCTAATTATACACAAACGAACCACCTTCTCCAGTCACACGTCTGTTGTGCTTTCCAAACTACCACAAGCACTTACATGAAACCCTGTGCATGCATTAGATGGGGGGACTCCACACATGGTCTAATTAAAAGGAAGGGGAAAAAAATGCGACGAACCTCCAGAGTGATGAGGCAACGTTTCACATGTCAGAACAGCAGTTTTAATTCAAGTTTGGAGTTTGATAGAAAGCTTTCACTAAAAAGAAAGGCTGGCACTGTGAAAGAATATATTGTTACTAATGGAGGTCTGCAGCATAAGATCTTTTCCAGGCAAAAACTACTTGTTATGATAAATGATCTAAAAAATTCAGTATTCATATAAGAATCTGTGTGCATCCATAAAATAAGATAGCTGCAAATAGATTAGGTATAAAACAATCTCAGGAAAAAAGAGAACTCATTTTCAGTTAAGTTCCCCCATATCCTGCCCTCTCATATCACTGCGAAGAGCATCCATACAGTCTCAGAAATCCCATTATCTCCCTGTTCTTGTCATAAATTCAGCAGTGACTCTTTGATAAATTACATTCCTTTCTATCATATTATTTCACTAAAAATTACAAGTCAGAGTTCTTCATTAAAGTCCACACCAGTAAATTGGATTCTTACATATATATAATTGGAATATGTACATGTATATAGTATAAATATAGTATATGCACATGTAGATGGGATCATGATGTGCCATTACTAAACAGTGCTGTCATTTCCATAGCTCTTAAAGAGCCTGTTGTGATCAGTGATTCATGTGTTTTCAGGAGCTGTGCTTGTCACCCAGAGCTCTGTACCTCCTTCATTTTCTCGTTAAAATAGAATTTTTTTTTTTTTTTAGTTTGTCTATACGATAAGTTATTCTGGAACAGTTATTCTTGTGTGGATGCCCTCAGTCTGGAATGAAATGCTTTATCATTTTGATTTAGCTTTATCCATATGCTCAAACCACCAAATATTTCTCTTATTCCAGATGAGGAAACCAAAGAACAAACCAACGAGCAAGCCTGACTCCAGCCCACATGATGGATTAGTCCAAACATCCTAACATCAGTGCTGGGCTCAGCCTAAAGACACACATGCTCCATTTACACAAGTGCTCATAAATCAGGGCCTATCCTGTGCTCGTACTGCCCTAAAAAATTAGTTTTTTATTATTTGCGTTTGTTGCCCTAGGCAAATTTCCCATCCTCTCCACAGAAAAAATAAACCCATACACAGAGCACATGGAATTAGTAACAATCTTCCCAAACTTCTGCCATCCTGCCAGCTGGGCAGTCATGAATTCAGGAACCAGACTTTTGCTGCATTGATTGAGTACATTAACCAGCAATTTTACTAGGACAATTTTAAACATATAAGACTGCCACGTCATTTTGGTTTCCTTCTGAAGAGTTACCCACCAGCCCAGCCTTATTCACAATTTAGTATTCTCTCACGTGCAGCTCACACCTCTGCATGCATGCTGTTTTCCCCAATGAGTCTTTCTTTTTCAAAATTACTAAGAATGCTGAAATATAAGAAAGAACAAAAAATAAATCGTAGAGAAAAAGATGTTTCTAAAACAGCAGCAAATGTGAAGGAGCACTGTGCATCCTCAGCACATCCTTAGTGGTGCAGTGGGTGATGCGGGCTGATGCAGACACATGCCTCTGTTGAAACATTCAAGTAAAAGAAAAAAAAATGTGGCACTTTGGTGCTTTGTGTGTTACCAGCCTGAAAAGGTGAAAAACGCCTTCTCCCTACCTGCCAGCCCCACAAACTCAGCTTAGCATCACAGATGTGGCTTCATGATAGTTCTTCCCATCCGCCTCTGCTCCCACTGCTCAGCACCACTCCTGAGCTGAACTGCCCTCTAAGAAACCATTTTTTTTTTGCAAGTTTTTAAGTTGAATCAGTTCACAACATGGCCAATGGTCCTGATGCAGCAAGAGCGCAGGGCGCTGCACTGGGAGCAGAGCAGGTGGCAAAGGGGAGGGATGGGCAAACCTCGACCTTCTGATGGTCAGAAGCGCAGCCCAGGATCCTCCTCCCGCACCAGCCGGGATCGCATCCCTGCCTGCAACTCCAACACCACAAACTTGGCATCGTTGAAAAAGCTCCTTAATAACAAAGCGCACTCACATGTTAGCTGTACGTCAACACTTTTCCAGGGTGTGACTGGTCCAGCCAAGAGGACAGAGAAGACTGGGCAAATACCATCACAAGATACAAGCGCCTCATCGTCATTGTCATTCTTGTGCTCTCCATCACATTCGTAAGTCGAATGCTGCACCTTCCCCCATTTCACTGACAAGCGACTGAAGCCTATGTGGGAACACAGATAAATCAGGTATCTGAGGGATTTGGGCACTCCAATCACACAGGTTTCCATCAAAAGCCCACAGTGATTTCAGCAACTTGACTGGGGGCAGGAAAGGAGCCTGTGGCAGTGCAGAGAATTAACCCAAGCCCAACTTTGGAATTGCCCATTGCTATTCTCCCACTTAACACAAAAGTGGCCTCTTCAGGAAGTCTTCACTACAAGACTTTAATTTTATATTAATTTACTTAAAATTAGCTTGTGCTGTACAAGCACGTAGGAAAAAAGCAATTAAGGAAAAACATAGAAACACTGGCCGTTCATTTTCATGTGGTTAGGTTTATTTTTGCAATGACCTGGGCAATGAGAGCGTGAAATCTCAGCCTGCAAAGCAGTCAGGACCAGCTCCTTGGACTGGACGCACCGCAGGGCAGGCACCGAGGTGGGGGCTGGCACACAGACCCCCCCACACACACTGCCTGCTGCAGCTCCCCATCCCCGCACCTGGGGCCAGGGCAAAGACTTGCCCCAAGCCCAAGGCTCCCACGGCTGCCCTGGCCCCACAGGCAATGCACGGGTTCATCATTCCTTTATCAGCCGTGGTTTTGGCAAGACTTGGTGCCCAGGTCGGGAGAGCAGCACTGCAGGAAACCCACGAGGCCCAGGACACACTGGCAAAGGTGACAGGGGCTTTGCGTGCAGCGTCACACGGTGCAGACACAGCTGAGGAGGCTGCAGAGGCGCAGCCGATATCCTCACCTGCCCTGGGGAGGCTGCGGAGGCATCACGGCCATAGGTAGGTCAGGCTGCGCCGTGCTGCCGGCAGGAACACGCCGAGCAGCCCCAAAAGCATCCCTGCGGGAGACACGCAGCCAATTCACCTCTCTCCTTCCAGCCAAAAATGAAAACCCAGCCAGCAGCTTTATAGCCTCTTTATTTAAAAAATAAAATGGAAATCAACTTTAGAATGACGCTAACTGGAACTTTCTAAAATAAAACTTCCATTAAAAGGGGAGGCTGAAAGCAGATATTTCTGAAGCTGCTGCATCCTCCACGCACTCGCACTCACCGCACCCTGAACCCCCCCGAGGAGCCGCTGCCTCCCCCTGCTCCAGCCTTACGCTCCTTGCTCTAGTTAAAATAAAAGGGAAGGATCATTTCCTGCAGGCAGGCTTGCCGGGAGAGCAAGCTCCTAACAATCATGTCACACTGTCAGGTTAATTAGCACATAAATTAAGAAATGTTTTGCACGCAGTTGTACAAGGCACAACCGTGGCCCTCCTTGACACAGCACAGAAGAAAGATTGTGGGGATGGAAATGAATAAGCAGCAGGGAGTGAGGGCATGACCTCGCCACATCTATGGCCCATGGTGCAGACAGTTGCAATAACCAAAGCCAATTCAAACATGTACCCTGTTTCTATCCTCACATCTATTTCTTCCTTGATTAATTTTTAAGTTTTCCACTTAAAAAGTTGGGATATAGTTTCCAAGTATGTCCAAATTGGGCACCTAAACTATGTTTCAACCACGCTATTTGTGGGGCCAGACCATAGCTGGGAACCACCATGCAGCTCCACTATCAGGTCATCCCCTCAGCCCAACAGCAAGTGCCACCATGTCAGGAGAAACTAGTACATCTGCAACCACCTTCCATCCCGTGTTGCTCCCCTCACACCACAGCAGGATCTTTGGATGATGGCGACATCATCCGAATATTTTTTTTTAATTATTTCTATTAATTTATGAAGAACCATGAATTAAATACATCACTCAAAGGAAACCTAGAATGTGAGCAGTCAAAATGTGTCTGTGTTCAAAGTAATAAGCAATTCCACTCGGTTGCCTGAAATTTTCTTGAGGTTCCTTCTTACCTGAGGATAGCACAATTGTAGAAGAGATTTGAATAAACTTATTCTTCTGAATGCAGAAAAACAAAAAAAATCAGTAATACTGAGCCAGCCTGCTGAAAGAAAAGGTGTGAGGGTTGGGACAAAAACATGATTAAAGGTACCTTAATCTTTTAATGCAATAATTTCTGCCTTCAAGGGACTTCTGGTAAATACCACAAAAAGTGTCACCAGGAAAACCCCACAAGCATCAATGTTGCTGCTGGGCCCCGGCCACTTTTCGGTGCAGCAGATCGCAGTCGGATGCTCCCTTGGCGCAGCGAGGGCGTTGCTGGGACAGCAGACAGACATGAAAACCTGTTCCTGCTGTAAAAGCAGCACAGGTTCAAAGTCTGCTCCAGCTCGTAACACGGGGAACCCCATCTGGAGCCCTGCCACCCCCTCACACACCGCCAGAATCCTGACATTCCTCTTCTCCCCGTGCCAGCAGCTCCTCCACAGACCCTGAGGCAGTTTCTGGTGCTCCACCACAGCATGCCCAGGCCACCTCTTACTCACCAATCCCTGCTTGCTCCAGGACAGGACAGCTCCTTCAGGTTACTCACATCCTGCTCGAGCAACCCTGGCCCATCCAGTCACACCCCCCGGCTGGCGTGATGAGTGACAACCCACTGGGACCATACTCGTCACTCTTCTGCCTTCATCCCTGTGGGCCAAGCAGCCTGGGGGGAGATGGGGTGTAGCAGCCAAAGACAACAGATTTTAAACCGGTCCAAACCAAGGTCAAGCAGTTCTGAAGAAAGAGTGGGTTCACAGGAACCCACCATGAACCATGCTTTTCAGAGTATCTATTAATGTTAGGAGCACCGAGCAATGCAGCTGAGGGTTTAGCTACAAGTCAAAGTGATACCCAAAAGGCAATGCTTTGTGGGAGGGACCAACAGATGGGGAATGGAAGGATCGGGGTGGAGAGAGAGGATGGATATACGCATGTAGATAGGTAGGTTTTCTTTTGACACATTCTTGGTCAATGGACAGCAGATGCAGGAGAAGTTTTCAAACCACTACGCAATTCTATTTATTTAAATCTTCCAATTCGCACACACTTCATCCTCTTCTACCTTGTATTAGCAGTAGCAGACCTTGAGGGCAGGGATTTGAAGGACAGGGCAGCAGCTTTACAAAACCATTTCCCAGAGCCCTCGTTAGCCCCAAACAGGCAACGACTGTCAGTTAAACACAAAACAACAAACAGGGCACACGGGTTTTGCAAGCTGAGCCAGTGCAAATTGGCAAGAAATAGCTGTGCACGTGACACAGCCCACGCCAGGGCACAGAATTAAAGGGAAGGAGAACTTCAGGAAATGTATTCAGACACCCAGGCGATCACGCCAGAGATGAATAAGAGCAAAGGAAGGGAACCAGTGGGAGCTGGAGGAGGAGCGGGTGAGCCATGCTCACACCACCCCGCGCAGCACATGTGGGCGTCCAGGGCAGAATCATGAACTGGTGAAAACGGACATTGGATTGACAAACCCACTGCTGCTCTGATGACTGCTGCCCAGCAAACAGCCGCTCACCGAAAACATCTGAGCAATGTGCAATGGGGATTTGTACTGGGACGAGGCCATGGCCAAGTGCCCCAGCATGGGGAAAGATGGGTCCCCGACACAGTTTGGGGTACTCTCCACGTGCCACGTGAAAGCCAAATGAGTCACCACCAGTCAGAGCGCTCAATTAGCACAAGCTCACAAGACACAGAGAGAATTGTCTCAAGTGGATCTCCCCAGACACCGTTCCCAGCACTGGTGCCTTCAACTAAAAGGAGTCTCACTCCAGGCAAAGGCCACTGACAGGGTTGTTCCAGATTTAGCAAATGCTGATTTCCGTACTCAGCCACATAGTTCCCCTTGCAGGCAAGGGCCATATGGACAAACACCTCCCTTCACCAACACATGCTAAGGAAAGGAGACCACCAGGGAGTTACACAATGTATTCATTACCTTTCATCCCACTTAGGCCAATAATTCCACAATTTTACAGTAAGCAATACAGGGAATCGCATATACGTGTTGCTTATGTACCCTGGGCATCCCCAGATGTCTGCTCGGCCAAAGATTAAGGTGCTTGATTTTCTCACAGTCCAAAGTCCATGCTGTGAACTCAGACCATCAGAAAGACGGCACCGGTGGTATTCTGCTTCTGTTGGGGATGCTGGCATTTTAATGCAGTTTAAAAATGCACATTGCTGTTCCCAGCTCCTCCTGCACTCTTCATACCTCCACCTCACTGCATTTTCCCCTGGTCATTTTAGCACATCCCCATATATCCCTTTCTCTTCCTCCCCAAACTGCCTTTATTGGATCCTGCTTTGTATTTGGGGCAAAACACATCTCTTTTCCTGCCTGAGAATAGCCAGAAAAATAAACCCTGAGCAGGCAATAAATTTGCCTTTAAAAGTATGAAAGTACTACCCTGGGACAGCTCTATTTTCTGCAGTATGTCAGTATCTAAACAATAAGCATGTTTGCTTATTTTTCTAAGCCCTTTGCTCACTTGCAAGCCTTTGAAGGCCAGGCTGAGCGAACAGCTCAGATGGGCCAAATATCCAGTGCCAGAATGGCTCTGAAGTAGCACAGCCTACAAGGACAAGAAATAGGTGGGTGAGTGGTGGAACTGGTTAAGGAGAAGATCAGGAGGTCTGACTGTGCTGCAGCTTTCCAAAATACACAGCATGTATTTATTAAGCGAACATTAAGGGACCAGCACCTGCTCCAGGAGAAAAGACTATTTTTTCTAAGGTCCCAGAGCTCATAAACTAAAAAATTCCATCGATGTCATTTCTTTTTCCCCCGTCTCCTCCCTTTCCTTCCCTGCCCATTCATGTAAGCAGAGTTTTGACAAAATTACGACTAAAGATTCAGGCACCTGGCTGCGATTGCTGAAACTTCGCTCTCCACGTTAATTTGCAAAAGGCATTTCCAGACTGCAGAGTGCCATCTAGACGAAGGAAGGGGGATTTGCTGCGACTCAGCCAGATGGAGGTAATAAATCCTTCGGGGATGCATCACAGAATGCCTACGAGATGCTTTGCAGAACAGCTCTTTTCAGACTGCAGATGTTTTGTGGCAATTTTTTTTTAAGTACTAAAATCCTCCTGTGGCTGAATGAGCAATGCTCTCAAATGGCTCGTGGGATGAGACGAGAGCCCTTTTAGTTTAGCATTTGAATATTTATGCATTCTTATAGAGAAACATTTTAGGTCGTTATTTTTTTCAGGCTTTTTAAGGGCTCACCTGGTTCAGATGCACACGGGAATCTGGACAATGTTGAGGCTGAGTTTCCAGGCAGACCCTCATTAAGAGACACATGTGGAGGGGCACAACCGGACCTGAATGAGGTCCTGCACGTAAATTAATGAATTTTTTACATACGTGCAAATATTTGCCTATGGGGAGGTATTAGAAGGCATAGGCTCTACAAGCTGTTTAAGACAGGTTAAAAATCTTGCCTATATTGTCAGTGGAAAAAAATTAATCCAAAATAGCTATAGAGATGCGGTGGGCAGCAGTTGCTGCAGCAAAGGGGGGCTGCTCCAAGAGACGGTGCTCCCACAGACCTGCCGAGCAACAGTAAGGAACCGAACATGTACAGCTAACTTCTGTTCTCCTCTGCCAGGAAACTAACCATGTACTTACAGACTATGCATCTTTGCTTCTGTAAAAAGTAGTAAGGAAAGCGCAGGAAAATCTCTCCTAGCTTTGTACGTTTCCCTTTCAGCGAGCTGTGCGTGAGGGCAGATCACTGAAGATGCCGACAAGCCAGCGGCTCCGGAGCCCTTCAAGAACAACCCTGGAAATGCAGTGACCTCCTAAACACCCTTGTGTAAGACCCAGACGTGTCTTCACTGCCTCGGAAAGGTCATCGAGGAGGGTGAAATCCCCATGGACCTGCTCAGGGCAGGTCCTGCTGTCCCATCACCTTTGTTACATCCAGCATGGAAACCAGCCCCCTGCACCTCGCTGGCTCCCCTCGCCCCAGCTCCCCTCCTCACAAGATAACCTCTGGTTTAAGGAAAAATTCAGCTGAAGGCAGAGCCGGGGAGACAGCAAGCAGCACGAATGTGAATCGCCTTTCCCCTGGGCCTATGTCAAAACCCAACCCGAGAAATTCATCATTTAAACTAAGCAGCACTGAAATAGCCAAACGACACCTCGTGTCAGGAGTCCGTATCTGGAGACAGGCTGCAGCAGCACAAAGCTGCCCTCCAGAAGCACAATCACATCTTTGGGAGTTATAAAACAATGCACTAGCACAGCAATGCAATAAATAACAGAACCCGGTGAATAATGCAAATAAAACTTTTTCCCTTCCTATTTTTCATGTTTGTAAATATATTTCCTCCCGTTGCAGTCGGGCCCTTTCTGCTTTGCCTTTCACAAACCTTCGCGCAGAGCAGAGACAAATTGCAAAGGGGCTGGAGAGGGAAACCAAGAGGCTGCTGCCACCCGTGCCTCGTCCCCCCTTCCCTCTGCCATGCTCTGACGGGACCAGGAAGCTGGGGGCTGGATTTAGATCAGGCAGGGAGGCTCTCCCAGCCTGTAATTATGCCAACAGCTTCACAAGAGCTTTACTTTGGGTCTAATTAAAACTTCTTAAGAGCTGAAAACAAACAGAACTTGGTTCTTTCTGACACAACAGACCATTTACATGTGCAAAGCAAAAAGATCAAAACAAAAAAGAATGGAAACTAAGAAAAAAAAAAAAGAGGTCTGTGCCCAGCATTTTGACCCAGGGTGGGGAGTCCTTCACCAGCATCACCCTCAGAGATGGTGGGATGCGGCTGGAGGGACGGAGCCTGACCCAGCGCTGCACACCCACTGCTTAGGGGCCACTTGCTAATTGCTCCCCAGCACACTGCTGGTTAATGGGTGAAGCAGGAGGGAAATTCAGCATTTCATAGTTTCTGACAGCCAAGAAACAGGGGCAGGTGGAGAGGCAGCACATACTGGCTCTCGGGATGAAGGGCTGCACACTTTTACAGCTGCACGAGAGACTGCAACAACCTGAGCTTCCCTTGGACAACATGAACGTCACCTTAGTTTGTGTATTGAATACCTAATGGAGGTGTAGAAAAAGGACACTAAATCAGAGTTTTTAAACACACTCACAAGAGCTGTACCAGCCACCAGCAGATGAACTCGCCCATGATAAATGAAAAGGGGCAGGGTCCCACCCAGTGCAAGCGTGTACACAGCAATTTAGCCCCAACGTTTTGATTTCCCTTTCTCCAGAGACAGACAATAAATGCAGTTCAGTCACTCTTTTCATAGGCTCTCGTCTCATATTAAGAGTGTAAGATGACGATGGTGTGCGCGGAGATGCAGTAAATCGGGGCGCTGAGCCCAGCAGAGCTCTGGAGTGCCAGTGCCCTCTCCTGTTCAGCACACACCAGCATCCCTGCTCGGTCCGCAGCACGCTGCGTGCCTTCGGAGCTGGTGGGAAATATTCCCAGACACAGCCTGGCATCCTGCTACCGACTAATAAAAAATGGTATTTATAAAGTTAAGGGAAACTGCAGAACTTACTTGGACACTGCGTCCTCTTCACTGCAGTCCAGAAAAGTTATCATCACTTGCATCGGGCCGTTTAGGAAGAAATAATCCTCAAACTATCTCATTCCATTAAGTTCAGCAGCCTTGGATCTTCTTTCTAGCACACATCTTCAGTGACATTCAGTTGTCCTTTCTGTGGCTGTAACTCGAACTCCAGCCGCTGCCAAATGTATTCGCAAAGTCGCAGAGGAGGAAACCAAAGCCAAAGGGAGTCATTAGCAGGTCTGACGTTGGGGAAGTTCGTGCTCCCGTTATACCTGGACTGTTTTTCCAGACTTTTCACACCATCACTTAATTATGACAGCACAGACTTATCCTCATTTGACTGCAGTACCAAAAGCAGTGGTGATGCTACAAAGTGTTTTCTAACAACTCTTTTTTCAGGTACCCCGAGGATTTCTGAAGGAGAGCTCTGACGAATTTGCTTTCTGGTCTAGTATTGTTATCCATCCTAAAGCAGATGAAGGAATCAAAAGAATGAGCAGCAAACCTTTTCCCTGTTGCAAGACAGGAATATTCCCAAGCACAAGGTCCCTCAGGTGCCTTAGGATGGGCAAAATATCAGATCAAAGTAAAAAAAAAACAAAAACAAAAACAAACAGAATTGTTACTGATATGTCAACAAACAGAAGGAACTTTCTTTCCTTCCTCTGAATCACCACTGCCTGCAGTCATGCTGTAATGTGGAAACTTCAGTCACCGGGCTATTACAGTGAAGGTTCCCAACTCTCATGTTAGGGGAGAACTGCTTGAAACCGTGACACTTAATGGCGCAAAACTAAGACAAAAAGAACCCAAAGCTCCCCAAAATGAACTCAGCTGAGCAAGTGCTCTGTCAAGTGCACTGCAAGACAAGCAGTGAGGACACTCCTATCAAGGAGGGTTTTCTAGCTCCTGACCTGCACTCGTATCCTCAGCAATTACCACTTCTCTCATATCACCTCAGTGCCACAATGCTCATACAACTTCTATTTCTGCAATGGCCAGGGTCACCCAACAGCTAAGGACGGAGCGGGGGGAAATACAAAACTGCTGCCAGGTCATTGACTATTCATCTAAGGGGAGAAACACAGAGACTGCCTCATCTCTACAGAGCACACACTTTGCCAGGCTGATGAAGACAACCCCAATAAGCTGAAAACAGACAGCAAAAAAACACACAAGTTAAGCGGTGTAAGAACATGTTTAGCAATTTTCAGCTTTAGGAAGCTTGCAAGCAGGCTTGTGTATGAAAAAGGATCTTCTTGAGTCGCTACTGGGCAGAGCAGGGCTTTGGTGACACCACTGCCACCAGTGCCATGGGGAAATCGTCCCACAAGGACTCAGGGGTGGACGGTACCTCCTGGAAAAGTCAGGCTCTGCTCCTGGGGACACTGTGCCTTCTGAAACCTAAATTGCTCCAACTGGAGCAGTACCAGTTTGACCAGTTAAAACCCAGGGCTCAGGTGAGCTGGCAGACACAGTTCACCCTGTACAGTGGCTCTCGTGCCACTCCTGCAGTTTCAGAGTTACTCTCACCCTCACCAGCAACGGACGACGAGCGCAGAGCCTGATTACTGATGGGCAACCTGACACGACATATTATTCCTTATATTTCTCCTATGCTGTTCTCCAAGTAAAATTAACAGAGTCAGCCAAAATTTCATACTGAAATATTACCTAGTATGTTGGTAGCAATATATTTATATAGTCTCCCTTGCTTTAAAAGCTGTAGTAACCTGTATAATAGCTTAAATTAACTCTGCTTTGTGTTTTGCCAGTCAGAAACAACAAATACAGCTGCTCTGTTATCAGCTGCCAAGTTTCCTGCCAATATCTCTCTATAAACCTATTTGCTGGCAGCTCCTTCTGGGAGCAGAGACCTGGTGTGGGCTTCACAGGGGTCACACGCTCCAGCACAGACATTGCTATAGGGCACGGAGAAGCGAGGCCACACCGGAGCCACGGTCACAGGGGTAACACTGAAGAGCCCTGGTCCAGCCACAGAGCAAAGCGCATAGCACAGAGCAAGGATGCAAGGGCCTCGGACAGCAACACCCAGGAGTTACCCACAGCTTTCACAGGCAGATTTTGAAATCTCTAATTTTTTTTTTTTCTGCTACTCAAATCCATGAAAGAAAACTAATTTGTCCCAGTTTCAATGCCTACATGAAAAATATCAGTATACCAGGGCTTTTCCAATGACAAATTTTGGTTTTCGTCAGTTTTTCACATAACATATATTCACCCAGCACTAGTCAGGACCAGATCTGGAATTCGCTGAAAGCCAGTTGGGAAATAGGGAGGTTTATCCAAGAACACTTTTGGAGCTCTTAGGAAACAGGAGAGATGTTCCACCAAAATAAACCTAAGTTTAGAAGATACTAAAGATGTTTCTATACCATAAGCTGTGTTGGTTGGAGCCTAAAACGAGTCACATGCAATGACTTGTGCCTGTAACTCCAAACGCCCAGTAGCCCTACAACAACACTTTTTGGAAAAGCCCAGTGGACTTCCATATTCCCCGTCTGTGGATGCCAGGCAGATGTGCAAGCAGGAAATTATGTTTCTGAGAAAATCAGTTCCAAAGTAAAATATGAAGGGAAATCCATACATCCAGGAGGCTACCTGTATTGAAGTGCATCTTCATCAGATCAGAGAAATCAACTCCTTTATATCAAAAACACCACATTTGGGGTTTTCTCGCCTGAAACAGCAGCAGCTGAACTGGGATCTTCCTCGAGCTGGTTCATGTGCTGTGTGTAGCGTGGGTATTCCCTATGGCGTACCAGCCAGGGCATAACCCAGGCAAGGATGGAGAAATCCATTCAGGAGGTGATGTGGACCATGCAAACAGATGTTGAAGGTGGGCACATCCCCCGCAGCTGAGGTCCCCGCTGCAGCTCAACATCAGCCAGTGCAAAGAAAACCCAGAGCACTGCTGTCGGGGTCTGCTGCAAATCCACCCCACGACCCTCCTCCTTTAAGCCCTGCGTGGGTGCTAAGGGAGGCTGCTGAGGGTTTCCTTCTCTGTAGGACATAAATATTATTTAATCAATCACTTTAAAGCCATTTATGGCACAAAAAGTCTCTGCTGAAATTTCTAGTTGCAGCTGATGCCTATGCCTAACAGGCTGCTTTTCTCTACGAAATCACTGCTGACACTCAGTGTTTTCCTTTCACCTGCCCTGTGAAGAACATCATTTCCAGCCACTTTTGAGGTTCATGTGCTCAGGGCAGCTTTAGGTAATAATTACCCCAGTGAAATGGCATCCACACTTAGCTCGGGAGAGGGGCTTGCTGTGGTACGGCATCACCACCGCAGGGACACCACCACCCTTCGTGATTCAGGGAGCCTCCTAGAGAAGCATTTGCTTTTTCTATTGTTTATGACCAAAAAGCATCACTTCAAGGTATAATATATATTAAATGTATAAAGATACAATGAATAAATACTTTCTTGTGGTAACTAAAAATGCATTCATACCAGCACTGCCAGCCTTTCAGTATCTGAAATCTCTAAAGTACCTAAAAGTAGGAAGCGTTTAATAGCACTCTGTGTAACTGATGGATTTCAGCCCATCTGTAACACTTAAACTTAACAGTTATCTCAGATAGCTACATCCACATTACAAATAAGAAAAAGGTCAAGTTCAAAGCACACCAAAATCAATACAGCTTTAAGTGGATTCATTTGAGATGAATCTAAAAAACCAACACATTAAAAAGCACCAGCTAGACACTTTTCTAGGAACTGAATCACCTACCTACCAGCACCACAGGGCTCCAAAGTGTTTCACAGAGGGGGAAAATGTCCAACAAAAAGCCTTAAAAATGGAAGAAGCCCTCAAGGCTGTGACAATGCATGAGTTCTGCCATGTACTGCCAAAGGCAAGGGGAAAAGTGGGGGCTACCCAAAAGAAAATTCAGGAAACTACCACCTGAAGGGCTGTTTGGTGTGTAGGCTTCTCTGCTTTCTTTCAGAGGGAAGAATATTTTCTTTCAACTTCATATAATTCTAAAAACACAAAACAAACATCAGTGTAGCAAGTCTGATATTAGTAAATACTCATATTTACTAATATTTATTGATTGTAAGTAAAGAGCGAGACCCAAAGTCTTGGTGTAAAACCACATAGCTCTAAATCTGACCCACCACATGCAGTGTTACAAGCAACAGCTGTGTTCCCTCCAATATTATTTTGCAGGTTTTAAATCATGCCTCCACTGCTGAGCATACATTGAGGTTTGATCGACCCAACGCTTATACCAAAAGAGCAACCAAAAGGTTGTAGCATCTGTATACAGGACTGATTTGTAGGAAATGGGGAGAAGGGAAAGTTTGCTGCATGGCTTAATAACTTTATAAGGCTTCCCACAAGAACATGTAAAACCATTTCAAATGTGATATAGCTTTTAAAATCTGATCCCTAGTTCATTTTACAGCCAGAGCACATAAAAATATGTGAGTCTCTGCTCTAAGTCGCTAAAATTCATCAGAATCAATGGGGAACCTGGAACCAAGTGAAACTCCCATCCAGATGAAAAATCACTAATTCCTGCTCACCCTTTGGTGGACTTCATCTCAACACTGTATGTACTATAGACTATATAGATCATTTCAACGCAGACTTACTTAAAACAATGCAAAAATCAGAGGATGTGAGGAACGGGGAGAGTGACAGAAAACGTGAGGTATTGCTGAGTAAGGGCAGAGCACGGAGGTACTACCAGGAGGATGGGATTTGTAAGAACAGGATGCAGATCCTCAGCAAACTGCACTGCCTTAGTTTTATTGCCATGAACAGTTAAAAGTAAAATACAATTTAAAAATACACTCTCCTCTTTAAGGCTGTCATATCTCCTGTTCCAAAGCACACGTGCTTTTGCAGAGGCTATTCCTTCAGTCAGGAAGGTCACAGTAACACAGCCGTGGAAGAATTGCAGCAGGTATTGATCTGGACTGTTAAGTGCCTGGTTCATCTATACCGATGGACGGCGAAACAGCCCTGGCAGCCCCTCTTCATCTGCCTCTGACTGGGACAGCCAGCTAGGAGAAAATTAAGACTGTATGTAAAGTCATTTAACCAGGAATTTGAAGTCAGGGTAAAATACCAGCTGGATTTGCTGAGGTCTTTAACTCATATACCAAGGTAAGCTTAGGGCAAACTCGTGCGGCTTCAGTACACTCAGGCAGGCTTAATCTTAATGCGGAGAAGTGAGAGGCCGTTTGCTGGGCTTCACAAATACGAAGTCTGTGGAAAGTAGTCTGTAAAATGGAATTTCAGTTACACCTGAGCTGGAACTACAAAAAACAATTTCCCTTTTCTTTGAAGTCCTTGATGTGGGGTCAGAGCCATCAGTGCAGGTTTCAAGCTCGGGGTTAATTTCTGTCTGAACCAAACATCTGCTCCCTAATCATGCCCCGCAGCCTAGGCAGAAACCAGCCCGCAGCCCAGCCTTGGCTCACACTTTCTCTAAGCATGTGTAAAAACTCCTTGGATCCACAGAAAAGGACTGTTTAACATAAAAGCAAAGCAAAGAATACAATGAGGTGCACAAGCCTGTCCCCGGAGCCGCTCAGCAGCGTTTTGCAGAGGCAGAGCATAGGCCATGAGAAAGGCCTGCTCTGCAGAGAGCCCTGAGTCCGTGGCCGAAACAAGAGTGATCTCTGACCTCTGCCACAAAACCTGACAAGCCACACAGGTGCTCAGAAACAAGCAAACAACTTACATGCCCAGCCACGTGCAAAAGCTGACTTGAGATCAGGGCTAACCTTGGTGGGACAACGCGCCTACACCCAACAGAGGCAGCGACGGTGTGGCCTGCGGGACGCAGAGCTCACAGCAAAGCCAGAAACCAATTCCCCACCTCCCCAAGACCACGCGAACACCCAAGCCACAATACAACGCAATATTTTATACAGCTTTTTCCTGGGAATAATATATTGTATTAACACACTTAGCCTCCAAGTGCTGCTCTGCCCCAGCAGCTGCGGCGGGCTCTGCTCTGGCTGCCCATAACCCTTCCCCAGTGCTGCTCAGGAGCAAAACACTGGAAAACACTGTGGAAAGTATTTTGGGGACATGGACGGTCCCGTCTGCAGTGAAGCCCTCACACGCTCTCGCCCTAGATGGCAGCAGCAGCCCAGGAACAGGCCAGCAGCCCTGCTGTGCCGGGAGGAACCTGCTCTTGGCCTTCACCTCGGCTCGGTTGGAAGGCCTCCATCTAAAAAAAAAAATGTTCTGGAAGCCTGAATAAAAGGCGCATGGTGCGAGCGCCAAAGCGTTTTGGAGGTTGGGCAATGAGGTGCCTGGCAGCGGCGCAGGCCGCAGGGACGTTGGGTACGAAGCCGGGTCTGCCAGGGCAGCCTGCAAAGAGCACAGGGACAGTCGGCACATCTCTGTTACCGACACAATAATGGCATAAACCTGCTGTAAAGGTATCACCTTTGCGTAACCAGGAGGGCTGAACCGCCGGGTAGAGATGGCAGCCTCCTGGTCCATTTCGCCGTGTGATCATTTCCAAGTCATGCCCATGCCTTAAAATCATTTCACTTGTTTCAGTACTGGTACCTCTTGTCCAGCTCCCCTGATTTTTTCTTGATACCCGCACAACACGGAAGCTGCAGCCGAGGACTGCGGAGCAGGCCCCGGCACGGGGTGTGCATGAGAAGATGGCTGCGGGGGGGACAGTGCTGGCCAACAGAACCCACAGAGACGTTCCCCTTACACCCACCCAACACCCCGCGGGGACTTTTCCAGGCCCTGCGTGGCAGTGGATGAAGCCAGGTGCCGTTCCACGCTGGCACGCGGGACAGGCACCGCACGGGCACTCGCTTCGCTGCGGGGGGTTTGTCAGAGCTTCAAACAGCCCAGGGAAGTCAGCTCATACCAGAGCCCTGTGCAAACCCCAGCGCACGATGGAGAGACAAAGATAGAAAGGTTCCCACGTCACTTACCTGCCAGGGTCACACTCCTGCCAGCCAGCAGCATCAGCGAACGCTGTGGGCAAGGCGAGGATCCCAAGACCAAACGTGGGGCCAAGAGGCACACCCTGCCCTCCTGAAGAGAGACAGGCAGAGGCAGTGCTGGCAGGGACACCTCAGTGTCCCCACAGACATCCACAGTGAAAAGTGATGTAGCAACGAAACACTGCACTGTGCTGTCTTCTCCATACCTCCCACACGAGGAGGCTCTTCCGATACAGGACAAGGAGGAAGAAGATGCCTGCTAACTCATATCAGACATTTCTTCTCTCCCTGCCTGTGCTTGCACTACCTTCTGCTCTCCAGCTTCACCTGCAAACCCTGCCCTACCCTAAGGTATCGCAGTCACGGCTGCGGTGAACTCCTGGGAGTGAATTTCCCCAGACCCGAGGCCATGTAGAAGAAAAGCGCACATTCTATTCCACCCCTCATTTTGAAGGAGCATTAATATTTCAGTGTCAATGAATATTGACTTTCCTTTTCCAGCAGCATTTCTTGATCACATCCTGTACGGAAACAAACTTCACAGAAAAAAAGAGACAGCAAATAGGTCGTTTAATTTGCAATGTATTAGCTGGGCTGGGCAGTGCCGCAGGTTGTATCAGATCCCCTTGGAAGCACCTTGGCCATCTTGTCACCCATTTCATGGCTGAGAAGAGTTAACTTTGGGCTAGATATGCAAGAGTATAATAAAGTTATGGTTATGGAGAGTACACCAATGCTACTGATACATTTCAGAGTTTAAATATAGGAAATACACAGGATTAACAAAAAGTGACAGTTTCAGCACCAAGGGCCTGCAAAGTTGCCTTCAGCCACTGAGAAAGCAGGAAAGCAGGCTGTCAAGATACGTTCTGTTCTTCACAAAGGACAGATGACAGCACACTGCTCTTCTGAGGATACAAATACAGCTAGGAAATTCAAGATTTTGTGTTCCACAGTTCTGTTCATCTGATGATCTTCGAGTTCATCAGCTAAAAAAAGCACCGATTCCTCAGCAGTCCCACTAGCAGGCAAAAGACTTGCTGGGAAGTAGACCCATCCGGTGAAGGGCACAGACCCTGCTGTCACGCAGGACAGCACAGCCATTGGCACAACCTGCTGAATGCCACATTCCCAAAGGAAATCTGGGCTAGAACACGAGCAGCAACACTCCTCCAGAGCTCGGGAGAGCCAGGACTCCTTCCCCACACCTTGGGCTGCCCATGGCAACTTGTCTTTTCTCTGCCAGCTAATAGCGGGTACTCATGCTGCTGTTTTAAAACATTATCTAGGCAGTAGCCGGATCACTGCCACATTACAGGTATGCACTGGGGTGAGGCTCCCGAAAAAACAGGGGCTCCCCCACCACTATGTGGGATTTACAGGGCACATCATCTCTGCATTGGATTTTCTCCTCCTCGTCTCTAGTTGCATGCTGTAAACATCAGTGAGCTGCAGTCTGTCCATCGCTGGGAGGTTCATCCCTCTTCTTCCCTGCCGCCAACCGGCTGCGAGGCTGCGCCGGGGGAAGGAGCTCCTCTGGTTCACACTCCCAAGCAGTGGAAATGGGCACAGCTCCATAAAGCAGCTGAAGATCTGGCTCCACTTGACAGCAGTTTTATCTGAGATCATGATGAGCTTGACTAGAGGGTGCCAGCTGGATTGCTCTGGGGGACCGTATTTATAGATAACACTTGAAAGGACAAGTTCAAGGTGATGGCATATTCCTTTGAGAGTTCCTTATTCATACGCACCCGAGCACTTGCCAGGCAGGTTGGAGAGACAGAGGATAATGCAAAGAACCAGAAGCTTTCTTCTCGAGGCACCCAACAGGAGCACAGCTGCCACTTTGCCCCGCATCACAGGCCACGGACAGCCAACACCTGATCTGCAACGTGGCTACACAGTCTTCAGGCCAAAACTTCATTTTCATGGTCAGAGCAGTACTTTTTTTTTTTTCCTCAAAGCAACAAGATGCTTGGTGCAGTAACAGCGTATCAGTACTTTTTAGAGCTGTCATGCTTCTGCCTCCCAGCACAGCACTTGACTCTGGATGTTTTGCTTTACAAAGAACATTTCAAAATCATTGGCAAGAGTCACTCGAGGGATTATTTTTGCTTGCTGGATGACTGTTTTCAAAGGGGTAAAGGGACTGGGCACGGCAGTTAAAATAATCCCAAGGGCTCTCTGCATTGTTTTAAAGCTTTTAGAAACTCAGAGATACTTTAAAGCATCAGCATCACCCCCAAGAAATCCCCTGTGATAGAAACTGAGATGCCTCCACTGAGCCTAAACCATGTACCAAACTATGGTGTAAAAAAAAGATACTTCTCCATAATAGTGCATCATGCCTTTATTCAGGATCTTAAGCCACTTGTTTTATGTAGCTCTAAGTAATACAGCACATTGGCAGTTGTAAAAACGATTTTTTGAAGTCACCCAAGCCATCAGTTAGCCACTACAGTCAATGCTGAAACAGGGACAGCAGGAATACAAAGGTACTCCAGTCTAAGCTTAGAGTTATTGTAGTTGAGGACTATGACAGCTGATGGGCAAGTTCACGTCACCTCCCCATGCCCTTGTACCACCTCTTGCCCATCACTTATTCCTTACATTCTTCAAGACCATCTCCTGCTGACCATCTATACAGAGTCCAGGGCTCTCAGCAGGGCCTTCTAGCTCCATGTTAATGCAACTACCGCAAGGACTTAGGGATTGACCTAGAGCACTGCACCGGGCAAGGTTATGGTTGTGCAGGTTGTGGGAATCTGCCTTTAGCTTTGTCATCTCTGTTCAGAACAGCTGTGGCAAAATAGCTGCACAAGGGGGACAAAAGAGTTGACAGTATTCTCTCAAATTCACACGCACAAGTGAACGATGGGATGGAAAGTCAGTCTCATTTGAAAGCTGCTTGGTCAACTGATAGGACAACTTGGTGGGTTACTCGCCAGCAGTGCTGGGAACCTCACACACCTTTACCTCTATATAAAGGCGTACAATTAATGAAACATAACTGCAGAACTTGGGGTGATCAAATCTAAGGATACCCATTTACTCCAAGTGGTATCAGATCATCTTCTGACACACAGCCAGGTACCTAAGCCACCCACCCTTCTCAGGTCTGCCCCCATTTCTGGCACGCCCCAGTGACACCCCTGATCTGTACAGCCCACCTTCCACAGATGCAAGAAACTGCTCGCTCTGTTAAAAAGTATTGTCATAACGATATCATAACCTGGGCACCCACCTATTAAAAAAAAAAAAAAAAAAAAAAAAGAAAAACCCGACTGCAGTATGCATTTGCAAGAGCCTGTGGCCAACAGGCAGCAGCTAGCTTCCTCCCAAGCTGGAATATTTGATATACATTCAATATTATTTTTCACATTTGCCACCAGTTTCTGTTGTGAGTTTGAAGTATCCTTGAAAGGAAGGATGCTTAGCTGGGACCTGCTGCTTTAGTCTCAGTGGAATATGCAGATGTCTATTTCAGGAAGTAAAATATTGAAGTAATGCAGTTCCAGGCAGTTCAGTTCATCGCAAACAAACTCAGGCGCTGGAACAGCTTCAAAAATCTGCATTTCTGGAGATCTTACACTGGAGCAGAATAACTCTAATCCAGGTTCTACTTTTCAGGCAATACCCCAGGTTTATGAAAACCATTTTCAAGTCGCCATTAGTCCACCTGATGCTTTTCTGAATCTTCAGCACAGATGGTGTCCAGTAAGTGGAAAGTTTTAGACCTTTATAACTGATATGATTTTACCATTTGTCTCCAATAAGTCGTACGAGAAACGGACATAACGACAATTAGAGCTTTATCCGATTATACATCTAATCTGCATTGACAGCTTCACTTTTCTACCCTGTTTCCCCTGTATCAGATCACATCAAAATGTACATCAGCAGAAGTTAACAGACAGAAGGTTTCACTCCAAATTTCACAGTATCACTTACCAGTCTGCCAGAATATTAATGAGGAGGGGCTTTGGCCTTAATACAGAAGCACTTAGCTACTCCTAATTGGAGTTTCACCTCTTAGAAAATGGCATTTTTATGACTTACCAAAACCAAGCTCCAGCAGAGGCTTTCCTGTCCTTTGGAGGTGGTTTCCATCAGCTCAGCGGACGATGTAGTGCAAACATTCCACCAAAGCAGCAGCTTCACAGTTCAGCGCGAATCAACTCCGTTACTTCAAAGCCCATGAAACACGTGACAGAGGCAAGACATTCCAGTAGACAATTTGGGGACCAGTTTCTACTTTGCAGGGTTGCATATCCTGAGGAGATTATGGAGTAGCAATTTTGACAGAACAACCTTTAAGTTTCCAGAGGAGTATGTGCCTCATAGGAAAGGAAAATTCATCCATTCTTATGTTATTTCAGTGGTCAGTTGTTATCTGAGCAGCAGGTGTTACTTGGCAGCAAGGACACCAGTGCCTTTTACCCCTCTCACGGATAAAACTGCATCAAGGACAATACATAGTGAGCCCTTGACTAATTCAGGTGGAAAAGGGAGCCCAAGAGGTTACCTGGTGCAACCCCTACTCAAAGCAGGTCGAAGAGCAGGATGCTCTGGGCTGTATTCGTTTGAGTCCTGAGTATCTCTGGGGTGGAGACCCCAGAGCTTGTGGGCAACCCAAGATCATGTGCATTTAAAAGAAACACCACGTGTATCATGTACTAACACTTACCAGAAGTATCTCGACGTTCAGACATGCTGCGTTTGGCTCAGGGAGATGGTCCTCATGTAAAAGAGGTTGGAATGGGCCACGGTCACAAACAGGATGAAGAAAACCAGATGCAGACATGGCTTGTGGGCCCATGCTTTAGGAAAGATCAAATCAACCTGAAAACAAACTCTGAAGGAACTCTCAGGCCTTCTTATGCTGAAACTATGACTAAAGACCCTGGTTACTGGGATTTAAATATGTTGAACACATTTCCCTGGAAAATTTCCATGTGGGAGAGAAGAATTGCCCATATTTTGGTAAACGTACCTAGGCCTAAGGAAATCTGAATTTTGGCAAGACCACACCCAAAGCTCTGTTACAGAGCAAGCAGAGGCAGACAAATCAGGCCATTTCCTTCAGGGGCTCACGATGGCTTGCCTGGCAGCTCATCACTTACACACATACATTAAGATGACACGCTAAGGCAGCTGAAGAATTATGCCAGTTCATAATCAGTTTTTAATAAATAATCCAAGACTCCAAATGAGTTGCACCACTGCACTGTCATCCGGCAGCACACAAGCCTCTGCAGCTACAATATTCAGAGCATCTTCAGCGGTTTATGACTCTGAAAATTACAATCACTTAAGTCAAAGACTTTAAAATTCATTTTAGCAGAGAAATGCATCTTCAGTGATTCGTGTTAATGACAACAGTATGTCCAGGGAGAGGAAAAAAGCCTGCCTACCATGGGAAATCACAGATGCTCTTCCACGGGAAGTCATTTTAAACATAGCCATGAAAGAACAGACTTAACTGTGTGAGCTTTTCCAGCAGAAAGGCTTAGAGATGAAAGAAATAATACAAACTCTGATTCCCTCAGCAAGATGAATAGTTGGATTATCAGCACGATATTCAATGCAAGTCTCTAGAAGATGGTCCACCTTAGCTGAGAAGTCCACTCGCCTCTAAGCACAATCCACACATTTCTTTTTGTTAGTGCTTTTAGTGAGAACGGGAAAACAGGTTTTTGAAAAACTTTTTTTGAAAACAGCGTTAGTTATCTTCTGTTGTGCTTTATGGAATAGACATAGGGCAGTATCACTGTTGTCATCTTGTGGCAAAACTCTCTCCTTAGAGCTTTAAAATTTTAATTATATTCGAAAAAGCACAGTAGGTATTTTTATAAAAAGTAGCTACAAGACTGGCCCAAAGTGTTCCAAAGATGCAAAGATTTTTGTGGTTTGAAAGTGGTCTAAAGAGCATTGATTTGTAGAGAGGCAATGCTATAGACAACTGGAGTTATTAACTGTATGAGATCAAGTAATTAGTTAAATAGGAGAACAAACTTTGTATTTGCTCCCCATCTTACTCTTGGTCTTGCATACTGCATTACAGATAAGAAAGACTCAAGGAATTCACTTCAAAACAAGAAAGCTAGGTGCAAACAGTTATCAATATAAACCCAAAAATATGTATTAACAAAACAACAACTGCTAACCTTGGGACTTTTCAGCATTGACTGTTCTGTGAGCAGAGGTACACATGGCTGGATGTGCAGGAGCTGGAGGCGACCCTATCAAAACTCCAGCAGAAACAGAACAAGATCCTTAGTTTAAATGCAAACGTTGTGTATCCTCTGCCTTGACGCTTTGTAAAAAGGACACTAAACGTACAAAATACCAGAAGAATTCTTGCAGCCCAAGTTTCAGAGCTGGAGAAGCACCAGGAGTTTCTCTGTGACAAAAATTCAAGATAGTGTTACACCGTGACAATCCAAACAAGGACCCCAGTACTCCCCTTCACACACAGCTTGCTGTTCTGTTACATGGCATCCAGAACCAACTTCACCTTTACACTTAAAGCAAAGTTGATACAAAAATGGTGAAATATTACAAAGCATGATTAAGAGTGGTCTTAGATGCTTAAGAGTGGTCTTAGATGCTATCTTAACAAGTTGATCAGTACTTTCTATACTGAAATTCAAGACTTTCTACAAACCATAGTGTATGCTCAATAGGCTCGTAGCAGATTCCAACAAGGTCACACTCTTGTGTGCTCCCCCACCACATCCCAGCTTAGCCAATAAAAATACATCCCTATGTACAGTCCTGGTGTTCAAAAACCCAGATAGCTGCTCTGACAGTCACGAGAGCAGCAGCATCACTGCTCAAAACAAAGTCACACAGGAAATTCTGGAATCTCATTACTGACTGAGAAACATTTTGCTTCCACGTCTCCCATAACAGCTAGCTAGGTGATGCTTCCATCCTACACAGAAGTGAATTTTGTTGGTTTATTCACTACTGCCCTTATAAGCTTGAGACACATTTAGTTTTCCTTTTGAAATGGTCTGAAAGGGGCCCAGCGAGAGAATGACAGCAGAAAGCACCAGTGTTGACGACAGAGGCATTTCATAAGCTCTCAGGGAAAGTTTACCAGCCTCAGACTATCCACAGGCCTTCCACGCACAGACAAGGAAAGTTTTAGACAGGCACAGTCACTGCCTTAAATAACCAGAGGATGTGCAAGGAGAGCACCCCAGGGCCTTGGGGCTACCCCAGCCAGCCCCACCTGGAGCAGGGACCTCAGTGCAACAAGTCAGCTGGGCATTCCTTGTTTCTGCCAAAGTATTACTAGCTCTAGGCTAACATTTGAAACATGCTGGTTTTTTAAGAAGTCACGTAAGAATACCTTCCAAATCCCCACTGGAACATTTCACTGGCTAGAAATGAAAAAATGTTAACATTAATTTAAAAAAGACATTTTAAACTTGAAAGCTCCTGTGAAATAAAGCTTTCCTTCGTAGTGAATTTCAAAGACCTGCTGATTCAGGAAGTGGAAAATAGTTAGCAGGTTTAGGGACACCCACATGAAGCAGAAAAAGCTGCTAATTAAAGCACCTAATTTCATTTAAGTCGAAAGAATCTTTTGCAAGAGATTGGGAAGCTCTACTACTGAAGTCAATACCACTTAACTTTCTAAAGAGGTTTTAAGCAACCATTTAAGATGCTTGTCCTAAGTACTAGTGATGTTAAACTCTGTAGAACATCTTGTACAAATGCAACAGTGCACCTCAATTCTTAATATCTTCATTAGTCCACAGAATACACAAAGGAAAGCCTATTAAGTGTCACTAGACTGAACAGCTACTACCTAATTGCATTCCTAAAGAAAAATCCTACTCTGCAGAACCAAATAAGCCTGTCACCTCACACTGACCGTGTCTTGTTTTGGGTTTACTGATGGACTGAATTTTTCAGAAACTTAAAAGAACTACAAAGCAGCCTGATTAGTTGTATTTATTTTTTTTTTATTAGGTTTAGTATGACTTAAGAGTTTCTATTACTCCAGCTGGGTAAACCACATTTGAGAGTAAGTTTAACTGCAGGACTTCAGTTTCAGCCAAAATCATTTTTGCATTACTTTATTGTAATATAGATTTAAATTTAACATTTAAAACTTACTTCATTAATAAGCAAGCCAAGCTCAGTAGCTTCAGTGCAGGATGTACTTTATGTAACTTGCCACACATTCATGTTAGATTTGATGTACACGGAGAAGAGACCGGTCAACTATACGATTCATAGGAGAAAGCAAAAGTAAGCACCATTTTTACCAAACTAAACAGTTCTCAATTCAGTGTTTCTTACAGAAAATCAACTCACTTCTGGCTCCAGGAGCTACAGTTTGACAGCTCTTGCCAGAATGTCAATTTTCTACACTGGCACAAGCAGTCTTCAAAGCAACAGGTACTGGACTTTTTTTTTTTTTTTTTTTAAAAGACAACCTGTTCTCCTTGTGTTTGCCAGGTGAATACATGCATTTTTGATCATTCTGGCAGAGGTTAACAAAGAGCAAACAACAGCTGGGGCCAAATGAAAAACAATCAAAAAGTTGCCAAATATTTAAGGTACAAGCAAAAAAACATTAATGTAACCAGTTTAATATCTAAGCCTGCTTTCTTTCAAAGAAAAATGGCACAGATTAAATAAAAAGCCAGATAAATTTAGTTTTAGTTGGTACTAGACTGAATCAATGCTTCAAAGCATTAACAGGATTTATTTCACTGCAAGGAAGGGGAGAAGTAATTTGGACAGGCTCTGTATATTTGGGCTAGACCAGGAATATTGTGACAGTTCAGTCCATGTAAGCAGAACTGATACCAATATGTTATCTTTACCATAGGTAACAGTAAAGTGTGTTAGAAGTTGCAGAGCATAAGCATCTTAGTTGTACAAGCCAGCTAATGAATAAACAAAAGAGCTGAAGAATGGTTCTCACGCATGTCCTTGCTGTTCAGGACTCCACATTTTTCTTCTGAAACAGAAAAATCCCTCTGCCAACAGCCTAATAAATACTAACAGATATATTCAGATACCATCTTCAAAATCTTTATTGAAAATGCAGCCTCCAAATAAAAACTAGCTTTATGCAGTATTAATATTTTACATAAGTCTTATGAATCGTAGTTAATAGCAGTAACTGAAATTAATGTATACTGAGTCTTCGGGTGATGTGCAAGTTCAGCTATGTGTGGGTTTTGAACAGTTCTTATCTTGCTTTGGACAGTTCTTACACTTGTCCCATAAATTACAGAACCTCTAGCTACAGTATTGTGCAACTGTTGACATCTTCAAGAGCTCTTCAATGTAAAGAAATTTGATGGAAGCACCACAAAGCAAGGAAATCACGCTCTTAGTAGAGCGCCTTGAATTCTGAGAATTTAACACAGCATTGCTGTCTTGCCTTGACTACAAAACACCAATGAGAGGACATCAGGGTAAAAAGGAGCAAACTACAGTGAAGTCTGCTTCAAACAGGGAAGATAATACAAAAGAGATCTGACTCTACAAGCACATAAGCAAAAGTCTTGAAGAGCTTTGTACTAACATGGAGCTCAAGGTGCCTTAACTTAGAACATCACAAGATTTTAGTATTGTGAATCTAGCAAAGCTGCAGTTCATCCAAGAATCAGCCTATACTTCCAGTTAAAGCATGCATACCACCTCACTAAACACCCCTTCCCATCTTGCAGGTTTGGAGCTCTTCATTTTCTTGTTCTTCCTGTATTATCCCTTTCCTCGGCAGAGATTTAGAGGCCTTAAAAGCCATAGCTCTCCACCAAAGCCTTGCTGCATCTACCTGTAAAAATAGTTAGGACACTCTTTGATACTGACACATATCCTCCCCCATTCAGAAATGGATTTGCAGCAGATCAGTCTTGATCTCTAATTCAGTTTTAGATTATGCTTAAGTTACGGCAGCCGGAGTTCAATCCTATGAATGTAAGCTCGACACAGAAAGAAAGCCATTTATCCTTTAATTCATCCTTATGGCATGTTTATCCAGAGCTTTATAGTCAACTTCCAGTTTTAAATTATTTTCTTAGCACTTGACAGAACCTGCATGTCACCCTCTCCTGAAGGAGATGGCATCACACAGAATCTTGTTTTAGTTAGTCCAAGTTTCCACATGTGACCAGAAGTCTTACTTGTTAGAACACACCCCTTTTCCAACTATTCCCCCTCATTCCCTCTCCTCCCACCCCTCCCCAGCAACGGGCAATTACTTCACAAGAAATGTAAAATGGGATACGGGTGTACACAAAACCTACCCTTCACTAATACTGAACAGAAAAGCCTATTTTCCAATTACAGGACATCTTTCTCTAAATTTAGGTCAGCACTGGTGCAGTCTGCACTGTGTGTGATTACCACAAGGATAATACCAATAAGTACATATATTTTCTCAAACTGACTTAAAAGCCTATGAAGTTAATTGGGAAAAAGTTTAATATTGCTACTTCAGAGCACTAAAACACACAAAGTGAACCCAATAAAGATCCTTGTATTGGTTCAATATTAACTGCATGACCGTCATAGCACCTCTTTACATTATCACACAATCACCAGAATTATCAACTGCTTTTAAAACTAAAAAGGGTACAGTCCAATATTTATAACTTGCACACTGTTACTATACAGAAACTAGGTGCATGGTACAGTGCTGCAAAAATGGAAGCCTGCAGTTTTGACAAAGATGCCAAGTCATGTTGTAGACAATTTCAGTCAAACTGGCAATACTGTTTAAGCAAATACTCAACACAGCAGGAAATAAAGGACAAAAAAAAAAAAAAAAAGGCATTCTATAACCAAATATCTGAAATTTCCTTTCCCTTTAATACAAGTAAGGTCACTTTTAGCCTTGGAACGGATACATGTTTGCCTATGATGATCTTGCTAACTACTACACAATATCTGATGTCCTCTGCTAAGAATATAGTTTAAGAAAGCTGCAGTTACAAGAGGCATCTAATGTAATATCTAAAATTTCCTTTATGGCATTTATTGAATTTGTCTTAATGAATATGGAAAGATGGCCTCATGTTTCCTTTTCAATAGTACTCTGAGGATCAAGTGGCTTTCAAGCAGCATGGTGGGTTTGAAATTTTTGCAGTTTAGATCATTCTGTTGCGTTTATGAGTTGGTGAGTCTGTAATGACATCGCCACACTGGGCTGAGGTACGCTTTCTAGTTCCACCATTGTCCAAGTGGAGTGCCATTTCTTCTGATATGAAAGTGTTCAAATCAACATCAAGCAGTCCGTTTCTCCTTCGACTAGCATTGGAGCCACTGCTCACGTGAGTGGGCGAGCCTGGGGTACTCGAGCGAACACTTATACTAGCCATTGCACCACTAAGACCTAGGGGAAAAAAAGAAAAAGTATTTAAGTCAAGCAGTAAAGAAAGTTTCCCATGTGTGGCAGAACGGATGACGCTTATCTGACTTCTAGTGACATGTTAAAGGTACTTCATCCTATTATTTGTAGCACACTTATTTGAAGTCCAGACCACAGCTTCCCAGCCTTTAGACCATATAAGAATCTAGCAATTACTGAAACTGTTGAAAATGAGCTTATACACCAGGTTGTACCAGCACACTATGGCAAATGCTAGCTCCATAAACATGACATGCTATTCAAAAATATGTGTACGTACTCAAGAGCAGACTATTTCAATATGAAGGCTTCACACTAGACCAATAGTTGCACAGAATGACAAGCCCCTACCAAGGGCTTTCCAGGTTGACTTGACTTGGGTCTTGTTTCAAACTCCACCACCTTCCTTCCCTCTCACTCCCTCAGTCACCATAGTTCTAAAGAAAACTGCAGTATGACAGCAGATCTCAGACAGGTCTACACACAGCTAGTGTTCAAATAAAAGCGTTATTTCATGGCTGCCACTATTAGCCAACACATTAGTTATTATCGGAATTCCCAAGAGCACTTACAAATAACAAATAAGCCAAGCAAGACCACATGACAATCCCCCAAAATTTGCTATTGACAGACATGATCCAAAACACTGTCACAGGTACCCTGCAATCACTTTGGTTTGTGTTCAGGTTGGTAATACGTTTAATTAAAACAGAAAGTTTATTTCTTGTATCTCTGAAAACAGCTAGAGCTACCAGAAACCTCAACTGGAAGATAAGTTCTAAAGCCATATGCAACAATGGCAGGTTGAGACAAGTCAGGATAAAGCAGGCCAACCAATTTCTCCATTGTCCATTACTGCTGAAAAACATTTAAAGCTTAGATCTTGTAGCAGCAGCACAGGATATACTTTTACAGATTGGGCATTATGCAATAACCAGTAGAAACAGCCACTAATCACTGATGCTATCTTAGAGCTCTTGCTTACAGCTCTAAGGGGTGTTCAACACAACTCAGAAGCATGGTTTCAAGTCTAATAGGGATCCTGCAGGTTTTATTAATAGTAAAAACACCTTTCATTCACAATGGCAAAAAGTATTTAAACAGTAGAAGCTGTTTTAGTGAAAAGATAATTCAGAAACAAGGTTCATTCCAGTACTCCTAGGATTAAGGTCAAGCTTAAATTCAAAACCATTATGAGAAGATGTTTGTATACATCTACCAAAGAATGTAAAGCAGCTAATTGGTGACATACATGTACAAGCAAAAAGCCAGCTCAGATACTGTAACTTGGATAAACCACCAATGTGCAAAATTTGGGCAGGTGACAAATCACTTCACAATTCAAAGACCACAACAAGTTTAATTTCAACTGGCATAACATACATTAGAAAAAAAACATTAATTCATCCTGTACATTTAAATTGGAAAAAAATTTGACAGTGCATAGAAAGTGACATTGTTTCAAATTCATTGCAGAGATTTCCCCCCACATCACTACTGCAAGCAAAATTGCTCTGAACGTAAGTTCAGTGTTATTTCCAATGACAGCCAACAATTTACACCACTTAGAAGTCATTTACTCTTATATTATAGAACCCATAACCAAATGACTAATATACTAATTCAGTTTTATCATGACATCTTTTCATTATGTCTAATGCCCAAGTAAGGAGAGAAAAATTGTTTAATATAAGCCCCAAAACTAACCTGTGATATGAGAATACATTTTTTAGCATCACTCAAGAACTATGTTTTTAAGTAGAGCCTTTTCAAGTAACAAGCATTTTTTTAATTAGTAGATATATGTCAGAATTAAGAGATGCATATAATGTGCTGCAGCATATTCTAAAACAGACTGTCGAGGTTTGCAAGCAATGCCTCAAGCAGGCATTGACTTTCCAATATTTAGATAATACTGAATCCCTGTGCATTTAAATACACAAACAACCTTCAGCAGATAATTAAGAAGTCTTCAATCAAGCCTCATGTCAAAGGCAGGAAAGTAGTTTTGAATTAATTTCTACAGAGATAGGAGTACAAGGATATTGCATCACAACATGGAACTTCTAGTTGCACTTTAATCTTGCATCTCATACAGGTATTTAATACTGAACTAGTCGGTAACAGTCATTACTGAGTATGCTAACAGACTGAGTGACAATTTGGTATCAGTTACTGGCAGTTAACCAGATTACATAGCACTACACATCAATCCAAGAGCAGAACTGTCAAACAGAACATTTAGATCAGAGTTTAGGATTGGGTAATCAAGCTAACATGGAAGAGTCAAGGAAAATTCAAGGCACACACTGAAATATCAAGTTGCTATTTCATGGAAGCAACATGTTTGAAGACAATCAGCAATGCAATAGAAAATATTTATTTTCTGTTGACAGAGAAAGCCAGGATCTGAAACCAAACTGTGGTCCACAGTTCATTTTTTCTTGGAAAGTTGTTGTAATGCAAAGAGGAAATCTCAGAAAACCCATTTATTGTGAATTATTGAGTTTAAGTTTTCAGTGGACTCTGAGACCTCTTCCCAAAGCATTTAACCATTTAAAGCAGAGAGCAAGCAGTAATAAATACTAAGAAGTAGTAAGATATGACTCTTAGCAACACAATTTCACAACCTCAGATTTCTATATTGTGATTAACAAGACCTTATCACAAGCACATCAGTTTTCTCTGTACAACAGAGATTCAAACAGCTACCAAACTGTCTTCACTTCTTTCACAATCTCATGACCACCCCTGAAGCCTGCCACTGCTTTCTACAGAAGACATTTCCTTTTTTACAAGAGGCCTTTAAGTACACATGGCTCCTTCTCCCTTTTTAAACTTGAAAGGATTGAAGCGGAGAGCATACCTGAAATATTTTGCAGTACTTATTACATTCTCACTCCTGCCATATCTTTCAGTCAATTCATCAGCAATACAGTGTTCCATAGCCAGTAATTTCACAGAAAACTCTGCCCTTATCTGAAGTATATTATTACAGAATCACAGAATGTTAAGGATTGGAAGGGACCTTGAAAGATCATCTAGTCCAATCCCCCTGCCAGAGCAGGATTACCTAGACCATATCACACAGGAACGCATCCAGGCGGGTTTTGAATGTCTCCAGAGAAGGAGACTCCACAACCTCTCTGGGCAGCCTGTTCCAGTGTTCGGTCACCCTCACCGTAAAGAAGTTTTTCCTCACATTTATGCGGAACCTCCTGTGTTCCAGCTTGCACCCATTGCCCCTTGTCCTGTCAAGGGATGTCACTGAGAAGAGCCTGGCTCCATCCTCATGACACTTGCCCTTTACATATTTATAAACATTAATGAGGTCACCCCTCAGTCTCCTCTTCTCTAAGCTAAAGAGACCCAGCTCCCTCAGCCTCTCCTCATAAGGGAGATGTTCCACTCCCTTAATCATCTTCGTGGCTCTGCGCTGGACTCTTCTCTAGCAGTTCCCTGTCCTTCTTGAACTGAGGGGCCCAGAACTGGACACAATATTCCAGATGCGGCCTCACCAGGGCAGAGTAGAGGGGGAGGAGAACCTCTCTTGACTTGCTAACCACACCCCTTCTAATACACCCCAGGATGCCATTGGCCTTCTTGGCCACAAGGGCACATTGATGGCTCATGGTCATCCTGTTGACCACTAGGACCCCCAGGTCCCTTTCCCCTGCATTGCTCCCCAACAGGTCTGTCCCCAACTTGTACTGGTACACGGGGTTGTTCTTGCCCAGATGCAGGACTCTACACTTGCCCTTGTTATATTTCATTAAGTTTCTCCCCGCCCAACTCTCCAGCCTGTCTAAGTCCCTCTGAATGGCTGCGCAGCCTTCTGATGTGTCAGCCATTCCTCCCAGTTTGGTGTCATCAGCGAACTTGCTGACAGTGCACTCTAATCCCTCATCCAAGTCATTAATGAATATATTCAATAGTACTGGTCCCAGTATTGACCCTTGAGGGACTCCACTAGATACAGGCCTCCAACCGGACTCTGTCCCATTGACCACCACTCTCTGGCTTCTTTCCTTCAGCCAGTTCACAACTCACCTCACTATCCGATCATCCAGACCACACTTATTATAGTACTATTAGAAAAAGCTGCAGTACAGAAGAAATTGTGAACAATACTAGCTAATTTATAACCAAGTACTCTCCCAAAACTGTCAAGTGATTAGAAAGCTTGGCTAAAAGTATGTTTTATGGAGTATGAAATACTTCCAGTAAACAAAACTGTCAATTCAAAATTAGCAATTTTATCAACACTGGCCTAACAATCTGAAAATGCTGTTTTATCTGCACTACAACCATGTCCATAAAAAGTATGAGTTATTCAGGTCACTACCACACCATAATATACTGGATAACTACTGTTCAGTATAGTAATAGTATAACTGTTTTCCAGATGTTTTAATCAGGAAGTATTAAAAAGAACATTCACACTTAGTTAAGTGTGACTAATTCCTAAAGCACAAATTAGTTAACAACCCCAGATAAATACAAAATGGCATGCAGATAGATCCTTTTCACTCCTCTATGTCATACTCACCCTTTCACAGCAGTGCTCAAAGAGCAAATTTTAGCAGTACATACCAATACACAACTCTGTGATTACTATATATATACACAACCTTTAAGTTAAACTTTCAAACTAATACAACTCTGCTCTCTTCTAACAACTGCTGCTTCTCCACTCTGCTAACAACAGCAGATGTTTTATATTGCAGTTTAATATTTTAAGAGAATAAGAAAGCCTAACAGAAATTCAGGCTCTTTAAAGGGGCCAGTGCACACACTTCTACATACTAGAGCAAGGGTGTCCCCTCACAGAGAGACTGAATCACATTAATGATATACATCAACATTAATGCTAAGGAGCAAAAGAACTAACACTCCCTCACTGTGCTGTTACCCATTCACACCATTTTTAGTTAAAAATGCTCAGTCTAATGCATTTCAGCATAACATTCCCATGCTTGCTTCTTCCTCCTCCTCAAATCATAGCATTTTCTCCCATTACACTGGGAGAATAGTCTGTGAAGCATGAAGCACATCCCACATCAGAAGACTAAAGCATCATTTCAAACACAGACTGTGCACAGCCATCAGCACTGCAAGACTTAGTATGCTAGCCAAGCAGAAAATGACCTGGCACGTGCCAGCTTTTAGGAATCTTACGACTGTTAGCTCAGTTTGATGTAATTCTGTCATTTGAAACTCTTCTCTTACAAAATTGGATATGACAATACACATCCAGGAAGTAGCTGAAGACACATCTATACCTATGCTAACTGCAATGACATTTTAGGGTCTGGTAGAAGTTAAAATCCCAACTCTATATTTGAGATGTTGAGCAAAGGTATTTATCTTCTGCTCTCACATCTTAAAATGCTAAGCATCATCAGATGAAGTTTCAGGAAGTTTCTGAAGTTTCTTGAAGTTTCAGAAAACATCCACCTGAGCTTCAGAGTAAAATAGCATATATTACCTTGAGCTAACCACTCAGCTTTTCTTGAAGGCTTTAATTTCAAGCTGATATTAAGGGCAAAGATTTTTTTTATTTACCAGACTTTAACTCTCTCAAGAGGTTACTTAGTTCCCAAGGATTGTACTGATGCCTAAAGATATTCCTCTAATGTTTTAGTCTAGGGCATACACCTAGAATTGTGTTTGATGTTCCAGGAAATATTTAATTATAGCTACTTTGTAACCACAGCTTCTGTTAAAGTTTTCAGATGTGATTATGAAACATTTAGAGCTTACATGACCAAAATACAGCTATTGCCCTGATCAGAGAGCAAGATCAACAAGTTATAGGACCATGGTCTTTAGAAGTATATTAGTACCTATTTCTGAGAAGTCAGCTCAGCTTCAACACAGCTTTATTTGGTGCCATAATATGACATAGAATCACACCTATCCTGCTTCACTACAAGACACCTTGCTTAGAGCAGCAAGTTTTAGGATTACCCATCAAATCTAATTCAGCCCATCCATGTTACCAATAGAGAAATACTCCATTTCTACAGGAATACTACCAGCACAAAATAAAGTCTCACTCCTTTACATGCCAGTCAAAAATTCCCCTTAAAGCCTTAGTCCTGAACGCTTGCCGAGTCTGCTACTCACTATCATCAGGTTCTCACATTTCCTCACAATACCTAGAAGCAGCAAATCACTTCTAAACAGCCTGACATAAATGAAATGAAACATAGCCCTCCAGAGGACGTGAATTTACACACACCTGAAGAACCTACAGAGGTTTCAAAATCAAAACATAGTTCTGAAAAGCCCTATGACAAATAGGAAAATAGTTTGGGAGATAGTTTGTTCACAACTTCCTTAATGTTAAAGAAAAGGAGAGAGGAAGCTGGAGGAACACAGACATTGTAGGCCATAACCTAAGAACAGTTATGAGGCCAAATACAAGCCTAGTCACTAAAGGATTAGCACAAAAGCATTTGTGTCAAAGACCAGATTGAAACTGATATCAGGAGAACCTAATCCAGAAGGTGACTGACATGTAATCTTGTCAACCAGCTGATGAAGGGGAAGAGTGCATTTCTAGCCCCTGCAGTGCCAGTACAGAGCAGAGAACTTCCTACAATCCTCATGACCCTGTATTAGGTTCTGAAATATGAAAAAAAACTTTATACTTCATCGTTCAGATTCCCATGCTATAGAAAAGTGGCTTTCATAAAGCACCTCTGTACAAAGTAGATGCCAAGAAACAATACAAGTACATGAAAAGAGCCACATTACCAATAAAAATGCCTCTGAGTTTACTCTGCTTGAAAGCTCACTGTGAAGTGAGTCTACCCACCTTACTTTCACCTGAGAGTAAGCCTTTATAGTTAAGCCAATTGCACACTGGATTCAACTACAGTTTAAGAATGCGAAATTTTTAAGAGGGTGTTTATCACATCATATCAGGTGAGAGCCAGCTTCTGCAGTTGTTCTCTGCACAAAATTAGCTTTAGCTATTGAATAAGCAATAGTGGTACACAGAATTCTTTAGCCAGCTTCCAATATGAGAAGGAAAACTGCCAAAAATTACACAACTGGGTGGAAGCATGCTTGATTTAAACGGCAACAGAGCAGCAAACAATACCAGAATTAGGCTGTCACCTAGACAGTAAGTGTCTGGCTTATGTATCTTGAAAAACCACAACAGCACAGCAGAAGCAAAGACTGCATTTTCAGGAATCCACTCATCTAATTAACTCATTCATTCCACCCCCCCACTGAGAATACTGAGACAGTAAAAATTTCATTGAAGTTTCTCAGGTTGTACTTCTAGATAGACCATTCTAAAAGTAAAAAATCAGGCTACTATTTGTATCTCAAGATATCTACTACCCTTTAGAGTTTTAAAAGGCATAAAATCCCCAGGTGAACTGTTTCACTTCACCTCAGGAGCAATTTAAAACACCTAGTGAGTGGTAAAGAAAAATGTAACAGTCCAATGCAGAATAAGCTACTGAATATTCATGTCTGAAAAGGATAAAAGATACATCACCAACATTGTTGGTGATGGCAGGGAAGGAAATTCAGTATGACACTGGAAGATAACTTAAGACTGAAAGTGAATTAGAACTAAGTTCTGAACAGGATTCGATTATTGCAATAATGTGCAAGTGAATTACCCTTTCCAGGGTACTTAAAGTAGAACACTAAACCATATTATCCAGTGCATAACAACAAGGATACCAGAATGAGGTAAAGTACGCCAGAGACAAAGCTTCAAACATCAAATTCCCTCAATAACCCTGCAAAACTTTTCTAGTCATTTTCTACTAGTCAAATCTTAGTATTTAACTAGTTGCTAGCATAGTATTATCATTTTCCAAGAATTCTGTTTACTTTAGCATTGGTATGAATGCCAAGTCTCTTCATGCTTCAAAAACAACAGTTAAGTATAAATTTTTGGTAGTGAGTTCACAACTGTAGAATATTACAGATCCAAACCTCATTTTTATACAAAAACTTTTCCTCATTCAAAATATTTGACTATCCAACTTTTTAGTAGCTACATGCCTTATACAAAAACTCCCTTAAGAGCATTAAGGACACACCTTCAGCTGGAACATCAGGTACATGACATTATGACACCAACAATGGCCAGAGCCAGATGTGCTTTAAGAACCCCCACCCAATTTTAACAAAGTAGTATTGAAAAAAGTTACTGTTACCATGCAGAGCTATGGCTTCACGGAAGGGTTGCAAATCAGTCTCTACAGATGAGCTAGTTTCTGTTGAAGTAGCTCGGTTAGGGGATACTACAGTCAGTCTTGGGGGAGCTCTAGAATTTCTTGGAGGAGGAACTTTTCCACATAAGAAGCTGATCAAGTCTTCTCTACGAATTGTTCTTCTGCGTTTTTTAACCCAAGCTAACACATCCTTATTCCGACGCTGATAGCCAATCTGAATTCCTACATCAAAGCTTCGCTGATGGACATCCACACTTTCTGCAAGAAAACAGAAAAAAGTTTTCTTAGTAAGTGTTACAGGTAGAGCAATGTATAGTATGGCACATCACTGATACAGCTTCCTGTCAATCATGGGAAAAAAGCGTATCTTCTACAGGTTACTGTAACGCAGCACCAAGTTAGCTGTAAAAAAACTAACTAGCATTGAAGATGAGCCATAATAAACCAGAAGAGAATATTAGCTAAAAAGTTCCGCCCCCTTTACAAGTCAAAAAGTCAACAGCAACTCAAGCACCACCTAAATAGCATTTATTATGCTTCAGGTCAACACTACAGCACTGTACAAAACCATATTGTATTAACATTAAAGACACTTTGAGCTTGTCAATCTGAGGAAGGTATTTAAATCAACACACAATGATTTAAGACACACTCCTAAAGTGCATGAGTACAGCCAAGAAATCCCACAAAAACAAAAGGAACAACTGCTTTTCTCGATTCTGATCGGTAAGGAATTTTCAGAAGACTCATATTTCTTTACAGAGTCCCTCTAGTTTCATCCGAATTTCAATTGCAGAGGCAATTTACAGGAGGCCATAGTTTTGGAATTAGTTAGAACACAAGTGTTCCCAACGCCTTCCAATTAGGCAACATACCATTTAAGATCCCACTGCAAATTTGACATTAAAAAGCTTTACACACATAGTATCTGCAATTAATCCTACTACAAAATGTAATTTCATTCTCCATTGATGTAATTGGTCACCTGTGCTCATCAGTTATAGCTGTGCCTCTAAGAATCACTCTTAAATGCCTTATATTACATTGCCTTCAAACTTCAATAAGTACATTTCTGGCTACTAGTTTAGTAGCCAGAATTTCAGACAACAGCAACAGGTGGGACAAACCATATTCTCTACACAATTACACTCATCTTGTTTGTCATAGATTTGTTAACAGAGCTTTGCCAACAGCTATTTCAGTTTTATGAAAATTACTGCTATGCTAGCTCTTGCTCCATTAAAAGACATCAATGTATCCACTACAAATTCATTTACTTGATTTCCATATATTTTTTTTACAGCTATCAGAGCTGATTAAAACAGCTTTTTATAGTCTTGCTTTACTAATGAAGTCCAACATAAGAGCCATTTGCCCCAAACAATATTGAGAGATTTATTTAAGAACAGCTGCCCAAGATATTGGTTTACAGGTGAACAGTGACATACACATCTAATCTAGTTTTCGCACACTAAAAAGAAAGCATTTAAGAGTGATTATTTTTAGCTTAGTTCTTAGACTTATATTCTAAGGCACCATTGCATGGTCCACAAAAGACAGCACTAAAATCTACACTATCAAAGAGCAGCACTTCAAACATAACACAACCTACCAAAGAAGAAAAACATCTCAAATTGATCATAGCTATATCTTGGGGCTTTTAGAATACAAACTATACAGGTATACATAGAGTACACTTAACATGTTACTTTTATGCACTAAGAGCATTTTGCCTATTCTGCTTTGTAATCAAAAGGCTAGAAGATTTACAAATGCTAATTCCTGCAAAAGCAATGGCAACATGACAGATAATTACTCCAGCCATTTTCTACTCCACAGCAGCTTAGAGCCCAAGGCACTCACAGTAAAAGCTACCCAAACGCTATGGGGCCAGTTTGGAAACTGACAATATTGCTGTAATCACTTCCTGAAATACCCTGAGAAAGTCCTTCTGAGAGGTGAGGAGCCCAGCTTTATGTCAATAACCAGCTTTCCCTGTATACAAGAACGCTTTAGAAAGAACTAACTATGACCTAGTCACGAGGTCAAACACACTGACTGCTGATGTAGCCTGGACAAATTTCAAGCGTCATCACCCTGGGAAAGATTAGATTTTTATGGTAAAAGCTACAACTACTTTGTTTACAAAGTTAAGCTGGCAAAGTATAAGCAGTCAAGTTGGCTACATCCTGAAATTAAGTCAAAACTGACATTACCAAACAATCAGCTTTTTTTTTTTTTATTAAATAAAATAAGGTAAATTGTAGGCTCAGAAGTCTTACTCTAATATATGCCTAAGACTTTCTACAGTGGCCTTAAGTTCTAAATCCCACATTACAAGCCATGCCTTTACTTCATTAGTGCAATCTGAAAGATAATCAAATGTGTTTAAATGCACCCTCTAGTACCAGCACCAATCAGAAATCCACGATCCAAGACCTTCAGTGTGGTGAGATATTAAACTTTTAATCTATTTTCACAAAAAATGCTGACATTCAAGACATCATGGCATTTTCCCCTGTTAGAATTTTGATGCCTCAAAATTTCAAACATTTATCAGATCAGAAAACAGATGACGGTGCAAGAGGCAAGTTTGTGGTGCGCAGTTTACCACATCAAGTACTTCTCCAGTGTTTTGACAGAGTCCTCCAAAACATAAACATTACTGAGTATGTGAGAAACAACAGGAGATTTTTAAAGAGCTATGCTCATCACTAGGGAAGGCATCACATTAAGTCAACTTGCATGGTATGCCCATGCCTAGGTGGTTCTACCTGTGTTCTCAACAAATTTAACTTCCAAGTGGGTAGAATTTAAAATTGAAAGATGACAGTCTAGAATAAATGAGCTACTTCAGCACTTCTTAAACATCTGTTTTAAGGCAAGATTTGTTTCAGGTGCTGCTTTTTAGAGTATTACATTACACCTAACTAGAGACAGCTTCCTACTTAAATTCTAGTTTTCCTGATCACCACATACTCTTCTGTTAATCATAGTATTGCAGAAAAATAGGGCTCATTTTGCCTATAGCACAAATAATCAAATGATTTAACCAAAACCAAACAGGCTAAGTCTTTGTAGTAAAGATGCTGCAAGGGAGAGCAATGCCATTTGTATAAAGATGCCATAATTATTCCAGACAACTTATCAACACTACCTGCTGCTACTCTAGCACCATGCTCAAGTGACCCACTCCCTCAGGCCAACACCTACCCTGTTACATGATGTGCTGTCCCTTGATAGGACCTACAACACACACACAACATCCAAATGCACTTTCTGCAAGAGTCAAGTCTCTGTCAGTGAGGGTTATGCATCTGTCCACATCTGTCAGAAACCTGATCAGTCATCACAAATGTGTTACTAAGTCCAACTGGTTAAAGCAAATCCAAAATGGGAAAACTGGAGACAAATAAAAGAACCTACAGGCAGAACTATAGATAATGCTGTATAGACCAAGAAAAAAACCCATCCCACAACTCAAAAAAAAAAAAATCAAACTACAAGTCAGAAAAACAACAATTTGGAACTTTAAAGTTTTTTCCTTCCTAGGAATGGAAGACAGTAACAATGGGAATCACACTATGCCAGCTTAAACCTCCACTAATATAAATATAGGGGTTTTTTTTACAATCTTTTAAACAAACTAGAAACCAGCAAATTATTCTCCTGCACACAAGAATTCTTGTGACAACCTAAAGAACAGCAGAGTTAAGAAACAGATCCTGACAGATAGAAACACACAGTAAAACAGCACAAAAGCACAGCCATGTGCACAGTGCACTCAGAGTTTTGGCTAACATTGCTTTCTTATAGCCACCCTGGACACAGTCACAATGACATTCTACTGCTTAAAATAAACTGGGAGGCTTCCTTAAGAAGCCTCACTGTCACATGATAAAACTTTGTCACATAACATCTATGCAGAATTTTACAAACACTAAATGTGACCTATGCTTCACTAATATACGTGTATTATACTGATATCCCAACATTTAATACATCATGAAATATACAAAATTCAGGAAATTTAAGGACTGTTTAATAAACTATTTCACTCTTCCCTTGAATTCATGAGTGAGCTACACATTAAAAACATCCTTTTTCAAGGGTCTCAAAGTAAAACAGCTTTAAGGTTATTAGTCACTGACATGGGGCAATAGAAAAGATTCAGCTACAGTCAGCTAAAGCAGCCCAGGGAAAACCTGCAAGATTCAGGAAGCAGTCTCGGGTTAGATTTTATCAGGGTGAATAAGAGACATTAACAGGCCCAGCTCATGAGTAAGCCGGGGCAGGAGGCAGAGTGGGCCCCGGCTCGGCAGGGAGGGCCGCCGGGGCAGCGGGGGGGGCAGCCCCTTACCTTTGTAGAGGTTGGTGACCGCAGTGGCAGCGTTCTGGAAGGGGACCCAGAGGGAGAGCCCCGGCTGCTGGCACACCCGGTCTGCAGGGAGGGAAGGACACACGCTGTTTATTTTGGAGTCACCAACTCCGAACGGCCATGTTAGGTTTCGCCATTTTGTTCCACCCTCCGAAGGCAACTCGGGATCAGGGCCGGGAAGGGCGGGCCGGCAGCGGCCCGGGCCCGGGCAGCGGGGACAGCGGCGGCGCCCCCAGCCCGCCGGGGAAGGGCCGTGCCCGGCCCCCGCCCGCAGCCCCCGCCGCACAATGGGGCCGGCCCCTCACTTCGCCATTTTGTCGGAGCCTCTTCCCTGGGCTGGGCGTCAGGAGCCGCCGCCGGCAGGGCCGGGCTTCCCGGTCTGCCTCCACCCTCCCGCCCCCGGAGCCTGCCGCTCCCCGGGCATTCACAGGGCTCGCCCCCGCCGGCCGGGACCCTCCGGCGCGGCCCCCCGCCGAGGCCGCTCTCCGCCGGACCGCCCTGCCTCCCTGGGGCCGGCGAAGCCCCGCCGGCCGCCCTCCCGGGCCGACCCCGCCGCCTGTCCGGAGCGGGGGGGGGGAAGGGGGCGGCAGGCCAGGCCGGGCCGACGCAAGAGCCAGCGCAGAGGCTCTGCCGGCCCAGGCCGCTCCGCCGGGGGCCGCGAAGGGCGATGTCCGGGCAGCGGCCGCGGTTCCCCCTCACGCCATTTTGTTTTCCCGTCTGCCTCTATGGAGAGGCGCGGAGCCCCCGGGCCGGAAGCCCGCTCCTCCCCCTGCCCAGGCCGCTCTCGCCGCCACATCCCCTTTGTAACGCCGCGGCCCCGTTCCCACCCCACCCCCGGCGGCTCCGCCTCTCAGGGCCCACCGCCCCCCCGCCCTCGCACCCCGCCCGCCACATCTCCGGGCCCGGCCTCGGCCCCAAGCCCACCGCGCTCCGGCTCCACCGCCCGCCGAGCCCCGTCCCTCCTCAGCCGTATCCCATTCCCGCCCCCGCTCACCCTTGTAGAGCTGCGCCACGGCGGTGGCCGAGTTCTGGAAGAGGTGCCAGAGCTTCTGCTGCTTGTGCTCGGGCTGCGCCGCCGCCTCGTCCTGCAGATCCGGGGCCAGCGCCTCCTCCTGCTCGGCCTCGGCCAGGCACTGCCGCTCCCACTTGCTGAACCAGTGCTCGGGCCCGTGCTCCTGGATCTCCGCCTCACCCTCCTCTTTCTTGTCCTCCATCCTCCGGCCGGCTCCGCGTCCCTCCTCGCCGCCGCGCAGGCCCGGCCCCACCGGACAGCCACGCTCGCCTCCGTTCCGCAGCTGGGCCGGCCCTAACCCATTCTCCCGTACCTGGCCCTGCCAGTCCCCGGCTCCAAACACACTGAGCGCCGGCGCCGCCCCGAGCGCAGTAAAAGCCCGTCGGAGAAGTCTGGGAACGTCCTGTCGCGCCCGCCTCCAACGCATAATTGGCCGCCCTTGCACGGGCACCGCCGGGTTGAACGTCACCTCCGGCTCTCACTGGGCCGCCCGCACGTCCATCAAGCGGAACCTTCCAAGGGGACGGGCCCGACCGCGAGCTTGCTCTTGCCGTCACTCAGCCGCGCGTAGACGTCGCTGGCCGGGAGGCGCACGCGCGGTGGCGTCTCCCGCTGCCCGCGGCGCGGCCCGGCCCTACCCCTGGCGTGATGCACCGGGCCCGAGGCGGCTCCGCCCGCCGCCGCCCCTCACCTCGGGCCTGGGCGGCAGCTCGGGGGCCCGGAGCCCTGCCACGGCCGCCGCGGGGCTGCGCGGGCCGGGGTGCCCGCGGGGGCAGGGCAGGGCGGTTCTGCCATCTTGGCGCCGGGGCTTTCCCCCAGCGGGGTGAGGCCTTGCCCCGCCTCGGGCTTCCCCCAGCCGCTGCCGGCGGGGCCGAAGCCCGTGAGGTGGCAGCCGGCCGCCGCACTACCCACCTGAGGGGCACATCCTCGGCGGGACGTGTTTCCTCCGCCTGGCCTGCGGCCAAGGCCGGGGCCAGGCCCGGGGGAAATGGCGGCCGCGCAGGGCCGGAGGGCCGGTGCCGACAGCTTCTGCCTGGCCGGGGCCGGCTCCAGCGCACGAGAGGACAAGGTGTCGGGCGGGAGGTTTGCGCTGACTTTGACTTGTTTTTGACTCGCGAACCTTTTTCTACTCTTTTTACACTGTTATTATCTACCATTTCTCGTAGTGTAGTTGCACCGTACCAAATTCCAACAAGCAGTAAGACGGAAATCACAGCTCCTTTGCACATGTTTAAAGCACTCATTTACCTCACAACCTCTTCAAAATGCTGCTGTGAGAAACATCTTCCTCACTACTCCAGCCACACTACTATACCCGATGGCAGAAAACTTCCCCCGAGCCAGCGTGTGAGCCAAGCCATGAATTGATGTACCGATCAGCAGCCTAGCACCTTGAGTTTCTTTCTCCATCTTCTGTAATGTCTCCCCTCTCACATCTTGTTTTTTGTTGCCCTAGTGCAAAGGCTGGTTAGATCTGCAGCTGGTTTTGCCTCCACTGTCCTGAGTCTGCAATGCCACCGCTGCACGTGTGCAGCTGGGTTTCAGATCAGCTCTTCCATATTGCTAATGGAATTGCTTATGGTATTACACATAAACTGGTAGTCTGGTGTACCCATCCCACTCAGACTCACTGGACGTTAGAAACACAAGCTTTAGAGACTGTTTCCTCCTCTGACAGTCTGTTATTCAGCTTATTCTTGTTCCCATTTTGAACTTGGATCTTCATACACCTTCCCAAAACGTACAGGAATTCAAGTCTAAATCATATGTAGTGGGGAAAGAGGTGGTATGAGGAAATAATGAGAACTGTTGAGGTTTTTTTTATCTCTAAGGACAACTGCATACTAAACTTGCAGGCTACTGTGTTTCCTAGACCACTGAGACTTAACTACTAGGACCCTCCTGCTTGAGGGTTGTGCTATGGTACTCTGTGTGAGTAGAAAGGATGAGAGTATCCATACCTATATGCATATGTTCTTAAACTAAAGTTGTGACATTGGCTTTTCAATATGTACTTCATAACCCTAATGCACATACACAGAGACATGGATATTCTCTTCCTTTCTAGGTAAAGCTCCATCCAATCCTTGTTTAGGATTATGAACTTCAGCAGGTTTAGGAGTAGTCCTAGGTATAAGCTATGGGGCTTTCATGAATGTACAAAGATAGCACAGAAAAGAAAGGAATACATAAAAAAAAATTAAAATGTTGACAATAAATGAAAATCGGTTTTGTAAATCATATATTGATCAGTAGGCCAGTAAGTACACATTGTGGTGGAACATGGATTTTTCTCCTGTGCAACGGTTTTCAGGAAAACAAAGAACAGAAGAGGAAAATATCACTTATATTGAATAGTATTTCTTATAAACTACCTACAGCTTGGAAGTGTTCATTCCTTATTCTCTTAAATTGTTTAAATACTGAAAGGCATCAAATGGGAATGTGTGATGGGGTTGTGTTCAAGTCCTTCTCCAATAAAAGGGTACTTAAATCCATTTCCCTCATCAAAAGGTGAGCAAAAATGCTCCCGTCAACTTTAATGGACTTTGCAGATGCTCTCTGTAAGATCTGAGATCAGAAGTTACTGCATGGAGCTTGATGCAGGAGGGTACATGGTTATCCTGGATTTTGTGTACCACACATCTGTTTCTCTGAATATTTCAAAAGAGTTGCATAATGCTGGCAACTGTGAAATAAACAGTTGGTTACTGCAATACAATGCAGTGTTAGTCATGATTTATCAAGCATACAGTCCTGAAATTTGGCTATGACTGATGCCCATTCAGTATAAATCAAGCAGGGAGTTGTAGTGCATCACTAGGTAATCCTGGGTAAAAGCGTAGCACCCAATTTCCTGGTTGGATTTTGAGAAACCCAGCTACACACAATTCTCTGAAGTATCTACAGCTGATAGAAACTGCCGAGATTTTAAGAGGGCTGTTTTCCTTTCTACATGCATTACACCAAGTGGGGTGGGTAACATTGGGGTCGTTGTATCAATTGTTTTTACAGTTTTCTGAAGTGGCCATTGACTATTTGTGGGATAATAGTGTGGAGAGGCTGAGCATAGATGAGAACTGGGATACTGAATTTTAAAATTAGAACACTTACATCATTTTTTGATATAATGTATTGAAGAACATTAACTTGGCCTACAGATGCCTTTATGCCACCAGAAGATAAAAAGGGTGCTAGGGACCTGGGAAAGGAGTCAAGTGTTTTCTGGGACTAGAAGAATAATGCAGCAAAGAGGTCCTTCAGGAGAGAAGTAGCATTAAATGGAGAATGAATACTTTTCTTGGGTTAATTGTGGAGGAGGCAGCAAAGGAGAGAAGAAAAAGGAACAAAAGCACCAAGCGCAAAAACCCCTTAACACACCCAAACACTCTTCTCCCTGATGCCTCCTAAGCAGCTTAGTGCCTGTATCCTCTGAGCAATACTGATTCACTAAAGAATTTTTCTTCCCTGTAAATAAAGAACAAGTTTCATGCTAATCCGTTTTGACCTGCCATCGGTGGCCTGGAACAAACACAGCTGTGCTGGTTTTGGTTGCTGGTAAGCAATTGGTTGGCTAGAGTCAAATGCAAAAAGTCTGCGAGATCAATGGAGTACGCATGGTGAACGTGGCATCTGAGTAATCTTGGTGTTTTGCCTCTTAATTTCCCCCATGGGAACGCTGTAGTGATGAGAGCAGCCTGGCATCCCAACTGAAGTCTCAGGGGGGATAATTACTGGAGCATGATGAGGGTATGCTAATTGTAGAAGGCTCTGAAGGCTTGTTTTATTCCCTTATGCAGACTCATACTGGGAGTTGAATTTAATGATAAATAAAGGAAAACATTTTTTAAATATGAAAATATGAAATTAGGAGAAGTGTTTATTGATAATACAATCTATTCAAAGTGAACACTAATGTTTTAAAATATCAGAATGCATAGATGGCTGAATATAGACAGGGAAAGGTTTTCACGGTGCTGCGGCCAAAGGTGTGGATACTTGTACAAGAGAACTTCCATGGTAGTTTAAGATATTGGAGAAACTGAAGGGAGCAGTTATTCATTTCACCAAAGGGAAAAAAAACAGGTCTGAGTGACAATATTTTCATTTCTCTTCACCATTTTGTCCTTTGGGATCAGACTCTAGGTATGCTGTCCTCCAAAAAAAAACAGGTCGGCAGGGAAGAAAATTACTCAGCTGGAAATTGTCATGTTTCTCAGGCAAAAGTTTTCAGCCAGGAAAATCTGAAGTAGCATGCCTGAGCAAGCCAGCAGCAGGGATCTATGAGAGGTCTGGTTTACAGAGAACAGCACTGCACTGTCTGTTGCATCTCACATAATCAAGACAGTTTAACCTGTTACTGATGCAATCAGTTGGGCTTTTATGTATATTGGCTTGTTACTGCTATTCCTCACTGAAAAACCTAAAGATAGAGCACCCTTAGTGGAAACACTTGATCAGTCTGAAACAGAAACTGATTGACAGAGGTCAATAGCACCAATGTATGAGGGTTCGTTATGGTTGCAAGAGCCTCATATTCTCCTGTTTTGTAGTCAAGGGAAGTAGAAAAGAAAGGCAATAGGATGAAAGGATTTCTTTTCCAATATGTGCTCCTAGGTAATGGTATGTTCCGAAAACCAAACTAGATAAGCACTGCAAAAAGGCTATCTGAATGGTGTTTTGAATTTCAAAATGTTGATAACCTTAAATAAAAAATGAATATTGCAACAGTGTCTGCGTCCTTCCTGCAATTTCCTGGGAGCACTTTAGCAGCAGCACTTCTAAGACCACAATCAAAATGCTGTCACATAAAAGCAACTTGAAACTATGTGCTTAAAGCATGGTCAATTTATTTTTGCCAAAAATAGAGATCCAGAGACTTTTTGCCCCAAAAGCCGTGCTCAGTATGAGAAGGAAAGCAGTTTGACTCTGTGGGAACAAGATTCTCAAAACCTCATGTCAGGGCTCTGATATCAAAATCATTAAACAATCCAGACAAGGAGCAAGACTCCCCTTCTGCAAGAAAGACTAGATGACTACACCGAGACTACATCATTTACGTGTGAATTCAAACTCTACCAAAAAGAGTAGCAGACATAGTTTTCAGTTTTGCTGGGTAGTACCTTACTACATATTTGGTTCCACTGAAATACATGGTATTTCTTGCATGACAGGATAAAGCACATGGCGAATATGCAGTGGTCCTCCTGCTCAGTACTTCAGAGCAGCCTAATCTTTCTTCATGCCTTAAGAACTGCTCTGAAAGGAGAATTCTGCTGGTCTGTAATACTTCTCTAAGCAGCTGCTTTTTTTCCTCCAGATTCAAATCTCTAATGCATCATCAAAAATAAAAACAGTTTCTACATAGCACATAAATTAAGGTTCACGAACAAGGTCCTATTGCCATGGGCTGTATATGAATGAAAGAGATGATCTTTGCTGTGAAGGACTAGCAATTAAAACACAAAGGAAGAAAAAAGTGTGCATCCTATTTTCATGATATACGATGAACGAGCAGGTGACTGTTCCTTCTAATAACACAACCTTATTAGTCTCTGCATAAGCTGGTGTTTCTGTTATCAGTAGTAAGACAGACAGATCTCAAAGCTGAATTCATTCTGGGAGCTTGTGCTGTGGTTAGTATAACTGTTGGCCCAATATTGAAACTTTTACCCAAAATTCAATCCCAAAACCACATCCAAGGCTGCAGGAGAAACAATGTCCAATAATCTCTGACTACTGCAGGTCAAAGTCTAACTACAAAGCATCTTAATCGCTTGCTGCGGATACATGACTGGCCTATAAAACAAAAAAAGCTACAGAGTAAATGAAAGATTGGGAAAAAAACATTGTGGCGGTCATCAAAGTGGAGTTTCCTTTGCTTGCAGAGTAGATTACTTGCTCCAGTGCCTTCATGAGACAGGAAGCCAAGGCTTTCACAAATCCTTAATAGAGTATAAATGAAAGTAGAAGTTCTCCACGCGATCTCGTGGTGTGATGGGATATTTGGCACTATGCAAGTTGCTGCAGCTGGCAGGTGCTTCACCACTTACTGTCATTTATTAGTTGAAGAAGCAGCAGGATGCCAAAGGTCTACAGCAGGTTGCCTGCATGCTCCCAAGGGCAGTTATGAATCACTTCAGCATTTAGCTCCCCTCCTTTTTTAGAGCATCACAGACTATAAAAGAAAAAGTATCTTGCTGTATCACTCTTTGCAGAGGTTTTGGAATCACAGATTGCAAGAGTGTTTCTTAAGTTAACCCTGTGCTCAGAGATGGTGGTTTTGTTTCTAGGCAGAAAGTCCCATTCCAATAGCTTTATTTTTGAATTGCCAGCTTACCTCTGTACAGCTGGTAATGTCACATAACCCACCGCTTCTGAAATCAAGAAACAGGGTCATAGGGAGAGCATTAGTTTACTACACAGCCTTGTTCAGTACAGTAATGAGAACACTCATTTTGTACTGCTGGAGTTACCTTTGAAGGGCAGGGGTCCCATAATCTTTTTAGAACTGATATTGTTGCAAATGAGAATAAATGTCTTCCTTTTATCTAGTAGCACACATCAGTCCTACAGCTGAGTCTGTCTCAGCCTCACTGACACTACTCACAACTGGACTAGATGCACGTGAACAGGAGTGCGGGAGGGTCTGATTCAGTTGTGCCTACAGAGCTCTGTAGGAAACGTTTCTAGGAGGATTAGGTGGCTGGATAAGCCATGAAAAGCAAGCTCCCTGATCAAACTTTTGAGGCTCAGCAGAACCCCCGCTGAAGCTACTGAATATTTTTCTTGCTCAAGGACAACTGAATTTGAACTTTTTCCTTAAAAGATCAAGTGAGCATATCGTGCGCAGCTGTGCATAGAGGTAAGCAGTGATATGAACAGAGGATAGACATCAGATCTCGGATTCCAGCTTCAATAGCAATGTCCTTTCAGTTCTTGACCAAATTATTTATTTCAGAAAGTACATCTCTCCCCACACTCTTCTAATCAGTTGAGTAGAAAAAAAAAAATCAAACCACCTACTCCCATATTGTAAGGACTGACTGTTCGAGTTTAAAGCATTTGAAGTGCTAAATATAATATTTGCAGTTCTGCAGCTCAGCTATTGGAGGATTCAGTAGCTGTTTGAATACCAGTAATCTCTTGGGACCCTGGCCAGTGAAAACTTCTTTTAGTTTGTGTGGGAGCAGGATGCACAGCACTCCCCAAAATGGGTCCTGTAACTTCTGTGCTTAATTCTCCACCTATACAAAGGAGATAATACACTTCTATTCCATAAGAAGTATGGAATTAATACCTGCCCTTCAGGAATCCCCGTACTGTCAGTTCTTTAAAATCTTCTTAACAATTTGTCCTGAGCAAACAGGACATAGTAAACTGGGGACGGTAATAGAGTCCTTTGGTCTCAGTGGATAATGTATGCGGTTTCTCTTCTGGAATGCCTGGTTTTCCAGTTCAAGGAAACTAAAGGTGATGTCCTATTGACTCCATAAGTGCTTAATGAAATACCTTCGTTCAGCAGGAAGATTGCATAAGAACAGATTTTTGTCATGAAGTGTTAATAAAATATTTAAAATGAAACATGAAAATACTGAAGGTTTAACAGACAAATTCTGGATTAGTAGGTGTAGTCTGACATTATCACCTCTTAGCTGCCTGGCTGGCATGTGCCAGAAGCCACAGCCATGGCAACAGGGGTAGCAGGGCTGGACATGAGTCCCAACGTCAGCTCCCACAGTGCAGCCCGGTGACTTGGTCTAAAACCACTTTCATCAGGGCTCAGGCTCTGAACCGGGCCCCCTTATTCATGATGGGGGCTAGTCGTAGAGTGGAGGAGGGTAATGTGAAGAACACAACTAGAACTTCATCTCAGATCATTAAATCTCTCTGATATGTGCCATAAAGAGTGAGCGCTGAGCCCCAACAGGTTGGTGTGTATTGAAGGAGTTGGAAAGACTCTTTCCCAGGTTTGACCCCATTTTTAAGTAACTCTCTGCAGCACAAGAGAGATGCTACTAATGTTTCCTGTTGGAGTACAGAAGACTTTAAGTGGCACTGGAGGCAGGACTCGGCCTTCGAGTGCTACTTCAGGACCTGAATATATCCATTTTCCTTGAGAAGCAAGGACAGGGAAACATTGGTGTTGCAGAGAGTCGAAACGTACTCTGATGGGGCAGTTTTCTGGGTTGCTGTGGTGAGGGTATGTCCTGCTGTGCTCTGTTGTAACAGCCTTAGAAATACAATGGATAGAGTCTATTCCAGCGCAGATTTATGAGGATGCTGGAGCACTTACTCCAGAGGATATTTTTCCTCCCCCCATCACTATAGTCAGTTGTTGTCAACAAATGCTCTGTAACTCTTCCTGTATTTTACTCCTGGGAATAGAACAGAAACAGACCCTTAAATCCAATAAACATGGCAATGGGATAAGCTTCCTTTCTTTAAAAAACTTTTTTTTCTGTATTTTCTTTGCCTTTTACTCCAGGTCTGAAGTTCTGGTTCTGGCCTTGCAGCTCAAGGGAATTTGGGTCGTCTCTGCCTGCTTTTATGGCTCCAGCTCACCCCTGTTTCATTTGCTGGGAGATGAGGGCAGTGTGCACCAAAAATGAGGTCTAGGCGAAGTACAGGCAGTCCCCAAAAGTTCCTCCCCAGCCAGATTTTGCCCTCCATTTCTTTTATGTCAGCATTCACAAATGTGTACCACATACCAAACCAGATCAGATGGAAAACAATTTTTTTTTGTCTTATGGTGTTCGAAAAAATACTAATTTTCAGTGAAATCAGTTCCCTGAGCTGGCTCATTGGTGATGTGAAAATGGTGAGACACATTCTGGTGACAGAGCAGACTAGAATCAACATAAAGTCATCAAGCAGCAACAGCCAAGTGTAGTGTTTTAAGTCATTCTTCTCTTCTGTAGGTGAAATAGCAGCTGTCTATCCTTCAGCTTTAAATTGTCTCTTTGGGAGGAAACAGGAGGGAAGAAGATAAGGGCAGGAAGGTTTTTTAGGCATTGGCCTTCCCTAGGGAGAAAATGTCTGCTCAGATGAGGAAGAATCATAAATAATTCCAGTACAACCTGTAGAACAAATAAGGCATACTAAAAACTCCGTTCAAATTTATTTTTAATTCCCTATTTTTTCTGAAGTCATGCTTTCTTTTTCAAAACTGAATTGTTCCAGTCCACATGGCACATTGTGTTTTCTACATAATGTTTTCTTCATTTGGGGGAGAATTATCATCGTGTATCTCTTTAAAAAGGTGCATTTGTATTTATTTCTATCATCTAAAGATCACTGTGCCAGGTCCTTACCTGTCAATCAGTGGCAACAGGTTGTAGAAATACATACGGGCTAAGAAATGTCTACATTTCCTTGTCTGCAGCAGGCTTAGTGTCTTGGCCCATGATGTGCCACAGCTGGCAGCTCTAGGGATGCTGGGAGTGACGAATGTGGAGGAGAAGATACGTCTCAGTATACAGATATTGAACTATTTGGAAAAAAAGATAGTCAATCTGTTCTAAATAGTGATATGTTTCTCTAAATAGCCTGGAAACATCACATTGAGTTGGAGTTGGGAAGGGAAGAGATGTGCTGCTGGTTTTCATTTTGAGGGCTTAATACTGCACATACGTTTTTTTATAGCTGTTTTATTTGAATTCATGACAGCTAGATTATCCCTTGGCTTTATATTAGTGTATAATATTTTTAATATTCAGAGGTTCATAGTTCAGCAACTGTAATCAAATAATTACAGATGCCATTAGCTGAGTTATTGCACTGATCTGGGTGTATTTCAATGGATAATAATTTAATAAAATTAGCATTTAACTTCTGGAGTCCTCTTCTCTGTACAGAAATGAAAACAAAACGAAAGTGCTACTCTTAACTTCTTTCATTAAGAAACTCCAGCCTTGATTAACAGGGTCTGAGCACCCAAACATCTAGAATTTGTTTTCCTAAATTTCTACCCCCGGTGGCATTCGCAGGAGGACATAGAATTAAAAAATAGAACAGAAACTCCACGTTTACGCGAGCCATGTGTGGGAGGGGAGGTGGGAGCAGCGACGCCTCCTCCTCCGGCGGCACTCCTGGAGCAGAGAACACGCGGAGCAGTTGCCGTCGTCAGACCTTTGGATAGCAGGCACGGCCGTACAAGGAGCAGGTGAAAGGGGAAAGGTCTCTGTAAGCAGTTCCTCTCCACCCTTACAGCTTGTCTGTGGAAGAGGTTGCTCACCAGAAAAGGTCAGGAAGATAGTACATCCAAAATGCTGGGAAAGAACAGCAAAGGGAAAGGAGATGGATGCCAGAGTGCCTGTTAGTGTTCCCCTCCAGTGCCTCGGGCACAGACAGAAGGCTCACGTCTGGATGTGATGATGGTTACCCCTCACCACAACCTTTGTTCTTTAAAATTCAGTGTCTTTGCTTTACATGGTGTAAGTCATACAGTTTATAGTAAACGACTCCTTACCGTGTAGCCACTGACAGCAGGGATTAGTGCTGCACTGCATTTGAATCAGCTTTAAACTCGTTGTATTTCTCAAATAGATTTGGGAGCAATGGTATAAACTAGATGCAAGCCCCGCAGCTGCAGAGCAGTGGAGTGTCTTTAGGTGTTCCCTCCAGAAACAGCTGAGGCAGCCTCAGGTGTTGTCTCTCACCTTATCCAACCCCCCCATTCTCTGAGTGTTTGTGCCCTTCACCCGTACACACCATAAAAAGGCAGAGTGTTGAATTTATGTGACATCCACGGGGGACAGAAGCTGGGAGAGCGAACCTGGCGCTGGAGCAGATCAGGAGCATCCACTTGTCCATGCCTGTGACGCTGCCGTGGGGCTTCCGTCCTCGGCCGGACCCTGCTGCAGCCGTCCGGGCAGGGAGTGTTTGCACGTGGGAAATAACTGCACCTGAGCGTTCAAAGGAGACTGAGACAGCGAAGAATCCCATTGGGAGTGCAAGAGAACTGAAATAAAATGATTAAAGAAACTAATGGATTCGTTACCAGCATTACAGCGGTCTGGACACTTCTGATGCAGGAATTCCCGAAGTTCCCACTGCGAAGCCTGCGTGAGTGGGGCAGAGGAGGCTGACAGCCGTCCCTAGCAGCGAGGCGAGTACGGAGCAGCCCTTCCCTGGTGAACGCTCACAAAGCAGTGGCTTACGGACTGGCTGAGACCAAGGTTTCATCAATCTCCAATAATAACTGTCTTGCTAATGAATACTGCTGATCTGTCCCTTTATAAATAAAAACAAAGCTGTTGGGAAATCATATGCTCTGGGATCATTTTCAGCAAACTAGACTTTAAGTAGCTTTTTTCCTTCTGTCTGGCCCAGGAATGAGCGACACTTTGGTGATCCGGAAGGATCCTGTTGTACTGAGGTGTAAGCGTGGGAGCTCTGCCTTTCAGGACACTTGACACTCCCCGGTATAAATCTTTGCAGCTGAAGTTCTCTGCTCTGTGATAAGCAGAAAATCAGCCAGATTTTCATAGTAGTGTTTCAGGTAAGCAGGGAAAAATAAATTGGAATTCTAGATCAAGGCTTATGTTGAAGCACTACTCTATTTCTGGGTTTAAATCCCTTCTCATTCTCGGCCCCATCCTTGGGTAAGGTTCCTCACTTTCTGTGTGTGTATTGCTCTGAGCTATTAAAGGAATGTTATGTTCCACTTGAGACGTGGTAAAGTGAAAATCATATAAATACTCAGGGAAGAGCTCTTGGACATGCTTCAGGACTTAGAGGACCATGAATTTGCAAGCTCTACTAGCGTGATCTCCTTTCATGGCATATATTTGTATCAAAATACAATATTTTCACACTCAGATTTGACACATGGATTCCTTCCAACAGGAATAGAAAGATGGTATCAGTCATCTGTATTTAAAAGCCGAGCAGAGGAAGTTGCATGCAGGAACTGGCATTAGGTAATGAGGGAAGGTGCCGGTGATTCCTATTGATCCTCAAAGCATGACCCTGAGTGAGTCCCTGATCTTTCTGTGCCTCAGCCTGCAATGCTGAGAAATGGTTAGCATGTGTACTTTATCAGCAAGGATGTTGTGCAAGTTATTTGATGAATACTTGCAAAATGATTTGCGGCTTTCGAATGGAAGAGGCTGTGTACTTGCAGAGCACTGCGCTATTGTATAATTGCACGTGTCGCAGGCAGTGTACGGCCAGCCCCTTGCTCACTCCCTGCTGAATAGCCCGTGAGCAAGTTATCTTTTTAGTGCTGGAAGGAAAATCCTGTTACGCTGAATCGCCAGAGATGCCATAGAGCTGAATTCTGCCTTTTCAGGACAGTGACCACTATACAAACACCCTTCAATTTAGGGTTTAAAAACACTTTATAGAAATTAGCGTGCAGTTCACTTTGTTCCACATGGAGGTATATGCCCATTAATTTTGAATGTGAATATAAAGTCCATAGATTCAACATAACCTGCTTCATTCCTCAGTAGAGATTTTGCTGGGATGGAAGGAATAAAGCTGCTGTCCAGCCCTGGACACAAGCTGATTTTTGAGAGGGTTTGCTAAGTTTAAGCTTTAAGGTAACACTAAGACAAGAAGTTTGAATTGCTGTAGCTATCTTACCTAAATTTAATTTCAGTCCATTTTCTTTAAGGAACTGCTCAGGAGCTTAGTTTGAATAAGCAGTCTTTAATAGTAAGCCCAGATGTGCTTATGACTGTAGGGGATACGTTTCTGTAATTGATGTTGAATTATTCTATATGATTTGGGAAAAAACTCCTGAAAGAGATTTTTAAACAAATAAGCCAGTTTCTTAGGCAGATGCCAATTTAGGTGATAATCTATAAATAATTATTCTTTGTACCACTGCAGTTTAAAACAACCATGGTTCCAGCATGACAGTTTGAGCTGTGCTTTAGACAGTAGGTTGTCAAAAATCCAGTCCTTGAGTAAGCTCTGCAGGACAGGAGCTCCTGTGCACTTTGTGCTCATGTATTTGTGACAGAGGAGCCCCAGAACGAGGTGTGACAGCCCCAGGGACGGGACGCACCGAGCAGCCCCAGTCGCATGGGTACGGATATCACCGTGTTGTACCACATGAGAGAAACCCAGCGTTACTGAAGGCCAGAAAGGCGGTTAGCTGGGAAAAATCATGCACTTAACTGGGCAAAACTCTTAATATCTTCCAAGAGGAAAGAAATCCAGGAAAGCATTTCAGATTTCTTCTTTCTGAAAGCAGATCTAATTTTTTAGGCCAACTGAACAAAACGTCTGTCTAGAGAGCTCCAGAAAGAGGAACAAAAGTAAACTATAAATATTCAGCTCTTGATTTCAGGTTTTAATAAATGATGAGCACAGGGAGAAGCGTTTTTTCTTTCAAATATTAAATTACTTGATTCATTTTATAATTTGGTTATATAGTGCTTGTCACCTTCTATCTGGATGCAATGCAGCAGTCTCTGGCAACACTTTAAGATGACACATCCCAAAGGAAATGGGGTCCCAGGGTCTAAAGAGGAGCAACCACCCCCTGTGGAAGCTGAAGCCTGTGTCTCTGTATCTGTATCTATAAATAAAACCTCCTGCACAGGAAGGTCTGATGTGAGACATGATGTTCAAAGCTTACTTGACCTATTTAAAAATCACCAAGCACTCCGGTGGCAGCCTCGGGGCAGGGTGATGGGCAGAGGCTCACTCTGCTGCTGTTTGCCTGCAGCCCTGCCGCGCAGGCTCTGCCTGCAACCCTGCGTTGATTGGGACTCTGCCGCTCAGCTCGCCTGCCCGCCAGCCTTGCAGGGATGGAAATCTGCCATCTGTGTTTCAGAAGCACCCCTGGCACAGCCGGGCGCCCGTGGGTGCCAGCCTTGTTGAGGATGCGTCTCGTGGCCCACGCGGTATCACTGCCTTTGAAGATCTCGAGATACAGACACCTGCTGCTCCAAGGGAGGTTACTGTGAAGCCAAGGTGACATAGGCCCGCGTAAATTTTTAATGTTATACTTCACCGATGTTTACCAAGAAGCACACACGGCTGCGCGGTGCGGTTTGGTGGCACCACTTGAGCATGCCTGATCCGATTAGCGACAGAATAGCTGTGATGTGTGGCTGGCTCGGACCGTGCTCCTAAGCACACTGGTAGAATAAACAATAAAGAATTATTCCACCAGCTTAAAAAATGCTGATTGGTTTTCAATCTTCAGAGGCAATTTTCTGGATGGGTAAAAATATGAGAGTGATGAGCTCTCTCTGGGTCCTGGAGCACTCGGGCTACTTAGTGGGAACTGAAGGAGGGAAACAATGTGAATTCCAACTGTTGCACACACAACCGATGGAAAAAAAACAACTCCACTGATCATATATGTGCTCGTGTTGTGAAGCTGAATTACAGGGGACTGGGAACGTGCAACGCACTGTAATTCCCTTTAGTTGTTAATGAAGTAGTTGTGTCGCTCGCAGTGCGCCGGCTCACGGCCCCGGTGGTGGCAGGGGCTGACGGTTGGCTCTGGAGTGCTCTCTGGGGTGTTAAGTCCAGTATAAACTCTGCCTCTCCTGGTATGGTCATAAAAGGTGCAATTTGCCAGGCTAGGTGTGAAATACGTGATGTGCTTGGGCAAAACCCCCAGATACCAGCACATAGTTACTATTTCAAGTGTTCTCAAACTGGAAGAGCTGTGCTTAGTGATTTACACCCAAAGCAAAATACCCTTAAGCAAAGTGACCATTCAAACAACTGCTGAAGTGCCTGAATTAAAATAGGTGTGCAATATCAGGGTAGCAAAATGTCCCTCCACCTCACTACCTGGGATCTGCAGGGGCAGGGCAGGGAGCAAGTGGTTCCCCTGGGAAGGAGCATTAGGAATTGACGGTTTAGGGTGTGTTTTGGGGGAATTTTTGCTAAAATAGATCATTGATGCATTCTTCCCTCCAGATAACATCTTACCTGGTGTTTGACAGGAACTTCACAAGGTTGCTGGTCGTGTGTGGAGAGGGCTACCTGTTGCCAGCTGTTGCCAGGGCCAGCTTGCAGCTGTTCCCTTCCCAAGGACGGGGCATCCCAGCTGTTCCCGTGGAGGGACCAGCCCGTTACCTGGCCCGACCAACCCGGCCTTGGGTGCCAGGAGTGCTGGTTTGCTTTGGGCTGCGAGTTGTGACAGCTGCTCTGCAAACACCAGGGACGCCTCTGCCATCAAATGACATGTGTAACCATGGGCTGCCTCAAACTGGTTTTGGCATAAGTAATTGGAATTTAATTGTCTATTTGTAGAATTTAAGAAGTCATATATTTTCTTAACTAACTATACCTTAAAACCCTTTTCAGACTTCCAGATTCAATAAAGAAATCTGTGTGTGGATTTTAAAAACGTCCCTGTACTCTTCCTGCTGTCACAGAAACCGTTTCTGATAGTTTCTAACCCGCGGGAGCTCTGGCTCTCCCTGGCCCGGGAGAAACGTCCCCCGGGACTCACCCAGCCCTGCGAGCCTGGCTGGGGAAAGGGGGAGACACCGGGGGGGGGCCTCGGGGATCGTGTCTGGGCGGGAGCCTCCTGCCTGCTGCTGTCCCCTCCTGCCCGCTGCTGCCCTCCGCTGTCCCCTCCTGCCTGCTACTGCCCGCTCCTGCCCTCCGCTGTCCCCTGCCGCCGCCTCGGTGCCCCCAGCCCGCCCCCAGCCGCGTACCCAGTGCTTCCCCAAGTTACTACGAATATTTGCAGATCATCGGTGTCCCTTGAGTCAACCGCCGCAAGTGAACAGAGTATTTCTCTGGTGGTTTTGAAATTTTTTCTTGTAGCATTACACTAAGACAGGTTTCCTCACTTCTTTAGGTTAATACCCACCTCCAGGGATGGAGAAGGGTGGTCACGCTTCCCTACAGGCTTCCACGGACTGACCTTTGCGGGTTTTTTTAATTATGTTAAAATCGATGCAAAATAGATTCAGAAATTCCAACAAATAACTTTTGCTCCAAAATAAATCCTGCCTAGTGGTGTGTGGATTATTACGCCATTACCTCAGGCACTTCAATGTAAAGGAACGAATAATTAACTATAAATGTGACTTGAGCACTAACTACACTGCACACACTGGCAAAATTTCATAGGGAACATTTTCCTCTAGTAGAAATCATCAATTTAAATTCTACCTGCTGTTTTAAGTGTTGAATTTCAATTTACCCTAAAAGATTATTAAACACCAATGTAACCCTAACTTTGGGAATCTGTTTAAAAGTGTTTGTTTCCATGAAAAAAAAAAAAAAAAAGAAGGCTTTTGGAGTTAAAAATAATATATGAGTAATGTAAGAAGTGAATTAGAGAAATCCCGCAGAGAGAAATCCTGAAATACAGAGCAGTTTCTGCGCCAGGTTGCTGGAGAGGCCATCCAGCCCCCAGCTCATTAGCTGTTAATGAGGAAAGGGCATTGGCTTTGTGGGAACAAGGAACGGGACGGGCTTGGTCAGCATCAGTCGGACTTGTGTCCTGGGGGGCACAGGGAAACGTCCCTTCGCGGTCCCGCGGTCGTTGCAGAGGAGCAGAGCTCCCACCTTACCTGGCACTTGGATTCTGAACGAATCCCCAGCGCAGGTTCAAGCCCACGTTTATTTTGCATCTTCCGCACCTCTCTAACACTGTGTTCATTGGTGCTCAGACTCGTTCGGATCCTCACGCTGAAAGATGTGCTGGAGGCGCCTTTTCGATGAGATGGTGCCAAAATACAACACTTTTTTTCCAAAGACCTTTCTCCAGGTGCTGCAATGCTGCTGTAAAGGGAAATGACAAGGAGCCCTCTTAGCATCACCCTCGCTCTGAGCCTGGATGAGACGGAGGCCTCCAGCTGCCGCCCCTTCGGGAGAGACCCGCAGTGCTCGGCAGGGCTCTGCCCGGCCCCGTCCTGCTTCCCAGGGAGTGTTTTTGGGGAAGTCGCTCATCCCTCTGGTGGGGCTCATCCTGGGAGCAATTCCCTAGCTTGGTCGGTGATGAGAAGTGCCCAGAAAACCATAGAGCTTCCCAAATCGCTTTCCCCTCCTCTGAAAGAGCAAGCTGCGGGTTAGAAAAACAAAGTTATGCAAAATCTGGGCTGAAATTCTCACATATTGATGTGATTCCAGCATGCGGAACTTTTTTAAAAAAAACCCCACAAACCCTAAGCACACACAATGTTGTGAAATGCCTCACACAGTAATTAAGAATTGGCAGCACTGCAGGAGCCCGCGCACCTGAAAGGCCTCTTGCCCGCCAGCCTCCTCCAGGTACAAATGGTTGGTTATTGTTACCATTAAGATGGTACGATAAGGAGGAGCTGGGAGCCCAGGAATGCAGGCTGCTCAGCACCACCCATCCATCGCCGCCCACCCATCCCCGCTAAGGGGCTTTGGGGCCAGCAGCTGCCCACCCCCCCGCTACCCTCCCCATCAGGGCTACACAAAAAGTCACCTTTTCTTCACAAGGGCTCCCCTTTGGACTTCAAGCTTTTATTTACTGCTTTAGCTCTGCAAATCCCAACATGCACTATTTTTATCTTTCGCAGAGATGGACCGTGATTCACTGTTCCTGAGACCGATGTCCTTCTGCCTGCGCAGCCGAGCATCCCGCACCTCCTGCTCTGACTGGCGACACTCACCCACTTCACATAAAGCAACATTTTTTTGGCCAGAATCCTCACGTAGCAAAGAGGACTTGCATACCGTACCTGGTGCGGGCTCCTTGCAGGCTGGCTCATTTAATCGTCAGCAGTTCTTGTTAAGGCAAGACTACAAAGGTTTAACTGCAATCTTCTGTCCTTCCCAGTTCCTGCTGAGCACTCAGATGTGTTTAAATCCCTCTTAGTGACTCTTGAAGTATGAATGTGCCAAGATAGAGAGTATTTGTCATTATGCACGCTAAATGTTTGTATCAGTGCCATCGCCTGTGGCCAAAACAATGAAGCTCTCCAGAAGGGAGAGCAGAGATGGCCCTTACAAAGCTTGGCTCTGTTTAACATCAAAGTGGATCTTGCAAATTTAAGATGATTTCAGCAGCTCTGAGGAGGTTCCCCCTTCCTGCATCACTGGTCTCGCCTTGGAAAAACCTTGTGCGGAGTTAAAGTCTTTCGGATAAGGATTCAGCTGGGGGGCGTCTGGGGAGCGCGGCCGAGGCAGCCACGGGTCTGGGGTAAGGCTCTGCCTGATGTTTGACAGCTCAGCAGCAGCACGGCTTTGGAGGGGAGGAGGGAGCTGGTCCTCTCCCAGACCTGTCCCGTGAGGAGGAAGAAGCCTGACCTTGGGGACCGAAAAGCGTCAGGGTGGCTGTATCCCACGAGCCGGGTGCTTTGTGGGAGCAGGGGAGTGCAGCACCGTCACACTCCGATGCTGCTGCCTAGCACCAGTTAAGGGCAGGTTTAAGGTAACAGAGTTATTGTGACATTTTGATGAAAGCCACTTCCCCGTGGTCACAGCACCCCAGAAAATCCCTTTACACCAGCGACACTGCGTGCCAGCGAGGTGCAGGCGTTGCAGCCCATGGCAGCAGTGGAGCATCAGATCTGTCCCAGTGACGGCCGCCGCAGCAGGCTGCTCAGCTCCCCGGCTACCGGCACCAGCAAGAGCAGCCCCACTGAGGCTGAGCACAGGGCTGGTTTGTTACAACAGACCGTATCCCCTTTCCTTTAAAGAAGCGTGAAAGGCCTCAACAACGGGCACTTCCTCACCAGAAATATTTCTCTCCAGTGCATTTGCCTTTAGGTGCTGTGTAATCCTTGGCTCGGGATCTTAGTGCCTTGGTCCCTATGAAGCATATCTAGGGCAACATTCCAAATCCAAATGGAGCATCTTATGTTCTTAAATTAGGTTTAATTATTTTTTTCATTGTGCAGCTTTACAACTGTGTTTTTCTAATGAAATAAGAAAGCCAAACTATGGCCCTAAATGACTAATGCCATGAAAAGGCTTCTAAAGCAGATGCTCCTGGGATAACCAGTGGATGAGTTATGCTTTCTGGGAAGAAATAGTTTTCACAGACCTTAATGCTGATCTTTCACATAAAAACCCACTCTACTTACCTGTTAGAGGGAACGGAATCTCTTTCAATTACACATAGTTTTTTTCAATTACATCCATTTCAATTGCACTTAACCCACTGACTTCCAATACCTTTAGGTTCAAACAAATTACAAAGCCTTGTCACATATTAAGATTTTGCATTTCATCTGAAAACATCCATTTAGTTCAGGTAATGTGCCACCTGCTTTCCTTGCTGAAGCTGCTTCCCAGACATGCAAGACCAATACTGCTGCCAGTTCCTTCTCATGGACTGGAAAACCGAGGCAGGGAGGAGATGAGGGCCATATGGGAGAGGGGGAAGGGTGGTGGCAGGGCTGAGCCCGGGTTTGTCTGCTTGTCCTTAGGCTGGCTCAAGCCAAGCCTCCTCCTTACACATAGGCTGGTTTCCTGGACTGCTGCAGGGACCGTGGGATTAGCCAGGGGAACAAATCTAAAACGCAGCATGTGTATTTAAGGAAGAAAGAAGATTGAAAAGGTATGCACAGTGACACTGAGTGCTTTGCAAATCACGGCCATTAGGTCGGATTATCATTAAATCACTGCCTTGAGCAGAGCCCAGGAGCCTCAGATCAACCCAGACAGTACCTGCAGCCCTGCCAGGTTTTCTCACTGAGGGGCTTCAGCAATCACAGAGGTGTTGGCTCTGTGCTTGGAGCACTCAAACCTGCACTCAACTTTCCATTCAAGTCCTAAACTTTCACAAAATCGGTAAATGAACATCCATTGGCCACTGAGAGCTCAGACATGAAACACGGAATTAAGCAATTCGTAACGCACATTTATCTTTTGGCATTTTAGAAAATTACAGCCCCTAAGGGGGAGTAGTGAACTCTCTCAATTTCCTATTGCCTGAAGTCAGTGCCATGCTGAGCTGTTGGGCCGGCAAGGTGAGGAGCCAGCTTACGTAGGAGAATTACCTCGCTGTCCCTCGCGTCATCCCATCATTAGTCTTAAAATACAATATGTAAATGCCACTAAACCAAAACTACCCCAAGTAATTTACTCGCACCCACTATATCTCACAGCCCTACGGGGGGTTCTGTACCCTCAGCTTTCAGGCATTTCAGGTGCTATGTTGGATGCATCTTATTGCAGAATCCTGCTGCGCGGGTGGGCGGTAGGAGCGCCGTGTCCCCTCCCCTTGGGTGGCTGCAGGGGGGTGCGCACCCCATCTGTAAGCTCCCCCCAGGATGAATGCTCGGTGAAAGCGGAGGGGGGTCCCCAGGGAGCTGCCCTGCGCACTCCAGGAAGGGGGTGCTGCTGGGGGAGGCAGCAGGCTCTGCCTGAGCCTTTGGGGAGCGGGCGGTGAGCAGGCAGACGTATGAACCCGGCTGGCCAGCCGCGAACTTCGGGGCTCCTTTGGACCATCTTCAGGCGAGCGTGCATAGCCTGTGTATCAGCTCACACGTGGCCCTCTCAGAGATGCTGGATGAGGGGACCTGGGGGGACTCTGCTGCTGATCTCAGGAATTACCTGATAGCCGAGCACTGGCTGGAGCAGCAGCACACAGACCACTCCTGCTTCTTAGAAGTCAGTTCTCCAGCATCAAGGAATGACTACTCTCTACAGGGAGAGAAACAGCAAAAGAAATTAACCTTCTCCAAGGCATGTAAAAGTTCCAATAATATTCGTCATTTAGTCAAATAACTGCCATAAAAGCAATACTTCCCGAACCTCTTGAGAGGGGTTTTGCTTTAAGCACAGACCTGACTGCCAATTAGGAGACCTGCAATTGATTTAACGGAGACCCCAAGGGGTAACGCAGACCCCAAGGAATTCCGACTCGCACAAGGACAGAAATACCAGGACCAGGATCCTCGTGAAACACAGACAATTCTATCAGACACCACTACTTTTTTGCAGTAAATCCATGGCAGTCCTGCTACATTAACACTATCAGTTTTGGAAGTGAGAATCACTCAGTAGCTCCAGCCAAAGCGCAGGAGATTTTTTTTTTCTGTCGGACAACAAGATAACAGAAATCATCAATGTTGCTTTGTTAATTCTTAATGTCAAGATGTTTTTGCACTGAACCGTGAGTGTTGACCGCCCGGGACCAGCAAGGCTTTGCACTTCTCACTTCACATGTGATTTACACAGGAAAGGTGACTGAGGGGAAGGATGGGGTGCAGCTCCCTACTTCATACCAAAGCTCTGTATGCTGGTACAGGTTGCAGAAAAACATTTAACTTCAGACTATAGCTATAGTTAGAACAAGGTTTAGGAGACACAAGTAGCTTCACTTTAGAAAATTGGAAAAGTGCCTCCTTGGGAATAAGGCTGTGTTAGCAGGGTATTTTGGCTGGCTAAGTGAATTTACATGCAGATTTTGCTGCTTCAACAAAGCAAAAGAAAAGATTTTTCATCCTTTTTGGCTGTTAATTTTTCCAGAATTTGCCTGCCAGGGTAATTGTCTAGGATGGCAAGTGATTAAGATCTGTTTTGCAAACAGAAGTATAATGAGGTTTTAATATCTGGCATTTCCACAGCAATACCCTCAAATCCCCAGAAGATAAAATACACAGCCAGGAAGAACAACAGACACCTCCTGGGCTGTCAACAAGGAGTCTCTGCCTTCAGTGCCTTTGTGCAGTGTGAAAAAAAAAAAACACCAAACAAATTGAGATGTAAGATTAGAATTATCCGTGATGGCAACACAATGCTCATAATGAGGAAACCATGCTCTTTGGACTTCAACCCAGGGCAGCACCCGCCTCTTCCTCTCGCCATCCCTCTGCCTAGCTGGATTAAAAATAAGACGCGACCCAGAAGAGCCGGTGCGGTGCCCATGGCCGAGGGAGCGCTCCCAGCCGTACCGTGCCATGCCAACCCCACAGCCCTGCTCCGTGCAAGCCGTCCCGAGGCCCCCCCACCACAACAAAGCGCGTTTGGGGCCCACGCCAGCACCCGCACGGGAGGATATTGGATTATTTTCTGCTTTGACAACAGGAAGTCTGAGACATCCTTGTTCCAGCATTATATGAATGGCCTTTAAAAGTGTTGTGGAGAAGTAAACACAAAGGAATGTCCCACAGAGGAATGGTTTTTAACAATGCCCCTGTTCTCTCCGCGTTCAGCTGCGCGGCTGAGCACGCTCCCTCGCAAGTCGGTGCAATCCTGCTCGCATCACGGCGTGGTGAACTTCTTCTGCCCCTCCTGTCGGTGTCACAAACCACAAGACCGCTTGCACTTTGAAAACAGCCTCTCCTCTGGGGGTCTAAGGACTGAAGATCCTCCCCTGGCACTCTGGGGCATGTTTCCAACAGTACATGGGGGTTTCGATCCAGACCAATTCTCCAGGTGCTGCTCATCAAATGTTTAAAATTCACTTCAGTGCTGGAGGGAGCATCCCAGCCATGCTTGAGCCTCACTGCTGAGGTCCCATCACCTCCTAGGCATGGTTGAACAGGTCTCCATTGTCCTGGATGTCTAGAGAGAGCCTCTCCCAACTCTGACCCCACTGTGTGACCCTTCCTGGCTTCTCTGCCCTTCTGCAGTCCCTCTTTCCCCCTCCTTATCCTATTCTGCAATTCCCTTTGCTTCTCTTCTCTCTCCCCCCACCTTAATCTCTTCTTCCACCGTGCTTCCAAAATAAGACCTTGTGTTCAGTACCACCATTTACAGCTTAGACTCGTTCCAATCACTGTGTCAACAGATGGACCTACAAGAATATAGGTGATGCCTTCACCATTGCCCTTTCCCTCCTCTTCCTCACCCATCAGCTACTGAGCAGGTGAGATGCTGGCTCTGCATCTCAGGAAAAGAGGATCTGTTCTGAGACCAGCCCAAGGAGGGGGAAGCACAGGGTTCATATGGGTTAGCCCTGGACTGTCTTATTGATAGAAACCTGCTCTTGAAGCAGCTGCTGAGGCTATTGTCAGCTGGAGTCCTCTCCTGAGCAGGTCTCAGGTCTCCCAAGTCCTGTCCTGAGCAGACAGGTTGAGCCCCATCTTTCTGAATATTCTTAAAATAAGAACAAAATCCAAGTCAGAAACAGTAAGCTGTAACTTCTTTGGGGTTTTATTGGGGTTTGGTTTTTTTTGTGATGACTAATGATAAAGCTCAAAGTTTTCAGCTAATTCTTGATTACAGTCCTGATTATGGCTTATGGTCTATGTTAGATCCCCCTGTTCACACTTGTCACTACAAACCCATTGCTGATGTCATGTTAAAAAGAGAATTCAAAGTGATGGATCATGAGATGGAAAATGAGTTCCCTTTCCTACAGATACTGAAACTCCAGGTTGCACTGCTGTCAGCTGAGCTTCCGAGAAGTGTATCTCCAAAATGTCATGTGGAAGGTTGATGCAGGGAAACAGCAAGCACTGGGATGGCTGGTGGAGCTGCTGGGTGGCCTCCTGATAGTTTCTTTTTTACATTATTTTGATCATTGTTCATGATGTCTCTGCATTTTTACAGTATAAAAATAATAGATGTGCCTCCTGGCTGCCTCTGTACACTGTCCATTAATCAATGCTTAGCTAATTCAAAAATAATCCCTTTAAACTCTTTTTGTAAGTCTTCCAGCCTTTGGGCTGCTCTGTAGACTTTGCTACAGTGCATGTTGGAAAGAACCTTTAAATGATTCAAATATTGCCTGAGTTTTTCACAGGTCATCTGCAGAGAGGTGATGTTCATCTGAAAAATCATCTTTAATTTGCACCACATGGTAAATGAGACAAAGAAAAGTTAAACCTCAGGGTCATGTAACAGTCCAAGGAGAGAAGTAGTTTCTTGACCCTACTCCCAGACCTGGCCTCAAACTGTGTGGCAAGTAGATATCTAGCTCTTTAGGATTGCCAAACTGATCTCATCACTGGCATTTCACTCGCCGCTTTTTTATCTCTAATTATGTACTGACATAATTATCCTTCATTACATAGAACGCACACTGTGCACATGCAGACAGGAAAATAAACTATGTAGCACAGCTGGGGCATGCTTTATTCTGTCTAGAGGTAAAATTTACCCACCATCATCAGTTTTAACTATTGGGAGTAATAGAAATGAGTCAGGGGGGTGGGTTTTCTTTTTCAGGACTGAACTGTCATGGTGTCATGGTCTACATTTCATCCAGAAAGATACAAATGTTTTCATTTCTTCTCACTTCTGTTCTACCATTTTCTCCAATATTAAAGCATCTTCTGGAATAGAGAAGATAAAACTGCTATCGTAAATCTTTTGGCTTGGTTCAGGGCACTTCCTCATGTCATCTACCTGTATTTATTTCTCCTTTGCAAGGCTATAAATAGACAAAATATAGCACCTGAGGCAATCTGAGTATAGTAAGATACTCCTTAGGTCACCAGATGGAAATCCATCAGTTCTTTACTGAGTAAGAGGTGAATAAGGACAAGGATCCCTGTCCTGAAGACAGCCATCCACTGGGTCATCCATGAGTGAGCCTTCAGAGAGGAGCAGAGCCTGCAAGTGAGACTTTGATGTTGCACAAGAGGTTCAGCTACACATCTGCCATTAACAGCAGCGGTGACTAACGGTGCTGTTCAGGTAAGTCCACCCTCCATAACCAGGCCAATCTCACCCTAACAATGCAGCAGCACACCAGGTCCATGGCTTATGCTTACCGCCCACGGGCTCCTGCGGAGCCTTCCTTGTGCTGTTATTGCCGGTACTTCTACCTGTACCTTTCCTGACAGACTACCTGCAATTAGTGTCATTTGATGTAAATGAGGAACAGAGCCTTACGTTTGCCCGGAAAAGCACTCGCCTAGCAGTCTGAAGGAGAAGGCGGCTGAGGGTGGTGGTTTATGAGCGCTCAGGGTTTCTCAGGCAGCATGCCATGCCTCCTGGCTACAAACAACTCCAACATCTGATGCCAGTGGCCTTTCCTTAGCAGATGGGCCCTCCAGATAACCAAGCCATTTGAGGACAGGAGTTTTTGCCCAAACTGGTCATAGGTTAGTGCTATATATATTAACTTTTTTAGTATCTTCGTTCCTCCTTAATGTTTTCACCTTTCATCTTCCCTATCGGAGTCAACCTAAGAAAGATGGCTCCTGGTACAGTAAAAACCTCCCTTTCAGCAGCTGAGGATGTGAACCCATATATCTGGTACTACCTAGGAAAGGAACTTCTCTGCTGTCAAGAGCTGTTTTTCCCATTTAATTCAGTCCTCCATCCTGCTGCCAAGGGAATGAGTGTCAGATTCCTCTGAATTTTCTTGGATGAATGGTTAGACCATGCTGGTTTGAAAACTTACTAAAAAAAGGAGGCAGGGCTGTGTTTCCATTTGCTTGTATTGTTTTAAGCAAGCTGATACGTTCCACAAATAAAAATGTTCTTTGTTTCATGCATAACAGTAAAAGAGGTTGGGAGGCTGAGGCTCTCCAGAAATTCCATCAGAAATTCCCCAGTCTGGTTTTTAACCTGTGTCACCTCACCAGGAGCAAGGCAATTTCCGACTGATTCACATTTTGACAGTGCCATAGTTTATGTGCTATATATCTGGTTTTGGCACCATTGGAAACATTCTAGTGAAACATTTTTGTGAGAGGCAGAATGGGAGGTGGACAGGAAGACAGCTCTCCCCTGTCTTGGTGAAAGGAATGAAAAATATCTCCCATAAAAAAAAGAGAAACTGCCAGTTCACAGGAATGTAATGCAGCCTACCTGTGGCTCTCCAATGTACTGTGTTCAGAAACCCTAAAAACTCTTCATTTTTTTTTCTTTTAGGATCAAGAAGAGCTGTATAATATTTACGCCCTTCTTTAACAGGCCGAGGGAGTGAGTCAGCGCGCTTATCTCACACCCTGGTCCCTGACAGCATCGCCTGAGGCACTGTGCAGGGTCACATTATTCAGAGCAGGACAGGAGCACAAGCGCTGGCACTGGAGGACCAGATCCACGATGCTGAGTAGATGACACACACTTGCACAAGAAATCCTGCTGTAGTGGAGCCTGCATCTCCGGGTTATACTCTTTCTTAAATTTGGGCATATCATGAAAGATTTGGGGAGTCTTGGTGTAGTTTGTTTTTAAAAAAAGTTCTGAGCAAAACACAAACAGCTTCAATTTGATGAGTCAATGTTTCTTTAAAGCTTTTCACCCCACTTGTAACTTGATTGGTAGTAAATTGTACTTGAAAGACTATTTTAATCTGATACTTTATGCTATTCTACCAGATTAATATAATATTAGTGACCATACAGAGCAGAAAGGGCTGAAATACAGCCTTGAAACTGCATGTTGCTCTGTCTGGAGCACTCCTCAGGCACAGCTCAGCATCCAGCTCTGTCAATGCACCTTAAATTGACCTTTTGTTCCTATTCCTGCCTTCTCTGGAGAGAATACACAGTGAAATTACAGCATTTATTTGGGGACATCTAATGTCAATCAAAGAACAGGATACTTTCATATACAGAACATTATGAGATAAATACTAATCTTAAAAACAGAGAGGATGCAGAGCATGTAATATCCTTCCACAATGAGATGTGACAGGGAAATAAAAGTACTTGTCTGATGCTTTTGCATTTGGGAGGACTGAAGAGAGATTTCAAACAGGTCTTTGTGTTACTTTGCTCAATGATAATTACATTATTTTATCATATTTTCATAACAGATTTTTTATGTCCTTTTGCATACTAATACTGACATTTCTGCTTCAACATTCACAACCTTTTATCTTTCCTACCACTGTACTCCAAATATCCATCTCTCCACTGAGAGCCTTCCAACACTGATCCATGTTATCGCTGTTAACCAACCACCTTAATATTTGAGTATTGTACCATAACTGCCTGTAACATGAGCTGCAAGCTTCTCAGGACAGAGACTACAGTACACATTTAGAAAGCAATATGGCTACAACAACGGAGAAGAGACAAAAGTTGGTCTCCTTGCTATAGAGCCCTCCCATGCCCTCCTGCAAGCCCTTGAACCTGCCTCCACTGCTGAGCTTTGCCTCTTACTTTTTCACCTAATAAAGCAGGGCAGTACCTTTTGCTCTTCCCCCTGAAAGATGTCTGATGCTTTGGGATTTAGGAGTTGAGGCAAGAGGTAAGCAAGTTGTTTTCTAAGGGCCTCACAGTTTGACACTACACCAGAGCTAATGTAGGTTTAAACCAAAATGAAAAGCAAATGACATTAAGCAAACTAGAGGTGACAATAGGAGGGGGAAGTGTTCATTTTGGGAACTGCCAAATATTTTTTTGAGCTGCTGTCAAGCTACAGGCTTTGCTTTCCATGGGCTTACAATTTTATTGCTCTTAATATGAGGATAACACAGATTCTTTCAGTCATTTGATAACCAGGGAGAATCCCTCTCTTACGCGGTCTCGCATTCACTGCATACCTCATGCTGGTGGTCTTGCAAGCTGTGGTAACGCCCTTCCTGCGATATATCTCAAGACAGAAATAACAACTGAATGCTGCACAGAAACTTTGGCTACATCTACATGCATTACTGAGAAGTTCGCAACATTTAGCATGTTCAGGGCTTGCCATGGCGATACTCTGGGCTTTACACCAGGCTCTAATTCTGGATCTATGACAAGTTCCTTTTGCCTGGGCAGTACGTCTCTGCCTCCATTTAGCCCACACCCAGGGATAAAGAATAACCAATTGTTCTATCATCCAAGACCCCTCCCCAGCTGAGAAAGGGAACTGGGAAAAGGATGGAGACTTGTGGGTTAAAATTTAAATAGATTTAAGAAAACAATAGAAGCAATATCATTACAAAAGACACAAAGTTATACTTAGCTCATAGAGTGGTGGCAAGTCCCTCCAGGTATAGTAGCTGCTGAGAAGAGAGGACAAGGGGGGAGGGGAGGGGAGAGCAGAGAGCCTCTACCCCCAGCAGCTTTCCCATTTATAGTGAAGGTGACATTAATGTTACAGAACACACCTGTGGGCAGCCTGGGGCAGCTGCCCTGGCTTTCACTGCTAATGGCCCTGATCACCGTCCCACAGCTGGCCACAGACTGAAACAACATGTAACAGAAAAGTGATTCTATAAATTTTATCTCTGCAAAACCAGGACAGTCTCAAAGATTGCCTTTATATCCATCGCCTTACTCATGACTTGGAGTGCAGTGCACTTAATGATGGAGACCACGTGGGAGACCTTATCTTGGGAAACTTACTGCAACCAGACATAAAGACAAGATTGTATCTTCAAAGACAAGTTAAAATCTTCAAAATCTGACAGGAGAATCCCTCAATATATGCTCACCCTTGCTGCTCTATCTGGCTTCTGCAAGCCAAGACTAATAGGAGCCTAGAATGACTCCTGCTGGGAAACATTCACCAACATGCCCTCACTTTGATATGCATCTTAAAAAATAGTACAAATTTGATATTGGTGGCAGAATAGAAGCCATTTTCCTAAGGAACAAGGTAACACATTTGAGACTCTGGTTCTCAGGACTGGCGTGTACCTGGTACCACATTTGCTCTCGCATACCAGAGTTTCTGAGTGTGTTTCTCTCACATGAAGGGTAACATGTTAAGAAACATGCCCCCAGAATCCTTTAATTAACCAAATTCAAATCATAGAATTGAGTGGCTGTTCCATGAGGGATCATTTATGTTTGCCCAAGAGCAGAACCACGGATCCCTGGAAGCTGGCAGTCGACAAGGTTCTCACCTTCACTCTGGCAAGAGTTCTAGTAGGCAGTTAACATATAATTTCCTTTTACCTTATATTTGCTTCTTGCCTGTTCCTTTTCAGTCCATTAAGAAATAAGGTCAGCATCACCTCAGAGAATACCTTCTACGTTGTTTTGCTGTCCCCTGTTTCTTTAAGTTGTGTTCACCTAAAGCAATCCTGACCTAGTCTGAACTTTGCTTCAGCCCTCACGTCTGGAGGGTCCATGCAGTGAGGAGCCAAGAAGACCGCATAAACAAAAAGGCACATTCGCAAAACAGGAAAGATTATTCTCCTTAAAATTCTCACTGGTATTTTATTTTCAGTGAAGATTTGAAAATTCTTGCTACAAGAAAGACCCAGAGCTTTTCCTGGCTGTAAGACAGTGAAGTATTTTCATGTCTTGTAAGGATGCCAAGCTCTCGTAGGATGTAGAGTGTTTAAGTCCTTCTGCTGTAATGGCTCCATCTCCTGGGATGCAATCAGTGAGCTTTCTAGGTACGTTATCAATCTGATGCCCCCAAATTCTCCCTGTTCCCTAAGCCCTACCAGCTTAGTAATAATGTCCAGTGAAAAGGCTTCTAACCTGCCGAGCCCTCTCTCCAGTGGGAACGTATCAGTCCTGCTGCCTCTCTAGTATCAAGTCCAGACTTGTCAGCAAATGACTCTTCTTTCAGGAGTCCTACAGGCTGGAAAGCAGATTTAGTTACATTATCGTCTCCTGGGAAAGCAGCATGGCTCTTAGTCCTGGGAAGAAGTAGGTCGTATTAGGGAGACTAACAGGATTATGTCCAGTTCAGTAGGACACTCGGAAGGCCACAGATTGACAAACACCGTGCAGCACATCTGAAAGTGCTGAACGTCCCTGACAAAGGAAAGACTTAAATTCTTATTCCTCGAGTACACACCTATTTCTACCTTGAATAAAAGAAAGAATGGACAATCTCATAATGGGCTCCAGGGAGCCATCAGAAAGATGATGCAAAATGATACCCATTTTACTTTTGACTCATCTCTTTTTTTACTACTCGTTGAAATTCCCACTGTCAGAGTGGGAGCTGTCAGTATGTGCGGGACGCAGGGCCAGGCACAGGCTGTAGCCTCTACTCTAAATCTCCATCAGCTGTCATAAGAGCAGCAATTATATCCTCTCCACTGCCTCTAGAGGGTAGAGCAACCATGTGTCTCTAGCAGGGCGGGCAGGTTGGACAGTGCTGTTTCAGCCTCCTAAAAGCTTTCTGATTTCCTCAGCGACCCGGCGCACGCCCTGCCAGGCAGTGCAGCCGGCCGGCCGAGCCGGGACTGGTGATACAGCAGTTTCGCAGCGCTCGGCCAGACTCATCCCACTCCAAACACATTCACAGCGGTCTCATGGAAGTCCCGGGACTGCTTTGGCAGCAATTGTGCAGGATAAATAAAGCTCCCATTGTTGCAGATGACTCTGCTTTCAATGGCCTGGGAATCCAGGACAGCCGGGACTCCTGACTGATGAGGGTTAGCACAGTTGTCCTGCTTTGCGAGTGACGCAGGGCTTGAACTGCAGCACTAAACAGCACCTTTGGAGTGCCTTTTTGGGCAGCTGTTTCCTAATTTATTGCAGCATTTTTCTAAGCAGCTAAGCCTCCACTGCAATGTTTAATTCTTGTGTCCCCAGACTCACTGCACTGCCATGCGAACAGGCAGGAGTTAATATATTCTAAGCCATAGGTACGTCTGGCTCTTCATGTGAATACGGAGGGAGTCTTTGCCTCAAAAATCTTTGAGGGAGGGGGGATTATATCATGGGAGCAGAAGACAAGTCTATAATCAAGGGCTTCTGTGATTTCTGAACTGTTGAGTGGAAGAAATAGTGCTCTTTTTATTATATGCCTTGATAGAAAGTCTTTTTATAGTTAAGTATGAACCGTGAAGGTTTACTTAAAGTAGCCCTGATCACGACCTCAAAAGTATTTCTGAAAACTCTTTGGATTTCACTAGCTGTAAATATTCTTTCCATACCATAAATTAAAAAGACTTGACGCAGCTCCTTGCACGCTCCTTTAACATTACAATACCTTTATTTGTCCCTCCAGTACTCTACCAAACTGCAGTTACTGCTCCTGAATATACAGCATGTACAGAATAGAGATACAACCTCTTCAATGACAAAAAACATCTTTATTTGCTTAACTCCATTTCTCCTAAAGCATTTAATAAACTGCATGCAACTTCCCTGAACCAGAAATTTCTCAGTAGTAGGCACCTGAATAATTAGAAGTGCTACTGAAAATTTTATTCAAGCACTCTGGTCTGCCTATACGGCATGTGTTTTTTTGAGCCTAATCAGAGCTCAGAAGGCAGTTTATATAAATCAGCCTCAGGATGGTAATACGATAGCAGCCGCGCTTGTTTATAACGCAGCCTTCTACATGGTGCAAAGTCTGAGTTTGACTGTTGATAGCACGCAATGAAAAGGCATGCCTCTGCCTTGCCCTTTGATTGCTTGCCTGATCTGAACCATTGAAAGCTGAAAAAAAAGTCTACAGCCTTTTTTTCTAGAAGTTTAATTCACTATGTTGCAGCCTGTAGAATATGGTGAAAAAAAATAATGATAAAGTTAAGGCAGACAGTTTTTCAGCAGTGCAACAGCTTATTGCCTGCATACTTGCAGGCAGCGTGCTCAGCCACGCTGGTCTCAAAGAGGAGGCAAAAAGTGCAATTGGGACTGTGAGAGAGTTGTTTGTTTTCCCACTTCTCTGGAAGCCAGACATCTCAATCTGCCTGCAATTTGGGGAGGGAGAGATCCCCAGGGGAGAAGGAGGGAAGGGAATGGAGGAGGCTGCTTCCTTTGCTGTTGCAGCAGGCCAACCCATTGAGAAATAAGGGAAGACAGAAAAGGATCTTGTTAAAATATACTCAGTTAGGGCTAAGGATCCTACAAAAGGAAGAAACGTTTCTTATAAACAATGCTCTACAAACAGCAAAACTGACGACAACTCGGTTTCTGCACGTTCCCCCGTGCAGCCTCTCTGATGTCTGATGGCACCATTGTGCTCTTCTCGCAGGTTTTATACTTGGGGAGCCGTGGTGGGTTTCTCCCCTGTGCAGCACTCCAGTAGAGTGACACGTGGAGCACTCTGGATTTATTCATTTGGGAGCCTATCCCCTTGCTGCTTCTGTGAAAACTGAAAAATGCGTGGGGCACAGCCTGGCCCCAACGCAGACACGCCGGGGACCAATGCAGAGGGCACTTCCTCGTCGTTAAAAGCAGGCTGGCATGCCTGAGCTTTGTCCCGGACAATCAAAGTAACACCACGTGTCTAACTTGGGGATCATGTTGGCTTTTATAAGCTAATGGGTGCAAGCTGGAGCACAGGAGGTTCCACTTAAATTTGAGGAAAAACTTCTTTACTGTAAGGGTGACTGAACACTGGAACAGGCTGCCCAGAGGGGTTGTGGAGTCTCCTTCTCTGGAGACATTCAAAACCCGCCTGGACGCGTTCCTGTGTGACATGGTCTAGGCAATCCTGCCCCGGCAGGGGGATTGGACTAGATGATCTTTCGAGGTCCCTTCCAATCCCTAACATTCTGTGATTCTGTGATTCTGTGAAACGACAATGTTTTTCCTACTGGACTTCCCGTGGCCCTTCTCTAGCCACGCAGAGCATGCGTGGTGGCCCAGAGAAGGCGGACAGCCCTTCCCGGCGCTCCTGGCTCATCCCGAGCACTGCACACATGGGCAGCCCCTGTCCACAAATCACCAAAACAATATCCCCAAAGGCTGGGTCTCCCTCAGCCCTAGCATAACGTGCCCTTTTAAAGCTCTCAGTGAACACATCATTTCCGAGCATGTAAAGTATAATGAGAACACGAGTGGCTAGGACTCGCTTTGCAGTGAAGGTGTCTGTGTTTCTTCCGAGTGCGCGGCACCGGCGGGTGACGCAGCCCTGGTTTATGGCCGTCGTAAAGGCTATGTGGAAAGTCACCTGATGCCGGCGGTTAACACGGCCGTGGGTTACGGCACGTTGTTTTCCCTTTTATTGTGCGTCTCCAGGAATGTGGTGGCACCTGAGGTTTGCAAGACACGTGCTCTGCGGTGCCCAACAGCCCCGGACCCTCCCGCGGCCTGGACTGACGTACACGTACTGACGGCATTGAGCTGTTGGGTTTTACTGCAGTTGAGGATGCAGCTTGCAGAGCCTACAGCATGTTAACTGTGTTATCTCTGTAGTTGTGTTATCGGCCTAGGAAGGGGACTGCGTTCACCCACTGCTGTCCTGAGCTCTCCCAGCAGGATGAGCTGCTGCTGGCGAGTGAGCTGTGTGCTCCTCCGGGGAGCTGCTCCGGGTTGCGTTCTCCATGAAAGACCAGGATATGCAGAGGATACGCTCAAGTCATTCTTTTGGTTCCCTTTATCAGTTTTCAGTATCTTCCTTTAACCTTAATTTTATATTTATACTTTTGGTGACCATAACGACTGCCTTTCCTTCTCTTTCTTAAGACTGTTGACAGTAATAGTGTAGCTATACAGATGTATTGCCCTGGTTGCTGTACAACGATGATTTTAAATTCATAAAGAAGAACTAGATTCAATTGTCATATTGGTGCTGACCTTTTCTATTAGGGTGGGATACAAATCACAGAACTCTTCATTTTCTTTACCTTGCTGCCCAGTCCCCTCTGCACTTGAATTAGCTGGCATTTCTTCCAGCTCATCATCAATGTGCTAAGATGGTGATAAACCTTACAGCAAATTATTCTGGGAGTGGGAGTAGGTAGTCTGAATTTGTGAATTTTGAATTCCAGATATATTGCAGAACCATTTTGCCTTTCTGTTACAAAATTCCTCTGGGACAAGCTGAGATTACCTACAGGTTACTTTTATCCTTTTGTGCTTCTTTCACTTACTTAACCTATTTTTCTGCTTCCCGGATTCAACCATTAAGGCTACATGGTCCTTCAAGGAAAGATTCAAATTTCCTAACAGGGAAGCCATTGATATTTGAAGCCTCTTATTTCTTGGAAGCAGTTCCTACAGGACATCTGCAATAGCTAAACTTTTTTTTTTCTAGCATAAAGGTTAAGGAATTGTCCCAAGCAGCAGAAGCAACACCAGGCTGCTGGCTGCAAAACATCACACAAATACCTTCCGTTTGTAACATCGTTATTCAAGCGTCTTTTGTGTAGTAAAAGCATTTAGCAACAAATACAGGCCACAAAGAGTTTGTTTCATTGTTTGATATAAGAAATGCCACACGTGAGCATCTAGTAAACTACAGATTTTTTTTAAATGTCACCAAATTTATTTTTTGAAAAAGAATCTCTGCATCTGCTACTGCAAAACAAGATGACAGATCTATGGGAAGACATGGTCTACACTCTTCCTGCTCTAATAGCTGGTCTTCCTCTGCCTTCCCCTGTCTTCCCCTGTTTCACTGAGATGAGCCTGTTTCATATCATTTCTATGGTAATTTTTCTATACACAAACTCCCAATTACTACAATATGTGTGTAATTGGTTGTTGTGTTAGTTAATCATATGGCCAAATAATCTCTGCATAAATAAAGCAGGAAGAATCACACACCATCAATCTAGTAAAACAAATGAAAATAAGATTTTCTACATAAAGATTTGTAAAAAGACTTAATTCCCTTATTCTCAAGAAAAGAGAGAGGGGACTGCCGCTGAGCTGGCATCTCCTGCTCCCCTCTGGCGCAGGCTGGTTTTCCCAGAGTGATCCTCCATCCTGGGGACTGTCAGACGGTCTCCGTGAGTATTTGGTAGGCATTAGGAAACATGAGATTTGTTATTTCATTGATCGATCCGCTTCACATTCTGTCTTTTGGAAATGGAGAGAGGTGGATTCCAACCTAACAGGGCAAGAATGAGGAAGCTCCTCTGGGCAGGAACCAGCAGCGAGCTGATGGAGCCAGAAGAACAGGAAGAACAACAGCATGAAGGCCTTTCTCCTTCACACAGGTTATTGCTATTTCTCTTCCTCGAAGTCTCATATCCCCAGAAATGATTCCTGAACCAGCCTTGGCTCCCTCCGGTTTCCTCGTGATGTTTTCTGGTGGGAATTTTCAAAGTGCTCTGAAGAACTAAGCTTTGATTGTTCTGGCCTCCCTGACAATTATAAAATGGCGCCCCCCCCCCCCCCCCCTTTTTTTTTTCCTTTTTTCCCACAACAGTGATTTTTTTCCAAAATAATGGTGAAGGAAAAGTAATGAACCTGAGTTGTATGAGGCAGGGAAAGAAGAGAGGGTGAGTGTGGGAGCGTGCGCATTGCACAAGGAGCCTGTGTTTGCGTATGTCCCCCTGTGAAACGGCAGTTTCCTTGCAGTGCTTCAGACCACACCATCGGGCAGAAAGCCGTGAGTGGTATGCACTGTTGTACTGCAAAGTGATGTACACATCAAACGACTGTATCCCTCTTCAGAGCTGCACCCTGCCAGAGTATCCGGGTCCATGCCTGGCCCTCCCCGCTCTCAGGAGCCCCATCTGTGCTATTTTACCCCTCCCTACCAGGACTTCCACCTACCCTTGGAAATTCCCTTCCCTGCAGGCAGTAGGTAAGCCTGGGCGTCCACTCCTGCCTCCTCCCACCACCACACCCAGCTGTAGCTCCCTCCGCTCAGCCACTGACTCCCAAAATCAGTGGCCATTCTTGCAACCCCTTAAAAGTCAACTAGGGTCCTTCCAGCTGTGACTCCTCCACGTGTTTCTCTGCTGTCCTGCTGCTGTGTGTATAGCACTTTTCTGTCTTGTCCATTGGGGCAGAAGAGGCTTGAGGATTTCCCATGAATTTCTAGATAGCCAGTCCTCAAGCTTCTGCCTGGCAGGGTTCAAAAATAGCTTATCAGTATGCCCAAGCTCTCCACAGCCAGCAAAATCAGACCAACAATCTGCCTGGTCTGTAGTACCTGTCATGCAGCCCAGCACCTCTCCATCACTGCCACTATCTGATGCTTAACCAAGCTCCAGCACACTTGGGACAGTAGATTAAAATCAGCAGTCTGAGGTTACACTGCCTTCATCCTTACTCCTCTCCAAGGCAGAGACATCTGATCCTCTGGGGAATCAGGTCCTAGATTGCCACTGTCATCAGCCCAATATACCGAAGGAAAATAACTCGGCCTGGGTTGGCCTTAATACAGAACTGCAGCAGTCCCAGGGCTAATTCACAAAAAGTTGTCCTTGCTTTTGAGGGCAGTGACATCCGGCAAGAGGATGGGAAAGGTGACTAAGAGTAGTGACATCTTGAAGCCTACTGACCTTTGCAACGTAATATTTCTGGGACTGTGTAACATTGCTATGAATTATTGTTCAGGATCATAGGAAATGAGGACATTGGACAGGAAAAAGTTTCCTACTTCCTTGAAACTAGTGGCTAGCTGTTGTATTGAGAGATGATCAGTAACAAGTCAGAAGTCTCCCTAAAAAGCAACCTATTTAAACATCAAGTTACTCTCATGTTTAAACAACTCTCCCTCTACTATAAATAATTGTCAGCTCTCAAATTATAGGTTATAGAGAGGAAGAAATCAATTGCGTTAGATTTGCAGGTCTGCAAATGTGTATGTGTAGAGTTATGCACAGGAATATCCCCACTGAAAACTTCTGCATGAGCCTGAGGGTTTCACGACTCATCCTCTTTCAGTTGTAGCTGTGTTGGCTAAAGCAATTATTGCCTTCATCATGTGCTACGTGTCTGTGTAACCTGAACTTCAGTCCATACTATCTGCTAATGCAGGATTGCTTCCTACTATTTTAAACCCCTTAAGGGACAGGCTTCCACCTTTTCCTTGAAAGACATGTCCATGATTTAACAAGTAGCACTAACAAGACATTTTTCACATACTCAGCCTAAAGTTTTTGAAAAATATTCTCTCTCCTCTCTTACCTTTACTCAAATTCCCAGAACAAATAATGGCTCTTTTTTCTTTGTACCTGTGTAAATCCAAAGTATTTTATAGAATAATCCATTTCTGCATTAATGTATGCATGGTTTTCCCTAGTTGTTGGTCTGTTCTGTAGTTTTGGTTTAAAGCTGTGAATGCCTAATGAGATCTTATACTATACTAGCAACATCCCAAACAGTATTGATTGCGAAATATCAACTGCCTAAAAAAAGAAAGTTACTGATCTATAATTTTTGTGTTTGAAGAGAACATTCAGAGTCTCGTTCCAGTGAAGATTCTCAGTTCTGCATCGTTACTACACAGAATGGGATAAACGCAAGCCTCTACAGCCCTGAGAAGTTTGGGTCCACACAGCGGTGGCTTGGTACTAGTTCCAAGCATAACCTGGTGGTCTCCACAACTGGATCAAATCAAATACAATACATGTAAAACTGCCCAAAAGATCTTTTCCCCCCCCAATTTTCTCAAAAGAATTAAATGGTTTATTCTTGCTAAAAACCAAGCTCAGCCAAAATGTAGCCTGAGTGAAAGGCCACTTCACCTCCACTACAGTGGACATAGGAGGGGTTGCCTAGAAAGCAAGGCATGCTACAATAGTGACAGCCTGCTTTAAGCTGTGATGTTAGCATCAACTGAGTGTTTAAGTAAGTTTCATATTCAAACAACAAAAGTTTGTATTAAATATAATTAATATTCATTGCTAAATATTGAGAACAAATAAAGGTAGTCGCATGCTACATTTGGCTTTGACTTCACCACTGTGGAAATGTTAATTCATGCTCTTGCCTCCCACACTCTATTGTCTGTTCTCCTTCCATGTTCTTTAGAAGTCCAGCTTCCTGAACTCCTCGGAATGTGAACTACCGCTGATAATAGGAAGAAGGGCAATTATGTGATTCCACCCGCAAACAAGTCTATCAGTTTCAGTTCCATTTCAGGATCCCAGTTAAATTCATCCTTCCTATTTTTAAGTCTTCAAATGTAATTGCCCCAGGGAGCCTTCCAGATGTTTATCTCTATGCTCCCAGCCCTGCTTTTTCTATTACTCTAATTGGTACCTTCCCCCTCTCTGTAACACTCTGCACAATTCTGGCATTGCCCTGGTGAGAAACTCCTCCTCCTCAGACCCCACATATAGAGGCAGTTTTCTAGCAATTAATTCTCAGTCTCTGCTCAAATATCTGTAGCAATCATTCCTGTTCACATATGCCTCTGAAAAGTATTTTAGAGAGGAGGAAAAAAAAAAAGCATCTCATTTGTTTCTTATGGTTCTTATGAAGAAAAGCTGAAGATACCTTTTTTGATTCTGTCCTGGGTTTTTGGCTTGCTTGCACTTTGACCTCTCCAGCTTTGCTCGCTGGCAGATAGCATAGGAAAACCAGGAGGAAAATGATGACAATAGGGCTCACATGAGAACAGAAGACAGGGGTTTCTAATCAAACTTCTTCTTCTTTCTCCTACTGAACTCAAATTCCTACTAATACTTAGGAGACAACTTACTCTGGAAAAATTCAGCAGTCACATCTTTATCAAAAGCCAAAGGGCTTTCACATCAGCAGTTTTTTGTAGGAACACTGAAGCTTCATAATTCTGATATTCATTTCACACACACACGCACACACAAAAAGGTGTGGGGGGGAGACTTTTGTCCATTTTACTGGGAATTTCTGACCTGAAATCAAAACTCAAGACACTGAAGGACACTGTATTTGTTCTTGGATCCACCTGCACAGAGCTCCCTGCAGGATCAGGGCTCTCATTTGAAAGTGATAGAAAATGTCATGTCTTCTAGGCCCTAGTTTTGTTCACTGCAAAGCAAAAGATGTATGTTCACAAGTTTGTCTTTAAAAAGTTTCTTTCTGTTATTAATTTCACCTGCTTTCATTCATTCCCTCTCCAGGATCTTTTCTCTGCCACTTAAAACAAAGGGATTAATTCAGCCAATGGTGTAACATTCATTTGAAGTAAAAATGCCAACTGCAGATCTCAGTTGCCATCTTTTATTTAATCATTTTGTGACTAAAGATTTTGTGAGGTTTGCTTGTTAAACAGTGTACAAGAATAATCTCCAGCACTGGAATCCGACCCATCTGTGAGGACGCCACTGACTTCGTTGGGTTTACCCGGGCTGATCAAATTGCAGGATCAGTTCCTACATTTGTACTGAACTCTGCCAGATTGTAAATAACACATTGAAAAGAAATCAAATCTACTCCTTAATATACGACAGATTATTCTAATGTGATAGACAAAGATTTGATGCAGCCATAGCATCACCTATGCTTATGCTGCCCCTGCCCTGTTTTCACAGTTTGTTGAACTGTCAGGATCAAGAGAAGATGAGGGTGAAGAAAGGGGGCAGCGAGGAGGTAATCATTAATGTGGACTCTTGAAAGAAGGGAAGGATTTGTGGAGGCAGGATTTTCTTCTGAGGAAAAAGGTAGAGGAAGGAGTGAAGGGAATTGCAGTGGAGAGATGGCATTGTAGGTCTCAGGCTGATGCCTGGGCTGCCATCAGCTTCGTGGTACACAAAAGCAAAACTCAGTATCCAGGTGGGGATTTGATGTGCGGCCAGGCAAAGGGAGGTGATCTCAGGGAGGAGGAATGGCTCAAATTTTGAAGTACTCAGATTTTTCATGTTATATTCTATATTTATTTTCACTTGAACATAATAGTTTGCATAACAGTTTGCTTGCTTAGCAGCACTACCACCTGGCAGACCCAGCCAACATCAGGAAACATTTTATTTAGCAGAGACAGTACCTGCCCATCTCTGTGACCCGACAACTACATTTGTGGACACACAACTAACTCCTCTAGTTAGCAAGACCCAACTTCAGTGTGTGTTGCAGTCTCCTGGATCAGCAGTCTGGTGCTTTGCAGAGGAGGTGTCACAGAGTAGGGCTGTGACAAAGCCAAGAACTGAAGTCCCATCTCCTAAGCCTCAGCCTGGTACCTTAACTGGAAAGTTTCTGTTCTTGTCTTCAAGATCTCTCTGGGCAATTCTTTGGTGTCCTCCACAGCTGAATAGACAAGTGGCCAAACACCATTACAGGTGATACTTGCTTTTGATGTCAAAAGTCAAGAGACTTAAACAATAGAAAATCTGCAGCAGGGAGATCAATTGCTATGCCACTCCTGAAGAATTCACCTACTCTGTGCCACCGTTCCTTGGATGTGTGGTACAGGGACAGCCAGACCATACAAACAATCACTTTTTCTAAAAAAGACCACATAACTCACTTCTGCTTTAATATATATCCAGCTCACATTCTGGCGCTGACAGTGAGTTAGCTGCTGCTCGACCTGTGGTGCACAACAAGTCACTTCATCTTTTGCTGCCCGTTTGTAAATATGGTGACCTTAAACACCTCACCTCCCTTACAGAGGAGGAGACGTACAGATTATTAAAACACACATTACAAGCATTTTGAGAACCTCTGCAGGTGGAAGTGCTTTGGCGGAACAACGCACGCTGCATGGGAGGCGTCAGTTTTCTTACTGGCAATCCCTGTCTTCCACTAACAATACATTTATTTCAAAAAGGGCTGTTGCAAGTGTACCTAATGGCACAGATACTTTGCAGCTTCACCTTCTGCCTTCTACTCAGAGTGAGACACCACTTTTATGGCTACCCTTAGGTGATTAATTACAGTTGTACAGGAAAAGATGGACCAGTAAAGTACCTTCCATTCCCTTTTTACTTTGGATGTATATCACTGTAACGCTTGACTTCATAGTTTACTGCGTCCAACAAAATTTGATGAGAAAAAGGAATCATTGAACTCTTCAAAGATGGTAAACAGAGACTGAGTCACTACCTAGCAGCTTAGATGTAAACAAACAACTTTTTAGCAAAATAGCTTGGTTTTATTGTGAAAATTAAACTTCATAAATTCTTTTTTTTTTAATAGTTATGAAATTAGATGTCTTGACTCTCTGTAAAAGTCATATGGAAGATGTGGCTTTGGTAAACTGCTCAAAAATATACTTTAAATCATGTAAAGCTTTGAACTATGGGATGCATTCAGTTGTAATGGATTTACTACCTTTTATTATTATGTAATAATGATTTATATCTCTCCTTAAAAGATGATGTTTGTTCAGTTAAAGAGAAATCATCAAACCAAAGATCTCTGAATTGAAAACATCCCTGAAAATTTTGTAATTATGTATTTTACCCTAGTTTCCTGAGGAAACAGAGCTTAGCTGCCTGCCTGTCTGTCACTCTCAACAAAAAATGATAAAGGGGCAGAAGAATGAACTAATAAATACCTGCAAATTTTGTGGAAATTGCTGGCTCATTAAAGAACCACAGAATGATTTCAGTCGCGAGGGACTTTCAGGGGTCATTGGGTCCAGACCCTGCTCAGAGAAAGACTGGGGTTATTTGGAGCTATTTGTCACTTTGTGGAAAGAAAAGCCATGAAAGTCCGGGGTTGTTGCAGGATGTTGAGGGTTAGAAAATACGGAAAATACATTTACAGGATGTGAAACTCCATTCATCCCACTACCTGTGCAACAAGTTGTTATAGCTAAATACATACATTGCAGCCAAACAAATTATCTATTTTTTCCATCTAATTTTGTGCCTTTAACAACATTTTCTACCTTTTGCCTGTTGTCTTCCTTTCTCCTGTGCTGCAGGAGGCTCGTGATTATTTTCTTGCCCACACTCATCTTGAAGGTGTTCACAAGAGCCTCTGATCGCCTGGTTCAACTGAACGTCTCTGATTTGCGATTGCATTAATCTAGAGCGCCTGGGACAATGGGTTTGGTTCTTTGGCTCCCTAAATAAGGTCTCCTGGGATCCTCCTTTCACTCTTTCGTACAAAGCAAGCCAGGCAGCAGTAGCAATGGGGCAAAGCATCAGAAGGACCATGAACAAGGGAACAGAGAGCTTCTGGCAACAATGAGAATATTTTAACTACTTTTGTCACTGTAGTACTGAGCATCTCTGATCAGGGATACGGGACGAAGGAGAAAAACTGTGAGAGACCAGATGAGGCTGCCAGAGTGGGGAAGGCGGCCTGGTGTAACTGTGGGTATAGTCCCACGAGCGCAAACTCAACGTCTTGAGGAAGCACAGTGCTGGGACAGAGGCACGTTTGCATTAATGTATACTCATCCAGAAACATAGCAGAGTACGCTGCACAAGCGGCAACCCCAGTTTTGCCGGTTTAGTGCATCTATATTAAGGGTGTGTGCTGGTGTAATTGCCCTTCTGTCATTACATGGCTATAAATTTCCTTAATTATAGACATGGCCACCTGCACACATTATGGAGAACCATAAGTGGTGCTGGAAGTAAGTGTAGAGGCTGGCCAGGAGAGGACATCTGTGCTGAAGCCAGGGCAGCAAATGGAGCCGAGCAGGAAGCAAGATTTCCTGAAGCAGCTGAGGAGCGGGGAGGAAATAAGCAGGGTGACAGAAATGCTCTTTGTCCAGCTGATTCTGCCATGGGGCAGAGGATGGACTAAGCATCCTCCTCCTTTCCTTCAGCCCTGTTTTCTGTGGTTCCCTCCTACAGTTTTCCCTGGGGTGGCCATTAGGCCCTGCAGAAGGTGGGGGGTATCCCAGTGCAGGGCAGCAGCAGGGCAGGGTGAGCCTCCCCGGCTCCGCCACGGTCAGGTTCTCTCACCCGGAGGGCAGAAACGCAGCGGAGACACGGGGCTCGCTCTGGTTCCTAAAGGCTCATCCTGGCACACAGGCAGATGAACACTGGCTTGCGAGTGTTTTAAAAATAAACAGCCTGAGTGGGGTTTATTTTTAAATTTCATGGAGGTTTGGGAGCAGGTCAGCCTCACAAAACGAAGTCCATTTCTTCAATGGCATTTTAAAGACGATAGTACCTCTTTAACTTCATCTCTCATTACGATGACTAATGTGGAGGGAATGCTGGGAGGCTGCAGCCGTCGGACAGCCCTATTGACCCCGAGAGCACACAGTGAGGGATCTCCTTCGCCTACTAATCTACGACCTCGACCTGGAGGATGAAATCCTTTGCTCAGGTGCAGCTTCACCAGATTCCCCGGTGCTTTGTGTAGGCACAAGGACCAACAGGGACTGGATTAGTTGACTGGATAGAGGCCTAAATTTAGACAAGATTCAGTAAGTGGGTGTAGGAAATGAAAGGAAGGAGTGGAAAGGGAAGGACAAGAATAAAAGCGATAGGAATGGATACGTAGACTGTATTCATCATGTTCCCGCTCGTGATCTTTATGTTGATTTTTTTTTAATATCAGTAACCCTTGCCAGGGATTTGCCCAACTCTTCTGCACAAGGATTTTGCCATCAGAACTACAGCAGATGGGAATCACTTGCAGAGGGATGTGGCTGTCGAGGATGGGGTGTGCAGTGCAGAAACAGATTTATTACGAAAACAAAAGGCATTTATGGAACAGCTGGATAAATAAGTCATTGGATATCAGTGCTGGAGTAGGGGCTGGGTGAAATGCAAGCAGCAATGATATGGCCAGGTGGTTATACAAAAGGTGACTGTCCATTCCTTCAAAGGACAGAGCTTTTGCATCTCGTACTGAAGAAAGGTGAACAGCAGAAAATTTTAGGAGACAGTAGCAATGGGCCAGAAATATTCAGCAGAAACATTTTTCAAGTAGTTGGGATAAAACGTTAGTGTATGTCGAGATCCAGACTTGACCTTAGGCTTGGCAATTAAGATTTCTATTTCCTGTCTAGAAACAATCAGATCACAGTGCAACAATCACTGTGCTTACTATTTAATTATTTCAGAAATGCATTTGAGATTATTATATACACATAGTTAAAATGTAATCTATATTAAATATAAGTACCTGAATCAATTCTCAATAGATTTTTTTTTACTCACAGCTATTTTCACACAATATAAATGACGTGTTTTCACATGTCTTTTCAATACACTATAAGGTACTTTAGTCCATATTGCAGCTACTCTGAAAAGATAAAGTTCACTTAAAATAGGAATATACAATCAAGTGCTGGATTGTGATATGCCTTCTTCACAAACCGCTGATACTGTTCCCTGTGTCCAGTGACAGGAAAATTCCTGGTTCTCTCTTCTGTACTGCCCTTTCCACAGCAAAGGATTTGTACAGATGCATTTTGCACGACTTCTGCTCCTCTGAAAGAGTAGGAGACCTCGACAATTTTTGAAAATTAACTACCTTAAAATGAACTGAAGCTCAGAGAAGTTTTTGTATATAAAAGAATGTTTTTAATGCTTATGATAACATCAGCTTATGGTTAACTTCAGGCACTCGTTTTTTGCAGTAGTGAAATTGTTCTCCTCAGTTGATCCTTGCCCACAAACCCAGTGTCTGTGGCTGAAGAATCAGGCAATAACCCGTAGCCACCTTCTTGTTGTGACATACTGGTTCGTCCTGTATCAGGGATCACTTGGAGGGGGATGAGTTTAAACCTGTGCATGATTTAGGAGGTTGGAATGGAAGTCATTAGGAAAGAGCAATTGTTCTGGGAGGTAATTATAGGGAAAGACTGTCAGTGGGGAATTCAAAGTTTAGGACATTAAGAAACTAAAGATACATGCATCAATCTCTCTCCGAACCTCTGTCCTAATCCCCCTGTTTTGCCAAGATATTGTAAACCCAGGTTTAGCAGATTTGTCATGTTTTTGCCTGGGACAAGAGCAACAAACCATTTCCAGGTTTGTAAATTATTTTTCTCTAAAAAGCTTCTGAAAATTGAGAGGAACAACAGGGAAAGTCAGAGTGTGCTCTTTGGAAGGCAAACTATCAAATTAACTGTTTTTAAAACCTAATCTTCCCACTAATATCCTTAACTTCCTTTATATTTCCTCTTTCTAGTGCTGGAGTTCTACTACTTGAGACAGGGCTTGACTTGGAAATTATTTTCCTCTCCTGCCCACACCTACACACTCTAGTGTTGCTGAGAAGGGGCCAGCTGGAGCCCAGACCAGATGAGTTTCGATTTGCTCATTTTATACTACAAAAAATAAATAAACTTTTAGTTCACTTATCCACTTGTAGTCAGACCAGCACTGTCTGCTCAGGTACATTTTCAGTCCCTTCAGGAGGCCCAATTTTGCATACCCTGAGCCTTTCCCTTCAGACTATCCTACTGCCTGGGTTTTCCAGGACCGTGAAATAAACACTGGGGTGTTTAATGCAACTCTCCACAGCCTTCCAACTGCTCTTTCATGCCTCAGTGAAGTTGCTTCATTCATTGCTCTAACCCCAAACTGGACCAGCCAGGTGTTACTTATTCATCCACACCCCTGCCTTCTCCTTCCATCACAGGAAAACATGTCTGTTCCCTGGGAGGGGCTACATCCTCCACACAAGGCTCGCGAAAAATAGTGGGATCCAGGTGAGGCACAAGTCTTGTTTGCAGTGGATTGTTTGCTTTCTTCTTTCCACACATCATACAAGTATGTCCTTTACCCGCCTGCTCATGCCCTATAAGCGCAGCAGCCCAGGGACGTGGGGCAGCGGGGTGCCCTGTCAGGGGATGGGGCGAGCCCCGAGCAGGGCCCACCTGGGACACGGCCCGTGCGAGTGCCCCTGCCCGGCCCTGCCCGAGCCCAGCCACACACCGCGGGCCTGGGTGCAAGGGGGAAACGTGCCCGCAGCAATCATGGAAGCCCCCGGGCCCGGACGGAGCACAGCGGGTCCCTGAGGCGCCGGGGCCGGCCCGCAGCCCCCCGCCAGGCCCTCAGCTGCGAGAGGGCGCGGCGGGGCGCGGAGGTGGCCGGGCGGCCTCGGGCAGTGCCGGGCCGGGCGGTGAGGCGCTGCCCGCGGAGGTTCGGGCGGGCCCGGGATCCCGCAAGGCGAGCGCGGGGCACCGCCCCGGGCCTCCGTCCGGTGGAGCCGGAGCCCCCGCGAGGAGCGGGTCCCCGCCGCAGCGGCCGGGCGCCGGGGCCGGCGGGCAGCGGGAGCCCTCGGCGGCGGCTCTCTCCGGGCTGCGCGCAGGTGGCGGCGGCCTGCGGGGAGGCCGCGCCGGCGCCTGGGCCCGGCCCCTCTGGCCCCGCCCCTCCGGCCTCCTGTGACGGCGGTGGCGGCAGCGGCTGCTGTTCCCGGGGCGGCCGCGGCGCTGCCTCCCCCTCCGCGGCTGGCTGGGCTGCCCCTCATGCGGATGTGACATTTCACGGCGTTTACCGCAGCCGCCATTTTGAGACAGAGAGCGCTGGCGGCGGCGGAGCGGCACCAGCGCGCCGCGGCACAGGCAACGGGGGCGGCCCGTGGGCCGGGAGCAGCGAGCCGGGCGTCGGCCAGCGGCTGTGCCGGGGCGCTGGGGGGGGGCGGGAGGGCACAGGAGGGGCCCCGCGGCGCCTCCCCGACTTCGCAGCGCCGGGGACACCTCGCCGGAGGAGGGGGAAGCGCCGGGCGCCGCCGGGCCCTGACTCCCTGGTCTCCCGTCCCCCCCTCCCCTCCTCCCGGTCCCCTCCCCTCCGGCCCCTGGGGAAGCCGCCACCCCCCGGCCGGTCCCTCCTCCCCACCCCTTTCCCCCGACCGGGTGCCGCCGCCGAGATTGGGCGAATAGCGAGCAAATACGTGCGCGTCTCGCTGCCTCCGCCGGCTGCCCGCTCCCTGCCCGCCGGAGGCCAGCCGCAGCCCCCCGAGGCGGGTGCACAGTCCCGGCCGCTGCCCAGGCCCCGCCGCTCCTCCACCCCTTCCCCTACCGACACAGGCCTGCAGCCCCCAGCGGGAAAGGCCCAGGCCGCCGCCGCCGCCGAGCCCCAGCCCCAGCCCGACATGAACCACCATCAGCAGCAGCAGCAGCAGCACCAGAAGCCCGGGGAGCAGCAGCTGAGCGAGCCCGAGGACATGGAGATGGAAGGTAAAGCCGGGGCCGGGCAGGGCTCCGCGCCCTCAACTCTGAGGAGAGTTTCCCCCCGGCCCCCCTGCCTTGCTGCCGGTTCCCGGGGCTCCCCAGCCCCGCGTCCCCCTCGGGGAGCTCCCGTCCTCCCTCCGCGGTAAACACGCGCCCGGCAGTCTCCTCCGCTGCGAGCAGGAGCGGCCGCAGCTCGCCGTCCTGTGCCCGGCCGCCGCCAGCCCCGGCAGCTGGGGACCCCCATCTCGGGGCGCGGGGAGCTCTGCCCGGCGGAGCTTCGGTGGGAGCCGGGGAAAGTTGCGGCGGTGAGGAGCGGTGTGGGGCCGGGGGAGGCGGCCCGGGGGGGCTCTGCAGGAATTTGCATCGCGGGCGGGGGAGGGTGCGGGGGAAGCGCTGCTACAAAAGGAGACCCGCGCCCCCGGGGCGAGGCGTGCGGCCGCGAGCCCGGACCTTCGGCCTGGCGGGGACCGGCAGCCTCCCGCCGGGGGTGACCGTCGGGAGCTGAGCCGGGGGGGCGGCGGGAGGGCGCAGCCGCGCCCCGAGGGGGGCCCGTCCGGCTTGGGGGGGGCACGGGCGTCCGCCTCAAAGTAGTTGTGATGTCGGGGCAGGGTTTGGCGTTCTGGGGGGAAGGGGATGCGGCTGTGCCGAGGGCTGCCCGGCTCCCGGGGCTGCCGGGCGGTGAGCGGTGGGCAGCAGGGCCTAGCCCGGCCCGGCCCGCCGCCGGCGTCCCCTGCTCCCGCCGTCGGGGTGGGCGGTGGGCTTGAGCCCGGCCCTGCCCGGGGCCGTGCGGGGCGGCGCGGCCCGGCCGCTCATTGTATGCAGGCAGCCACGCTGCTCGCCATTTTTAATTAACCCTCTTGTGAGGGTTATTTACAGAACCCGCCGCCGGCCGGGCCTAGCGCGGGGTCGGCGGGCAGCGGGGCCATGTGTAGCGCCTGCACAGCCCGCGGCCCGGATCCTGCACCGTCATGCAGTTGCGCTGGTTTCATAAAGGAGGCACTACGTTTTCAGGCTTGTTCCCTGCTCCCGTCCGGTGTCGTCTCCAGTGGTGCCTGTAGCATTTTTTTTTTTTTTTGCATTGTGTTGTTATTTTTACGCGCCCTCCCCCCTTTGAACAGCACCTTCTGTCTGGATTCAACGATGTAAAATTATTTCGGGCAGATGTACGGTGGGATTTTGTTCCCTAAGGGAGGGCACCCACAGTATGCTGCTTTCACCGGTGGTGGTCGACTTGGAGGTCAAAAACACCAACTACCTAAATATCGTTTAGAATGCCTGGCTGTGAAAATGCCAATTCCGTTATGACCGTTTTAATCAACGGTGACATAAATTTCACCAGTGCAAGACATTTTGCTTGGAAACGTGACAATTGACTTAGCAAATGTACCTTTCTGCTAAATAATAGCCATTGAAATCAGGAGGAGCAAAGGTGTTTTAGTGGAAGTTTGTCACAGTGACTGTGAGATTACATTTCAAGATTAGAAGGTCATTGCATAAAGCCTTGCTTTCTTAAACATAAATCTCTATTTCATAAAATAATAACTGAAACTTATTTACTAACAGAGTGACTGTTTTTGGGTTCGTTTTAGAAAAATCTCCAACGTGGTGTTTATATACTGTGTGACAAATACATAAATGGAGGTGATTTAAAATACACCTCATATTTGTTTGTACGCATACAAATATTAGCGTCTTGTGGGTTGTATTTTCTAGCAGATTGTTTGATAGCCTTTAGCAATCTGCTTTTTCTCAGTATCCTTTTCAAGTCCTTTAGAATATTGACTATTTAATATTTGTGATTTGATTTTTATGGGCTTGATGCTCTACCATGCTGGGAACACTGTGAAATGCTGGACATTTTTATGCAGTTTAAGGTGTTCTGAGCTTCTCTGGATTGCATCCCTTCTATCAGTGGGGATACAGGCATCCAAAATACATGTGTAAATCCCTTTGGTGGTTGTGGAAATCTTATGCTGGTGGCCACCTCCATTGGAGGGATGAGGGAAGAGTCTCTGCATATGGTGACACTGAGAATACAGCGTTATCTGAGCAGTCTGTTTGAGATGTATTAGGCCACACACAGCTGATTCCAGCTGATATTACGAACTTGCTAATTTGTGAGAGTTTACAGGATTGTCCGCTTATGCAAAAGCAAAACCAGAAAAGTTTAGCCTTTGGAGGTTTTTTCCAGTACTTGATTTTTCTTGAGAAATGTGTTAAGTTTACAAGATTGCAGAGATCAGATTATTGCTAACTTTTAATAAAAGTTAACATCATGAGTATATTTTCATTTAGTGTGTAAAACAACGTTCATGATCTTAATGTATGGGTGTTTGTGCTTTCTTGAGAGCGATGATTTCAAGTAGTGAGGAAAATACTTAATAACATGTAGTTAGCTTAATTTTAACATGCACACAACAGTGTCGGATGCCATTCTTCAGTGAGTGATCACGTTAGATTTAGGAGGTATGTGAAGAATGCACAGTGGAAAATTGCACATCTTGATTCTGAATTATGTGAAGGTTTGCTTATTCTGTGTACAGCTATACTAGATGAACAATTTTTCATGAAATAACCATTTCAAAAGTAGTAATAAAAGTGTGGAATTAAACTCTTTAGGTTTAAATGGGATATGGTATTTTGAGTGTCTGCTCTCATGTCCCTGTTTTTTCCCCATCCTTTTCCCTTATGACTAATTTACTCTTCCTTGATGACCTTATGGACTGTCTGTGTAAATGAAAGTAGTACTAGACAGGGCTATTGGACTTCAGGAGGGAGGAAGACATTCCCTTTAGAAAGAAAAATAAACCTCTGCATCATGAAGGAAAGAAGTGACAGCGTTGATAAGGGGCAAGTACCTGCTCAGCAGGACCAGGTGTGATGCAGACTCACCTCCTTGCAATACTTAGCTAGAATACTGCGGTGTTAGAAATCGCCTTGTTGTATATTTAATCTTCTGTTACCTGTGGATGTTGCTTGTAATCAGCTTTAGCCTTACTGAGGCGTGGCAGTAGTGATACGTGGGCAGAGGAACTTTAAATTTATGAGAACTGTCAGAAGAGGTTGTGTCCCCTCGGCTGAAGGCAGCCGCTTCCCTAGCTGAGGGTACAGTTGGACACACAGCGTTTGCTGCTGCTCGTTTTCGCCTCGTGTGCCGTGCCAGCGGTTGGGCTAGCGCACCTCCCTGTGACTACAAAGTGATCGAAATCAAAAACAGAAAGTGGGGATTTGAGATGTAGTTTAGGTTTTTAATTTGGTTCACCCTGCAGCCCCGTTAAGTGTTGTATGGATGTGGTGAAGGTTTGGCATTGGGGCGGGTAGGAACGACAAGGGCTGCTTGAGGTGGCGCGGATGCTGGCGGTTATCTGGCCCGGTTCTGTCACTAGTCATGGATTTCGTGTGCACCCCTCGTCCGTTGCTGCGTAAGAGCTGTGACTGTGGCTGCCAGGGCTGCCTTCGGGCCGAAACAGAGCGGGAGCGTGCAGATGAGCCATCCGTGCCTGAGTTTTAGATAAATTAACAGTTTGGGGTGGTGTTTCGTAAATTATCCCATAGAAATTCCGAAAAGTTTATTTGTATGCTAAATAAGTTTAGTGCAAAAAGTAAGTAGTAGTTTTTCTGTACTGTAAGTAGGGTATGTAGGTTGCTTTATCATGCAGAGAATTACAGCTGTTTAGTTGCTAGTGAGTTGCTCTATAAAGTGTAATTGATCCAAGTCCTGATACTTTATATATGCTTTCGCTGTAACGTTTTTTCACGAATGTGTCTGAACTTCAAAGAACTTGGCTTAATATAAACCTACAGTTACATATTTCCTAAAGGTTTTCATGGAAATTCTCATTTGCAGCTTAATAACTGTATGTTTCCCTTGTTTATAGTCTGAATTCGCTTTTTTGTAGGTTCAGCCTCTGCCCATAGTTACATACGTACATGTGTTTTGCATTATGGAAGTTTCTTTTCTGAAGTAGCCAGCACAAGCTTATCAAGACTGTGTCACAGTCCGTGAACACGCGACGACTGGTAGTTGAGGTTGCCCACTTGTGTTCTCCTGGTGTCAGCTCTGCAGCCTCTCGGACAGTGCCATCTTTTTAGTTTTTCCCTAGCTAGGGCAATTTAAAGTTGAGATTTGAATTCCAGCTGAATTGATGCAAGATATTTACCAAGAACAAGAAAAAAGAAGTGACATGTCTCTGTGTGTGTATGTGACAAGTTTAAAATTGCACTTGCCTGCAGTTTCCATGCCATTGAAAGTTTGTGTTGCTTGTTGCTCATTCCTGTGTTCAATGCTGCTGACAGCATTTACTAGATTTCTGACGCACTCTGTGGTACTGGTCTCTAGTACGTAACTTATTTTTTTACCTGTCTTCTGAATGGTTACTTCCCTCTCATATTTTTTCCTCATTAGTATTCTCAATTTCTGGCAATTTAATATCATTTGCATACATAACACAGTGTTCATTTCTTTTTTTTTTGCCTGCTTCCATGCCTTTCTCCTGAAGACCTCTATTACTTTTTCCTTAGGCTCCTTCGTTGTCTTCTCTATTGCTTTTAGCCAAGTGGTGATAGAGTGGGGCTGTACATTTGAGAGAATATGCAGACTAAATTCATCATACGACCACGGGTATCTGCTTGTTTATATGTTCTTTCTGCCCCTTCCCCTCTCCAGCCTTGACATTTTTCCATGGAATGGATGATGCTGAAGTGAGGGGAGGTGAAAACGCTGATGGAGCGAACAAGAAAAATTAAGTTAATTCTGTGGTTATACCTAGAGCAAAGAACCAGGCCTAGCCTCTTATTCCCCGTGATGATAATGTTTAGTGCCTCTGGGAACAGCATGCTCGGCCTTGGGAAAAGATGCGCATTGCATCATTGTCAGGTAGCCGCTTCACGCCAAGGGAGAAAGCGGCATCGGTGACTTTTGAAGAGTGCTATGTCTAGTTTCTTCTGTGCCTTCTTCATGAACTGGGTGCTCAGTAGGTTGTCAGATTTAGTCAACTTTCTGTGAAGGAGAAGTGGAATAGTGGAAAGTGTGTGTAAAATTCAGAGGGAAGTGCAGATAGCACGCTGTTCAGGGTGAACTATATATATCAGACTTCCTTACTCCACTCCAGTTGTTCCATGCTGTTGACTGAATTCAGAAGAGAAGTAAAACCTGCTGCCTGACATTACTAGGTCTCTGTACTAAGTAAAGTAGCAAGTTGTGTGTGTAAAAGTAATGTAAGCCCAAACTTTAAAAAAGCAGATGGAGATAGTTGTTTGAGACTAACTGAATCTGTTTCATTGCTGCAGAATAATTTATCACAAGAAAATCTAAACAGTGCATCCAGCCTGTAGCAGTTAAACCAGTTCAGCCAGTACATCTTGCATGACATCATTCGATATTTGGGGTAAGGGTGAAAATGAACTGGTTTAGAGCTTGTGAAGCATCCAGTTTTTCTTAAATGATAATAAATTTAAAACAGGGCATTGTTTGCTTTAGTTTGTTCTTTGAGGTGTCTCAGGTCAGTTGTTTTAATTTAACTTTGTATCTCGTGGCTGTAAAACGTTGATTGTGAAGGAGTAAAGTATTGGATGGCTTGCAATACAAGGCGTTAGTAATCCACAGCGAGTGTGCTTTTTTTCGTTTTCTTAAATACACGTGTGTATTAATATATATATAAAATCTGCTATGTGCTAGTTTGACATTATTAGCAACAGGATTAACAGTTATTATAAAGTGTCTTGGCAAGTAGAATGGGGGCTGGAGACTGGATGTCTTATTTGTCAAGTTATTAAATATGTAGTATTGTTTTCTGAAATTTTTTTATTGGTCATTTAGGATAATGTATTTTGCTTGGACGGTTTTAGCGTTATAATTTGATACATTAGCAGAAGGAGTAGAAGTGCACCTGATCAGTGGCAATGGCTGTAGCAGAATGTATCTGTGCATATTGTTGCAGGTTTAGACTTAATGCTTACATTTTAATATTTCTGCTAAACATTTTTTTTTCAGCATGGCTTACTGATTGTAGTAAAACAAGCTCTGTAAGTTTAGAAACATTGAATGGAGTTTGAATGACTTGCCAGCAAAATGAAGAGTGGTCAGCTTCAAAATAATGTTTTATTCTGACTTGTATTTGCCTGGTTCCCTTAGAAGGCTGAAATTCTGTCAACTAGAAACAATTCGACTTCTGGAAATTAGAAGATGGATTTTGAAAATAGTGAAACTGTACTGAATATTTGTAGTTTGGGGATCATATTTGAAGGCTATTTTGTATTGGACTTAATATGCATCTAGAATAACGCAGCTTGATAGTTCAGTGTAACAGCATGTGCGAGTTTGCTAAGCAAAATCTCTTAAAAATATGGAAATTAAAGCTAAATGGTAAATTTTCATAAAACTGGAATTCTGTGATGTAACCAGTGTAGCATATCTCAGTTTGTGTTTTTAATTGCTGTTTGGCAGCTGGTTTAAACATTACTGAAATAAGTCATTCCTGACCCATTTCATAGCGAAGATTTAAACAAAAACATCATGCACTATAGCATCAAACATCTTAGGAGAACAGGACATTCAGTGTCTGCAAACCTGGAGTTCTCCCTGACACGAGCTGTAAAGTGAGCTTCAGAGTGATGCTGCTCAGAGAAGATGTGCCAGGAGCATCCTATGTAAGTTGAGGAAGAGAAAACACTAGTACCTCGGCTTATTCTTGTGTGTATGCTGGTATGTGGAGACAAGACAGTCTTCCAGGCGTCCTGAACATCGCGGGGTTTTCCGCATAGAAACCGGCACCCCAACTTGCACTGCAAAGCATATTCCAAACCAGAGGAAGATGATGTAGGCTGGAATGTCCTATGAGAAGAAAGTTCAAAATAGTTGTGGTTTGTTTTTTTTTTTTTTTTTTAGCTGTACTGCAGTGTTTTGCAGCCTGGGAGAGGGGATGAGGTTTTTTAATAGAGTCACACCTCTTTGATGTGAAACATCATAAAAGTGCTGGAAAACAGAACATGGAGCTTTAGCTTTTGTATGTTAGGGTATTGAATGCACTGCAGTAGAACTTCTTAAGGTCATTTTTCATCATTTCCCTTTTCCTAGTGTAAATAGGAAAGGATGTGTAGGAACATCATTGGTGTTCACCGTAGCTCTAAGCTTAATCATCTGGTGATTTCACAAGGTGCAACTGTAAGTATGTTCTTAAAAAATATGGCATCTCCAGCTGTGCATGTATGTTTTTGTAAAGATCTAAGGAAAATTTTGTTTTAGGGCTCTAAATGTGATGTTATACTAATACAACAATTGGATGAATTTCTGTTGAGCTGTGTTTAAAAAAAGGAATGGTCATGTGTTTCCACAACAGAGATTTTTCCTTCCCATATGTGTTGGAAAGTTGTTTTCTAACATCACTGATATTGTTCAGCAGAACTTTGATGGAGATTTTGATAAAAGTATGAGGGTGCAAACCCCTGTTAAAACTTGTCGAAGGTTTTAAATTCCAAATCCATCTTAGTGGGTTAATGTGCCTACTGCTAAATAGATCAGGGACCAGTGGTATAAATTTGTTTCATAAAATGGCTAATTCATGAATTAAAAACATACAGACTTTAAATCTGTCATAAATGTATTAGTAAATGAGTTAATACATATAAAAAGAAGGGAAAATATGTTTTTAAGAAAATAAACTGATTTCCCAGTGTAAGGATCAACATGTTATTCTGTGACTAGATAGGAAACTTTTGCTGTAAAACTTGCTTCTAAGCTGTGAAAGTACTGGTTAAATTGTGGACTACGCTTTCATGTCTAGGCCATGTGGTGGTCTGTCTACACTCTTGAGCATCACTCTTCAGCATCTCACATGTGGTTGCCCATGCCAGGGGTCCCTCAGGGCCCAGCAGTGGCTCGGGGATGCTCTGCAGGCTGGGTAGGCATTCTAAGCTTGCCCATGTTCTGCAGTTCTCCCACTGCGCTGGACATGGTGGTGGCAGCGGCAGGGCGTTGTGGCTTGTAGTGATAGGAACGTTCTGGTTTGTAAGTCTTAGAATCAGAAAGGTTGGCCACCCTGCGTCTGGGATCTGTATTTTCATGCCTGACTGTATGCATCACTATTTTATCCATCAGCTGTGACAGGAACCATTACTGATCTGGTCCTACTAGGCTGCCCCAGCCCCGGTATGTCGAGGAGTGTCTGTGTTGAATTGCACTTACTTACTTATTTAGCGCTGTACAGTTTTTTTGACAGTAACCTGCTGCATTTTTTTTTGTCTTGATGATCTCTGATGACTGGAAAAGAATGAAGAGATTAACAAGTGTTTGGGGAGTGATCAGTTTCTTTCCCCCCATCTGAAAATGCATTTTGTTTTAGGCAGTCAAGGCGGAGTTGGCAGTCCTGGTACTGGGGCATAGTGGTTTCTGCATCATCTTTTGTTTTTTTCAAGAACAGAGATCGCTTCATTTGGGGATGGGGAAGAACTTAGATTCTCCCTTCCTGCTTGTAAAGCCACGCAGCTCTCCTGATGCAGCCGACTCTGCTGTTGCTGTTCAGTAGTTGTGAAATCAGCCTCAGTTATGTATCACCAGAATATTTCTGGTAACCATAATCAGGGAACATTTTTTAGGCACAGGTTTGCCATCACAGCACGTCTTAACTATTCAATTTACATAAATGGTTGGTTTGTTTCTACTAGAGATGTTAAAGCTGACCGGACACTCAGATGCTGTTGTATGGGTTTAGAGGCTTCAAGTCCTAAGACAACTTGAGATGCATTTTTTTTAAAGGAAATCTGCTTAAGCAGAGGCTGTGTGAACTCTCTTCTGTTGTTCATTAAATCAACCTAAGGATAGTTAGATTTCCTTCTTCTTTGGGAGTAGCGAGGAACTGACCTCTTCTGAAGAATTTTACACCTGGTTAAGTATTAATTGCTTAATAATAGCGAGGGCTGAACCAAAGTTCTGGAGAATAGTAGGTACTATTGTAAGTTTGAACATAGAGATAACTCAAATGTGTCTTTAAACTATATGTATTAAACAGTGGGTCACAAGCCACATGCAAAACCCTCCTTGCTAGTAGCAATTACAGTAGCAGTGTTTCACAATTTTCTTCTGCTTTCCTTTCGCTCTTCTCATTCTTCCTGTGTGGTTTTTCTCTCCTATGTTTCAGTCTGACTGTTTCAGATACTTCTTGGACGTCAATGCTGCACCAAAAAAAAAAGTCCCCTTAAAAACTAGTATAACGCTTCAGTGTTTCCATCATGCCACAAAGGCAGTAACTGTAAGCATAAGTTTTGAGGTGTTTTCTTTTTTTTTTTTCCCTTCTTAAAGTGTCCTTACTGTTGAGGAATTAAAAATAAGCAGTAGTAAAATCAAACCAAAACTACCAGAAATCGGAATTCGCTGATTTTTTAAAAATAATTGATTCTAAAAGCTTAACTCGTAGCATTTGGTAGTAATTCCTTGTTTCTTCCAAAGTATTGCTTCAGTTCCATATTGATTTTAAGATATTTTAATGTTTTCAGCAGATTTGTCTTGTTTTTTTAACCTGTTTTTTCATTGGGCTCATGCTTTAGCTTACAGCCTGTGCCCTGAAGTGTATTATCCAAAGTAGGAGAGGGTTGGTGTGGGAGGGATAGCGTCCTTACTGGAAAGGATTCTTGGGGTTTCCCTCTGAAGGAGAGGAAGCTGTGCAGCTCCTGTGCTTACCAGTGGAGCTCTGCTGGGGAAACCCTCTCTTGATCTTGATAATAGCACAGATTAAGGGGAAAAATATTTAGAAAGTTGCACAAAAATGGATCTCATTTCACCTGTGTCAGTTGCCCGTTCATAAGCAGCCCCGTTCAGCCATGACTTTGTTCTGTCCCCTTTGCTTTGCTGGAGGTATGTAGTGAAACCGATGAGTTCTTCGGTCCCTGCAGCTGGACAAAGAGCTGAGCTGGCTCTGGCACAGAGCAGGGTGTAGAGGTGTGAACAAGCCTGGGGACTGGGTGCGTTGGCATTGCCGCTGAAGAAGTGCATGTGGAACTGCAGCATCTTTCTTCAGACTTTCAAACTTGGGATAAAAACACTTCAGCTTTATTGGTCAGTGACCTCTCTTGCTGGATTAAGAAAACCTTCTAACTAATTCTTTAAGACCTTTCAGCAGCCTTCAGTATAATGAAGTGAGAGGTGTTAACATTAATGCAGCGAGAGACCGTGGCTCAAATGGTTCTCTTCAGTATGTTTATCTGTTGATTGTCTTACGAATTATGCTTGCACCAGAAGCGTTTATGTAAATCCCCATTGCAAATTAATAATGAAGATGAATCAAAATTTAGATACTTTGTAGCACCTTTGAAGAACAAAACTGAAGTCAAATCAAAGAAAAGTACTTGGTTGCTTGAGGTGTACAGCGTAGTCGAGGTCTGAACGTGAGCCACGGGAGCCTTCCTGATGGCTTATGTGTCCAAATGTGGGAACGCATGCTTTTGCTAGAAAAGTTATACTGGCAGCACTGAATTCAACACAGAGTACATCACCAAGGCCCATTTTATTCAAGAATATTATTATAGTTACCTAGCTTTTGCTTAAATTGTTATAGTGGAAGCCCACTCGCAGTTAGCAGGTGTGCGTGCTAGACCTCTCTGGAGTCGGAGGCATCAAACACCTTCCACATCCAAGGAGTGTCTCTTAGCTGGTACGGTGCCAGGTGGCTGGGCTGTGCAGCAGTCCAGCTGAGAATAGTGCCTGCAAGAAAGAGGAGTCTAACCCAAAACTGAGCACAAGCTGCAGGGAAGGTCCTGGGTTTCGGGCTGGGCACCAGACTTCATTATATCAGATGACTTTTATATGCAACTGGGAGCCACGAGAAGAGTTTGTGTCTAGTTCACTCTTAAGTCTGCTACAGAGAAAAGGTATCTTCTAGAGCAGTTTTTTTTGACCTCTGCTCCTCCCTTTTGCCTCCTCACTTGCACTGACACAACTGTGTGAGAGCACATGGTAAACAAGATGAATGAAGCGACCTGAATTTAAAATAACTTCCTTATTTTGGGTTTATTTTTAACCTAGCTCAATTCACTGATCTGCTTCATTGTTTGGCCCCACAAACAAGTGGGTCAGTTTGACTGAGGAGGCAGAGGAGGAAGAGAAAACTCTTAAGCCATTAGTAACTTCTATAACTTTTTTTTTTTTTTAATTTTCTCAAGACCCTTTATTTGACACCTGGGCCCGTCTTGCCCAAGAAGTGCATTAGGAGACAGAGCTGTAGCAAAGTTCCAAGGGTGAGTATCAAATCCAAGCTTACAGAGCTCTTAGTGCAGACACATGGTTTTACCAGTATAAAAATTGAATGTTGTTCAGATGCAAACCACTTCTGGGGATGAAATTGTTGTCATTGCAGGTCTACTTCTGAATGTCTTCACTTCAGTTACTCTTCCCCCCCCGCCAACGGTATTCCTCGTAGCTAAAAATAGTCTCTTCTGTTTTCCAACTTGAAGATATATCTGAAGGATCTTCAGCTTTCTCACCTATTCTAAGTGGGTTACTGCTTTCTGATTTAAGTACCTATTAAAATCTCAAATGGTTACCTCAAATCATAATCTAAATGTATTTGTGGGGATTTTAACCTCCTGTCCAAACTAACTTTTATTCTGATATTTTCAGCACAGTGATAAAAATTTCCAGGTTGCATTCAGACCTGGAGTTGGTGCTTACTGCAGTTGCTCTATCAGCCAAGCGCTCTGGCCAGTGTAATGGTCCTAATTTAAACGGGAACCACTGGTTTGTGTAATGTGGTTGGATCACACAAGCTTTTAGCAGGTCTGTTAATAGAAGTTTCAGAGTTAACCTGTTTCCTTGTCTGGAAAGTTTACAGGAGATGATGAGTGAAATTTTGGTCATTTTAAATTCAACTTAAAGTATTCTTGTTGCTGTTAGCATCATGTTCACAGGTTAGACTTAAGAATATAAAACTGGCTTAGTGCCAAATGGCTTAATGCTAGATGGGGTCTAGTTAGTGTAGCTGGAGCAAAATATTGGCAGAGATTAACTGGGCTAATGTTAATTTTTTATCTCTCATTTTTAATATACCTTGAAATGTACATTAACCACCTCAGATGCATGCTTTACTAAATCAAAGGATAGGTGTACGGTAAAAGTATTTGAAATGTTGGCAGGATACAACTTTGTAAATAGAGAGGTGTTTGTGTTTTCTGAAGTAAGAAGTTTTTTTAAGTAAGTGAAATAGTTGAGTAATTTATGGGTCATTTCTACCCTAAATATGGACAGTTGCATACTACGAAAAGCTGGTTAACCTCTCAGTGTTATAAACTCATTCCTGGTGCTAGTGTTGCACTTTTGATTTCTACATCATGCTCAGAAATCTGGGGAGGGGTTGTTAATGTGGTAACTTGCTTTTCCAGTGGGGATGCATCGTTCCCCCATAGCCATGTGGTGTGCCAGGCCAGTTAACGTGGCCACCATCCCGTTACTGGCAGTACTCCTTCCTTGGGAGGGATCTCCTAGCTGAGTGATGCTGCGAGGGTGGCAGAAGTCTACTTTATGTCCAGAGAAGTTGTGGATGCCCCCTCCCTGGCAGTGTTTAAGGCCAGATTGGATGAGGCTTTGAGCAACCTGGTCTAGTGGAAAGGTGTCCCTGCCTGTGGCAGGGGGGTTGGAACTAGATGATCTTTAAGGTCCCTTCCAACCAAAACCATTCTATGATTCTATGCCCCTGTGTTTCCTAGGTGAGGGTGCACCAAAGGTAGAGGAAGGGGTGCCTTGAGGAGAACAAGTTTTGAAAAGAGGTTGCTACTTCCGAAATAATAATTGTGGCGTACATACTGGTCCAGTTCAGAAGAGCACCTGGAGAAGTGGGCAGCTGAGAATCACCTACAGTTATTTTTTGAGCAGAGTACCTTGTTCTTGGTTTCAGCCTTGTCTAGATGCTCTTTGCACCTGAGCAGAGGAGAGGCTGGAGGGGTATCTGCTCCTTTTCCCCTGCAGCCACTGAGGAGATGGTATGTTAACTGCCTGCCAGGCAAGGAGTGGTGCCAGCGTTCACATGGGTAACACCAAATTGATAGTGCTGTATGTTAACTTCAGAAGTTCATCTTATTCAAAAGATAGCTCTGTACTTGAATATATTGAGGTAGGCATGGATTTTCTGAGAGCTGGAATGCTTTCCTCACTCTACCATATTTCTCACCTGTTTAAATTCACTCACTGAGATCTGTAACTGTAAGTCATGTGTTGTGGTTGAATGTATGTGACCACCTCCTGGATCTGCAGAGAAGTTTGGGCTGTCCCTGTTCTACTCACCAGCAGCAAAAGCTATTTTAAAATGATATTTTGGTAGTTCAGTAGCTGGACATACATGAATAATTTGGTTTATGGCCTACCCAGATTGTTTAACCACTTGCTGTCTTGTGAGATTTAGGAGAAAATACAAATTGCTGTAGCTATGCCACTTGTCCTAGTGGTAAGAAATACCTTCTCCTTTCCCCAGACAAGAAAGGAGCAGAAGCACAGGTAATACTGTCATGTAACAGGAGTTTGTAAGTTAGTGCAGGTTCTTAACTTCAGCTGTAGAGGGATGCCGTGATTCTGCTGGAGTGCTTTGGACACCAGTGTCCTGAGTTTTAGTTTGCACGTGTGCAAATTCATGGGGGGTGCATTCAGTGGTGCACCTTCCCTTTTCCCCAGTAGCTGGAACTCAGCGTTCAGGTGGATGTTCCCTGTACAGCTCAGCAGGGTGAGTCTGGAATCACTGTGCCTGAGAAGAAAGGTTTCAGGGATTTGAAGTGTGCTCAGACTTCAAGAATGCTGGATTGTATTAAGTGATAGAGAATAAGCACTGTTGGCATTGGAATTCTTACATTTATAGCCTTTCTGTTTGCTTGTGAAATTCCATGGAGTTGGTTGCTAATAGCATTTGCAGAAAATAATGAAAATAAAATACTTTTTTTTTCTCCCCCCAGAAACTTTAAAAGCAAATTTGGCTGTGAACACTGCATCTATTAGGCATGATGGCAGAAGCAATAGCAAAAGCTAAAACCAGGTGCCTGTAAGATATATTGAAAGGTGTTTCTGTTTGTTCTGTGATCATTTATTCTGTGTCAACACTTTGAAGCAAATACTGTAACAGAAGAGAAGGTGGCATTTGCAGTGGTTTGTACAATGAAGGAACACTCTTTTTGTCTTGGATTGTGCAACCCGGTAGTAGTGGGTGTGATATTTCTCCTGTGCGTGCAGTCTGGTCCGTGCGATGGAATTCCTCTCTCCTGCCATGGAGCTGCGCATGGGTTAAGCCCCAGGGCCTTGCCTTGAGAAGGGGAGTATGGGGAGATCCTACAGCTTGATAGAAGATCTCTAATAAAGTCCCAGAGATCTCTAGCATCCCACAGATTATCATCTGGATGTTTGGTGGAGTCTCTTGTTTACCCAGACTGTCCAAGCCAAAGTGAGACAGACATCGACTCACCCTATCCCTTGTCTATGTCTCTCTTTTTGGTCTTGTGGTGTTTCTTTGATCTTAAAAAGTGTGCTGAAAATGCATCAGGAGTAAAACATCCACATTAAAATACCTGAATTTGGCCATATGAATTAGAGCAAATCAAAACATATGTGTATGTTTTTTTTTTATTTTAACATTTTTATGGTCAAAGAATGTAATGGGGGGAAAAAGTATACCTGCTAGGTAAAATCTAGACAGTGTGCTGTGTCTGATGGGGTTTGTGAACAAGCTTAAACAGGTAAAGACTCTCCTGTTGCTTGTGCACAGATAAATTTCCTTTTGTGTAGCTCAGCTGTTAAAAGTTTGCCAGTGTTGTGTTACCACCCCTGATAAACACAACATGTTGCCACTTACTTGTAGGTACCTGGTTTTTGTAGGTGAAATAACTGAATATTGTATCAAAGGGTTGGTTTGGTTCTTTTGCTGGTCTGAGTGCTCTGTCCCGGAGTGCAGCTTCTCCTCCCTGATAACCTCCAGCAAAATAACCATTCTCTTTTTCAGTCCCAGTCTATTTTGTCTTTGTTTTCCTTGTCCTTTATATCTCTTCTTATTCTTTATTGCAGAGTGATGGCATAGCGTATCTCCCTTTTTTTCTGAAAGTAAGTTCCCCCCTTTCACAAAGGGAAAGGTATTCCTGTATGAATAAAAGTTATAGCTAAATTATTGCTATTTCTTCAAATTGACTGACTCTAATAATTCTTCAATCCTGGTCTTATTCTGACTTTGACCAGTAACATCTGGAGCTCGTTTCAGGTTTGGATCAGACCTGACTGTAATGACATTTAAATTGGAGTGCTCTGCTTCAATTCTGTCAGTTCGAGGTATTAAAAAAATAATGACTTTTAGATGAGAAACCTTCAAATAGTGCACATTAGTTGCAGATACTTTTTTTGTATGTATTTTTACTTCTTCAGCAAGATCTCTTAAATTGTGTCCTTTCTGCTTCTGAAATGAAAAACATCCTTATGGATTCTAATTGATTTTTTTTGTGTGTGTGTGAAGAAGGTCTGGAGCTGAGCAAGTGCCAGGAATTACATACTAGACAGTTTGTGGTGTACCTCTATGTTTGGATTTATTTCTCTCTCCTCCCACTGCCATGCATTGTCCCATGCTCACCCCCCTTCCAAGGAAAACTGTTAGCAGTTCTAGTGTCATGGAAAAGTAGTCCAGGGAAAGGAGAGGAAATGAGATGGGGATCCACTAGCGGAGAGGACTGATAGAAAAGTCTGCTTTTGCATGGTCCAGGGGTATATACTCAAAACACCAGCAGCAGTTGTGGGATAAAAGTTATACCAGAAAATGTAAATGGACTGGCTAGAGCAAAAGAAGCGTGAGTAGTGAGGGTTTCTGTCCCAGCTGTGTGTGAGCTTGTACTGGCTGATGATGACACAGGCCACAAATGAAACATTATTAGAGAGAAAAATAAAGGGTGGGGAGAAAACGTAAAGGACTTATGGTTTTCCTGAGACAAAGGAAGAATCATTCATTGTCAACAGACTAAGGAATTTGAGATACAGCTTAATTTGATGGTGATGTTTATACCAGCTTCTAGCCAGAGGCAAAGCAGGAAGGCAGTAATTAATTTTGGAAGTCCTCAAAATTTGCTTCAGATGAGTGGCGCTAGTAATGGAGCAAAAATAGAAGTAGTTGGGAAGATTTGCCAGAAAGTATTGAGATTGGGAGTGTATTTGTGGAATTAGGGTGTTTTGCAGAGCATAAGAAATCACAGAATCACACAGAATCACAGAACGTTAGGGATTGGAAGGGACCTCGAAAGATCATCTAGTCCAATCCCCCTGCCGGGGCAGGATTGCCTAGACCGTATCACACAGGAACGCGTCCAGGCGGGTTTTGAATGTCTCCAGAGAAGGAGACTCCACAACCTCTCTGGGCAGCCTGTTCCAGTGTTCAGTCACCCTTACAGTAAAGAAGTTTTTCCTCAAATTTAAGTGGAACCTCCTGTGCTCCAGCTTGCACCCATTGCCCCTTGTCCTGTCAAGGGATGTCACTGAGAAGAGCCTGGCTCCATCCTCTTGACACTTGCCCTTTACATATTTATAAACATTAATGAGGTCACCCCTCAGTCTCCTCTTCTCTAAGCTAAAGAGACCCAGCTCCCTCAGCCTCTCCTCATAAGGGAGATGTTCCACTCCCTTAATCATCTTCGTGGCTCTGCGCTGGACTCTCTCTAGCAGTTCCCTGTCCTTCTTGAACTGAGGGGCCCAGAACTGGACACAATACTCCAGATGCGGCCTCACCAGGGCAGAGTAGAGGGGGAGGAGAACCTCTCTCGACCTGCTGACCACACCCCTTCTAATACACCCCAGGATGCCATTGGCCTTCTTGGCCACAAGGGCACACTGCTGGCTCATGGTCATCCTGTTGTCCACTAGGACCCCCAGGTCCCTTTCCCCTACGCTGGTCTCCAACAGCTCTGTCCCCAACTTGTACTGGTACATGGGGTTGTTCTTGCCCAGATGCAGGACTCTACACTTGCCCTTGTTATATTTCATTAAATTTCTCCCCACCCAACTCTCCAGCCTGTCCAGGTCTCTCTGAATGGCTGCGCAGCCTTCCGTTGTGTCAGCCACTCCTCCCAGTTTGGTGTCATCAGCGAACTTGCTGACAGCGCACTCTAATCCCTCATCCAAGTCATTAATGAATATATTGAATAGAACTGGTCCCAGAACCGACCCTTGCGGGACTCCGCTAGACACAGACCTCCAACTGGACTCTGTCCCGCTGACCACTACTCTCTGGCTTCTTTCCTTCAGCCAGTTCACAATCCACCTCACTACCCGATCATCCAGACCACACTTCCCCAGTTTAGCTGCGAGGATGCTGTGGGAGACCGTGTCAAACGCTTTACTGAAATCGAGATAGACCACATCCACAGCTTTACCATCATCTATCCACCGGGTAACATCCTCATAAAAGGCTATCAAGTTGGTTGAGCAAGACTTCCCGTTGGTGAAGCCATGCTGAGTGCCTCTAATGATCCCCCTATCCTTGATGTGCCTAGAGACAGCACCAAGAACAAGTTTCTCCATCACCTTTCCAGGGATGGAGGTGAGGCTGACTGGTCTATAGTTCCCCGGGTCCTCCTTCCTGCCCTTTTTGAAGACTGGAGTGACATTCGCTTTCCTCCAGTCCTCAGGCACCTCTCCCGTTGCCCACGACTTAGCAAAGATGATGGAGAGTGGCCTAGCAATGACTTCCGCCAGCTCCCTCAGCACCCGCGGGTGCATCCCATCAGGGCCCATGGATTTATGGACGTCCAGGTTGCTTAATTGGTCCCTGACCCAGCCCTCATCTACCAAGACAGATTCCTCCTCTATCCTGACTTCTTCTGGGGCCACAGGGGTCCGGGGCTCCTCAGGACAGCCTCCAACAGTATAGACAGAGGTAAAGAAGGCATTCAGTAACTCCGCCTTCTTTTTATCCTCTGTCTCCAGGACCCCCACCTCATTCATCAGTGGGCCTACATTGCCTCTAGTGTTGGCTTTACCTGCAATGTATTTGAAGAAGCCCTTTCTGTTGTCCTTGACCTCTCTTGCAAGGTTTAATTCCAAGGAGGCCTTAGCTTTCCTAGTTGCCTCCCTACATCCTCTGACAACAGACTTATACTCCTCCCAAGTGGCCAGCCCCTCCTTCCACGATCTGTACACCTTCTTCTTCCACTTGAGTTTCCCCAGCAGTTCCCTGTTCAACCATGCAGGTCTCCTGGTACCTTTCCTTGACTTCCTACCTGTTGGGATGCTCTGATCTTGAGCTCGGAAGAAGCAGTCCTTGAACGCTAACCAACTATCTTGGGCCCCTTTACCTTCTAGTACCCTGTCCCATGGGATTTCCCCTAGCAATTGCTTGAAAAGGCCAAAGTTGGCCCTCCTGAAGTTCAGGGTTGTGATTCTGCTAGCTATTCTGTTCCTGCCACATGAGATCCTGAACTCTACCATCTCATGGTCGCTACAACCAAGGCTGCCCTCAACCTTCACCTCTTCAACCAGACCCTCCTTGTTAGTGAGGATCAGATCCAGCAGCGCTCCTCTCCTAGTTGGCTCATCCACCATTTGCATCAGAAAGTTATCATCAACGCACTGGAGGAACCTCCTGGACTGGGGATGGCTGGCTGAGTAGGCCTCCCAGCAAATATCAGGGTAGTTGAAATCCCCCACAACAACCAGGCCCTGTAATTGCGAGACTGCTCTCAGCTGCCTGTAGAAGGCCTCATCACCGTCCTCATCCTGATCCGGTGGCCTGTAATAGACACCCACAACAGTATCACCCCTGCCAGCCTGCCCCTTAATTCGCACCCACAAACTCTCAACTCGCTCCTGATCTGCCTCTGGACAGAACTCAATACATTCTAGCAGCTCACTCACATAAAGAGCAACTCCACCACCTCTCCTTAGCGGCCTGTCTTTCCTGAACAGGACATAGCCATCCATGACCACATTCCAGTCATGCGAGGCGTCCCACCAAGTCTCTGTAATTGCCACTAGATCACAGCCCCCCGACCGAACACGGATTTCTAACTCCTCCTGCTTATTCCCCATGCTGCGTGCATTGGTGTACAGGCATTTGAGGGAGCGAGCTGGGCACACCGATTTCATCCCAGATTCACCCCCTGATTTCACCCCAGGGGGATGGGGGGCCTCCTGGTCTACCTCAACACTAGAGCATTGCCCCAGTGGTGCAAGCCCAGCTACCACCCCATCCCCCTTCGAATCTAGTTTAAAGCTCTCCGAATGAGCCCTGCTAATTCCTGTCCCAGAACCCTTTTGCCCCTACGACATAAACCTTTCCCATGTATCACTGTCACGCCTGTTGTCTTATAAAACCAGCCATTATCAAAGAACCCAAAGCCCTGCCTGTAGCACCAGTCTCATAGCCAGGCGTTAATAGAGAGAATCCTACTATTCCATCCCACGTCATCACCTGAAAATGGAAGGAGGGAGGAGAAAACAACTTGTGCCCCAGACTCTTTCACCAACCGTCCTAGGGCCTTGTAGTCTTTCTTCATCCCCCTCAGACTACGGGATGCAGCTTCTTCCCCACCTGTCTGGAAGATCAGCAGGGGGTAGTAGTCTGTGGCCTTCACCAGGTTGGGGAGTTGCCTGGTGATATCCCTGATTCGGGCTCCAGGCAGGCTGCAGACCTCCCTGTGATGGGGGTCAGCTCTGCATATTGGGCCCTCAGATCCCTTTAGAAAGAAGTCTCCAACCACTAAAACTCTTCTCTTCTTCCTTGTGGAGGAGGTAGCTATACGCCTGTCAGGTTTTTCTGACTGTGGTGGGACCTCTGATATAGGTTGCCTCTCCACCACATCCCCGTTGGACCTGCTGTATTCCACTAGGGCTTCATATCTATTGCTCAGAGGCACCTGTGGAGGCAAGGTAGGCAAGGAGGGCACTCGCCTTTTGCCACGGCCATAGACTTGTCTCCACTCACTCTTCTCCTCTAGGTTATCGTTTTCCACCTGAGAGGGGCAGAGTACAGGGGTCCCTTGATCCTGGGAGCTCTCCGGCAGGTGCTCCCATTTTTGTTGCAGGGAGGGCAGAGCCTGGCTCCACCAGTCTATCTCCATTTCAGCCTCCCGAATGCTCCTAAGCCTTTCTACTTCGGCTTGAAGCCTTTCAACCTGGCTTTGCAGCTGTGCCGCTCGGCCAAGCAGATCATCTACTTGCTCACAGCGCACACAGCCCCCTGACACCACAGAGACAGTGTAGCATTCCCTGCAGCCCGCAATCTGCACCATCGCCTCCTTCCGTGGGAGCTCTGTCTGGGTTCCCACATCCATTTTGGTCTTCTTCCACCGGGTAGATACCATTGTTCTTTCACTGAACTGGGAAATACCTGTTGGTGGCACCCCTGGTTCACAGCTCCTTGGCCCTTCCTCGCCTTATGCACTGGGAGGGAGTCAGTGCCCTCCCCAACGAGTTGCAAACAACTGCAGCCTCTCCTGCCCTGGGACACACTCAGTCACTGCTGACTCACCCAGGCACTGCTGAGTCTCTCCCCTCTGGGCAGCCTGCCCTCCAGGGGGCTCTTTATCAACGGTAACAGGGGGTGGAGCATTTAAATCGCCCGCGGTGCCTCCGGCTACGCCCCCTCCTCTCCTGATTCGTTGCCGGGAACCTCTGGGTCCGGGGTCAGAGGGAAGCAGCTCGCGGCTGATGCTCGCGGGGGGCTCAGGGGGGGCCCAGAGTTCGAAAAACCGCCCGGTTAAGCCCGATGTCGCCCTCGCCCCCGCACTAACCTCAAGTCGCTGCCGCTGCTTTTCGCTGCTGCCGCCGCTGTCCAAAGAAAGATGTAATTCACTGGGTGACGCGCAGTAGTGAGCTGTTCTAAACCCCATTTTCAAGTCTGTTTCGTTGCCTTTATCCTCTAAGAATAGTTGACCAGAAAGCTATTGAAATACTGTCTGAGGATTTGGCTCGTGAAACAAAAAATAAAATGTGACATGTAATAAATAAGGAAGTAAATACACAACAAACATGAGCAGTGAAGTACAGCTTCCTCTTCAGAATGTATTTTTGCTCAAAAATGTGCTAGTTATAACTGTTGCCACATGTGAGGTAACTGGCTTTCCAAAGAAAAAGAAGAATTTTGACCAACTTGTTTTGTCTCCCTTTTCAGGGAAAAACTAATTTGGGTGGATATTTGAGGTGGTGGCACAGGGCATTAATGAGAGCGCTGGAATATGCAGGAGCACCAGCATACAAAATAAACTCCATCCGAAGCATCATCCTTCCACCCTTTATCCACTTGGTCGCACTGCAAGATGAAATCTAAATTACATGGGTACAAGGTCTCATTTCTTGAATGTGTCTCTCAAATTTCTGTTTCTAAAATAGTTGTTTGCATGATTTGCATAAACCACGTAGTTTTGAAGTTTGCAGCTGCAAATGTTACTGTATGATGTACGTGGTTCAAGAAGCCTTGTCTGTGATAAAGAATTGTTTTAAAAATTATTGGTGCTTTACAGGTGTTCCAATGTTTATGAGTAGGTATTTTTTTAAATTCTTGTTTGTATTCCAAGTAGCTTAATTTTGGAGACCTGAATTTAGCTTTTCTCAGCTAGTGCAGGTATGGACGAGTACAGTAGTTTCTTTGCCTCACTGCTTTCAGTGCATTTGTGTTAGGTTTTGAAGGAGAAAGCTAGCCTCAAAAGGTGTGTACAGCTGTGCCTTTTTTTGTATGTATATTGTTTTCTCTAGAATACAAAGTATAACTTCTGATTGTGTTTGCTTAACTAATATGAGGACTTGGCTACGTGGTCCCATGGCAGTCTTTTTGGCACCAGAACAACTGGTTAGCTATTTAACACTTGAATAGTTAAACAGGAAGAGCGTTTTTTTTGTCACTTCTTTAAAGTTTTCTTTTGTTTTCATTTAAAAAAAAAAAAAGTGACTTAAAATTGCTGACAAAAAAGTGATAAAATTGTCAGTGGAGTGCTTAACTGAGGATTAGAAAATTCCTGTTCTGCATTCTTTTAAGAATTCCTTGGTAAATAACGGAAACTAACACCCGAGAGGCCGTGCTTTCTATATAAAACAGTGTTTCAGCTGTGTTATTTGTTTGAAGACAGTTGTTCTTCATGTAGACAGTATTAAATAATTAACACAGTTTAGTGCTAATTTTGGTGTCTGCTAACATTTGGATGTTTTCAGCACAGTAACTTATATCTTCAAAGCAGTGAAGAGAAGCTGATTTTCAGAACATTTTACAACAATCAGCCCTTTCTCAGGGCCTAAATAATTATTTCCTGCCTTAACACTTGAGAGTAGAAAGGTTGCTGTGAGAATGGAAAGGGAAAATAGAGGCTAAATCTTACTTAAAAGTGAACGCTGAGGACAGCCTAAGCTGCTTTGGGACCTAATGGTTCTGTTGTCAAGACTGAGGAAGACTCTTGGTTCAGTCCTTTGTTCAGGCTTTTAAAATTATTTTAATGATTGCTGGTGTTTGTGCTATGAAGTAGGAGAACGCAGAGCAGCCACCTGGCAGATAATTCAGTAAATCAAGGCTGGCCAGAAATGTAATGGCAGTGGTTTCTTGGGAGTGTCCAGACTCCAAAAATCTTCATGGAGACTCTGTTCAAAAGGGGGAGTTCTGATGTAGGGAAGGGGATTTCCGTGCCAATCGGGAGCAGGAGGGGGTAAACACCCCGCAGCCCCTGCTCCTCAGGGCACCAGCCCTGAGCCTCTTGCCTCTTCAAAGCCAGGGACGTCACCAAGTCCCTGGCCCAGCTAGGCACTCCTCCCGCGTACAGTCCTTCGCTGCTTGTCCTCTTTGGCTCAGTGAAGTTCTTGCAGAACATGGAACAATGCTAACAGATGAGGTTGGAAAATTGAGCTTATTAAGTAACAACCTCAAAAACTCCTGGGAACCGTGTCTTTCAGGAATTTGGGAAACGGGGGAGAATAGAAAACTCTGAAATCTGTGTTTTAGAGAACAAAAAAAGCAATTTCTTGTCCAGCTCATTGTAAAGCATCCCATTTGAAAAGGGAATGTTTTTTGTTTTGCTTATTCTACAGTTGTTAATTTTAGATGAGTGCATAATTACTTCTTGTTAATTACAGTGAAAACAAATGACAAAATTAACCCAAAGTGTAGATTGTTTTGGTTTTGGGAATTTTTTTTGTAGTAGGAATCTTTTGGAACCATAGCTTACCATTATGCTTGAAATGTATGTGTGAATAAACATAGCGAAAACTGAATTTCAGTAGAAAACAATGATTTTGCTAGTGGTGCTCCTTATATTGCTGGGAGGAAACAGTAAACGTCCCTCTGTTACCAGGAGGTGCACGTGTGCGTGTGTATCAGTTCGCATAAAGGACTTAACAAAAAACCCCTCCAAACCTTGAGTGGTTTAATTGTTGTTGTCGTTTTCCCCACGGTTAATGTAGACTTGTAGAAGCGACCCTGACACGAGGTTAGGGTTTATCAGTGCTGGGCAGACCCACGCTGACTGGTTCAGCTCTGCGCTGTACTCCTGCGCCGCTCACCTGCGGTGCGGTCCCTCCTGCGGCACACCCGAGGGGAGGGAGCTCTCGGAAGCACCCACGCTGCGCTGGGTGGGGAGCCCGGGGCCGATCCTGCTCCCTGCCCCACGCCGCGTGGATGCTTCTCGGCAGCTGGGGTTGTTTTGCTTGAAGTGTAAGAGAAGCATGACTTGGGTATGCTCTTATTTTGAATGCAAACTGCTAAACACTTCTGCAATAGGCAGTTGTTTTCTACAGTAAAGTTTATAGACAGTGCAAAACTGTGTTCCGAGTCAGGAATCTTGTTTGTTTTTTTTTTTTTCAACTTTAGGCTGGTAACAGAAAGCTTCTTATGGAAACACTGCATATTTGCACAAGATTAGTCACCCTGGATTGAGCAAAAATTGTTTAACCTGGTGTCTTGAGGTCTGTCAGTAGCAGATGCTTGTGTAAAATGTTCAGGCCGGGAGGTATGGCGAGTTCCCTTCCCCGCCGCGCTCGCCCCGAGGGTGTCTGAGCCTGGCCACGCTGCCTCCCTGCCTTTTCACGGCTCCTGATGGAATCGTCTTCCATTCATTGCCTTGCCTTCGGAACTGAATGGGGAATAATGTATGCTTTGTGTAAGTTCACTGTGCTTCTGCATCTTGAGCACCGAGTGCAGCCTGGTTAACAGCCTTGCTTTCCTCTTTCATCTTAGAAAGGTATAGGAGAAGTAAAGAAGTTACAATGAGGAAAATAAAGATCATAAAAGGTATCAAATGGCAGCTGTAGCAGTAATGTCTAAGTAGACTAGGAAGCATAGGTCTGGCCCTAGTCCTGTGGGTAACTGAGGAAAGATGTGCTGAAGGTCTGGAAAGCGCAAGTGGCCGGAGAAGGTGAAACAGCAGCAATGTGAGACCTGGAAAACATGGAATGTAACACCAGAGGGCAGGCTGAAAACGAAGGAGTTATTTTGTATAACATAGTTAAACTGTGGCACTGCCTGCTGGGCTGTTGTAAATACTAGTAACATCTGCTGGTTTGAAAAGTGGGGGCACATGCTCTTAGGGCATTCTGAAATGCAGCGCTGCTATCCACAGATCAGGTGGGGGCCTGGGAGGGTGCCCTGCGGCAGCGTCCCTCCCTGTCCCTGTCCCCTCAGCCTGCCCTGGCGTCCTTTGGCCGGTGTTGAACCCTGCACACTGTGCTTTGTGGCCTCCTGTTCTGCGCCGGTGCCACCGCCTTTGGGCCAGGGAGGGCTGGAAGGTGTCTTGGCCTCCACAGCAGCTTCTGACAGAATGGTTCATAGTTTTTCAGAAGTTTCATGTGCGGCATGAAGAAAGAACTTCATTTGTTTTCTTTAAATTCGCATTCTGGTAAATTCATGTAAAGCCCCTTGTATTGTAAGTAGTAGAAAATAAGTGTTCTCTGGTGCTTTTTCTTTGTTTCTCCTGCCATGTTATTCAGGATATTTGTATGGCATATCATGTACCCCCTTTAGTCACCTTTTCTCTGGAGTGAGTGTCTAGTCTCTTATCTCTGTCCTCATTCTTAACCTGTTAATGTGTTATACGAAGAAGTCAAACCAGCTCACACGGCAGGCTTTATTTACAGTTCTGCCTTATAAACACTATCTTTCTGTTTCCATATTATAATTCAGATTGTTGTAGTATTCTGTGCACTGTGCTAATTAGAGCCTGTAGTAGTTGTTCTTTATAGAAGCACCGCTTCAAGAACAGTGTAGTCAGATGCTGTGCTTAGGAAGTCCCAAGATCTGCCAGTCGTGCATCCCAGCTGAGCAGTGTACCCATCACGTGGCATGGCAGAGGTCACCACTGTGTCTGCGTACCCAAGGATGTGTTTGCATTTTTCTAGATTTGCCATAGGACTACCAGATCATGCTGCTTTGCTATAATAGCCACCTTTAAAACAGATTTGGTAGTTGCGTAGTTAGCCTAAAAGGAGTAATTTCTTATGAGCATATTTGATTTAGACTCCTTTACTATTCAGCAAGGAAGCCTGGGTTTAAGCTTGTTTGTATTGTCAAATGAGAAGGAAATATCATTAACTCTGCTTGCTTTCTTTTTCACAGTTGTATAACAATTTTTAAAGTTTTTCTCCTGAATCTGATTTGTTTGCCTTTTCCTCTTCCTACAAAAGCCTAGTCTCAGAACTACTAGCTACCTGTAACCGCTAAGTCAGATTCCTGTGAGCCTACTTCATATATCTAACCATTTCCCTGCACAGCAGAAAGCATAAGGAAGAAGAGGTAAAACAAGATCGACACTAGCAAATCCAGTGATAAAGGAAGACCTTTAAAAGCATTACTGAAAATAACAGGAAGAAATGCTGAAGGTGTTAGATCCTAGGTATTAGGTCTCTGATGTGCACATTGCACAGTTTCTCTAGCTTGGGGTGATCTGTGCTGTTTAGAGCTAAATTAAGGTATAAAGCTAAAAGGTTTTTTCCTCCTACTGTCTGTAAAATTAGTTGCAGTGCAAAATCCGTATTATTATTCATTGTTGTTCTCTGGTAGGAAATTATTTTTGCATTTAAAGTCTGAGATGGACAGATCAACCGTGTTCCAACAGTTTAAAAAAATCATGTCAGTATTAGGAAAAAAAAAGAAGATTTAATATATTCATGCTACCTTTCCATGCTACTGCTAGTGTAAGTAAAGCTCAGGGTACTTCAAGACTGAGTTCAGGAGTAAGCAGTGCAATTAGCATTTGCTGTAAGTATGAATCCATTCTTAAACAGAATTTCAGAATCTGAAATAATGGCGAATAATATTTTGACTTTGTAACAAAGTAACTACACAGAATCAGTCTACCTTCAGAGCTGCTTTGGGCAGGTGGTATATGTAATCATACTAACCCATTTTTCAGAAAGAGTAAGGCAACATTTTATATTACGGTAAAATGTGCAAAACCTTTTTGCTGCTTAAGTATATAGCAAGCATTCAGTCATAGTATTTACTTTAATAGATAAACCCCAAAGCTTTCTGAAACTGTGGACTGTACTCATCCAAAAGGATACAGAGGTAAGTTCTGAAAATATACGTAGCTGACTGACTACTAAAAATTACGCTGGTCCAGGTGGTGAAGGTGTATGCTTTTCTGTAGTTTCACAAGAAGAGAGGTGCTAAAGGGAGCATAATCACCAATCCCATAACGTGCTTATATTATTATCCAAATAAACTCACTTTAATTGCTATTTAATTGTTTTTTTTAAAACACCAAGAAGGTGATCACAGCGCTATGGCATGCTGAGTGTAGTGTCATGTATAAACATAAATGCTCTGTGATGCCTTGACTGCCCTGGCTTCGGTTGAGAGCGTATCCTTTTCTTCCCTGCGTCAGTTCATTTCTCTTTGAGTAGTTTTTTAGCCTTTCTAGTGATGATTGCCGAAGAGCTTAGTGTTTGTTGTTGCAAGAGATAAGTCCATTACTCAGTAAAGCAGTAAAACATAAAGAGGGGTGTGATACTGGAAAAACACATTGTTTAGGGTGTGTTCAGTAGGTTGGGACCGAGTGCTTGTCTTCAGCAAAGATGTAATCATACTACCATCTCTGGAATGTGCAGAGACAAGACGTGACGAGTTAGAGTAGTTGCTTCTATAGCTTTGCTGCTCTAGATACAGCAAAGAGAAGGTAATGCAAGTCCAGTAGCTGTTGCCATAATAGGTCATGACACTTCTGATGTTTCAGCCTTTTCCTTATCGTGGAAGAAAATAACTTGTCTTGTCAACTGTTCTAGTTACTGGTTTTTGAGTGTTACATGGGAGCCAAAAGCAGTCTTCCTTCCTTTATTCCTGATCTGATAGTTTTCTAGAAGTGTAACCTACGCTAACAAAGCTCATCAGACTAAGAAAAAGATCTATGAAAGATTTTTTCAGCAGACCTCCTCTTGCCCTGATGGCTACCAATGGGTTGTGGCACCACAGGAGTAAAGCCAGGTTAGTGAGACAGGCAGGTTGGTATCTTCCTGATAAATATCACTGTAGTGAAGAAAAATTCATGCTGGTTCTGCTGTCTACCCTGAGCTGTCAAATACCTGGAGCTTAAAAAGTGTATGAAAAATGTCTTAAAATGAGAAGGCTGTCTATACAGACTCCTTCAGCAAGAGTATAAAGTTGTAAATATGTTGGATAATTACAGGTGTGTTGTTAGTGTCCAAACTGAACTCTGGTTCATGCAGTCTTTCATTTAACATTGAATTATTCATAAAGCAATGAGTTAAACTGCTGAAAGCAGACAGTAATTTAGTCACTGTTTGTTTTAGTAAATTTTTCGGGGTGACTTCTTAAATGGCAGCTTTTGCTCCACTGAGTAACTGCATTGATAATACCCTAAATGCTTTATACATGTCTATAAGAAGTTAATCACATTTTTAAGACCTAAAATTTTGTTTTATAAAGTGCCATCAGACATGCTGCTCTCTTCAAAGATAAGCAGATAAATGAGTTGCTGCAGCAAATGACCTGGTTTGTAGAGCAGGTTCTGTGTAGGCTATTTGTTCTCAGCTATTTTTCTATCTACAACTTTCTCTGTAGGATGAAGTTTCAGATACTATTTATCTTACAGACTGGTATATTTTATACATGTTGTTTAGTGTTCAGGAGCTTCTTAGAGTAATAACTTCTTTGTTTTATCCAAGAACAGTCAAGTAACCTATTAATATTATTTTTTTTATTCATTAGATACATTGGCACAATTTAAAACCAGTCTTGCCGTCCTATGTTTTGTCAAAATGTTCTCTTTGGATAGGCAGACATAATTACAGGAACACAAGGCAATAGCAATATAATGATTGATCAGTGTAATAAGTGGTGGCTGCAGCATTACTGTCTGTCTAGTCATTGCTAAATATTTTGTAGGCATGGCAGAGATGATGAGTCTGCTTCCAGGAAGTTGTCCCATCCCAATAATGTTTTCTTCTTCATTTACTGTCTTGTGTAGCATCGTCTCCTTCTGTGGGGGATTTGCAATTCACAGTCAATAATGCAATAATTATTTGGTTCAGATGACAATTAGAGGACAAGAGACTTCCGTATAATACTGCTTCTATTTTTTTTCAAGATCTAGCATTGGCTTCTTGCTCTTTAGTAAATAAATGTTCTTTCTTTCTTTCTTTCTTTCTTTCTTTCTTTCTTTCTTTCTTTCTTTCTTTCTTTCTTTTCTTTCATTGCTAAGGCAAATTTTGAAAGCATTGAAGACCTTTAAACCTTGTCTTCATAGATACAAGTCATCTTGCTTCCTGTGCCTGTAACACCTTTCTTCCTTAATTTGTAAGTTTGCCTCTTGCCTCCTGATACTTCTCTAGAAGCCTTTTCCCCTTAAGACTTAGTCATTGTCCTTCATAGCTTTCTTGTTCAGATGTTTACATTTCTCGATATACCTTTTGACACTGGATCAAGTAATGAAAAAGTAATGAACCATGAAGGAAGAAAAATAATAAATGAAACAAAAGCAAATTACCTTCCATTTTGCTAATGTGAGAATTAACTTTTAGCTGTAAAAGCAAATTAACATTATTTTTACAAGTCATCGAAACGTCTGTGGCAGCAGTTATCTACACCTTGACATTAGTCTGTAGGATCTTGGGGACTTACGTACTTCCCTTTCCTCTCCTCCGATTCTACTGGCCAAATTAATCTCCATCTCTGTTATTGTTTCATCCTTTAAAAGTGTTTCAGGTGGATTGTTTTATTTTTTGTATGCCTTTTGGAAGGCAGCCACACTACAGAAACTGGTTGATACCCCCTTGGATTTCATTACAGAAACCTAGGACTGTCTTGAAAAAATGAACCTGTGTAGAACACTTTTCATTTAATTCCTTTTCTCCTGAGTCCCTTTGTGCAGTAAGTGGTGTTTGTATTCTAATGCAGGTATGCATTGGAGGCCATTTAATTTCTCTTACTTTTGAAAGGCTGAGTTCTTCCAGAGCAAGTGAGGGGAAATTTTTGCTTTGAACACTTCTAGTTGTTTCAAGATTGACTGTTGTAAGTTAATTTCATTCAGATCATAGAGTTGGGAACTTGTTTGGCTCATTTCGGTGTGTGTGGTTGTTCTGGGTTTTTTTTTTAAACCCTGCCTCCTGAGAGTAATGCCTATTAATCTGGCTTTCATAGCAATGATTTCCAGACTTTTGGAGGAGCAAGCCGCTGGAGCCCACAGGTTTTCTTGCGAGCTGTTAATATAGTCACATAAAAAACAGTTCTATTGGTTCAGTAGACTACCTGCAGACAGCTTGCAGGCATGGTTTGGGGAGTCTGTGCTACAGAGAGTTGTGAAGTAACTTGTTCGCGTTGTTTTTTCCAGTTAAAAGCAGGTATTTATTCTTCATTTTCTTCACACTATTCTAAGTTTCCTGTTTGCTTTCAAGAAGTAATATTCTTGCTTTAAGGTTTTCTGAATGAGTCTCGTCAGTGTCCTCTTTGTACCACCACAGTTCGGTAGCTACTTCAGAAAGCACTGCATTCATTGCTTGCTTTAGGAACTTTTTAATTATGTATTTCAATATGCTGTCCAATAGTTACAATAGCAAAGGTCAATTTGGCGATGAGGTGATATTTAATGTAGCACTTGAAATCACTGAAAGTTTTTTCATTATAATTAACTCTTTTTAAAATATTATATTATGTTCCCCAATTGCAGAGGAGTCAGGCGGTGAGCACTGAGGACCAGCAGCTCAGCGGGGCTGTCCCAGGGGGTCGTTACAGGTTTCTCTGCTTTCAAGTTGTCCAGTGAGTTCTGACACTGAGGTGCAAAGCTGGACCTGGACTGTGGGTTCAGCATGCAGTTGATATCCTTTGATGTTGATGTAATTTCATTGCTATGAAACTGACTTTGCTCATTTTTCAGTGAGATTTACGTAGCCTGACTTTATCTCCTACCACCTTGTGCTTTTGCTCAGTAAGTCCCTTTTCTCAATGTTTACTGCAACTTCACTCATCCATTGGAATTCACACCCTACAGCCCCTCAGTATAGCATATCTGTACATACAGTTTGATTTATATTTAAAAAACAAACAAACAAAAAAGTATTAAAAGACCTTTTAAAAACTTTTATGAAGGCTTTGATTCTGGAATGTCCATGTAGGCCAGCAGCAGTCGAGGTCTTGTGCTTTCAGCTTTCCCCCCCTAAAGGCAGAACCCTGGATATGAAGTTTGGGGTTTCAAAGTCTTCAAGCTGCTGCCAGCACTGAATGACTGTCTGAGTGTTAACGGTTGGACTTGATGATCTTAAAGGTCCTTTCCAACCAAAGTGTTTCTATGATTTCTCTTCGGCCTGCTAACCCTGCTGTTAGTGCATCTCCCTCGTTGTTTCTGGGATAGCCGTGGAAGTTCTGCATGGTGGGCTATGCAAACCACCTGCAGTGACAAGTAAAAGTACTCACTACTAGTGATTTCCATCGTGAGGCGGTTGTGCATGATAAATTGTAAGCAAATTTTTAGTGTCGCTGTTACGCCTTCATTGTGGTCTCTAACCTCAAAAGGAAACAGAAATGTTTCATAACCTGCTAGGGAGGCTGCTTCAGTTTCTCCTCTGTGGCTGCCAGATCCGAAAGCTAATGACAAACATTATAGATAATCTTTCAAAATTTGAATATTTGGTGCGATGAGTCATTACTGAAACCTATGAAATTAGTAGCTCACTGTCATCATTGTTAAAGTAGTAGCAGTATTCTGCCGTAGTTTAATTGCTGCGATAGTGGAGTTATTCTGTAGCTTTTGTCCATGTGTGACTGCAAGCACGTGTTTACTGCTGAGCAACGTATCCTGCGTCTTGGAGAGAGATGAAATTCTGCAGTACTCCTGTCTTGTAACAGGACTTATGCTGTGCGAAAAGCCACATCATCTTGATGAATTCTTTTCTGCTTTCTCATTAATAGGAAAAAATACAGTAAATTTTGAGATTCCTCCCCTGTAGATTTGAATTATTGTGAACAGTAGAACAATAGAGCAAATAACTCTTTCAGTGACATTGAGTTCATCTTATTAAACCAGCTGAATCCATCCGAACAGCTTTTTTTGAGTACAGTCTTTTTAAATCATTGGTGCTATTTTTGTTCTGATTACTTAACAGTGTGAGTATTTGAGTATGATAATGTTGAGGTCATAGTCCATAGCAAGGAGATTTTGGGTTTTTTTAGTACTTCCTGTAAGGTCTGGCATCCCATGGCAGGACTGTGGTTTCAGAGAATGTAATAATTTTTTTTTTTTTTCCTTAGCATCAATTGCAATAACCATTTTGCTTTCAGGCTTTCATCTCAACACTTCAGTGACAGACTTAGTTAATGAGAAGTGTGAACCTGCAGAGTCATTTATATGTGATCCAGTAATTTGTCTGTATAAGGTGACTGACACATCTTACTAACTTCCCAAACTATATTGTCATGCTCCAGTTTCTTTCCAGTTGCATATGTCAAGTTTTAGACTTGATTTCATTTCAGCATTCATGATCTTTCAGTAAATAAGTGAAAGCTCTTGTTTTGCTCAAACTCACTGATATCTGAAAAGCCTCTTCTTGGAAAGTGTCTTAACGTCCGAACTGCAGAGACCCCCTTTAAACACTTCAAGCTGTATTGTTAGTTTGTAATGTAGTGACACAGGTAGATAGAAAACTGTATATAACCTTAAATGTTAAATGTTTCAGAAGAGATGGTCATGGCTGTTCTTCATGTTGCCTTGCATTCCTTTTTGTAATGAAAGAATAGCTACGAAGTTGTATGTGTTGCATTTTGGAGAGGTAGAAAACAAGCAGTCTGACAGTGTCCAAAATTCTGGTATTGAAAGCTGTATTTATTTAATATTTTGCAGTACTGTATTTCAAGAGTTAAAAACATTCCTTACTCATAAGGTCACTTCATGCTTTGTTGTAATATTTAAGTGCCTTATGTTAACTTTTGGTTGATTAATAGACTGCATCTTTATGATTAAAACTGGGTATTCCAGTCTAGGAACCGACAGATGACATGACTGGGGTGATGTTGACATGCTGTGGTTTAAGCTGCATTGAAGACAGCAGTGTATTGAGTAGTATGTTTGGTAGGAAGGTTTTCCTGGCCAGTGTGGACAGGTATTTTTTCTTTTTCTTAATCCTATATTGTATAATTGAATAAGTCTTTGGCATCGTTCTGCTTGAGGTGAAGGAAAACATCTTTCTTAATTAAATTTTGGTATGATTTGACAATTCTTTCCTATGAGCTCTTAAGGACAACAGAGGAAAAAATAAATTACCGGTTTGCAATGCTATAGTTGAAAATAAATGTTGTCATACTGCTTGCTAGTAAATTTGTTGGAACAAAGACTAGTGTTTTGTTTGTGCAAAGTGTTTACTGTAATAGGTGGATTTTATTAGAAGTTAAAAATTTCCTTTATTCACAGAAACCAAAAACATTCACTAGTATTATCTGCGTTCCATATCTGAAAGCTGTGTTACAAAATGTGTGTCAATATATGTCACAAAAAGCAGCAGTGGCATACATCATGATTCAGTTTATCTTATCACTGAATAGTATCTCTCAGAAGCTGCCTCTGTTTATCTTTTAAGCTGATTGCTTTTGCTGTGATCTCTCTGCGTTTTCTCCCTCCACTCTGCTAACCATTCATGCTTTTGAGGAATGTAGAGCAGTACCTCATAGAAAACTCTTTATTTTCTTAGTTAAGGACAAGTCTTTCCCATAAAATATGGTTTCAACATTTAAATCCTCTGCTAAAAGAATATTTTGGATGAGCTTTTAGTGAAGAACTGACTATTCCTCAGGTGTTTGCTTCAGTTTGTTTCTAGATACTAAGTTGCCTTGATGATAACTTAAAGATAATTAAAAAATCCTAGTATTAATTTAGTGTAAGCAACTGTTGCATTGCTGTAGGCATGCTGTGTGCTTCCAGATAGGAGAGAAGTGGCCCAGAGGACAGCTTCCTTGTTAGACTCTTACCATGCTGTTGTTAAAAGATTAAAGAGAGAGAGAAAAAAAAAAAAGGCAAGCTGTGAAAATGAACTTAGTGATCTTTCCTTCTTACTCTTCTTTTTGCCCCTTTTCCTGTTCCTGAGTTGCAGGAGTTTAAACTTGTGTCCCCCCCTTAATTTTGTTGTAATTAAGTTATGTTTATTTTAATTGGCTGTTGTACCGCGCTGCAGCGTTGACACTGCTGGTAGCCGCTACTGGGGGCTTCTGCGGCTGAACTGCTCAGGAGCCAATCTTCTGCAAACCTTTTTCTAATAAACCCAAAACTTTAAAACATACTTAATTTTGCCTTTGTACTAGTAATGAGAAATGAGAAAGGTGTGCGCTTTACCGTGGGTGCAGCGTGCTGCATGTTTCAGCACACACGTTTCACTGGTGCCTCAGTGAGATTCGTTGCATCCTAGTCAGCTTCCGAAAGCCGTGTTTGAGCCTTAAGTTTATGATCTTTTGTAGCTCTAATCTAGAAGTAAGTCTGTAACCTGATCTCTTTCTGTTCATGCTCATTCAGGGCAGAGGTTATTAGTTCTGTGGATTTACTAGAATAGTAGGTAATCAGAATAGGAATGCCGGTTGTGGAAGTTACCTTTTCTTGTGTACTGTGAGTTGGAATGAGGCTGCAAAAGCATGTTGCACACACCTCAGCATGGCTGTGAGGAGAGGGAGGACTGCAAAGCAACCGGTGAACGATCCTATTCACTTCTCACATGGCTCACCGTGGCTTTGGCCTGAGTTCCCTGGCTGTTAAGACTCCCACGACTATCCCGCAGTGACTGCCGTAGCTCAGTCTACTTCTCGGCACGGGTGTTTGTCCATTTTGTACAGATTCAGGTGCGTTCAGAGAGGAGATGGGTGTCTAGGCTCGTTGGTCCCGCTCATATCAGTCATTGTTGCAAACCGTCAGCATCCCTCCCCGCCGCCCCCTTCCCCGCCTGCAGCGGGGAGCGCGGACACGGGCGGGGAGCGCGGGCGGCCCGGCCGCGGCGGGAGGCGGCGCTGTCCAGGGTGCTGACGGGGCCGGCGCTGGGCGCGCCGTGCCTGGGCCCGCCGTGCTCCCCCGGGAGCCGTTCCCGTCCTGCGGGACAGGTGATCGCCATCCCTAGCTACCCACGCCGTCAATAGCCTGTGTAACTGTTCTCATGTACAGGAATCAGTGACTTCTGGGGTTTTGTGGTGTAGTAGAATAGACAAGTTAATAGCAGGACTGGTACAGTAAAGAGAAACTTATCAGAGACTTCAAAGAGTGTCTCTTAAGTAGTGCTTGTCCTTGAGATGGTTGGAAGAGGTTATAGGTTTTACAGTTTGATGATAAAACCCAGTTTATTCAAGAGTATATCTGCTCCCTGTAATCGTGCTGACATGATCCATCAGTTTTTGATGCGTGAGCAACGGAAGGAGCCGTTGTTCAGTTGTTGGATAAATTAGGAAGTTCATATCTCTTGTTTTAGTGGTGTTTACGTATGTTTATATATGCAACAGTTACTGTAGCAAAACATAATAGCAGTAATGCCTAGTAACTGGAAAACATTACCTCTGAAATGTTCCTGAGATGAGAAAGGATTTCCTTTCCAATTTTTCCTGAGTAAGATTTAGAAACTTACCATTACATTTGATTAAATATTTAGGTTTTTTTTAAAGCCGTAACACTGAAGAAGTCTTAAAATAAATTGTTAATTTAGAAAGACTGCTATTAGAAACTTTTATCTGTGTAAAAATGTGGAACACCAGAGAAAATAATTTAAAAGTTTGTTTTTCTTTAATGAGACTTGGTTATGGATGCTGACTGTAAGGCCATTTGGAAACTTGAGAATCAATATATGTTCTTTGTATTTGTATTCTGCATTAATGCAGACTTCTTGCTTAATCCATAACTGTTCATCTGTTTGAGGAGTTTTACAGTGAGACACATACCAGTACAATTGTCGTGCTATAACTTCAGTTGATACTGTTTTACAGGAAAGAAGTGTGCCTTTTGTCTTGAAAAAGTTGTCTCTCATGTGAGCACTACCTGTGACAGGAATGTTAATATAACTGATTAATTTTTATTTCTTTTTCTGTGTTAGCTGGAGATACAGATGATCCTCCAAGAATTACTCAAAATCCTGTCATTAATGGGAATGTGGCAATGGCCGATGGACATAACAACACTGAAGAAGACATGGAAGATGGTAAGTATATATTTGATAAAAACATGCGGTTTGTTGGCTTCTTTATGATTTTTGAGGACAAAATGGTCCATGTCTTACCTGTGTCCTCTGAACTGCAACTCGTGAAAAAAATGAAACCCTCTGTAGTTGTGACTGCTGGTTTTCTGCATAGGCGTCCCTTTAAAGTAGCTATACAGTACTATTAGGCATCAATTGCAATAGTATCATTAGGCATCTGAGGGCTTGGGGTTTTTTCTCTTTTTCTAGGTACTCATTTAAAATTGCTGAAAGTGATACTGTCCATTGTTATATTTTGTGATACGTCCCTTTAAAGGTACTGCAGCTGGTGCTTTCCTGAATAGTAATTTTGTCAATTACGCAATTCCTTCAGGACGTTTGGAATTATTATCTGTCCTACTCTGTTTTCAGGTGGCAGCTGTGATTCAGTTTTTGTCTTTGTATAAGTCAGTGACAACTATTCTGTTGAGGAACATTTTCCTCCCCCCAACTCTGACGCCCTTTTACTTGCAAATGCAAAGGAAGAAATATGTATTGATGTCCCCTTAATAAAAGGGGACAGTGGTTGTGGGTTTTGAAATGGTTTTTTTTGTTGTTGTTCTATTAAATAAAAATAAGGGTACAGTTTTTTCTGTTACAGGAGATCAAACAATTTTTAAGTAGATGTGTCTAGGCTTATTTAAAGAAAGATAATGAGTTTGTAATTCACTTAAGTCTGTTGTTATATTTAGTGAAGAAAATGTACAATGATATTTCTTTTCTTAGGAGAGGATATGGGGGGTGACTGCTCTTATTTTGAAGAACTAAATAAAATTGAATTGGGAGAAGGGAGACAAAATGAGTGGGATTTGTTCCCCTCTGATTCCTTATTTCCTACTGTCTGTGAGACTAAATTCAGGACTAGCCTTAAACATTTTAGATTTGTGCAAAATGATGAGTTGTTTTTGTTTGAGGTTAAAGGTCAAAAAAGTGCTTGCTTTCATATATTCAAGGAACATGTAATAGCTGGAATACTGATAGAAAATAGTAATGTTCATGAAGAGAATATGGTTTAAATTCAGGACAAAAGCATGTCATGGTTGAGTTGCCTCTGTGTCATTGGCAAAGATAAAGATTCCTATGATCAGAGTCTCACAATAAAGTAAAAATGAGGTCTGCTTAGCCTGTGATTTTTTTTGTCTGATTGCCTGATCTCATTCAGGGGCCTTTGATTTCTTGCTCAGAGTAACTAGCTGAGACTGAAACAAGAAATTCTGTTTTTATCAAAATCAAGTTACCTGTAGCAAAAGATGTTACATGTCTTTGTCAGGCCATGGTATTTGGAGGTTGGCAAGAGAAGATCACGTGGGTTGACACCAACTGGCAAGGAAAGCTCTGTTGAACTTCTGTTCTCAGTGACGATGTTTACAGGTAGAAAGCCTGACAGTGTTTGCTATCAATACAGCCAGTAGATAACACATTGGTCAATTAGTAAAAAAATTTGTCCAGAAGTTGGTCTGTATATACTTGCACAAATTAAGCAAAAGGCACTTAAGCTGCAGAAGCAGCTGATGAAACCCAGGCCATATTGAGGACGGCAAGTAATCAGATGTACACCTCTTTATTCAGAATAATATTGACTTTTTAACCAAAAAGCTACTGTAAAACAGTTTCTGTCATTTAACAAATATTCAACTCCTCTTAGAGAACTGGATATGAAAGTGTTGTGCTAGAGAGAAGTATCTGAAGGTATTCGGCAAAAGGCTTGTGAAAGCTTCTGTGTTCGTGGTAGTACTCGTGTCTTTGTGGACTGCCAGTATGGTCAGGAGCTTTAGTCTACTATGCTGTGGGACTTTTCAGGGTTAAAATGTGATTATTAAGCAATACTCTAATAGTTCCTCCTTATCATATTTGAATAAGGAGTGTCTGGCTACATCTTGGTGCTGTGATGGCTCTGCATTGACACAGATGGAAAATAGCATTATTGCAAAATGTTATAATTGCAAAAACATTCCTGAAGGCTTGCATCATGTAAGCAGATGATGCCTCTTTTCCAAGTCTTGTAAATCAGATTAGTTGCTTGCTGTTGCATTATTTACACATCAGTGCAATTGCCCTCTTGCTGTTTGTTCTCTTGCTGTCCTGGTTTGCAGCATGATGTACACGTATAATGGACAGCTTGGAGATTCACAAGATAGGCGAATGTCTCCCTCCACTTTTCCTCTGATAAACATGCCCTGTTTTTCATTGCTGTTATTCATAGCAAGTGGGACCAATCTGAGCTGATAAAAGAATACATGAAGAGAATTTAGATACCTCTTCAGTGAAAATCTTAATGAGTTTAATGGTTCCTGTGAAAGAGGTGAAGACTAGCATAAGAGGTTGATGCTTCCAGCTGGATCATAGAAACCAGCTTTCTGGTGAATTTCTGAGTTCAAGAAACTTTTTAAATGATTTTGTTCTTCTTTCTTAGCACAAAAAGAAATGACTGATAAGATGGTGAAAAAAGTGCAGCTCTCATCCCCTTAGCTAGGCAAGTAACCACAGGCATTGTGAAGAACACGTAAGGGGCAGCAGTGGACCACCAACAGGACTTTGAGATAAGGCTGTGTGCTTCCAGGCGGTTTGACTGGAGCCTGTTGTTGCTATGTACGATGTCTTAGCAATTAGAAAGAACCAGCTGAAGGAATGTGCTATGCTTTGTACAGAGCATGACTCAGTGAAGCAGGCTTTGTGAGCTGGAATAGCAGCTTCTGCAAATAAAATCAAAAATAATAAAAACAAAGTTCTGATCAAATTTTGTTTGCAAGTGCATCAGTATTCAAAACAGCACATAGAATAAATTCCCTTAGAAGTTAAAGTTCAAAGAGAAGGTCCCTAGCTAAGCATAAACTCACAGCTTTGCCATTACCTACTGAAGTCTCATTTCTGTGAAGAATTGCAGAGGCTAGGAGGCTTTCAGAAACATCAGTCTTAGCCATGTACTAGTATTGCATCCTGTATTTGGATCATTATTAAAATATTCATAGAATATTCAGCCAGTTTCTTCATTAATAATTCAGGTTCAGAATATTTTAATAACCTCAATGTACTTTAAAGGTAGCAACATTTACTAAGAGAATAAAGAAATCTCCTTTTCTGAAAGGTATAAACACTTAAATATGTACTTCAGTCTTAAAATGGACCACGTTCTGTATTTGGATCTCTGATTCGAATGATCTTTGTCCTATCAAGGTGCTAAATGTGACATTCATCTCATCAGTGAAAAAAATCTTTTCCACATAGCAAATATAATGTTGCATGTAATTTCACCAGGCATTGTCAGCTGGGTATGTTCTTTTTACCTTGTGTTCAGGATCATGTGTCATATTTGTAGTTCAGGGATTTATAGTCTTACTTGCCAGTCACCACTAAATTATCCTGCTGCCAATTGCAGTCTTTTGTTGGAAACTATTGGACTTGTTTGTGATGGTGAAATAAGGTTTTATTTATGTGCTCAGAATACTCATTACACCATTTAAACTTCATTTTTTTTTAATATAATTCGTGTTTTAATCTATTACACTTGCTAAAAGTCGAGGCTTTCTGGAAGGAAAGTTATTTCAGGGGGCTGTGTTTTGTATTTTTAAAGACATGTCTATTTTGTAGTTGGTCTTTGTTATGAGGCTGCATTTTTGTGGAGTAGTTACTGGTGATTGCTCAAATATTTTACTGAGAAGAGTACCCTTGCCTGGTGAGCTCTCATGCACAGGCTTTCCTGAAAAGAAATCAAGAAATACAGGCAAACTTTCTCTGAAGCATCTGCAGATGCTGCGTGGGCTGCCATTTTTAGCTGTCACCGTAGCAGCGCTGCTGCATCTTTGTACTGAAGTGCTCTGAAAGCTGCTTCAAAGGCAGAAAGCAAACTTAGTCGGCTCGTTTTTTGGAAGCTTTGACTAAGCCCAGAAGCACTGATCTTGATCGTGAATAGGGAGGCGTTCTCGAGCTGATTTGAGATACACGTGATGCAAGACTGGTTTTTAAATTATCTGTGTTACGGATTTTTTTGATTCTGCCTGTGAATAGAGTCTGAGAGCGTACAGCTCCTTTGGCTGCAGCCTCTTTGGCTCTTGGTCATAGAATACCAGCTCTACTCTCTCAACAGGCAATGAGTAGGTAAAATGGGTAGGGAACAGGTTTTAAGTAGGTGATAGACTACTGGTTAGCTACATTTACAGGTAGGGAAAAAGAGGAGAAAATAACCCTTTGAACTGTTCTGTTACGGAGGAAGCTGACAGCACAGGGTAAGGCGAAGGTCATTACAGGTGTAGAGGAGAGAAGAAGCCAGTTCCTGCTGTAGTACTGTTGGTTTCAAGAGGTAACTGGGAGTGCTTCGGGCTGTGAGTCCATCCACAAATAAGATAACTGTGTTGCCAAGATCAAGACCAGAAGTAGGACAACTGCTTGAAAAGAAAACTGTTTTGCAAGGGAGAAGAATGAAATCTGGCAAAGCTCCCCAGCAGTTGTGGACAGAACTTGTTAGTTTTCTGTATTGAAGTGTATAATCTTTACAATTTTGTATGTTGTAATGAAGAGAGTTTCATTTTTTAAGTAAGGTAGCAACCAGGGCTCACCTGGTTTTTAAAATAATCGTTCAACGCTCTCTCTGGTGCCACGCAAAGCTTTCTGAGTGAACGACTGCTCTGCATGTACAGAAATAATACATTTGTTGTATACTGTGTGCCTTGTCACGTAATTTCATGATCCAGTTTCTGGCTTGGTGGTGTTGTACCTCAGTGCTTTTGGTTTTGGGTGTCATTGCAAGTGTGACATATCTGCTTCGGTTCTGCATCGCCCACGGGTGGTGTGAGAATAGTGGTCTGACCATGGGTGCTGTCTGCCTCCCTATATGCTGCTCAAACCACCTTACACCCAGTAGCAAATCTTTCCATGTTACACAAGTGTTAAGTTGGAACCACGGAAAAGGAGGGGAGTGTCTTGTGCATACTCTGCACTTCGTCCTTGCCCTGTGAAATTGTTGGGATAAGTTGCAGGTTTTTCTTCCCTGTATACAATATGAGGCATGTGACAATAGAGCCCAGTCGTGTGCCTTCCTGAAGCTGTGGCAGTCTCCAGCACCCTGTTATAGCTGTGCACAACAGAAGCAGAACAGATTGTGGTATATGAAGAACTGGGGATGTGGGAAGAAGGCAAAATTAGTTTGTGTGTGTCAAAATAACCTATTTAAAAAAAAAAGTGTCTAATTTAACTTTGTTTTAGACCACTAAAAATCTCTAAAATTTTCACATATCACAAAGAATACAGGACCCTCCTCTTGGGCTATTCTTCAGCAAACTGGTATGAGATTTTTAAAAAAACCTCAACAACCGACCATGGGGTTCGTCTGTTCTGAAAAGATACCGTTGCAAGCAGACAACAACTAAATTGTGACTTGGTATCAATAAGGCAGTTGAACAGATTGAAAATCCTTTGCACATCTTGGTTCATGCAAGCAGCTAACTTAAACTGGGCTGTGAAGATGCTACACAACATAGAAGAGTTAGTGGGCTGTGATATATGTTGTAAAGCATTTGATGTCTCTGTCTTGCTGTACCTGCTGCTTTAGAAGAAACTTGAGTGATAGCAAATTCTAGTGCTGAGGAACTATTTAAGAAAATAGTGTACGAAAGGACATGTCTTTCAGTGCTCTGTTTTCCGGAGTGGTGTCGCAGTGTTTTTCAAAATGAAAGAATTGAAACTTCAGTTGCTCAGTTGTTCAGTGCCTCTCAGGGGGTTTGGTGGTTTTTTTTGGTTGCTTCCAATATCTCGCTACATAAAACATGCTCACATCGTATGGTTTTGGAAAATGACATTGTGGAGTGAAAAACATCAGGTTTTTCAGATAATTTTGTGTGTGTATGTGTTACAGATACAAGTTGGCGATCAGAAGCAACATTTCAGTTTACAGTCGAACGCTTCAACAGATTGAGCGAGTCAGTTCTCAGTCCTCCCTGCTTTGTACGGAATTTGCCGTGGAAGATCATGGTTATGCCACGACTCTACCCGGACAGACCACACCAAAAAAGCGTAGGATTCTTCCTTCAATGCAATGCTGAATCTGATTCCACGTAAGACCCTTTTAATTATTGTAAAAGTCCTCATTTGATACTAGTTAACCTGTATTGCAAGAAATACAAACATCTAAAAAAATTACGTTACCTAGCTTTCTGCAAGAGGAAAGAATTCTTGCAAGGGTTTGAGTCCCCTTTTCTCCCCATCTTTCTAAATCCCAAAGCATAAGAGTAATCTTCTCTTTAAGAGGAGCTAAAAGTAGCTTGTGTAGCTACAAGTTTGTGATAGAATTTAGATATGTTTCTCTTTAATTGCTGGGGAGAAGTCTTTGACTAACAGGTTTCTTGGCATGGGGAAAGTTCTGGGTTTATTTCAAATTGAAGTGCTACTGGAGTTTCTCTAGCCCTGCTGAGCTATAAGTCCTGCCATGTAAAGTGTGAGAGCAGGTAACTGCCAGCAGCTGAGGCAGAGCGGTGTATGAGGTAGTCATCTCCTTAAGTGGAGGTCATCGCTCATGAAGTGAGATACAAATGTGTACATGTTCTTGGAGTCCTGTGTGCCAATCAAAATTGGCTATCTGACCACTTTTGTAAATAGTAGGGAAATTAAAAAAGATAAATACATATTTCTGGGACATTACTGCAGCTTATTCAGCTACAGTGCAGACCCCTCATAGGTGTCCTTTTCAGTCGGGTAAGTCTGTTCTTGCCCCAAATCTCACACAACTTACTGTTCACTGAATAATAAGTTGCTCTTTTCCATCATTTTTGTAATCTAAAAGGTGAGTGTTCAGTGCGGAAGGTAAAGAAGAAAGTTGTAAGGGTATTAACTTACAGGAGAAGTGATTCACACACAAGTAGTCACAGAAAAAGGACAATGTCATCTTCCAAAGTATCAACCAAGGTGCAGCTGGTGGAGCTAAGCAAGCGGCAGTGCCACTGCATGAGACAAGACCTTGTCTGAACTGATGTGCAGTCTGATTGTCTGGACAAGTGGGGTGAATTTGGACAGGAAGGGCCATAAAGAAGTGCTGCTGAGAAAACTAGAGTATTGGGGAGTTTATCTTGTGGGAGGGAGGGTAGAACTGCCTCCTCTTAGCCAAAGGCTGAGTTGTCACACTCTGGAGACACCAAGACTGCTTTCAGTTGGCCTATCCATCTGCACTGAAGTAGAGTAGAAATAGCTCACCTTAGAGAGCAGTTAGCTTCTTGAACCACTGTTACCTGCAATTGCCCCACAGTACTTTCTTAACAACACTAAGAAAATCTCCGTTCCAGCTTCACATTCATAATGTAGCTTCAGAAAGCCCCAGGGACTCATGCCCTCAATAACAATTAACCAAATCTTAACATCTAATACGGAAAAAAAAAAAAAATCTCCTATACGTGAAAGTAATGTACCAAAAATCCCTAACAAAAAATTATTTTAATGACTATAAAATCTTGGTTTTGAGTGAGTTTCAAATATTTCTTCTGCATTTGTAGGTCATGGTCTTGTCATGCACAAGCAGTTCTCAAGATAATAAACTACAAGGATGATGAAAAGTCATTCAGTCGTCGTATTAGTCACTTGTTCTTTCATAAGGAAAATGACTGGGGCTTTTCCAACTTCATGGCATGGAGTGTAAGTAATTGGACATGTATTAATCTATTACTAGATAGGAAGAGTTTTGAACTTGTACTCCTGAATACTGAGATACCTACAGAAAAGGTGGGGTTTTTTTCCAAGCTGTTATTTTTTTCTGTCATTGCTGAAGATTCTTTTTCCATTTCTTACAAATCCCCGTACTTAATTATTGTGGATTGTTTTTACTTGCGTTGTGATTTAAATATTCGCTCGTTATTATTTTCTGCATATTTGAATGCTTGTTTTTTGTTTTCACTGTGTGATAGCCAATGTCATTCTGAAGCAACATAGATTTTCTTGCATTTCCGTGTGTGCTTTGTATATGTGTACAGATATTCAGTGCCCTAATAATACTACTAAGGCTTATCTTGAATTGAGACAACTTTGTAAGCCTTTTTAGAGGTTGGGCCCTTAATTTTTCATCAGGCTAGGATATTGTCCAGAAGAAGCAGAGCCTTTGATTACTGACTCTTATTATCCACGGAAAATTGAAATAGTACTGCAAAATCTTAAAAGCCAGGAACAAGTTTCCTGTATGGAGACATAAAAAAATAATTTAATTGTATTAAGCTAAAAAACAGCTTTGTTGGTGTACTTCAATTTTTCTTCTTCAGTTTATTATTATTGATAGCTCAGGCTTGGAAGTTAAGTGATGTCTAACTGGATACAGTCATGTTGCAAGATCCAGTTTTCATGTTTGTGTGTCATTCCTGTTTTACAGGAAGTTACTGATCCTGAAAAAGGCTTTATAGAAGAGGACAAAGTTACTTTTGAGGTTTATGTTCAAGCAGATGCTCCACATGGAGTGGCGTAAGTATCTTTGTTTAAAAATAAAATTCTTAATTCTACTTCAAGTATTTTGTGTTATTAATATTTGTAACTCTTATTAGACATTCTCACTTTGTCGCCTTTAATTGATGAATTCTCACATGGCAATATTTTTCATTAGTCACAGAGATTTTTGTATAAATTGTTGAATTTCCATTTGCATTAGTCAGCATAATGTTGTGGAACTTTAACTTCTGTATGAATTGATTTGTGATTTAACACCTCTGCAAATCTAGCCTGAATGCTTCTAATCTTAGAGCTGATAAGGGTTTCAGTCACAGTCAGGTGGCTCTGGTGTCTAAGTTGTCTTGGTTTACAGTTGTTTTAAAACTGCCTCGTCTAAGTTGTTCTACTTCATGTCACTTTTAAACAAATTGGTTGTACTGAAATGCAGACTTGCCCTTAGAAGTACAGTTCTGGGTTCCAGTACACTTTCATGGTAAGTAATTTTTCTGCCATATAGAATATCTTAAAAAAAAAAACAAAAACAAAACCAAAAACCTAACAAAATCACAAAGCATTTAATTGCACAGACTGTTGTTACTGTCAGACAGTAGTGAAGTGTAGCCTGTTATTTAACCTTGATAATGAAAAGCAGCTGATATCTACCAGCAGTGCTACCTTAGAACAAATACTCTTTATTATAGTTAATAGAAAACTGTCTTGTTTTCAACTGCTAACTATTTTCTAGGTGGGATTCAAAGAAGCACACAGGATATGTTGGCTTAAAGAACCAGGGAGCAACTTGTTACATGAACAGTTTGTTACAGACTTTATTTTTCACAAATCAACTACGAAAGGTAATGAATACGTGAAAGAAAATGAGGTTGCTAATTGCAATATCCAATATGTTATATTTAAAAATGCTTCAAAACAGACATGTCCTTTCCTTTTGCCTCTTTTGTCTCTTAGAGAAGTTATGACTTACATGGTGGTACACATCTTACTTGAGGCTGAGTGAAGCAAGCTTCCTTTTACAGTTTATTGAACATGAGCTCTTGATTTTTGTGAAAGCACACAGAGTACCTGGTGAAGATCTGAGGTTAAGGGGTATTTCTTAGACTGTCTTATGTGTTAATGTTGCTATGAATTGTTGGGGAAAAAAAAGATGACTATATCTTGCAGATGAGAGACTGAAGTAATTTTACTTTCTTGAAATAGTTAAAATAGAGAAGTCAATTATGACTTCTCAGCCCATAAACAGTGTAAAAAGATAAATGTGTATGACCTTTGTAGTTCATTTGTTTTGTCTTCTAATTTATAGTATGCAGTTGAATTTTCTGTTATTATGGTTAGCATCTTCCTAGTGATGGAAAACATTATAATTTCAGTAGTTGAAACAACTTAACTTTGTATTTGCTTCATTCATATGTTTTTTTATTTACTGTAGCTGTTATTTCTTTGCTGGAAGGAAGAACTGCTTTAAATATCAGCTTAATAGATATCCAAACCCAGGGTGAAATATACTAGATAATGTATCGTTTTCAAATAGTGCAGTAGCCTTAATAGGATGAAAATGCTGACTCGACATTGGAGGTGGCTATCTGGAAGAGGGGATATATTTGGGAAAAAAAAAATGTAACTTGGCACCATTTAGTTTACCGGAGTGTCCTATTGATCCTAATTCATCCTTCTGCACATTCCTGCATTTATTGTGTATGTCTTAGTGAAAATGAACTATTCCGACTTTTGCTTTCTCTTGTGTATACTAGTTGTTATAGTTCCATTAAGCTTTCTTTTCTCCAAAATGTCTATTTTTAATGTACCTACTTCTCACTATCTTAGATTTTCCACCATCTTATCATTATTTCTATCACTGTGACCCTTAAGTGTCCCAGCTGGGATTTCTTTCTTCTCTTTTGCAATGTGCTGCTTACTCTGAAGCGTTGCAAAAAATAGCACATCAAACTCCAGTAGATTGTAACTGAGATCTTGCCAATGCCACATACAAGAAATAAATACTTGTCTTGTTTTACATGATGCACCTGTTTCTTTTCTTGCAAAAGGTATCATTTACTCATTCAGTTTATCATTCATTATAATGCCTGTTCTTTTTGCTCAGCACTCATAATGTTTGTTTGTTATATTTCTTCGGACAACTTCACATTGCTCTTGAAAGAAAAATGTGTTTTTATAATAGCTCCATCTAATCCAATTGAGTAGTTCCTTTGAAGACTGTCTTGTAGTCAGTAAATCAATATGTACCATGAAGTAATCTTGTTCTGTGAAGAAGAAATTCTTTCGGTGATACAGATTTGTTTGAACTGAACTAATCTTTTCAGGCGTTCCCCTGCACTTCTCCCCCAGCCCCCAAATAAATAGCAGTTTTTAGGGAGTGTTAGTATCTTGATAGTGACCATATGAGAGAGCTTGATTATTAGCTGGTAACTGCTGCTTCCTTTATGGAAATGTTACTGGACATCAGCTGAAATGCCCAATTCTCTGCTCATTCTTCCGGTTTTCAGAGGCCCTATAAACAGAACAGACTACAGCAGTAGTTTTAGACAGTTTCAATACTCACTCGCCATTATTACAGATAAGGAAGAATCAGTAGTTGTCTCGTCTGAAAAAATGAATTTCTGCAACATTTTTGTTTTCACTTTGGGCAAACTTGTTTCTCTTAAAACCAAGTAAAATAAGATGTCTAGTATTCTCAGTTTGTGTATCACCAATTCCATTGTTTCTCTTAATCCTCCTTAATGAGAAGAAATAATGGTTTCTATTGCTGTTATTTAGAGCTTTGTTAACAGAGAAGTTGCTGGCAAGAGTAGAGCTGGGAAAGCAATGAATAACAGTAAAGGCAAGCACATACCTATGGAAAGTCAGACTCTGGCGAACTGTGGGTGAGGACTGATGGCGAGATCCTTTCTTCTTTGCTCTGTTTCCAGACAACAGATGGGAGATTCTTGGGTATTTGAAATCAGACCTCCCTTTATTAGCAGCCAGGTGGCTTCAGTGGTAGGGAGTAAAGCAAAGGAACTTTCTTTTCAGAGTGCATCTTATTTGTCTGTTTGTGATAAGTGCATGCTTAAATATAGTCCACCCAGGCAAGAGGTGGTGGTAACTTCCCAAATAGGTCCAGGTTTGATCTTAGACCACATCACATGAGTTTTCCTGTGTCTGTCATCAGTGCCTCACTCCTTGATCTTGAGGTCAAGCTTTCAGAGTTTGGGAGGGTAAGGCATAAAAATAAAGGTTTGTAGAGGATCGTATTTGAAAAGTGGTTTGTTTTAGCTTGGAGAAACACTTAAGCTTTGAGAAATGGGCTTCAATCTTACTTATGTACACACAGAGGGAGAAAGGTGGTGTGTTAAATGTTTAGTTTGTAGTAACACATTTATAATTTCAGGAGAAATAAACCCGGTGTTTTTATTCAATGGCAGCTGGAATGTAGTAATTATAAATAAATGGTAAACAGTTATTTTAATATTACTTGAGAGATAGAGGAAAGGAATTCATTGTCCAGAAGAGGAAACCAAATAGGAACTAAATGCAAAGGGTCTCGTTTTGATTATGAAAGTATTCTGAAGTCCCATTTATACCTTTTCAATGGAGGTGGCTGTAGCAAAAACCACTAGGTTGACTTCTAGCCTGTTGTAGTATCGTCTTGGTTTCTTATGAATAATATTTAGCATTTGAAAAGTATTTATAAGTCTATACAAAAAATGTTTTATGAAAATGTATCAGCACTGACTATATTTGAATGTTTTTCCTTACTTGATTTTTCATATCTTATTTTTATTTGTATAAACATAGCAAGTAACTTACTATGGTTTTGTTTTTTAAAAAACATGTACAAGATGTTAGAAACATGAATGGGGCTCATTATAAAATTTGGAAGACTTAAGACTTGGTCATTCAAATATTTCCTGTTTCAACCTTTAGCCAGTGAAGACCAGCTCACAAAAGGGTTCATAAACCAGGGGCAGGGAGAGGTTGGGTTGACTCTGCAAGATGCTGACTCATTTTGATGTTCATATTTTAAAGCAAAAAATAACTTTTGCATGTAAAATCAAAGGTATAATTTTAGCTATTCAAATTTGAATTGGAGTTTGTCCAGATCAGCATGGCTAACTGTAACTCTGCATTTGGGTACTGTAATTATTTTCAAGTTGTATGTTCTGATCTTGGGAAAGAAATTTTCACAATCAGGGTGGCCCAACTTCACAACGGGATGTGTGGAGAGCTTGTGGGATCTCCATTCCTGGAGATGCTCAGAGCTCAACTGGATGTGACCCTTAGCAACTGGACCCAACTTTGAACTTGGCGCCTCTATGAGCAGGACCAGAGTTCAGAACCTAGACTTCTATTCCAGACTAAATCACTATAAGCTCTAAACTCTTAAAACAGCGCTTAGCTCATTAAAAAAGTTGCTAATGAAACTGCATGAGAAAATACTATTTTCTGTTCTCTTAATTTTTCCAGGTTAGCCAGGTAGTCGGCTTAATGGATTGGCAACAATAATGGCATGAGGGATTATTGAGCTTCAACAGTAAAACTTGTTGCCGATGATAAAACCGAAGATGCAATTTTCTTCAATTTATGACATTTGAAAAGGCAGTTTAAGCAAATTTTGAAAATAAAGCATAGGAAAGGAAGAATTTTTTGTTGCTATTGGGGTGGGACTGGACTGTTAAAATTATGCTAATGTAGTAAGGGTTCTGCTGGCTGTTCTTCAATAAAAAGTTGATAAATTTCAGCTAATTTCTATTAATATTTTCCCTTTTATGTGCATAAAAACCACTATTAAGGAGATAGCTTACAACTAAGTAGAAACATAAAATTTGGATGCCACTAGTGTTCAGTAATTATTCTGCTTTATATCATCTCTGTTTACTGTTAAATTTTGAAAGTTAAATTTAGAAGTTAAAGTCATGTGAACTATCATATTGCTTTACAGTTGCATAATTAACCAGTATTTTTCTGTCTGAGTATAAGCAATTTGCTTCCTTTACGAAACTGTTCAATATTTCAGTAAAACCATTTCTTTTATTTCATCTTACTACTGTAGCTATTCTGCTGATAGTTTCTTACTATGTTATTCTTCTAAGTGTTTGTTTCTGTACTTCTGAAAAATCATTTTGTGGATATTCAAAATTGGAATAGGAAAACGGCCTGCCAACTTCTTAAGAACTTTTTTTGCCTTTTTTTCTTTTTTCCTTTCTTTTTTTGACATTCCCTTCTGTTCTTTTTGTATCAGCTGTGTCTGTATCTAGTGTCCATCTCGTCTGGTTCCCATCACCTCTCTACTGAGCATTCCTATAATGATGAATGTGTTTCCCCAACAATTCAGCTACATACCAGCAGTACTAACCTTGCTCTGTAGGTAGGAACTGAAGTACGCGATAAGTTAGAGGTGCTGGACACGTCTGACATCTAGGCTGATGCAGAAACCAAGTGAGAATTACGGAGATCAGTGCGTCACTCATAGAAATGTATCATTCCCTGTTGTTTTACAGGCAAAAATTCAGCTGGCATTTTTTCTGTTTCTTAACAAGTTATTTTCTCATATGCTACTTAATATTGGACTCTATTTTTCATCTGTTATTACCTAATCTCCTTCCAGAGTTGTCTATGTTTTCTTTTTACGTGCAGGCTTTCTAAATTAGTGTCTCCCTGTAAATACTTTTTCTTTACTGTTGCTTTTCCCTAGATGTATTGGTGTACACTTTTCTAAAAGTAAATCTCATTTCAGTGCCTATTGAACTCTCCTAGTCCCTATTTGGTCTATTTGTGTAATTTCTTTGTTCTCAGTCCTTCTCAGATCAGTATAACCAGTGAATAGGATTGTTAAGCTGTTCATTTGCTGGACAACGATGATGTTAAGTAGAACTGAATGTATCAGGGAATCTCAGAGCTTCCTCTGACATCCTTCTCCTCCATGTGGACCATTTCTGGTTTTGTTCATTTGTTTCTTTTTATGGTTTCATGCAGTTGTTTTTTTTGTTTTGATTTCCCCCCCCACACTGTAGGGGACAATATTCACAGATAGCCAAGCTACAGCACAGAACTGGAGTTATTTTCAAAAGCCTATAGCATTGATCAGTGTATCTGGTCCTACTGTGATAATTGCGTAGACATACCAGGCATGTTAAGTTGTTTGAAGGTGATGAATGCTTTAGTGCATTTACTTTTCTAGGGTGGAATAAGGGAACTGTTTAGATAATACAACTGTGAATGGAATCTGTTGTTCACATCTTTTGAACCACTGTGCTCTAAGAAGAGTGATTCTAGACAATTAGTGTTTTTACACTACAGTACGAGATTTTTTCAGACTCTTCTGGAGTGATGATTAAATGGAGTTAAATGAAGGAAGTCACTGAAGAGGAAAGAATGCATTAAACATTATAAACAATAAACTTTTCCTTAGATACTAATTGAACTAAATGCTTTTTCAGGCTGTGTACATGATGCCCACAGAAGGAGATGATTCATCCAAAAGTGTTCCTTTAGCATTGCAAAGAGTGTTTTATGAGCTGCAACATAGTGACAAACCAGTTGGAACTAAAAAGTTAACAAAATCTTTCGGGTAAGTTTCAGAAATCTGGACTATTTATTGGTCTATTAGAGGCTTCGTAAAGCTTTTCTTTAAAAAGTTTTTATTTAAACCAGGCTATTTTTAGGTGCAGAGAAGTGTTAATATAGCATTATGTTAATTGCTAAATTTTCTTAGTTTACTTGGATATGTTTTTATTTATAGTCAGTACTAAATGCAACTGATCCAAAAGTCAGATTTATGGGGGACAGGAGCAGTACACAGTCAAACACAACTGTTAGTAGCAGGGTTATAATTTACCTGTTACCTCAAAATTGTGTGATGTTGCTTAAGTAAAAGTCAGGACAAAATATGTTGTTGAAACATTGCAGTTCATGTATTGTTGATGTCTTTTTTTTTTCTTTTTAATTTTAAATCTGTTTTAAATTTAGAGAAATAGCAGTAATTTGCATTTCCATATTGTTAGTTCTGCATTGATGACTGTTGTAATACTTTCTTGTGCCATATCAAAGATGCACATAGTTTTGCCTGTGCACAATTTAGAAGCGTTTAATGCTGTATTCTGTTTTGTGATTTAAAGCTTAAGAGGAGTATCTGTTGCATGAAGTAAAGGTGTTGGAGCACACACACGCAAAGTAATTCTTTGCATTTTCTTCATTCTAGCACGGTCTTTTCCTCCGTAAAACACCTACAAAAAGGCTTGCTCTTTATTTTCATTTTTGCCCAGTATCCAGTTCAATGCCTAGTATTTTTTCCAGTCTGGTGGTGCTTCTTGTGAAATGGTGTTGCAGAGTGTAATTTTAAATCTGGAGTATCCAGATGTAGAATTACACAATATAGCTGCATTGAGGGTGTTGATTTTTTTTTTTTTTTTTTTGCTAGCTTGATGTTTCGGTTGAGCACAAGTTAGGACAGAAGATTAAGATTAGCATAACCTTTACAAGGCTTCTCTTTGCATGTCGTGTAAGCATGGAGTAGGATTTTGTCAGAAATTGTGATAGAAGATTGTATTTCGCGTTACTTTGTTGACTAGTGTTTTGTAGTAATATTGACAAGCATTTTTTTTAGTTAAAAACAGGTTAGGAAGTTTGTATCATCTTTTTCACATAGCTGTCCTAGTGTCCATCACATTTGTGAGGTGTCTGATCCTTCATCTTCTGCTAAAGCTTGTAGTAGTGCTCAGTCCTGATAAGACTCCTTGTAACCTTTCCTTTTCACTTTTTGGGGGAATTTTAAAATGAGTTTGGTAATTGCAGTGTTGTATGTTTATCTGTTTGTATCCTCTTCCTACTAGGACACTGTATATTTAGTTTATCAGCACTGCTGCTGTCCTGTTACACTGGAGACTTGCTGATATTGTAAATATTTCATCTCGAGTTAAGATCCCAACCGTGTCATCTGTAGTAGCACGAAGAGATCTTTCCCGAGGGTGTTGCAGATCACACAGAATCACACAGAATCACAGAATCACAGAATGTTAGGGATTGGAAGGGACCTCGAAAGATCATCTAGTCCAATCCCCCTGCCGGGGCAGGATTGCCTAGACCGTATCACACAGGAACGCGTCCAGGCGGGTTTTGAATGTCTCCAGAGAAGGAGACTCCACAACCTCTCTGGGCAGCCTGTTCCAGTGTTCAGTCACCCTTACAGTAAAGAAGTTTTTCCTCAAATTTAAGTGGAACCTCCTGTGCTCCAGCTTGCACCCATTGCCCCTTGTCCTGTCAAGGGATGTCACTGAGAAGAGCCTGGCTCCATCCTCTTGACACTTGCCCTTTACATATTTATAAACATTAATGAGGTCACCCCTCAGTCTCCTCTTCTCTAAGCTAAAGAGACCCAGCTCCCTCAGCCTCTCCTCATAAGGGAGATGTTCCACTCCCTTAATCATCTTCGTGGCTCTGCGCTGGACTCTCTCTAGCAGTTCCCTGTCCTTCTTGAACTGAGGGGCCCAGAACTGGACACAATACTCCAGATGCGGCCTCACCAGGGCAGAGTAGAGGGGGAGGAGAACCTCTCTCGACCTGCTGACCACACCCCTTCTAATACACCCCAGGATGCCATTGGCCTTCTTGGCCACAAGGGCACACTGCTGGCTCATGGTCATCCTGTTGTCCACTAGGACCCCCAGGTCCCTTTCCCCTACGCTGGTCTCCAACAGCTCTGTCCCCAACTTGTACTGGTACATGGGGTTGTTCTTGCCCAGATGCAGGACTCTACACTTGCCCTTGTTATAGTTCATTAAATTTCTCCCCGCCCAACTCTCCAGCCTGTCCAGGTCTCTCTGAATGGCTGCGCAGCCTTCCGTTGTGTCAGCCACTCCTCCCAGTTTGGTGTCATCAGCGAACTTGCTGACAGCGCACTCTAATCCCTCATCCAAGTCATTAATGAATATATTGAATAGAACTGGTCCCAGAACCGACCCTTGCGGGACTCCGCTAGACACAGACCTCCAACTGGACTCTGTCCCATTGACCACCACTCTCTGGTTTCTTTCCTTCAGCCAGTTCACAATCCACCTCACTACCCGATCATCCAGACCACACTTCCCCAGTTTAGCTGCGAGGATGCTGTGGGAGACCGTGTCAAACGCTTTACTGAAATCGAGATAGACCACATCCACAGCTTTACCATCATCTATCCACCGGGTAACATCCTCATAAAAGGCTATCAAGTTGGTTGAGCAAGACTTCCCGTTGGTGAAGCCATGCTGAGTGCCTCTAATGATCCCCCTATCCTTGATGTGCCTAGAGACAGCACCAAGAACAAGTTTCTCCATCACCTTTCCAGGGATGGAGGTGAGGCTGACTGGTCTATAGTTCCCCGGGTCCTCCTTCCTGCCCTTTTTGAAGACTGGAGTGACATTCGCTTTCCTCCAGTCCTCAGGCACCTCTCCCGTTGCCCACGACTTAGCAAAGATGATGGAGAGTGGCCTAGCAATGACTTCCGCCAGCTCCCTCAGCACCCGTGGGTGCATCCCATCAGGGCCCATGGATTTATGGACGTCCAGGTTGCTTAATTGGTCCCTGACCCAGCCCTCATCTACCAAGACAGATTCCTCCTCTATCCTGACTTCTTCTGGGGCCACAGGGGTCCGGGGCTCCTCAGGACAGCCTCCAACAGTATAGACAGAGGTAAAGAAGGCATTCAGTAACTCCGCCTTCTTTTTATCCTCTGTCTCCAGGACCCCCACCTCATTCATCAGTGGGCCTACATTGCCTCTAGTGTTGGCTTTACCTGCAATGTATTTGAAGAAGCCCTTTCTGTTGTCCTTGACCTCTCTTGCAAGGTTTAATTCCAAGGAGGCCTTAGCTTTCCTAGTTGCCTCCCTACATCCTCTGACAACAGACTTATACTCCTCCCAAGTGGCCAGCCCCTCCTTCCACGATCTGTACACCTTCTTCTTCCACTTGAGTTTGCCCAGCAGTTCCCTGTTCAACCATGCAGGTCTCCTGGTACCTTTCCTTGACTTCCTACCTGTTGGGATGCTCTGATCTTGAGCTCGGAAGAAGCAGTCCTTGAACGCTAACCAACTATCTTGGGCCCCTTTACCTTCTAGTACCCTGTCCCATGGGATTTCCCCTAGCAATTGCTTGAAAAGGCCAAAGTTGGCCCTCCTGAAGTTCAGGGTTGTGATTCTGCTAGCTATTCTGTTCCTGCCACATGAGATCCTGAACTCTACCATCTCATGGTCGCTACAACCAAGGCTGCCCTCAACCTTCACCTCTTCAACCAGACCCTCCTTGTTAGTGAGGATCAGATCCAGCAGCGCTCCTCTCCTAGTTGGCTCATCCACCATTTGCATCAGAAAGTTATCATCAACGCACTGGAGGAACCTCCTGGACTGGGGATGGCTGGCTGAGTAGGCCTCCCAGCAAATATCAGGGTAGTTGAAATCCCCCACAACAACCAGGCCCTGTAATTGCGAGACTGCTCTCAGCTGCCTGTAGAAGGCCTCATCACCGTCCTCATCCTGATCCGGTGGCCTGTAATAGACACCCACAACAGTATCACCCCTGCCAGCCTGCCCCTTAATTCGCACCCACAAACTCTCAACTCGCTCCTGATCTGCCTCTGGACAGAACTCAATACATTCTAGCAGCTCACTCACATAAAGAGCAACTCCACCACCTCTCCTTAGCGGCCTGTCTTTCCTGAACAGGACATAGCCATCCATGACCACATTCCAGTCATGCGAGGCGTCCCACCAAGTCTCTGTAATTGCCACTAGATCACAGCCCCCCGACCGAACACGGATTTCTAACTCCTCCTGCTTATTCCCCATGCTGCGTGCATTGGTGTACAGGCATTTGAGGGAGCGAGCTGGGCACACCGATTTCATCCCAGATTCACCCCCTGATTTCACCCCAGGGGGATGGGGGGCCTCCTGGTCTACCTCAACACTAGAGCATTGCCCCAGTGGTGCAAGCCCAGCTACCACCCCATCCCCCTTCGAATCTAGTTTAAAGCTCTCCGAATGAGCCCTGCTAATTCCTGTCCCAGAACCCTTTTGCCCCTACGACATAAACCTTTCCCATGTATCACTGTCACGCCTGTTGTCTTATAAAACCAGCCATTATCAAAGAACCCAAAGCCCTGCCTGTAGCACCAGTCTCGTAGCCAGGCGTTAATAGAGAGAATCCTACTATTCCATCCCACGTCATCACCTGAAAATGGAAGGAGGGAGGAGAAAACAACTTGTGCCCCAGACTCTTTCACCAACCGTCCTAGGGCCTTGTAGTCTTTCTTCATCCCCCTCAGACTACGGGATGCAGCTTCTTCCCCACCTGTCTGGAAGATCAGCAGGGGGTAGTAGTCTGTGGCCTTCACCAGGTTGGGGAGTTGCCTGGTGATATCCCTGATTCGGGCTCCAGGCAGGCTGCAGACCTCCCTGTGATGGGGGTCAGCTCTGCATATTGGGCCCTCAGATCCCTTTAGAAAGGAGTCTCCAACCACTAAAACTCTTCTCTTCTTCCTTGTGGAAGATGCTTAGTTTTGTATCCGAGAGCAAGGTTTTAAAGGTGTTCATGCCTGCCTTCCTTCTTGGGAAAGAATTTTTGAATATGTTCGAAGATTTTGACTTTTCCCCCACATAAATCAGAGAGGGGTTTCTGACCTATATGCCACGTAGAGCGTAGCTTTTTGCTGCGTATTGTGAGTTTCTAACTTTGACTTCTTTCAGTAGAAAGCGGTGCCATTGTCTGAGCCCCTTTTAATCTTAATATTAGTGTGTAACCTTTTTCTTTGATTTTGTCCTTTAAGCTGGCCAGTGTTTAAAGCCTAGGGAGTCAGGAGGTTATTTTCTGTTCTTAATTATCCAACAGGTCACTTAATTCAGCTTGTTTAAGTGTGGACCCCCACACAGCTGTTTTGTCACACTTTTGGGAGTAGTATGCTGCTGTGTGCCAGTGGCAGTGGCTCACTGAGGAGAGAGTGGGAGGGGAAGATAAAGTTAGTATTGCTTCTGATCACCCCTGTGCTTGTGGCTTCAAGGGCCAGGGTTGAACCTCATGCTGAAGCTGAAGCCTGCTGTAAACATAGCTTATTTCATATGGCTGGGAGCGATGACTGTTGCAAAAAGAGTTGTCAGAGACTTAAACTTTGAAAAGCATTCTTGAGTTTAAGTTGAAGAGTTCATAGTATTTAATACTGAAACTGAAAACCCTTTATGCTGCTTTTTTATTTAAGGCAGTAGTGCTGAATACCCTTGTTGCAGTGTGTCACCTTGGTTGCGAGGCATTCAGGGACTGTTGCTCTCACTCCTCCTTTCACATGCATGTGTTTGCATATGGACAGTTCAGGAAGCTGGATGCCTCTTTGCATCCTTGGAGTTACTGTGCATCCAGGAGTAACTGTTTAGATGAACACAAAGGAGCCAGTATTTCCTATAAATCCATTTCCTTCCTTTCGTGTGCTGAAATAATCCCTGAACACTACTGGAGTGCACCTGGAGGGCCCCCGGAAGAGAGGCAGCTAGACACATACTGCGGAAACTATTCTGACAGCATTGAATTGCTCCCAGGCTTTTTCTTAAGAGTGTTTTTGACGTGACCTGAGACTAGGTTGTAGACTGGAAGAATTCATCTGCTAGCAACAGCCTGGCCATGACCTCTTTGGCTGGCTCCAGCTGCCTTCCCGCTCCCCATCCCCAGATCCACAGAGAGAGAAGGCAGGTGGGCACAGAATGGCTGCCAAAATGTCCCCCAGGTTCACTGCCCATTCTCACTGCCAAGTAAATGCTACAGAACTAAAAAAACACACCTGTGCACCAGCCAGTTCTAAATCTCAGAGTCTTTACATCTTGCTATGTATTAAATTCTTGATCTGCAAAGAAATCACAAAAATGTCTTTTGAGCTGTAAGTTTTCTTCATAACGTAGTAATTTTGTATTAATTTGCCTTACAAAGGTGGGAAACTTTAGACAGCTTCATGCAACATGATGTCCAGGAATTATGTCGAGTGGTATGTTTTTACTATTTCTTACTGCTCTGTGGTGCATAATGCTGTCTCTTGATATTATGTATATATAATATGACTTAGTAACACTCCTAGTAATAGTGGCACTGTTGAATTTAAGTCTCTAAGACGTAGAGTTTTTGCCTTGGTTTGTTTCCCGTCAAGAATGGGAATGATTGTGGCCTTTTGTTGGTGAGGAATTTGTAAAGGATAGGGAAGGTTGAAAATAAATGGAACGTGTGCTGGTGGTCCTTGTATAGCCATGGAGAGAAATGCAGTTTTAAAGATGCAAATGCATTGTTACCTTTGTGAGGTTTTCGAAACTCAAAGGAATGTAGCTGGAGTAGTCCTCTGCAGTTTTTAGGGGGAAGAGGAGGATTTAAAGGACTAGAAAGGAGACGCCGGTACAAATAGACTTAACATTTCATTTTTATACAAGTGACGCAGAGTTTAATCAATGAAGTAGTCATCTGTGTGTGATGAATAAATTCAAAAACTGCAAGTTTATCCTACGTAAAAACTAATTTTTGTTTCAGCTGCTTGATAACGTGGAAAATAAAATGAAAGGCACATGTGTAGAAGGCACAATTCCTAAATTGTTCAGAGGGAAGATGGTGGTATGTATTTATTTGTGGTTTTAATTTAAATTAACTGTTACTTGTATACATTTAAATTCTGTGGTTTTTGGTTTTTGTTTACAGTCTTATATCCAATGCAAACACGTAGACTATCGATCTGAACGAATAGAAGATTATTATGACATCCAGCTGAGTATAAAGGGAAAGAAAAATAGTAAGTGATACATTGTGATATGCACCAATCAAATACTTCAACATGTTGGACATCTGTAGTGGCTGTTGATTTCAAATGTGTTTTTTGGTGCTTCGCACTTTGAAATATCCTTGCTTTAATTTCAGAGGAAAGTGTCTTTGACACCTCATTGAAAACATTTTCTGCAGAAAATGATTTTGCCTACATTACTTTTTTTCCCTTCTCCCATTTCCCTTCCTTGCTGCTTCCTCCCTAATTCTCTCACTGATATCTTTTCATTAAACTCTATGAATTTTAGGAGTTTTCCTGGTGTCGTAAAAGTGCATACCATGCCATGGTGATAACAGTAGTGTTGTCACAGTAGGTTATAATTTATATATGAAGATGAGCTTGGGAGGAAATAGATTCTTACTTAGACCTGACCACAGTAATAAGCAAATAAAAAGAATGAACTAATCAGAGCAGCGTAACGGTAGTCCCCTATCATCACTTTACCAAGTACGTGGCATACAAGACACGAAAAAAGACGTGTAAGAGTCCAGCAAACAGAATCATCTGGCTTGATACTTAACAGTTGCAAAGTGAGAATAGGAGATTTGGCAGACAGTTGTAACTATGTGATTTTAAAATCTGTTTATATTCTTAGGTATGCCCCTACAATTTGGTGCATTTCTTGACATTCTTAAGCAATATAAAACTTTTTTTAAAATAAAGACAAATATTTAAACACAAGCTCTTATGTCTTAATATGTTATTTGATTAATACATAGCCCCCAGGCTAGAGTAAACTTATATTTTTCTTCCTTCTTCCCTACAATTCCCCAATCTTTTTTTCATTTAGTTTTTGAGTCCTTCATTGACTATGTTGCAGTGGAACAGTTGGATGGTGATAACAAGTATGATGCAGGAGAACATGGCTTGCAGGTATTTTTCTTTTTTTAATTGGGTTTTAAATTTTATTTCTCTGTCCTTGATAAAATAACTTAACAAAGCTATGGTAGCCAAAAAATGTTGCAAAACCCATTCTAGGTTGTATCAGTTGATTTTGGTGATTTTTATCCTTAGACAAGCTTTTACGTAGCTTCTCTTAATTGCTGTTAGGTTTATTAAAATGAAGCTTGGATTTTAAAACAGTCGAACCAGCACTGAGTTTTGCTTTTATACTTGTAAGTGTTTCGGTGACTAGAATGGTTAACCTCTCAGCTGATCTCGAGACTGACTTGCTCTTCCTCTGAGAGTAGTCTGTTCTTCTGTGTGTCTAGTAAAAAAGCGGCATAGCTCTAAAAATAACTTTAGAGAGGTTATTTTTGTATCATCAACGGGAATGCCAAATGAACCCGTGGAATTTTAAACATTTATGTGTGTGCACATGTTTCTGAGCTTTTCAGCTGCACTTTGCTGCACCCGCTGTAGGAAACTGAAGTCCTTTTAAAAAACCCTTGTTTTACACTAAAGCTTATTTTTGCAGCTTCTATATACCAGTTTTTGTGAGTAATGTTCTATATATTCTTTAGCTGTTCCTAGGAAGGTACAGCATGGTAGCCAACTGTTTATTGGCAGAATACAATGAGCATGAAATTCTTAATTGATCAAAAGTGTATTTTCTCCCCCATATTCTCTTTTAATTTTATTTATACAGGTAACTTGCTCTTAATGCAGTGAGAAGTTCACGTATGCTTGTATGAATGGCCTAAATTTAAATGAACTGAGTTCTTTTCAGTGTTGATGGAGTAGCGCTCGGGAAGGTTGGTGCAGCATTAAGACGGTTAACTTCCACCCCGGTTCTGAGCATTCTTTGGTGCACATTGTGTTGTCAAGCCTATAAAATAAAAGTCTGTAGGAAGAGAGTCTGCAGCAAACATGTATTTTTGAATTGCTAAAAATCTTGCAATTTCAACCCTATATTTCCTTTAAAATGTCTAGGAGGCGGAGAAAGGTGTGAAGTTCCTAACATTGCCACCAGTATTACACCTGCAGCTCATGAGATTTATGTATGATCCGCAGACTGACCAAAACATCAAGATAAATGATAGGTAAGCTTTTTTCATGGCAGATTTTGGACCTGTTAATGTATTTTATCAAAAACAATTTGCCAAAATCCTAATTTTAAATCAACTCCAAGAGGAAGGTGTGTGCATTGGCACATGTTGGAGGTCCCCAAAAGGTGCACTGATTGAATATTATGGTTCTGAATAACAAATTGAATACTTAAATAGTCATTTGTAGCCATTGTTTTGGATATGAAACAAGTGAATGTGTCTTTTAACACTTTGTGGAACATTCTTTGTGCCGTGTGTGGAAAGCTGGTACATTCCCATAGGCTGTCACAGGAGTGAGTAGGATGAATAAGTAGTCCTCTGCTTTCCCTCCATCTATTTCCATGTCCACTCACTGTAAGTAGAGGCTGATAATTTTTCAAGGAGATACATTGTTGGGTTGTAAACTAAATCTGTATTGCAGAGATTTCAGTCTCACCAAGAAGGTGAGACTGCAGCAGCTGAAAGACATTTCAAAATAATGTTCCAGCCCAGTGGTACCTGTGCTAGAAAAGCTGTATTTGTGTGCTAGAAAAGCTGTATTTGTGTGCTAGAAAATAACAGGTTTTGAGCTTTTCCCTTGACACAGTGAATCCAAAGCAGCACTATTTCAGTAAAGTGCTTTTACCCTTGTTACTGAGGGCATGTTTTTTCTCAGGTGCTTATGAAGATTATTCCACATTAAAACCGTATAAAATCTGCCACTGTATGCAGTATATCCTGGCATTGTAACAATAACTTGTTCAATTTTTGTAACTTGCTTTAGGAGTAAGTACTGATGTCCTGCATAATAGCATGTGTATGTCTAAACTACAAATACAACTGTCTTAATTCTTTTCAAAACTAGGTTTGAGTTTCCTGAACAATTGCCACTAGATGAATTTTTGCAAAAAACAGATCCTAAAGATCCTGCCAATTACATTCTTCATGCGGTTCTAGTACACAGTGGAGATAACCATGGCGGACATTATGTTGTTTACTTAAATCCAAAGGGGGATGGCAAAGTGAGTATTGAAAAGCACCTAAATGTATTTGTGCTTTGCAAATATATACTTGCAGTTTTCATAATGAGCAAATCTTTGGAATTTTTGCTCCCTAACAGAAGAGTGTGCTGTCACACTCGCTTCGTCGCACAGGGATTTGGCTTCTCCATGTAGCTCTTAGCTTGATACTTTTTCATTTGACGCCTACTCTAATGTATTTGGGAAACTTACTTTGTATTTATAAAAAGGGAAACCAGCAGCCCTCATGTCTAGTTATTGCTCGTTAGGGAGGAGCCTGCATTTGAAGGTGTTAAAGAATCACTTGCCTTCTTAAGAGGAGCAGCTTCATCTTTGCTATTGGCTTCTGGCAAAAGACTTAACTAAGGGAAAATCCCTTCAGTTGTGTGCGCAAATGTGTTGAAGTTCTACTGAAATCAAATTTCGTCCAGCGTTTTTTTAGGCTGACTTTATGCTGAAGCAAACATGAATGTTTCAAATGTTTCTGTGACTCAGAAGTTCAGTATCTTTGCATGTCCCACTGTTACAGGTTTAGGTGACTTGATTGCATTGGACATTTATAGGTCAGGTGCCTCCTCCCTTGAATTGCCTGGGTTTGTGTGTACGTGACTGTTGACAGTAAAAGTAGAAGTCAGATTTTGCTATGAATTTTTTGCTATTTGTCTTTCATTCTTAATTGACATTATTGTTTTAATTTAAAATTTGCTGTAAATTACTTTAAATGTACAAATAATTACCAGATATCTTATGCATCACTGCTTTTTATTTTATTTTACAACAAATAAGATCAATTTTCTGAAATTCATATAGAAATGTTAGATATTTGAATAACAGTCTTAAAAAAAAGTTCTTTGATTAATTATTGGGCTTTTGATATTCAGTGTAAAATCTTCAAATATTTCAGTAAAGGTTTGGTATTTATGGCCTTATGCTGAGCATAAATAGCAGGTAACACAAATTATACTGAACTAGATTTTCTTTTTTTAAACTCATGCTGCTTGAAGAGCAATTTTAGTTACTTCAAAGAGCTGAAAGACATGCCAGAAATAGAGTTAATTCATCATTCAAGAACATGTTTTTGTGTGTTAAATTATGTTTATATAAAATTTTCTCTCTAGTGGTGTAAATTTGATGACGATGTTGTATCAAGATGTACAAAGGAAGAAGCGATTGAACACAACTATGGAGGTCACGACGATGACCTATCTGTACGGCACTGTACAAACGCGTACATGTTGGTTTACATCAGGGAATCAAAATTAAGTATGTATACTCTGCATGTGTTCCGTGTTAGCCGTAAATCCCTGTATGTAAATCTATATTTTACTTCTGAATTGTTGACAGTCTTCTCATACAAAGAGGCTTTGTTTGTTGTAGTTGGAATTTATAGATTCTGTGGGGATCAACCAGCCTTTCTCTCACTTTGGAAAGTAGGTGCTATAATCTAGTGTCGTCTTGTCTTAGCACAGTAAGGCAAGACTGTGCATCTGCAGAGTGCTTTAGCCTTGATTGTTTCATAGGATGGAAAAACCAGTGAGCTAACTTCAGTGATGGAAACTAGATCCAATTGATTATAAATATGTAGTTATATGTATATGAAAAAATTGGAGTGGTGGTAAATGTTTTTTTAATCCTGAAAATGAATATGTAATTCAGAAGTCTGATACATATTTCATGGAAGTAGTGCATTTTGGCTCAGGATAGAAAATGCTTCTTTTGCCAGAACATGATGATATCAAACCATGTTTTTAATTAAAAGATGAAAAAAGCTGGTTTTGACTTCAAATCGGAGAAAAGTCAAGTGTGTGTGAAGAAAACCCTGTTTGATGTAAATCTTGAAATGACATCACAAAATCTGCTTTGTAGGTGAAGTTTTGCAGCCTGTCACGGACCACGATATTCCTCAACAACTTGTAGAAAGGCTACAAGAAGAGAAAAGGATAGAAGCTCAGAAGAGGAAGGAGAGGCAGGAAGCTCATCTCTATATGCAAGTGCAGGTCAGCTTTTGAAAGCTGCAGCTGCCTTACCATTAAAATTCAGAATGTTGAGCTACCCCAGACAAACCTTGATATTGAGTTTTTGAATTTGTGTTTGGAAGTAGCATTTGAAGTGAAATTATGATTTTAGTGCTTCTAAGTACATTTACACATGCAACAAATCCTCATAAAACAAACAGTACTGTATGTTACAGACATTTCTGTTTGTTCTGGAAGTTCTGTGCTTGCAAGTAAAAATAGTAAATTCAGGTGAAAGGAAAAGGACCAGGTTATTTTAAATGGCTGCCCTGCCACTGCACTTTTATCTCCTTCAGGAATTATTGTCTAAAATTAGAATATATCTAGCCATAGGCTGCAAGCCTGGACTACTGCCAAACTGAGCTCATCAAGTAGAAGCAGAAGGAGAGAGTGCTTATATTTGCAATTATCTTTTTGGAAAAGCCAGATGGACTAGATTGCTATGAGTTGCCTTAAGGAACCCTGTTTATGGCTCTTTCCAGAGCCCATCTGGCAGAAGAAAATAGACCCCATTTTCCATTTGCCTCCATGTTTCCTTGCATCTTCTTTCTGGTGTTCATAAGTAGAGATACTGGTGAAGTTCAGCTTGTTTTCCACTGCATTTACACTAGAACTGTTTTCAGTGGAGAGACTGGCAGAGTTGCACCGTTTGTCTTTCTGTTAACAAAGAACGCATGGGAGCTGTGGGAGATGTAGGAAACATTTTAGACCAGCCTCCTTGCATTACACCAGTAAAATAATTATGTAGCCTTTTTTTTAAGTGCCAAGATTGTTGGAGCACATGTTTTCAAGATTGGGATCTAAGCACAACTGGTTTTTAATTGTTTGGGATTTGTAAGAATTAGTGTATTTTAATTACACTGATTTGACTATCAATCACAATTTTTAAATTTCATTATAAACTGTATACTTACAAATTTTGTTCATGAGAACACGAATAGTGTTAGCAGTGTGCCACTATCCAGAGAGCCAGTGACGCATAGTAAAGCATCATGAGAAGGTATTACGTTGTGCAGCTGAGTTAATATGAATACTAACCTTTAAATGTAATTTTTCAGATAGTGGCAGAGGATCAGTTCTGTGGTCACCAAGGCAATGATATGTATGATGAAGAAAAAGTGAAATATACTGTTTTCAAAGTATTAAAAAACTCCACGCTTACAGAATTTGTTCAAAATCTCTCTCAAACGATGGTAAGTTTTCTGGAGCTGAATACCTGTATGTATTTATTTTATTACATTATGGTTGCTTCGTAGTCTTTATCTTCACCAGATATTGGCAGCAGTCATAATTTAGACCTTTTAAAATAGAATATTTGTTTGGGTTTAATAAAAGTATCTTAGCCTTTTTTTGTTTGTTTCCTGCCGCAATTTTTGTTTGTTTTTTAGGGATTTCCCCAGGATCAAATCAGATTATGGCCAATGCAAGCTAGAAGTAATGGAACAAAAAGACCTGCAATGTTAGATAATGAAGCAGATGGCAATAAAACGGTAAATATTCATTGACAGAGGACATTATTTCTGTACATCACCCATGATTTTTAGTTCTCTTTAAGAATCTGTAAGTTTGGGACATCAGATTTGTGAGAAAACTTGAGATTTAGTGGATTGATTTGGACAGGAGGGAGGATTGTGGTGCATGATTTTTCTTTCATGAAAAAAAGCATGATCATGATTTTCATGTTAGATTTGAAACAGAAATGGTTTTTTTGAGTCCTCCATTATTTGGGCAAAAACTCTAGATTTAATGAAATGTGTTGCTTAAAATGTAAAACGTTGTCTAATACCACAAAAAACAGTGAGTGGTTTCACTGTACTGTTACTTCTAAAGTGAAATAGTTTTCTCGCCGTAATAAAGATAGCTGTAGGTATATTTTTTTAGGTCCATTTGTGCTTCATTAGAACTTTTTTGGTGGTTTTGTATCTGTCATTGTTTCTCTTAATAAACATCATAAACTCCCTGTCATTACCGCAACTAAGAAAAAAAATTTCCCACTCATAGAATGTCATAAAGTTCTTGTATCTGATAAAAATGCAGATAGCAGATTATATTACATTTTCCAGAGACTTTTTTTTCTTCTTCCACATCTTTCTACATAGATGATTGAGCTCAGTGACAATGAAAATCCATGGACAATATTTTTGGAAACAGTAGATCCAGAGATGGCTGCTACTGGAGCAACATTACCCAAGTTTGATAAAGATCGTAAGCATATATGCTAAAACTTGAGTAAATACAAAATACTTCTATTTTGGGTATATCTCAGAAAACATTGTGCACTCCTTTTTTCAATGATGACATTGATGTAGCCATCAAAACTACAGTGCTGAAATTAGTTTTTCTCATGTGGTTTTCCCCCTCATTTATCTTCAAGCGTAAGACATATTTCATATGTTTTTAGAATCACTGAATACCTATATATATATATATATAAAAAAAATATAAATAAAAGTTGATTTATAAAAATTCAGTATTTAAGGATATTTTAAGGGCATTAATCTAATTAAAAGATCAAAGACACATCTTTGTTACATTTAAAGAAAAATATCTAGGTGATTCCCCCGCCCCCCCCCCCCCCCCCCCCCCCCCCCCCAGCATACTCAAATAAGCTTTACTTAAAATTACATCTTATTTCTTAATTTGTAGATGATGTAATGTTGTTTCTGAAGATGTATGATCCGAAGACTCGGAGTTTGAATTATTGTGGACATATCTACACACCTATATCCTGTAAAATACGTGAGTTCTAAAATTCAGTTTCATGGTTACAATTGAAATTTTTTAAAGACAACAGATTGCATATATTTTTTTTCTTTTAATACTAGTTTTGTCACTGAAATCAAAGGTAGGCCGCAGAATGAAATTCTGATTTCTCCCAACACGTGATAGTTTTCTTCCCCATATTGTATCAGTGAAACTTTCTGCAAGTCTGAGAGCGTTGATTTAATGCAGCATTGACTGTCAGTTAAATTTTTTGTTACAGGTTTGCTCTATTCACCAGATATTGCTGAACATAAACAGCTGTTTCAGACTTGCTGTAAAGCTTTGTGATTTGATATTGTTCCCCAGTTTGTGATTTTTTTTTTTCCTTCTATTTCAAGATTTTTTGTGGAGTGTACTTCCACAATAGCTTTTAAAGTAACTCTTGTACAACTTTTCACTATGGTAGCCTGAGAGCAGCCACTCAGACTGAATCGAGCGTGAGCCTTGGTTTTTATTTAAATCTATTTAAAGAATTCATCAAATGTCCACTGAGTAAAAATACTTTTATTTGTCATTTTGAATGTCTCATTTTGTTGACTTGTACGTGTTTTCTAATTTTGTGTTTTAGCTGTCTTTTTTTTTTCTTTTAAAAAGATGAAAATTTTTCTCTGGGGAAGGAACAGTGTTGTTCCATCTCTTTGATCTTGAATGGCCTCGTGCATGTTTTTGTTGTTGTTGTTCAGATGAAGTGGAAGGAGACATTAAAGTCTGTCTCTGGGTTGAGTGTCAATAAGGGAAGCTTTAACCTGGAAGGCTCTCTTTCTTGGGCACTCTATTTATCCAGGGTAGAAAAATAGGTTATCTTCTTTTTGCAGGAGGTCTCACTAGCAGTTAAAGTGCAATGCATTTCACATTCCTTTTCTTTTCCAATAGGTGACTTGCTTCCAGTTATGTGTGAGAGAGCAGGATTTCCACAAGAAACTAACCTTATCCTCTATGAGGTTTGGATTGACAGACTTTTTGTAACATTTTTGTATTTTATGTGCTATAACTAGAGAAAAAGAAGCTGTATTGGTTAAAAAAAGGCTGCTCATAACAATGGTAATTTAGAAATTGTAAGCGCTCTGTAACCTGTATCTTTGAAGACTACAGTGCTGCAAGAGAGTATCAGCAGATAGTTAACTTCAAAACAGATTTTAAATTAAACAACTAGATGTGTGAGGCTTTAAAAACAAAAAATCTCTACATGAAGTCCTACGTGAGCAGCTTTGCTATGCTAAATCTGTGCATATCCTCTGAGTCGCAGTGTTAGAGGAGCTAATACTGCTGACGTTATTGACCACTGTATTTTCAGTGCCCCCCTTAGACAGCGGAGTTGAGAAAATGTTGCATCTTCTTCCTTCCCGAAGTTAGAAGTCAGCAAACAAAATAATTAGTCTGCTAACATGTTTCTGCCAAAATACAGAAATAGTAAGTCTTTGTAACTACTGTTCTTATTGGGTGCTGAAGATGCAGATCTTGCCAAGGCAAAGTCCTTGCTATAGCAAGAACAAGGAATTGTTTTTTAATTGCAGTTTTTGTTAGCTGTCATGCTGCTCTCTCTGGTGGTTCCAGGGGAGCGCGCACACTTCTGTGCGAAAAAGCAGAACTGTCAGGTATTTCTGCTCTGTGTGGGTCAGGGTTGCGGTTTGATTCCAGTTTGTTTAGACAGGTGCTTTTATCCCAAGAGGTCAACCTAGAAGCATAAATACTTAATATCCATATAGATATTTTATAATGTATGCATTTTTAATATGGCTTTGTTTTTGTTTTTGTTTTTTTAAAAAAGACAAGTCAATTGCTGTACAAAGGTTCTGCACTATTAAAATCAGTGAGCATAATCAGTGTTCTCCAAGCTTCCTGGAAGCTGCATGAGTAGAAAATTAGTCTCTGAATTTTGGAAGCTTTTCAGTGCTAACAAGATAACGCTGAATGATAAAAAACTTTTGAAAATTAAGATAACTTGAGTGAGACTCCAAAGGTAAAAATGAGTACCCACCTTTATCAATAGCAATGAGATGTATCTGGACCTTAGCTAAGATTACATTTAATTTGCATATACATCTCTATCCATTTGTTTCAGTTAAAAGAAGATAGAAGTTACCTTATCTGATGATTTCTTTACTATTGTGACCTTTATTTTTGTCTCTCGTTTATTCTGTGATCAACAATTTTTGTTTTTTATTGCAGGAAGTTAAACCCAATTTAACAGAAAGGATTCAAGACTATGATGTATCTCTTGATAAAGCGCTTGATGAACTCATGGATGGCGACATCATAGTGTTTCAGAAGTATGTATTTTAAGGAGCCAGCTTATCATTGCAATTAAATCACCTGGCTCACTTTGAAAGCAGAACTTCCTTTAACTTAGCATTTTTAACAAGAGCAAAGTGTAATTTTCCAACAGTAGACATGTTCTCAGCAGTTCTCATTTGTTTATTCAAACAGGAAATGAAAAAATACTACCAATATTTTACTTATCACGTGCCACATTATTTAAGAAAAAGGTTTCATCCTAGTTTAGAAAACTAATAACCTAAAATAGCTCTTAATATTACCAAAGAGTGTGGTTCATCAATGCACCTGAGTTCTGCAGCTTTTCACTTGGAGCCACTGTAACTCAAACACCGAAGAGCCTGCCAGCATTTCAGATCTCGGGCTCTGTACTGTTGCTACTGTACAAGGCTCTTGACTTGGAGCTCCTTTCAGCCTAGAACTAAACTGCTTTCCCTTTTCTTCCTTTTACTCATGCTCACAATAAGTTCCATATTGGTCCACGGTGATGAGATGCTTCTGATTTGCCTGAGCATATGCGACTCATAGGTGTACTTGTGCTTCAGCTGGAGTTTTCTCCAAGGCAAAAGGAGAACTCCTGCATCTCGTATCCGTTAAATGGATCTTTCATAAGCTTGTCAGGGCTATAAATCAGCATTTCTATGCTCTCACTCCTGATAGTCACACCCAACTGTGTTGCTCTGTTTCTCTCCATGGGCTGACAGTGGGTGGAAGCCAGCTAGTCTATCTTCAGAACTCTTACCCCAGATTTTGTGAGATGAATGTATTTCTCATGTCATGCCTTGGAACTCGCATTCCCTGTTGACCCAGTTGGTGTTATGCACCTTTGGCTGGCTGCTGATTCCTGGGTAAGTGCACAGCTTGTACCCTGGTGCTATTTCTCCGCTGAGAAGATAGGGGTACCAGTGAGTAGTGACCCAAACCAGTATCTGTGCCGACTGTTTTTGTTTCTGTGGCTCAAGGAGTGCTATTGTACATCTGGCCTCTGTGCAAAGCAGTTAATACAGGAGTATATGGAAAGCTGTCGCAGCGTTAATACGGACAGGCAGTAACGTGCCAGGGTGGGAGGGAGGGAGGACTACAGCTAGAACGCCGCTGTGAAACGACAGGAATCGGAGCATTGCCAGATTGCCAAATGAGCGAGCACAGCATGAGAGTGCGTTTGCCCTTGCACCACATGGAAATACTATGGGGTGTGAGTCACTACTGACTGTATTAGTTCTACTGTGTATGAGAGGTGGCTCTTTAAAAAGGTTTCTAAACTTTATTTCTGTCTCTCTCAACTGTCACTGACTTACTGTAGAACATGTTTTTAAAAGCCCTAACTGCTTGTATGTGTAACAACGTGATATGTAATGGTATTATCATTTGTTTGCTCTTGTAGGGATGACCCAGAAAATGATAACAGTGAGCTACCAACGGCTAAAGAATACTTCCGAGACCTCTATCATCGCGTGGATGTAATTTTCTGTGATAAAACCATCCCCAATGACCCAGGCTTTGTTGTTACTTTATCCAATAGGATGAATTACTTTCAGGCATGTCCTGTTTGTTTCTCTGCTTTTCTTTCCTTGTTCTGAAAGTAACTTTTGCGTTAGTTCCCAAGCACGTTATACATATTTTTAGGAAAGAGTAGATCTGTTCTTGTACCCTTTTTGCATTGTAGTAATGAAAAGTTTAAGAAAGCCACTAATGCTTGTGAGAAGAAAATACTCTAAAAAAACCCCCAGTTTTATTAATAATGAGATAATTTGACAATAGGATTCTTTCTTGATACGCCATTCTGATCTCTTAGGGAAATGATATTCTAATGAAATTATGCATTTGCTTTCTAAGTGACACGTAAAACTTACTCAACTTACTTAGCTGTTAAAAGAAAAATACGTTGGGAATCTAGTGATACCTATTTTCTGCTTGTAATATCACCAACAATATTGGTTTTGCAGGCCAAACTGTATTGCTTTCTTCACACAAAGCTGTTTAATGCTCAGTGGCACTAACAGGTCAGACCTGTTGTGTTCGTAAAGGGTGACCAGAGGGTGTTCAGAAGAGGAAAACTGGACAACCAAATTTAAAAAAAAAAAGTTAAAATAAAGTTAATCTGATCTTTTAAGAGCCTGAGTAGATTTGACTCCCTACAGTTTTCTTGCAGTTGCTTTTGTCAGTGTCAAAAAGATCACTTAAAACCAGACAAGTTTATTTTCTGTAACCAAAGGCAGGAACTTTGAGCAGCTGCTTATACAGGGGAAGTCAGGAATGACTTTTGCTACCCTGTTCTCATAGTCTGCTTTTTGGCAATAAGCTTTCTCTTATGTCATTTTTACTTGAAGTGTAAGTTCTTTATAGTGTGTTTTGGTGGGGGCAAAATAGAGGATCCCTATGCTTTTTGTGAGGCAGTGACATGAAATATACTGATGGGAATAATGTGGTGATATTACCCAGCAAGCTAACTTCCTTGGAGTGAATTAAAGAACAGTGGGAATTTTCAAAGAGCATGCTTCACTTATTTCCCCAATAATACTATAGTTAACCCCCCCAACGAAAATAAAGAAAACTACAAAAGAGTAGAGCTATTGTTGTGGATTTTGTGGCCTTTTGGTGACAGTGATTTATTGTAATAAAACAGACAGTTGTGTCATTTTTTTCCTAGTATATCTTATTCTGTGTCAACTCTTCAGAAGCTAAAGATACTAGTTTATTTTGCCTTGGGGAAGTAGACATAGTAGGTCTCTCAGAGTTTCACTAGCATAATGTTCTTGACATGTAATGAATGACACTGTGATTGTAGAGCAATGTCATAACTGAAATAATTCAGAACTTACAAAAAAATGTATTTGCAGGTTGCAAAGACAGTTGCGCAAAGACTTAATACGGATCCAATGCTATTACAGTTTTTCAAGTCCCAAGGGTAAGATGAATTTCCTTAGTGTTCTGTGTCTAAACTATTCTTTAAAGTACGTAGCCCAAATATAGATAGTAGCAGTTACTTTGGAGCTTTTTCCAGCTTGTAAACTGGTTCTTTACCAGTAAAATGGTAGCGCTCTGGCATGCACAGTAAGTTGCCTAGACAGTTTTAAGTATTGCAATGGCTGGCTCTAGAGCCTCAAAGGATTGTGCATTTGGAAGAGTTCTAGTAAATGTCATTGAAAAAAGATGTATTTTAAAGCATCACTGTTTAAATTGCTAAAATCATTAATTACCTCAAAGCCTTACTGTACAGAATGAATTATTAAGCTAATACAAGTGCTGTTTCAGTGAATGCAGATTTCTAGAATGGAGGAGAGCAGAAACAAGTGCACATAAAAGCAGGACTTTTGCTGATTTTACAGGTTTAAATGCAGGAGTTACTTCATTGATTTTTTTCCCCCCTCCTCTCCCAAAGTCTGCAAATGAGGTTTTATGAAGAAAACGATGATCTAACAAGTTCACGGCTGCTAAAAGGGGCATTTCTGGTTAAAGTGGTGTTCTCAGGCACAGCTGTGTAAAACCAGATTTGAATCTGTATAAAACTGTAGCAGAAAACAGCACATTAGTAGTTGTATGCATACGCTGCAGGAGTAACGCACACACAAAAATTACATCATCTTTTTGTATTCGTGTAAACGTAGATTGCTCTTCGTTAACCTGTAGGTATCTCCCTTCATTGTCAATGAGCCTGTTGTAATATGAGTAGCTCTTTATAGTTTACAGTGCTGTGGTCACTCTGGAATTTGCTGTGTCATGTGGCTCCACAAATTAACCTTTCACAATCTAAAGCATGCGCTGCTGTACGAGTAGTTTCAGGGGAATGTAGGTCTGCCACCCTGCGGCATTGCAGGTGAGCTCGTAAACATCCCAGAGAGTTAACACGCACAGGGAATGGTAGTTCTGTTCCCATACAGTCAGCTGCTTTTAAAAATTGCTGAAGCACTGAATATAATGCTGCTTAGGCTTTGCTAGCAATTATATGAAACTGGAAGCCAGGAATAAAGATGTACCTGGTACTTCAATTTACTGAGCAGTGATGGATTGTAAAGAGAGATTTATGTTTTTCTTTTTCCTTCTGTAGTTATAGGGATGGCCCTGGTAATCCTCTTAGACATAATTATGAAGGTACTTTACGAGATCTTCTGCAGTTCTTCAAGCCTAGGCAACCTAAAAAACTTTACTATCAACAGGTAAGAGTCTTCTGTTTTTGTTGTTGTGAATTAAAAAAAATAATTCTGCCCTATACAAAGTATGTCTAAAGTGTTTTTCTTTTCTTCCTTAAGCTCAAAATGAAAATAACTGATTTTGAAAACAGAAGAAGTTTCAAATGCATATGGCTAAATAGCCAGTTTAGGGAAGAGGTGAGTAAGGCTGGCTGTTGCACACTTGCTGCCATTTCTATGTCAGAGCTGATATAACTGATTATGGTGCAGTTCCCACACTCGGTTGTCTCTGAAGAACACAAAATTAGAGCAAAGTTGTACCTTATGTAAAAAACCAACCCCAAAGCACCGAAGAACATAAAAAATAAATTATGCCAGTTCTTAACAAAAACTTCGAAGATAATATAGGTGTTCACCTTAGTAAGTGTTATCTTTTAAAGATGAATTTTTGATGAAGAATCCGGTGTATTCTGTGCTTTAATATGGTTGTTTACATTTTCAGGTTTTCTAATGATTTTTCTGTTTCAAATTCTGTAGGAAATAACAGTATATCCAGATAAGCATGGGTGTGTGCGGGACCTGTTAGAAGAATGTAAAAAAGTTGTAGAACTCTCTGAAAAAGGTTCAGGGAAATTAAGGTAAAGCTGGAAGATTTTTTTATTTCTTTTATGTGATCATGTGGATTTTATGCAGAAAAGTATCTGTAGAATTTAAAATACTGTGGAAACCATTATTATCAAATGAAGTCTGCTACTATGTTAAATATAAAAGGCTTCCAGATTCACATTGTTAAGAGAGTTCTTATTAACTACGAATATACATTTTATATAATTATTTATTTTGTATTTCATAAAGTTACATCCTTGAAATGCATAAGTTTCATCCATTGCATTTGTCAACTTACAGTTTAATAATTGTTTCCAATTCAAACATTTCATGCTGTTCACTTCTCAGGAGCTAAAAGTGAGGTCATTTAAAGAGAGGTTAAAAAAATAATCTAAATTAAAAACCTTTGTCTTGTAATTGCAAGTACTGGCTTTTTTTGCCATGAGCTAGAAGTAATTTAATCTCTTGTAACTTTACAGCTTAATTTTTACTGAAGACTGAATCTTACATTTTGCAAATACAGTAGTACTCTCTGTTTATATCCTGCCTACACTAATCCTTCTCAAGGTTTGAGAAAGAAATGTTGCATTGATTTTTTTTAATTTTTTTAACGCGTTTCCTGTTTATTCATTTTTAAGGCTGCTAGAAATTGTAAGTTACAAAATAATCGGTGTCCATCAGGAAGATGAGCTGTTAGAGTGTTTGTCACCTGCAACAAGTCGAACGTTTCGAATAGAGGTAAATATTACTTTCTTAAAGAAACTTTAAAAATTTACTTTGAGAGAAGAAACTGTCTCAAGTGGTAATTCTCTTTTTCTGGATTCTGCTTTTCAAATACTGTGATACTTGCAGCGAGCTAGATTACATGATAATATAGATGTATTTTTAAAGATAATACTTAGAAAATTTTGCCTTTGTTCCATCCGCTTCCCCGTAATGATTTCATTCGTTAAATTTTTATATGTGTTTATTATAACAATGCTTAAGACTTGGCAAGGTCTTGTCCATAGGACATTTGCTGCCTTAGCAATAATTCCAGATTTTGTTTGAGGACTCATGATGTAAATGTTTATGCTTAGATCCACTTTCGTACTCTAAACTTAAGTATTCTAGCAGATTTTATTTCCTTTTCTGTTAAGTTTGAGCTTCTAGAGCCAAATTTTGATACTTACCATGTGATTTTTCTAAACATTTCATCATGCAAATCTGTTAACTTGCCTCAAAGATCAGGAATTTAAAAAAAAAAGTTTCCAGTGTAAACTGGAATGAGGAGACGACAAGAGGTCTGTAATATTGCTATCAGCTGCTACTAGAGCTGATAGACTATTTCATGTCAAAAAGCCATCCAGGGAAGGCAGGAAAGTATTTACTGAGTAGGGGAAGCTGAAATGCTGTAGTGCCAGGGATGAATGACTCTTGTAAAAAGACTCTTGTCAAACAGCATGGTTCTTTTAATTGTTCTTAAATAGACTTGTTTTACGTCGGTAACAGTACATCAATTATCCTTTTAGTTACTTAAGTTACTTTTTGGGGAATTTTTAGCTGATTGCAGTCATAATTTTATGTCTGGATCTAGGAAATACCTCTGGACCAGGTAGATATAGATAAAGAAAACGAGATGCTAATCACAGTGGCACATTTCCACAAAGAGGTTTTTGGGACATTTGGAATTCCGTTCTTGCTGAGGATACACCAGGTACAGCATGCCTCCCTTTTTCTCCCCATGGGATTATATTGATGATGTTTTCTTAAAGTACTGTCAAAGAAATTGATTAGTATAAGCAGCGTATAGGAAAATATTGCTCCTGTATAAAAGCTTCTGCCCCATATATGCCTTTTTACAGTTAAATAATTTACCATCTCAGTTCTCTTTTGCATATACAGATTGTTTTAGTGTTTCAGCGAGCCTGTGCAATATCTAGAAAGTAGGCATTCAGCATCAGCCAGGGACTTTGAAATACTGTCAAAGCAATACTAACCCCCCCCGCAGAATTCCCCTCAACAAACCTAGAATCCTGTTTCTAATACCACTTTAGTAATTGCGATGCAAACTTGTTGGCAAAAGTGGCTAGGCCATGGTTGCTTGGCTTTCTTACCAAGACACGTCATTATGAAAAAGGAGTTTGCTTTCTTGAACGTTTTCTAAGATGACTTTGCATTTCATAACTTCTGAAGTTTTGAAGTTTTATGTGGTGCTGCTCCAACTGAATGTTACACTAATTCTTTTAATATCAAAGTGTATTTCTGGGGGCAGTTAGCAATTTGCTTCTTAACTTTTTCTGGTTCATATTTGTGGGTTTGTATCAAAATTACATACTTTTAGAAAAAATTTTGGAATGAGAAATATGCCCACATCTCTGCATCCCCTAGAATTTTACTATATTTCCATATTTTTGATCAATGTAAAGTAAAAACCGTGTGTTGATTTCTGGTGGAAACAATTTGCACTGCATTTCCCTGTCTATGACAGCTGATGCATGTTATTGATCATTAAAGTTGATGGTATCCATCACTTTTTTCAGCAGTTCACATACACAGCATGCAGAAACATACTACAAAAAGCTACTAATTGAGGGGGAGCAGCACAGGTGTAGAGGTTTTAAAAAGGAATATGCTTAGAAAGGATATGTAGTTTTTTTTCCCAAATTCCTATTTTGCTGCTAATTGTCTAACTTTGTTTCTTAACTTTAACCTGTCTTGCACATATCACTAGCAGTGCTTGGTCGATTTATGGGACAGTTTGCATAATGATGAATCAATAAGACTTACAGTTGCTGAATTTATAGCAAGTTGTGTGTTGTTATTCTGTATTGTAGTAGATGATGTTGACACTTCTGTAATTTTGTAAATAACTGAGAAATTAAGACAATGTATTTCAATGAATCTTGAAGCAGGAACTACTAACAGCATCTCTTTTTTTCCTAGATTTTTTTGACATTAAAAATCTTGTTGTAATTATTAGGGTGAACACTTCAGAGAGGTTATGAAGCGGATTCAGACAATGCTGGACATACAAGAAAAAGAATTTGAAAAGGTATGGCAAGTTGGGAGAGTTTTTACTGCTGATTGTAGACCCTACATGAGTTTATTTTAAGAAGTTGGAACACCACAGATTTGGAGTAAGTGTAGATTTTGATCGATAGAACAGTTGCTTGACTTAAATAATGCTGCTTCTGAGAATAATTAGGTAGGGTATGTAGGAGTAGTATTTCTGTCCTGCATCAAAAGAAATCCTTGGCAAAACATTAAAGTAACCTAGAAAAGTTCAGGTGGTGCAGGACCTCTAGAGGCCACCCATTGCAGGTTCCTGCTCAGAGCAGAACTAGGTTGAAGTTGTCAGGTTGCTCAGGGTTTTACTAGTTGCAATTTGAAAACTCCCAAGGATGGGAATTCTGCCACGTCTGGACACTGTATTTTAGAGCGTCACCGCTGTCATGGTGAGGACACTTGTTTTCCTTACGTGTAATCGGAATTTTTCATTTTGCAACTGGTGATGGTTGCCTCTTGTCCTTTTGCTGTGCAGCTCTTGACAAGTCTGCTTCTGTGTAACCATCTTCAGTCGGTGTAGGACTAGATGGCCCTGGTAGCCTTTTCTTCTCTGGGCTAAACAAACCCATTTCCCTTAGCTTCTTGTATGCCATGGACTCCAGCCCCCTAACTGTCTTAGCAGACTGTTGCTGGACTTGCTGCAGTTTGTTGCCATGTCTTTTTCCCTGGAGGGCCTGAACCTGGACACAGTATTTCAGATGCAGTCTCATGATTTCCTGAGCATTCTTTTTATCCCGTTGTCGAGGTTGTTGAAGATTTTAAACAGGATTGGCCTTTATCAACCCCCGAAGAATATCATTCGTAACCAGCTGTGAGTTAGACAATGAAATTAGACTTGAAGGGTTTAGTTTAATGTGGTATCTTACCAGGTTTTTTTCTTCCCTTTTCATAGTTTAAATTTGCAATTGTAATGATGGGCCGACACCAGTATCTCAATGAAGATGAGTATGAAGTAAACTTGAAAGATTTTGAGACCCAACCTGGTGAGTTGTAAGACAACCTGACTGTTCTTTTGACCTGCTGAAGTTGCTCTGCCAGTTTTTATAATGTGATTATCCTTAACTCAGGATGCAGAAAGATGTTGTTCTTTGTACATGACGTACATTATATGTGGTAACTAAGCAAGTATTTATATAACTTGTGTGCGCACTTAACAGTGTTAAGTGTATATGTTAGTCTGAGAATATGTGTTTTATAGGCATATAAATAACAAAATAATGTTTTCTTGTGAGTTAAAAGTTTGCATTTGAGTGACCAAATGGATCAAGTATCAGTATAACACACCTACAGAAGAGAGTTACAACGTCAGATGCACCTTTTCTGTATCGACCATCTGCTCCCTTGTACGTTTGATTCTCACATTGTTATTGGAGTGTGTGCTCATGTTATTCCTGAAAAATACTAAGGTGCATTCTCATAAGATTCTTGTTTTAAGTGTGCTGGAAAGAGGTATTTGAATTCTCGTATTCATGGAAGGCACTTCTTATTTGTTCTTGATATCTTCAATGAATCTGAAGGCTCTAACAAGAGTATTACATACGTGAATAGGATGCTGTTTAGATTTTCGTAAGAGGCGATTCACCAAGCTACAAATGCAGCTCTGTTTTGAATTTGTCTGTGGATGGTCTACCCTCTTGTTTACTTGTCTGATATTTAAAGCTCTATTCTCTGAGGAATTTACACGTAGGAGAAACCAGGTTAATCCTTCAGGAGTTCCACACAGTCATCTTTTGCGAGTTTCAGTTGGCAATGGCACCTTTGAATCTGCAGTCAGAGATCTGTTGAAAGCCTTGAAATCATTGGGGTTTTTTTTCCCCCCTAGCTTAGCTGAGTGTTCCTTTTTGTGAGCTGCTCTGTCCAGTAGAAAAGAGATTGAGGACAACTTGCTCTCTGCAGTTGTATTTTTCTGACAACTATGAGCTCTCTTTTTTGTTGGCAGGTTGTGCTAGGGCCAAACTTTCTCTGATTTTTTTCAAGCTGTGTTCTGGATTTATATAACGGTTGTAAAGAAATCCCATAACTGTCCATTTATTTCAAAACCCACAAAGAGTTAGATCTATACTGTTACCAAGTACTTCGCAGGAATGTAGCAAAAAGTCCTCGCATTGTGGTATGTTACACAGCAAGGTTTATGGCTCATGGCTTTGAATATGAGGGGACTTGCCAAAACTTTGAATGCCTGCATCTGCACAAGTCATCCGTGAGCAGAGAAGTGTGTCACTGGAGGGACCTCTTTTTCTGCACTAGTTGTGAGGGATCTCTGGATGACGAACTCAGAGGCGGACATTTCTCCTTGGACAGATAAACTCTCTCTTGTACTCTCAGAGCAGGCAGAGTCCTGATTTTATTCTGTGAGTCATCTCTCTGGAGGCAGGAAGGGGAAGGCAATAATCTGAGACGAACTGTCAGACTTTCTGAGCAAAGCAGAGGCAGTATTGCCCAAACGACGCGAAAAACTAAGCAGGTAACTAGGTCAAAAGTACCAAATGTGGCAGAAACTGGAAAAGGGAGAACTTGAACTGTTTGTAGGAGTTGTATGGAATGTGAGGTTAAAGGGTTTTAATTTGAGAGTTCACGGGAAGTTGCCCCTTTGATATAATACACTTTTATAGAATTCATTTCCCCCCTGAAATTCTCCTAGGGGTTGATAATATGATATTCTAATGCCTTCTTATCTAAGTAGTATTTCACGGTGTGGGGCTCATGCGTTTCTACAAATACCAAATTTTATCACATGCTGGACTGATTGAACCAAAGCTCTGGCATTCTCCAATTTGATTGACGTAGCTGATGTCAGTAGTGTCCCTCTGCTTTTACAAAGATGCACTCTAGCAATGATTGTGCGGGCGCTAGCGGTGTGGGGCTTCATTTCTTTTTTTAAAAGAGATTCAAGTGATCTCAGCAAGTTTGGCAGTTCTCCTTTATATTTGACATTGGCCATTATGTCAAACAAAAAGAAAATAATTGTGATTGAAGAAAATATATCCAAAAATGCAGGTGCAGGCAACCAAAAAGGTCAAGTGTTTTATGCTTTAGTGGTTGCAGTTGATGGCTCTGAACGTAGGAGTGTGCTTTTCTTGCTGGGGGGCTATTTAGTTTCTGCCTTTATCATTTCACTTCAAAGAACATTTGATGCTCTGCATTGAGGACATCTTAAAAGAGAATTTCTCCCATTTGCAAGAAGTATGTGGACTGTGTTTTTTCATGAAAACTAGCAGGAGATAAAACCATATTGGGTTGAACAAGTGAAAAAATCTGTATGTTTTCTTTCCAACCTAAATATGACTAGATTTTTTTTCTCAGGAAATAAAGAAGAGATCAGTTACATGATTTCTTAATTAACTGATTATTTGCATTTTACATGAATTTAACAAATATTCCCACTTAAATCTGGTGATAAGAATAACAATATAGCAGAGATAATTTATAATATGGCAAACACTATAGGTTGTCATATTTAGATGATGGATGCCTTCCTGTTTCAAACAGGCTCAGCACTTCGGTGAAAGCTGATACTTCGATATGCCTGTGGCCAGAAGTTGTAACAGTGGTTTTGTGGCTTAGCACACACTTCATTGCTGTAAACTCCTATAAGTGACTGAAAAGGAGAAAAAAACAGCTACCTGATCCAGAAACAGCTGTAAAATGTATTACTGGAAGGAAAGCAGTGGTCAGGAAAGCCGCCCTGTTGGCTGTGGACTGTAGGACTGTTCTGCGGTCCTCCTCCGTACGCTGTGATTCCTAGCAAACTGTGAACAGGGCACACAGGAGTAGCTTGTGTAAAGGAAACTTTCCAGTTTAGTCTTAAAACTTCATTATTTTTTTTTTCTCTTTTCTTTTCTAGGCAACATGTCTCATCCAAGGCCATGGCTAGGGCTTGACCATTTCAATAAAGCCCCAAAGAGAAGTCGCTACACTTACCTTGAAAAAGCTATTAAAATTCATAACTGACTTACTTAACCAGATTGTCAAGGCAAGGGACAAAAATAAGTGTGTGTGTGCACCTTTTTAACAACTGTAGAACTTTGGTACACGTGCACTATATCTGAAGTCTTCAGCAAGAGGATTTGCTGCTGATGTTAATTTTATTTTGTTGAGGCTGTTCAGTTTGGCTTCTCTGTATCTATTGACTGCCCTTTTTGAGCAAAATGAAGGTGTTTTTATAAAGCTTGGATGCCAATGAGAGTTATTTTATGGTAAACGTAATGCAAGGCAATTGTCAGCATAATGAGGGAAGAGTTTAGTAGAACAGTTGACATTGGCAAAATATTTGTCTGTAGTACGTTTATAGATGGCATAAGCTGGCTGGCTGCCCTTCCCGGTATGGTGTTCACCATCACTGCAGCTAGTAAGTCTTATGTTTAGACTCACATCAGATTTATTTCCTTCAGTTATACTTTAAATGACATTTTTGTGCATTTGTAAATGCAAAAAACTCACATCATCAATAAATAGCAATCTCTACTTCATTGTGTACATTGTTGGCACTTATTCGGGATTTTTGTCTCCTCCAGCTGCATAGAATCTTTTTTAATGACTAGTTTTTGTTTGATTTAGTCACTACTTTGCATCCCGTTTTGCCAAGTGGATGCCCTGAGCCCTAAAAAGAGATATTTGTGTCTTTTTATTAAATTTTCAACCATTGATAAATACCGTTGCGATTTATTATGCCATCTTCTGGCAAATAGAATGACACTCAAAAGTTGGCAAAAGCAAGTGAAAGGATTATAAATATCATTGATTTAGTTAACATGGGAAGAGATGGGGAAAACACAAGAAATAGCCTTTTAGCACAGAGGGCATGCTCACTAGTGTTTAGTAAGCTGTTGACTTTGTATAAAAAAGGAGGAAAAAAAAAAGAAAAAAAAGAAGAAAAAAGAAAAAATGAAATTGTATATTTAATGAATGAACATGTACAATTTAACACTTGGAGGTTAATTTTGTTGGGTGAGTCTGCAAGTGAATTTCACTGATGTTGATATTCATTGTGTGTAGTTTTATTTCAGTCCCCAGACTGCTTCCTTTTATTTTGGAGCTAATGCCAGCCGCGTGTCTAGTTTTGAGTGCAGTAAAGATAGAATCAGCAATTCACACTTAATTTTACATTCTTTTCCAGTATTTTATTTTGTTTCTGTAGCCGCAGTGTACAACAACTCTTCCTGTATATTGCCTTTTTTTGCTGGAAAATGTTGTATGTTGAATAAAATTTTCTATAAAATTTTTCTTCGGTGAGTGATGACATGGACGTTGAAGAAGATTTCTCCTCTCCTTGGAAATAGAGTTTTGGGAAATGTTTTCATTTGTGAGGTTTTGCTAAAGGTGTGGTTTGTTTTTTCTTAAGTGTTTACAATTGTACAAACCTCGTATTGGTTGTTTTGGGGAAAATTTGTGGGGTTTTCTGTTTAATTTGTTTTGAGTTTTGGAGGTTTTTTTGGTTTTGTTTTTTATTACCTCCTAACTAGTCACATTTGATGGTAACAAATAAAAGGTTTTCCAGGAAGGAGCCATGTACAAATAAGACAAATGGAAAAATTATTTTACTAGTTTGTTTGTAAAGCTTGTAGTAGAGTCTTTGTGGTAGACTTGACTCTGCCTGTACAAAATTTTGTGGTCCAGATTCTCAAGTCTAATATTATAAATGGTGTAAAGTGAAATCTGGAGTCTCTAAAGGTAAGCTGTCTTAATGGAGTAATAGATTCCCACCGTAATGTGTTCCCTGTATTCATAACCAAAACAAAGTGCTTAGAAGCTTCCCTTTCTCAGACCTATCAATAAACATTTAGTAGGGGTTGTGTACATGTGATGGCCTTTATACTTTTTTTCTGAGATGGATTCTGGTGATTACTGAAAACACCAGCAAGTATTTTTAAATTGAATTTCAAGACCTATTTCATTCTTTTACCTTCAAAATGAATTAATCGCTCAAGTTTTAGGTATGTTTGGATTTCTTTCTAATTTATATCCTGCAGTGCTTTTAACTGTCTCTTATTTCCAATCAAGGCAAACTAGTTGTTTACTTTTTTTTTTATTGGTGTGTCATCTGAGTGCGTAGGTTACAGGTAGAGGGAAGTGCTTCAATGGCATGCCTTAAGTAGATAAAGTTTTCCTTTGATTTGTATTTTCATCGAACTGGTGAGAATTACACCACCATCCAAGTGTTTTTACTAGTACTTGGATTGTCTCTGAAGGCTTTCAGTAAATGTCAGGATTTGTATTCAAAATATTTCTGTAAAATCAGAGGCTCTGGTCAGCAGTAGTAATCCCCTAATTGTATTTTGTGAATTTAATGTTATGGTAGACTGATATAAAATTGAGCTTGTGTCTGAATGTCACTAAGTTTTCACATTAATTTATGGGATGTTGGCAGCTTTTAGGGGGAGTATCTTAAGAAATCACAGTACTTCCTATTTCTTAAGAAAATACCGATAACAAAGTAAATTTTGGGTGCCTTTTGATTTTTAGATGACTAGTTTTTACATGCTTCAGTATTTGTGCTATTCCCACCCTAGTTTTGAACAGACAATACATTAAGGCATTCCGTATGCAGTTTTCAATAAGTGAAGATTTTTATGAAAATTTTTTTTGGAGCACAAGTAACTTGTTATTCAAATGTGGAAACACACACCTATGAAGAGAAGAAGAAGACAGGAGGTTTTCTCAGGTGCAGTATGTTTGTTTAGTTCATTCTAAAAAAAATTACAAGAATACAGTCTTCAAAATTACCATGCTTTCCATTTCTTACTGAGATTTTAGAATTATCTGCATAATAGACAGTGAATGAATTAAGTTAATGATAATATAAGTGTTAAGCAATAAGGATGTAATTTCATGGTACACAGCATCAGAGTAACACGATGTTAATGGCCCATCTGAATTCTCCCTACAAAAATAGCAAGCGTTGTTCCTGTAGATTTACATTAGTGCCTTTTATCCTAAAGGAGTCCAAAGCATTCTGTGAAATCTAAGTAAATCACACCAGTGACATAGCTGCCAGCTAGAGAGTGACAGCCCACAAAACCACCCTCTATACAAGAAGGCTTCCTTAGCAACACCAGGACAAACCTGTGCTGCCGCAAGACGCGTCGGAGGGACGGGGCCGATGTCGTGCCGCAGGACGTGCAGAGCGCGCAGTGCCTCCCGCGTACTGGATCTACCTCAGCCGCTGCCCCTCGGAGCTGGCCCGCCAGCGTCCCGCCCCGGCATCCCACTGCAGCGTGGACCAGCCTGTGCTGCGGGCTCAGAGCTGGCTGCAGGCGTCAGGGCCCAGATTTAAGCTACGCCGTGTTTTTTGCTGTTTAATACCCTTTGTGAGAAATCGTTTTCTGTAGGAACTGTATATATTGTAAATAAAATAGACTAGGATGAACGCCGGATTGGTGTCTTGTCCGTTCATTTTAGAAAAGATCGGGAGTGAAAGCTAATGGGTTGCTCAGAAGTCAGGGTGATTGTGTGTCAAGAATGACATTTGTAGTGTAGGGAGAGCTGGCCAGAAGGTAAATGCTGACTTTTTCCAGGTTTTGAACTCCTACTGCTTTTTCTCGGAGGAACTAAGCAAGCATTTGGATGTTGAGGCGGAGTGTCGGTGCTTGGTGTGTGAGCAGTGTGATGTCATTTATTGTTGGCTTTTAAACCGGCCTGGTCTTTAGGGTCAGAAAAAAGGGAAAATGTTCATGTGTGATACGCCCAAATTTGGCTTCAAATCTGTGCTCAATTTCTGTCCCAGGTGATGTTGAAGTTAGCTGTGTACCAAGCATGGCAGGAAATTAAATTTGCTAACCACCAGGCTGTAGCTGGAAGCCTTTATTTTTTATGAAGTACTTGTGTAAACTATTGTGCCTCCAAGTATTGGTGTAAAAATACTCTATTTCTGTTAAATGTCTCCTGCACACCTTAAATCATATATACAATTTCTTTGTTATGTATATGTTGTGATTTTGGTTTTTGTACCTTTCCTCCTAAACGTTACTGGCTTGATGTGTTATTTACCACCACTTAACAGCAAGGCTTGCTGTTTCACAGCCAGATTTTAAAATTGAGAAAAATCTTTAACATTTAAAAAAAAAGTGTGAAACAGTACAAAACTCGTTGGGCTGACATCTACGTGGCTGTTTGTGGACTTAATCGTTGTGGTATTATTTCCTATTAGGTCAAAGCAGGTTGTGTCACCAAAGGATGGAGAGTCACTGACCTCGGCACCGAGTGAAAGCCGGGGCAGCTGCTCTTGGAACTGCCTTTGTTGCACCACTGGCTCACGAAGGCCGGGAGGTGTCGGCTCTGGGCTTCGTGCGGGGCCACGCAGTTGTTGTAAAACCTCCTTTATGGAAATACCTCACTTGAGAAATGGCACTACCAAGCCTGTACTCCTCTGAGAGATTGTGAGTTTCTAAATATATAAAATATATAAAATGATTCAAACACAAGTGCTGGACAGTGTTTCCAAGCGGTTGCTTTGGCCGCCTGCAGTGTTCGGGCCCCGAGGAGGGCCAGGGGAAGGGGTCGTTACGTGGGATCCTTCTGGCACCAAAGCATTGTACAGGGTCCATGGTGCTGATAAGCATCAATTTGGGCGTTGTAGCTGAAGGTGTGTGGAATGCCAAATGACTCCATGACTGCTCTAAGAACAGTTTCTGCTTTGCCACTAGCAAGGGTTTTCTTCAGCAGTATCTCTTGGTTTTGCTGTTCTCATCTTCTTCAGCAGGGCCATGTGTCTTTTTCAGTTTGTGGGGTGTACCAGGCTGAAAGGTCAGCCTGCTGCTCACACCGACCCGAGCTTGCTCTGCGCGTTGCTGTGATTTGCCTCGAAAGTTCGTTGCCTAAGAGTTTTTACTTCCATTGACGCACGTGTGCTTTTCTCATGTCTTACAGGCTCGAGCCTGGAGTTTCTGAGTCTAAAGGCCGCATTTCTTGTACTGTTTGAAGCCAAAGGCCTCCAGCCCAGTTTAGCCAGTGGCGGGTTTCAACCGGCGCAGCTGCGCAGCCGCCGTGGGCAGCGCAGGCGGGCCCGGGGCGGGCCGGGGGAGCGCGCGCTGCGGGGCGGCGGGGAGCGCGCGCTGTGCCCGCCAGGGGGCGGGCTCGAGGCGGGAAGGGCCCGGGCGCTGCGGCCCCTCAGCCCCCGGCCCGGCCGCGCTGAGGGGAACGTGCCGCGGCCGGGAGGGGTTTGGCCCGTTTCAGCGCTGAAAGGTTGGATGGGTCACGATTGTCCATAAAAACTGTAGGGGAGGGTGCAGGTAAACGGTGTGGGGCTTCGGAGGAAAAGTGAGTGACGGCCCCGGGGCTGTGCGCTGCTGGCTGCCGTGGGGCCTTTCCCCTCCGGGTCCCCTCCTCTAGGCAGCCCGGCCAGGGCCCAGCTGCCCCGGCCCGCCCCAGCGCCGGCTCTGGCTGCGCAGCCGGTCGCGTCTGCCTGGTTTTTGGGTGTCTTGGTGCGGCATTCCCTGAGGAAGCTCTTGGCTTGTACGTGTGGCAGCAGCTGCGGGGCACGCGGAGCCGGCCAGCCTCTCCTAGGGCAAACCCTGGCCTTGAGAGGATCTTCGGGATCCTGGAGTCACTATTACCAGTAGCTGTTCAGGGGCACAATTGTCTTTTTATGGCTTAAATTGACCAAATAGCTAAAACAAAGAGTTTGACCGAACTTAGAGTCAGGCTCAATGGAAAGTTTTGAAGGTCTTGTCACTACGTGGTATCTACGGACCCTTCAGAGCGTGGGCAGGGTACCTCAGTCGTAGCAAAACGCAATGGTAGGGGGGCAGCGCGAGTGCTGCGTGCCACGCGTCCCACTTGCCCACGGTAATTATGGTACTAACATGAAAATGTTTATTATGTCAAAACATTGAAATACAGGATTTTTTTTCTATTCTTCTGTTTATCTTTCCAGCCAGCAATAAACAGCAGCAGCTACTGTCAGTATTGAGCAGGGTCTAGGCACCTTCTGGGCAAGTAATTTGGTTTTACGGAGGTTTGATTTTACAAGATAAGTGACTTTGGATGAGAACTGTAAAAGTTCTCTGTAAAGTGTAAAGCCTAGTAAGTCCTTGTTTGGGAGATGGTGCACTGCAGTGGGAAGGCGGAGAAGTAAAATGAGGGCCTTGTGTTGTGGTTTTGGTGACTTTTTTCAAGCTGTTCTTGCTGATTTTTCTTCTTTGTATGTTTGCCTTTTGGTTCTTAGTTTGTTAATGTAAATGGGGTGCCCCAGTCTGACTTGCATCTCCACTCTGGATGCAATGGGTCTTGGAAGCAATGCAGACAGGAGATGTTTTGCCAGAATTGTTAACAATAGGAGGTTTATTTTCTTACCTCATATATGACACAGTAAAGACAGTCTCATAACTTAATGTTTTGTTAATAAATAATCAGCTACACTGTACCACCCACAGCCCTGCAGGGGTAGGTCCCATACAAAGAAGAGCAGAGAGAAATGAAATCCCAACCAGTCAGTTCCAGTGCATAGAAGGTAAGTGCTTCTCTAAAATGTGCATGTCCAAACCTCTTAGTTACTGGTGGGTTGAAAAGTCCAGAAGAGTCTGTGTCCCAGCTGGGTTGGAGTTTTGAGAGGAGGAGTAGTGCTGAAATACTCACTAGCTGGTCACTTCGCAGCTCAGGACAACGATTCAAATAGAGCGTAAAATTCAAGTGACACTGTAAATTAGTCTTCGAGGGTTTTTGTTTTAAAGTCAGTCCAACCAAGTAATGGTAAACTCTACATGGATTCACTAGCACGGGAGCTGCAGAACCTAAGCCTACTGCTGTATGTTTCCTAGCAGTAGTTTTACATCTAGAATCTTATGCCATTAGGGAACAGAGACTTGACATCATAAACTTTGCTTCTATAGTCTTTTGTATCTATAAATATGAAAGTGGCAGCATGGGCAGTAATGATCTGCATCCTTGAAGAACCTCACAAAGAGAGGTACAAAGCAGCATCCAAAACAGCACCTGTAGCCAAAGAGACGCACATGCATGGAATGATTAGCTGACTTTTCTTTCTGCTGGCTACATCTGTTCTTTCTCTCTGTCTTATTTTGTTTGCCTTTTCACGGTATGAATCCACTTCTTTCCCAAGACTCTTACTGTTTCAAGTATCTTCTGAAAGATTAGTCATCTTCACTGCTAACATCTTAACGCATTAGTCTGATTCTGAGCCTCATTCTAAATTACGGTGGGGAAGTGGACAATATTGTACTAATTTTTGCTTGACTTATGAAAAGTAATATCATACTTGGTTAAATTTAGCAAGTTTGCATTCCCTGTAGCCATGATGACTGTATCTAGTATGGACAGAATGACTTCTTAATCAAGTAGAGAAGAAGGGCAAACCATCTGTATAAGCACTATATAAGAACTTTATTTTTTAATGTCTCTTTTTTAACTTTCTGTTATGAAGAATGTTTAAAGTATACATGAAAGCTTACCCAAGCATACACAAGGTGGTGCACAGAAGATAAGACAGTTTGCCCAGTCTGTAGGTGACCTGTGTGGTGATGTGCTGGCGGCAGGAGGGGCATATTGTGGATGTTGGTTTGCTTGAGAAGATTCCCGCTAAAATGACTGGAGGCTGAGACACCAAGTAAACTGAGTTCAAGAGGAAACGAGAAGCAGCAAAATTAGAAGCACAGGAAACCTTTTACAAGTTATAAAGTCTTAACTGGAGAATGTAGGTTCTTAATGTGACTGATCTAGAGGCACCTATGTTGCTATCACTGATTTCACGTGTATTCGTAAGAACGGCTGTACTGCTTGTTCTGTGTATCCCAATATGTTGCTTCTGCCACCAGCCAGTATGGACTTGGATAAGGCCACACACGGGGAATTGCCTGTGGGGTAATCCCCATAGGCAGGCAGCCTCCACCACCCACTGGTGGATGTACTCTGACGTTGAGGATTTATCTTCTGATATTTGAAATAATATGAAAATGCATGTTCCTCCTGAAGAAGATATGTGAAGGATATAGAGGAGCTTTCTGGATCAACTTTTCAGTAGTTACAAGAAGTTCATCAAAGTAGAGGAATCTGTCAGATGCTGGTGCTGTCCCCAGTTAGTAAAGTCTGTAGCTTCCCTCATGTTTGTTCCATCTGGACTTGACTCTGTCATACTCCTTGAGGGGTGAGCCCGTTGTAGGTACATGAAGTTATTTTTTCAGAGATGTTTTCAGTGAAAAATATCATTTTAAGTATCCTGAAACAAGTTTAGGGTACATTCACCCTGTAGCCTGAAGCAAAACTTCAGGAGTGGGAAGGTATTGTCTGTTAGACAGGATACAGCATATCTGTGTTTAATTGCCATCTGGTCTTAGGGAGTTTTTAAAATGTATGTGTCTCCTTCCCTCCTGTAAGAGATGTTAAATGACTGTTCTTTGAAGCCCTTCCTCAGTGTCTCCTTTGGGCTTCTCTGCTTCCATAAAGGTGACTAGAACAAGAACAGCAAAATAAACTGGGCTTAAAATGATTTGTTCTGAAAGTCCTAGCCCCTACCTGGTTTTGAAAAAAATGAGTGCTCCTGTAGATTGGCTAGTGCTGGAGTCTCAGCTCAGTTTATCTTCCAGCATTTCTAGGGAAATTTCCCAGCCTCTTAGCTTGTGATTGGGTCAGAAAACTCCATCTTCTCTGTCAATTTTAAAACTAAAAACGTTTCATTTTTGTTAGCATATAGAACCACGAACGTTGTCAGAAACGGTCCCCTGGCACTTACCTGGTGGCTCAGTGGGGGCTGTTTCTCGGCAGGAGTAAGGTGGGGGAGAAGGATACTCGTAACCCCCTATGGAAAGACAAACAGGGTGAAACATAAAAATGCATACAGCCTGCGCCTCCCGAAAGCCCCGTTTGGGTCTGACGAGAAGCTGTGTGGGGAGGTGCCTCGCAGGGAAGGCCTGACATGACTTGGTGAAGTACAGGACAGGGAAAAAATGCTACTGAATTAATTCATGGATTTTTAAAGCTAAAAGAGCCCACAGGGACTAGCTTAGGCTCACTTTCTGTGTAGCATAAGCCAAGAAACCAAATCATTTTGTCTTCACAAAAGCAGTAACTGCACCTATTCCAGCATAACACTGGAATGTTACTTGGTCTTAATTTAAGGACTCCATTGATAAAGGATCCACAGTACCTCTAACTCGTTTCAGTGATTACTACCCTTACTATTAGTATTTAGAGCCTTTTTTCTAGTTTAAATTTTATCTGCCTTCAACTTCCAGCCAAGTAATTTCATCATACCCTTTGTTCTAGACAAAAGTTAAAGGTCTTTTTCCTTTTGTTATGGATAAGGGAGAAGGGAAGCTGGTGACTAAGACACCTAATGCTTTTTTAGTTCTTTTACTAATCTTACAAACTAAGAATGCAATCAGCCTGCCTGAGTGTGAAATAAATAAATGTATAAAAATACATTCATGAATACATTCAAAATAAATTAATGTATAAAACTTTACAGCCAGCTAGCATGGATGTGGTTTCAAACTACCAGACTGGTCTGCAGCAGGAGGACAGTGCCTATGAGAAGTCTTGTTTGGTCAAGCCCACACAGCATCAGAGAAGCCCTCACCCCTCAGCAGAACAGCCCTGACTTGGGAGTCCAGCCTGCATCGTTGAGCCTTTCAGAAACAATGTGAGTCTAACCAGGGAATAAGCCCACAGGGCAAAGGGGTACAAAACTGACATTTTCCAGAGTGAGACAAAATGTAATCTCAAAGGTGAAAAAAATGTTAAGAGATGTTTCCTTGAATGGCTTGCCAGAAGTGAGAGAGATTTGCAATGGCATTTGGGTTTAATGGTGGTGGTGGGGTGTTTAGGTTTTGGGGTTAGGGTTTTTTTTGAAGAGGGGGGTTATTTGTGGAAAAACAAATTTGTAAAAATATTAAAAAGTAAAGCATTTCCTTCCAGTCTAGAAGAGGAATGTGCTCAGTACAAGTGAGTTATCACTCAAGGTGGTTTTGTGAAGGACCTGCTTCCTCTGCAAGGACAAGACACTGCAACTCAGCGTTAGATGTGTTGAGTGCATGTCACTTGGTTGGTTGAGTAGCTCACAAGAAGTGAGACTTTTTCTCCCCATCCTCTTGCAAGTTCTTCTGAGTTTAGAAAGAGTCTAGAGAGGTCTTTGAAGACAAAATGTTTACAGAGAGAGCTCATCAGAGTAAAATGCTCTGAAAATGAGTCGAGTTCAAAGGCCCAGTACTGACAGATCTAGCCTTATTAGTCACCTTCTGACCTTCTATTCTGGTTTCTGCTCCAGTCCTGTCTGGTGAATGGCAATTTCCTCAATAGCAAGAAGGTAACAAGGTAAAACACTGATATCTCAGTGTGTATTTCAATGAGTGTAGGCTCAAACAGGCAGAAGACAAAGGAGTGTTGCGAGATACTTGTGTAGGTGTGAGAGCAATGCCTGGTTTCAGAGGGAAACGCCAACCCAGCAGAGCAGCAGCTGTCAGTGCCCGTTTGCAGTCCTTGAGCTGCACTTCAGCACTTCAGTCATGACGTTTCCCCATGAGACAGCAATGGGGAGGGGTTGTTCATCCCTGTAGAACCAGGCTGCAGAAGTGACTCATATAGGGAGGGTGGCTCTGGGCAGCAGGAGTGTTTGGGAAAAGTCTCTGGAAAACTAGGTTACACTTTAAGCAAGACATAGCCCGTCCATGTGCAAAGTTTGCTGTCTGAACATTGCTCGTTAGGAATATGAAATTATTGTAGAGATACAACTGCCATTCCTTTTCCATAAAGCATGTGTTGTTAAAAAAATACTAACTAAACCAACAAAAATATTTTTTGCCATTTTAAGTGATGCTTCTGTTAGGAGACCCTACCAGCTTGCCTACCCCAACTCTGGGTTTTATATGCTGGCACAGGCACTTTCCTAACCCATCGTGTCCTGGCAAAGCTGGGCCCCTTGTGAGCTGGCTCAGTTGTGCTCTGGAAAACAGCTATCAATGTTTGCCCCACAACCACCAAAAAGGTGCTCTTTCCAAACCCCTCCTGGCGAAGCCTGCTTACGCTCCTGGCCGCAGTACTCTGGTGCAGAGGGTTCTTGCATGTAGGGTTCACGATACGGTTCATACATAACCATAGGAATTTCCGCAAGTCCCTTCTCACTAGCCATCTCCGCAGTTCACCTGCCAAAAGTAATGCAAAATAAAATCTACTGTAAGTGATTTTCAGTGCCCTGTATTTGTCAATGCTTGCTTCTGCAATTCCTAGTTCTCACATTCAGATTTTACTTAGGGGAAAATTAGCAGTTCTCATAGTCTGGCTTTTTTTATAGACTGAAGTGCAGTCAGTTCCTGTTACACTTCATGATGAGGAAGATGGGGAAGGGGAAGCAGAAAATACCATCTTTACGTATTTCTTTGTGCTGGAAAGCTAAAACTGTTGCCCCAGAAAACATACTATTCAAAGTGTGTAAATTCGTGACTGAAAGTGTTACCTTTGCAGAAAAGTTAACCTAATTTTTTTCTATGGATTGTCAAAATAATCAAGAAGAGGAAGAGCACACTTTGGAGCACCTGTGAAAAACCTTCATGTGTCATTAAGTCAGAGCCTGCAACTGTGCAACCAGTGGCAATTCGGATCTGTCTTTCGTCGGAGTATTGTGAAACCTTATCATCACGGTGACCGTGACCAGTTTTGTACTGTGAAACTATTGTCTCATCACTAGTGTGACAGGCTTTTGTTGGGCAAGATCATTATTAAATATGACTGCGCTGCCTGAGGCTCTGAACAAGATCAGGCCACAAAGTATGTGTGTTTTGCAGGTGTTAGCAGGAACTGTTCTTTGCAATGCAGGAGAGTGGGAGGAAGAGGACACAGTTGGAGCTGTGTGTTTGTATTACTGGAAATGGAATGGCGTTAATTATTCCTAGCTGTCCCTTGAACCAGTATTAACTGGTTAATTTCCTACTAACGTTAACCATAGGAGTCCTTTGCAGAAGAAAGTTACAGCCTTTCATGCAGATCAGGGGGGAAGGGCAGTTTTGGGAGAAAAAGGAGAAAAGATGTTTGTGAGGAGTTGCTAAATGAGTCTGGTGCAGGTTTACTGGCTGCTTAGGTAACTCCACGCAGCTCCTTGCACTCCAGCTAAATGTCCTGTGTCGCTGTGCGGGCGCCTTCTCTGGTTTGGATCAGCACTGTGCCTGTCTCACCTACTCAATGGTGGTGCAAAACTGAGGGGTTATGTTGTTAAGAGATACTTGGGTAAGCAAATAGAGACTGAGAAATGTAACATTTGGCCAGTCAGCACAAGTTGTCTGAATGTGTGAGGTCAAACTGGAGTAGGATAGAAGGTGTGTTGGAGGGCAATATGTATCAGGGAGGGCAAAAGAGGAGGGATTAGTAGTGCTGAGATAGGGAGCAAGAAAAGGAGGAATTTGAAAATATCACTAGGGAAGAAGTGATGTAATTTTCACAAATCTGGATGAATGGGAAGTGATATGGAAAATGGTAGCAGACTGATTAATAAAGGGAATAGTAGGATGGTGTGGAGAAAAAAATCAGAAATACAGCATTGGCCATGTTAAGACCAAAGCTGCTGGAGAAAATGGCTAATATATGGATTATAGAGGAGGGATGGGGAAAGGTGCGTCTTGGTATACTTGTTATAAAGCTAAAACGCGTGATTGGGAATGTCAGAGGTGTTAACAGGCCGTTGTTGAACCTTCATGAGGATCCCACTGAGAAGAAAAAGGAAAAGCTGAGATGAAAGGGTAAGATGAAGCTGTGAGAGCCAAGGGAGAGTAATGATCTACAGAGAAGAAAGTGTGTCAATAGTAACTGTGGGTTCAGGAGTGTAATGCTAGACAATATTGCATTAGCCAGTGTTGACCGAGGGCTGTTTCCTTTGGAAAAGGATCAGTGGGCAAAATTATAGCGAAGGCTCTTCAAGTTTTTGGCTTATTGCTATCTTGGTACTTAAACACCATACACTAAATACTGGGTGGTGTCAGTTTGGGTGACATTTCTGCCGAATTCATTTCACTCACTGTGAAACAGGATAAAGAGGAAAGAGCTTTTGAATTTCATCCAGTGACTATAGGCCCGGGCAAAAGGCCTGTCATGAGGCACAGAGTAGGAGGGAATAATAATGGTTAACACAGTGAGAGCATTGCAAGTTAACAGCTGAATACGAGCAAACACTGACTAATCCTTGCTCCACCCAGTGAGGTATTAGTATATTATCACCAATTAAATGTATAGGACAAGAGATGCAGCAGTGAATCAGCAGTGGAGCCAGGAATAGTGTGGGAGTCCCACTGGATGCCAGGTTTGTGTTTGATCTACTAGAGCTGTCAAGCACAGAAGCTGTGGGCCATAGGCTGTTGATAAAGTTGGTGCCCTGAATTTGCTCGCTTTCAGCGTCTTGTCATGCACTTCTAATAGGGCTGCCAGTAGCTCTGGGTGTTGTGATGGAGGACCTGTCCCAGAGCAGATGAGCTGGGAGAACTGGATGAGCAGCTGGGCCTCAGCTTCTGCCAGAGCTTCTTCGGCCTACGTGGGAGAAAGTACTAGGGGGTTAGGTACTTTCTGGGCCTGAATGCTGCAAGTCCAGAGGTCCAGGAAAGGCATTCTCTAGGGTGTTTTATGCAACTCAACAGACCCCTTCACTTGGCATAGAAGTGGTTACTCTCAGTTCTTGGTTGCAACCATGCCTGTGATGCCTGAGAGCTCTTTGGGGCTGTGACCTCCAAACCTGTAAGTGTTATTGCCAGAGATTAGAGCTAGAGACTTTCTTCTCCTCCCTCAGATGCAATCATCTGCTGGAGAGGAAGGTATGGGAGAGAACAGACAGTGTTAGTAGCCCTGTAGGAAAAAGTGGTAAGAAGAAATATCAGCCAGCTGTTGCTGAAGAGTAGGAAAATGTCCTATAAACTCCCTTCCAGAAACCAGTAACACCTAGGAGGCCCACGCTTAATAGCTGGGGAGGTGATGTAAGTTGTCTTCTCTGCAGTCACACAGAGCAAACGGAGCTCTCTGCGAGGGCAGAGCAGACCCTTGTGCACTCCTGAAGTGTGGGGGCTTGGTTTATCTGAAGCACTCAAGATTGACTCAAGCAACTGCAAACTGCTTGACTTGCAGGCAGAAATGTGTAGTCCCTGTGACACTGAAACAAGTCTGTGCCTTCTCTCCTCTGAAGTCTGAGTCTCTTCTACCTGTGGGTATAATCAGTTTGCACTGGAAAATAAAGTTCACTTTAAGTCCTGTGGAAATTAGTATATTAAAAAAAAAAGGCAAATCACACCCTGAGGCATATACACAAAGAGCCAATTCAGGGAAAGAAGGTGGAAATGACAAAGCCTTTATGTTCCAGGAAGGACATATCCTAGGGGAGAATGGGCAACAGCAGCTTCCATCATCTTCCTCTGGATTTGCTCCAGGCACTTGTGTTCTGGTGCGAAGAGCAGTCATCATGCAGCCAAGCAAAGCTGCTGAACTGCAAAATTCCACGGCAGGGCCCCGCTCTCTGGTTGTCACCCACACCCCTGCACATTCTCTCCAGAACATCCCTGATGGCTAAATAATAAAACAATTACTTTCCTCCCCTCTTTGTTGTATTTTTCAGAAAGGTTTTTCAGGTGCTGCAAGTTTGTAGTGGTGGGCAGAGGACAGTCCTGTCTATGCAAATCATTTTTCACCTTCCAGAAATACTTTTTCCAGTTTGATTTCAACTTCATTGGAAATATGCTTTTCCCACAAACACCTCTTCAAAGGTGACATTGTGGTATTTGAAATGGAAGCATTCATGAGCCTGGAGAGTCCCATGGGATTTGTGTCTGTTTTGACCTAGGTGTATACCTCAGCAGAACACAAACTGGGAGCTACTCAACAGTCATTTCAGAAATCTCATTACTTGAGTGCTGATGCATCTTTGGTTTAGTCTTATGAGCCTGGGCCAATGAAGCATTTATGATTTCATTTGAAAACTGAAGTTCAGTGCAGTACTAATTCTGCTCCATTCAGATTCAGAAATTATAGTCTGAAAAGGAGAGGAGGCAGACAGGATTTGGCAGGTGAGTGTGTATCAGAGTCCAGGTAACATTTCCCTTACCTCAGTATTCTGTTCTGTTGCAGTTCTTCCTCAGAATTGGATTGACCTAGTTAAAAAAACTGTGCGGTAATTCTGTGAAAGATGATCAAGATTTACTAATTTTTTTTTTCTTACTTAACTGAGGCTTTTTTTTTTTTTTTTTTGCAAGAGGTTAATTTTTGGTCTTATACTGCAGATTCCAAATGAAGTTTCTAAAAAGTTTTCAAAAGTGCTTGGCCCTGGCCTGTCTCTATTCCAGTTGAAGCAGTGGAGCTGCTCCCAAGACCCAGACATGGATGCAACAGCACAAAACTTCTAGCATTTCTGGGAGTGGAGGAGAAAACGTAGGGACAACTTGCTTATGTGAGAGGGACTGAAGTTGCAAAGGGCTGTCTCTGTGCCCTGTCTGTACTACAGCTGGCAATAGGGGCTAGATCAGTATCACGTCATGTGGCAGGAGGTTATCATATTTGGCTATCACATCATGTGCTGGGATGGCATCCAGAATCTTAGGCAGGACAGGAAGCAGAGACTTTATAAGAAAAGTGTTTAATCTCCATTTCAGCTCCAGCTGATGTCAGTGTGGGATTTGCCATTGACTTCAGTAAGAGCAGGTTCAGAGACAGAAAAAAGGGAACACGGAATTTGGGAGAAAACATTAGTGATTCAGGTATTTGAAGAAGATAGGATGATACATTCAAAAGTTTTGTATTTTGGAAGATTAACATTAAAACATTATAGTAAGTGATCTTCAGATTTCATGGACATGTGGAGGTAAAGCAGTTTTCACCAGTGATCTGTTGGCTTGTAGGATACTAGTCCAAAGGCTTTCAGTTTGTGGTAATGTGTTCTTGTTCTCCTGTCATCACTAGTTTAGTGTTTTCTTGGGCATTTAGCCCTTCCAGCTGCGTTTTTAATTTCTGCTATTTTAAAGAGTGACCATAAAATGCCATTGCTGGCATGCAATTGCATCCATGGCTTGAACAATATTGAGTGCCTCTGTTTTACTTTATTGAAGCAGTTAATTCTAGTTGTCAGCTACCAATGAAACACTGAATTCCTCAGTGGAGAGATCTTTTCCCTTTAGCCCCGAGTTTGTCGTTTATGGTAACACATTCACAAAGTGCTGAGGCTTTTCAGATGTTCAGGAAGGAATAGTTCCAGCTCTAATACAGATAAACAAAGAGTTGGGGAGCAGCATTCAGGTATTTGTTTATTCTTCATATTAAAATAGAAGCTAAAAGAGATGCCTGCTGGCAGCAAATTAAAAGTTGGACATCAAAAAATGTTCAGGATGTCTGAAGTACACAACCTTTTCAAGGAGATGAAGAATGCTCTGCCGATTCCCCATTCTTACCCCTGAATTTCATTTTTAATCCTACAGTTATTCTGGCTTTTAAGCCTATATCAGGCTACCAGCTTCCTTTCTCAAATGGAGAGGATGTAACTATGGGAGATTCAACTGAATATGAACCTTAGTTCTTGTTGCAAACTCTTCACCTGGTTCCACTGGCTTGTCTGTTAACTGCATTGGCTCACTAGCCAATATGTAAGATCACTGCTTGAAGTGGTCAGTGGAAGTTGGTTGTTCATCTGTAGAAGTCATCAGGATATTTTTTTCATTGAGCCAGGGAGCTGGGCAGAACCTAGAAAGTCACTGTGTAGATATTGCTTCTCCTCCTCTCATGTGGAAAGGAAGATATTTACATGTAATGCAAGTCCCCATGGCTTACGTGGAAGTTTAGAGTAAAATGAGCATAGCCATTGTTCACAAAATCAGGAGGAAGCATATACTGAAGAGTGAAACATTGGTGAACTGAGCTGTACTGAGAAAAAAAGAGCTCTTTGCTTTTTCCATTTCTCCTTCATAGTATTGTAAATGGTGACACAGACGCAAAGAGATCTGGAAGGTTTTGGGGTTTGGTTGTTGTTTGGTGTTTGGTTTTTTTTTGAAGTGCAGCCCAGTGTTTGTTTGCTGTGATGTGTGCCCGGAGGGATGGTCTTCTGGTGACCGGGCTTGCGCAGGCAGCTGCAGCACTTGTGCATACAGATGGGCAGCATGGCCCTGCCTACGTGGACTCACAAGGCTGCTGGATAGGCCGGGACTCCCTGGATTTTCCAGTCCTGTCCCAGGTCAGACGTTGTTAGGTTATTCCTTCATGAAGGGAGCTCTGGTCTATAGTTTAGTACACTTACTGCTCCTCTCCAACTTACTGTTGCTCTCACTTCTAAAGCAGTTAAAAATACCGTAAACTTTCACAAACGTTCTAGCCTAAAATTATTCATGGTAGTTTATCCCTGTTTGTTATTGTGCCAGCATCATGCTTTTATAGAAAAAAACCTCCCCTCAATACATCCCAGAGAACATTCCTATCTCTTTGCAGCTTTTCCTTCACAGGGCTAAGCAAGCTTGCTGAGTCCTTCTTATTTCTGCACAGTGAATTCATCCTTCTTGGCCATGAGTGGCCAACGAGCTCTGTCCTCAGCCTATATAATGGTATGAATGTCAGTTTATGTTTAATGGCAGTGCTGTCTTTAGAAGAATCCAGTAGCACTTTTTCCTTTTCCACAGCCACATCGTGCTGATGGTTTGTATTTATGCTGTCATTAACCAGCAGAAGGTCTTTCTCCTCCAATGTCATTTTGTACTAATGAACTCCCAGCTTGTAGCTGTAATTCCTGATATAATTTTCTAAATGCACTGCTTTGTAGCATCATAACACATACGAATTCTTTCACAGCAGTTCTCTAGGTTTTCTCATTCTGTGTAATAGATTTTCTGCTTCCATAATTTGTTTCTTCATTCATACATTTTATTAGCCACTTCTATATTTCTGTCAAGGTTATTAATTAAAATACTGAATAAGCTCCATCACTGATTTCTGCATTAACCTTTGATGCAAACCAGATATATCTCTTAAATTTTGTCCCTTTTTTTACTGTTTGAGGTATAATTCCTTGCTTCCTTCAGATGACCAACTTTGCTCACATCTAAAGGGCTCTTATTCTGAAGGATGAGCACAACTGAGTCCTGGGATTGCATTAGAACTTGTCCCTCCCTAATTACCATTCCAAAAATAGAGCACTAACCACTAAAAGGAAGTATTGTCCAGTGGTTTGTGCATTAACCTGGACTGGGGGAAAAAAGGTGGACTCAGTTCCTGTTCTGCAACAGTGACGACGAGCAAATTAATTAGTCTTGGTTTTGCTCAGCTGTGTTGTATACACAAACACTGTATCAGGGAGACACTGTGACCATTCTGCAGTGACACGGTCCACATTTGGTTATGCCTTGTCTTAAAACTTGAGCAAACAACAGAAGATAAGAAATGCCGAGTTTAGATTCAGCCTTTGTCCTCTATTGACACAATTTTGTCTTTCATGTTCCCTTCTAGCTGTTGGAATTGAGGGCAGCCTTACACAATTGTTTCCGGCACCTCATCATTACCTTAAAATTTGATGTTTGCCATCTTTTCATTTAATTCTTTTATGGATTACCATTCCCTTACCAACAGCATTGAATCATGGGTAGCCAGCATTTCACCTATACTCCTGTAAAAATAATGTCCTTAACCTGTTCTTCAATTGAAAACTGATAGAACAGCTTAAGTAATGTGTCATGTAGCATCTGGACCTGGCTTAGCAACTCTTAAAAAATTATTATGAATAAACATTCATTTGAAGAAAGCAGGTGTGTGCCCTGCTTTTAAGTGTGAGCTAAGCCCTTTCCTATGGTGCATTAGTTTGACTTTCCATTCTTATTACTGTTCTCATCTTTACCTTAACAGAAAGCTAGTTTTCCTATTTTCCATCTCTGAGCTGTTCTAGGAGAAAATTAAAATATCCTGGGAAAAATCTTTGCCTCCAGATTTTAGGACCATGAGATCTTGCAGATTTTGAAAGCTTGACAGTTTAATTATAAAGAGTTAACGTTTACAACCGAGAGCCACAGCTGTTATGCTCCTTGAGCTCACTGTCGATTTTAGTCCTTGCCATCTCCCTTTCCTTATTTCCTAAGGAGTAAACATAGTATTGATCCCAAGTAATTTGAAAGCTCTTACCTTTATGTAGCTCTGGCAAATCTGGGAAGCAAAAATGCTTCAGAAGTTCGTCACTTCATCCATGTCTTTGCAATGTGGCTCTGTCGGGGGAAGAAAGCAGCACATATGACCGGTGACATGACCTGCTGTCATGCCTCAGTAGCGTCTCTAGTTGAAGATGCAAACGAGTCAGGTTTGGAGACAGTGTATAATTACCCCAGCTCGCCAGCAGTCCCAGCCTACTACTCACACCTGCTCTGCAGCAAAAGGAATGTTGTGTGACAGGCTCACACCAGTTCTTTCACAGATAGTTTTCTAATATCCCAGAAATTTTACTTTGGGCTAACCTGAAAGCTAGATGAAGACAATTAGAAGAAGCACAAGAATAACTTGAGGGCAATGGAGAGAAAAGTGTATATCCTAACCCATTGTGCTTCTATACAAACCATCACAGAGAATGATGAAAAGCCATAGGTACAGTTGTATATGGGGCTCTGACATTTTATTGTTGAAGCCAATAATCACTTTATCTTTCTGACCAATTAAGTGTTTGTGCTTAGAGCAGCAAAGATCTCTGTGCAGGGTGGTAACCATTGACATTATAGCTGTGATCTTGGTAACTAGGTTTGTGGCTGACTGGACTTTTTGTTAAATAGATGCTTTGTCTCTGTGGTGGGTTGACCCCACTACCGGACACCCACTCAGACACTCTTACTCTCCTCCTCAACAGGACGGGGGGTGAAAATAAGATAGAAGCGTTCTTTGTCGAGATAAAGACAGGGAGATCACTTCCAATTACCATCATGGGCAAAACAGACTCGACTTCGGGAAAATTAATTTAATTTATTGCCAATTAAAATATATTTGGATGGTGAGAAACAGACAAAAACTTAAAACACCTCCCCCAGATGCCACAGATTTGGCATCTCCAAGTATAATGGTGGCCACGTGAACTTCCCATTAAGGATCATTTTCGCTTCATCCAAACCCACTGCAAAAGTGTTTTGCACAAAGACTGTTCTTCACAACAGGAGCTCCCGGCAAGGAGAGAAGAGCATGATGCATCGGGTTTGCCTGGGGGACTTGCATTGCCGGTCCAAAACATGCTGTTTGCTCGGCTCCTGGGCAAACAAAAGTCTTACCCAAGAAATAACTGCAGCAGTGCAGGAAGCCCCTGACCTTGAGCGGTCAGGATTGCACAATAATTAGCAAAATAGTTTTTGAACTAAGGTGTGGCTGAGAAACTGCCAATGGGTGAAGGAAGAAGAAAGTGAACAGTTGAGCACTCCAAGTTTTCATGCTCCTTTTGTCACCATAACTTGGAAAGTCTTGGAAACTGAGATTTTTGTTGTTAATGGGTGGTGTTAATGGTGAAAGCACATCACCTGCCTCTCTCATCTGGACTCGAAGGACCAGGTCCAGAGCACTTGCTCAAATTTGTCTCACTGGCAAGAATGAAGGTTCAGTACTTGGTACACTACATACACGTGATTATTCACATTCAACCACTATCAGAATAGTTGCAGACTCCCCTGGCAAGAGCCACATCTCTAGGCTAAACTAAAAATATGAGAGGATGGCAGGCATTAACTGTGGCTGATTGTATTTTTTTTTTCATTTCAAGTCTTTGCTCTTTCACAGGTTTCCTGTGTGATATTGGGCAAGTTATTCGCTCCTCTGCGTTCTCTCTGTGTAAAGGGGATAACAGACCCATCATGATATTATTACATAACTTAATTTTAATAGAGAAGTTAAAACATTTCTTTATTTAAACTGAAATGCTTTGGGGAGATATATTATTTTGACTATATTTCTTAGGAAATGTTTTATTTCTCAAGTTTCACTGGTCGTTTCTGATGAGGGAGAAAGATCACTCCTGTGTGTGGCTAAGTATGGTAGGGGATGAAAGATATTTAGATTTAATGTGAAGACATAGATGGGGTTAAAAGTCAAGAGGTATAGCTATAATGCATAAATATAACAGGTAGTAAGAGGGTGTTGAAAAGGCTGAAATCTGGGAAAGTAAAAGGAATGAGACTGTATTGGGGGAGACCATGATGGAGAAGGGGAAAATTGTGAGCAGGAAGGAGCAGCAGAGAGGAGCTACTGTGTACTGCTGTAACCCCACATTCCCCCTGCGCCGCTCGGGGTGTGTAGACGAGTCAGGAGTGAAGCAAAGCCTGGGAGAGGGAGGAGGAAAGGTGTTGTTTTAATGTTTGCCTTTTTGTTTCCCACTACCTGAAATTATTTGTTTTAATTGGCAATAAATTTTTCCCATCTTAAGTATATTTTGCCCATGATGGTAATCGGTAAGTGATCCCCCTGTCTTTATCTTGATTCATGAGCGTTCTCACTCCTGTTATTCCTATTTTCTCTCCCTGTCCCACAGCAAGCGAGTGGCTGGGTGGGAGTTTGGATCTAAGCAAAGGTTAACCCACCACAAGCTCTCACTCTATGTGTGTGTTTACTCATTCTGTTCCTTGCAAATGCTGTCATTAACAACTCATGGTTCCTGTGAGATACAAACACCAGCCTAAATTTTTCGGTCAACACTTGCCTCAGGTTCTTCAACAACAAATCCATCTGTAAAAATCTGACCCTCTGCTAGCACAGGAGAGACGTTTGTAAGTTTTTCTTGGAAACATCTTATCTGTGTTCATTCACGACATGCTTTGCACTGGTGAAAATCAAGAATGAAGTAATGATGTTGATGAACAGAATAAAATGAATGAAAATGGAAAGGGTCGTGAGCCTTCTGAGACTCTGACATATTGTGAATGAATCTGGAACTCAGAGGAAACCACAGAACATTACGGAATATAGAGAATATATGTCAGAATACATCTCTGGGTATTCTTGTCTGTGATGGTGAATGTCCTGCTGGCGCTAGAGAAGCACATAGTGTGTTCTTAACTTTTTAGGTGTTCAATAGTAGAACTCACCTGTCAGTATAGACAGAGGCTGGATCAGGTTTAGTCATTGCATGTTCATACTGCAACATATCATTCCTTGACAAGGTGTTTTAGGGTCTAGTGAATACACTGTATTGAAGAAAGAAAAGAGAGAAATGTCAAAACAGTAACACCTGTAGAACAAAATGGAATCAAGGATAGTTGCTTTATATTTTATTATTTATTTACATATATGATAGCTAAATATCTGTGAAATGATGCTTGTGAGATGGTCCCCTGTGGTCTGAATCTCAGCAATATGTATGTGTATATGGGGAAAAAAGCCACAGACACCAAAAAGTGCATATGTTTCTCTCTGTTTTCAAGTTAAGTGTCCATAGCATGTGAGACTGGGGAAGAGGAATGCCTACCAAGCTGTGTGCTGCAGGGGCTGTCTGTGCAGCATTGCCTCTCTGCCCTTCCTGCTTCTGCCCAGCTCCATGGGGAACCAGGTAGATACTCGGCACAGGCTGCATTTTCTTTTGTTCATGGAAACGTTTGATAAGGTAGGTTAAAGAGAGATTTTAGGATGGCTGTGGTTGCGTATCAAATTAATATTTCTTTGTGGCAGGATATTGTGAGACTACATGTTTTTTATGAAACATTTTTTCTCTGAACATATAATGGGTGTTCTGGAGGGCAGAGAGTTTAGACTCAGCCACAGTTCCCCTCTTCTATGTTGACATATACAAATGCTAATTTAGTAATTATGTTTATTCTTCTTATTCATGTTGTGAAGATGGTAATCATTAGCCCTGAAATCTTTCACTCCTTGCTTTTCAGTGATTGTAATACTGCAATTAGAGATGGTACCATTAAACAGGAAATGAATCTGTGGGAGAAAGGGCCCATTTCTTTGGGGAGGAGCGTCTTTTTTTTTTCCCTGAAGAGCAGAGGGGAAAAAAGTGGTGAAACCATGAGTGCATCCAAAAGTGCTCATGCACAAGAAATTCTTAATGTGTGGTGTAGGGTGGCTTAAGTGCTTAAATATTTAGAGCAGCTTTAATATGCTTAACATACTGCCAAGTTGACGCTCATGAAAGAACCTGAAGCTGTTTAAGCTCTTAGGGCTGTTTGTGGGCGTACAGGAGGCAGGCACTCACCTGAGAGCCAGCTCCGTTTCGTCTGTTCCTGTGCACTGGACATGCACATGTTTCCACATCTTCAGCCTTCATTATAGGTAGGATGAGAGGACACAAAGATCCTCTTTGTCTCCTGCCATACATACTTCCCCTCCTGCTGTGGTTACCCACCAGCTTCACGATGATTCTTCAGCCTGTGGGGGAAGTGAGTGATTTTAAACTTCTGTTTACATGCGTATCACTGGCTTTCTTTTGCAATCTTAATTACACTGTTTGGTCTAAGAGGAATAGTGTGGTATTTAGCTGCTAAGCCACAGATTATATCAGTCCCCTTGAATAATTATATCAATCCCCTGAATATCATGTATGCTATCAGAGACAAACAAGGGTGTAATAATTATTATAAATGAGTCCATCAGATCTGATTGCTTTTCCTCTCGTCACAAAAGATAGCCTCTTGTTGCATGTAGGAGCTATGTTGACGATTATTTGGGGGCTTCTGTCATCTCATGTGATGGGACGACTGGATTCAAGATTTTTATTTTTTCCTGAGTGTAGTTGATTGCCCTAGTTCTGGCTGTGGATGTTGTAACCATGGAGTTAAGATCAGAAGGATCATTGTATATGATACAGGCTGCAAAACCTCACCCCAGGATTCCTGCATAGCTGCTGGTGGAGCCAGAGCACTTCTGGATATTGAGCCCTACGCAGGCCCATATATAAGGGAGTATCATGGGGAAGCTGGCCCAGTGAAAGCTCTGGGAGGTTTGGAGCCTGGCCCAGGACTAAGAGCATGCCGAGGATGCGCACAGGACAGCATGCAGCAGTGCAGGGAGCCCCTGCTAGGGCAGGGCAGCTCTCCTCCTTGGCCAGGCCTTGTTCGTGCCACGAGTGAGGGTGGAACGGAGCACAGTGGAGTTTTCTGTATCTCTCCATTGACTTTAGGGGGGGCCACGTCCAACTGGCTCATGCTGTGCTCCTAACTTGTAGGTGGATGAAATTGTGAGATGTGTTCCTTCCTTTTAAATAGTTCATATGTTCTTTGAAGCATGATTGTATCTTTCTTGCTGTTTTGTGTTCAGGGTCTAGCCCAGTTGACTGAAACCTTTGTTTGACTGAAACCTTTGTTAAAGCATGACAAAAATAAAGCAGAATTTAGATCTTATTACAGATAATCCATATTTTGATATAGCTTCTCTGCTACCAAAAAACTAGTGATGAATAAAGGTCCTTTCCTAATAAAGCTTGGAGAAAAATCTGAACCATCTTTCCAGTTATAAAAAGCAGAGACCTTGTGCACACAATTCCCCTCCTGTTTACACCAGCAGGTATTTGTTTGCAGTCAATGGTATCTGGAACTGGAAGTGTTTTGTAATTCAAGAAATCTCAATGTCTGTGAATATCCCTGCTATTGTCTACCATAAATATAGTGCAGGTAGAAAAATTCCTCTTCCAATTAAAATGCCAGTTTACTGTAGCTGAGCATACATCCTATTGACTGGGAACTTGCCTGTCCCGTTTGGTATCTGAATGCAACATATTTCTTAGAACACTGGTTACACAAGCAAGATAAGAGTGACTCAGATATGAAACATCATTCTTGCCAGATAAGATCTAGAGATGGGTTGCTTTAATATGCAAACTAAATATTTGAGTGACACGTGGCACATAGCTCAAAACAAAGCAGAAACCACTCATACGCAAGGGTCTCCAAATGAAAAATTGAATCCAATATGAAAAATTACACGTAGGCTTTTTCTAGTAATTTGCCTGTTAAAATAAGATGTAGAAAAAAGAACCAGCCACATGCCATGCAGGAATCTGAAAAATCACTGTACGCTCTGCAACTAATCTGATCTGAAAGCCCAACCCGCTATAGCTGGCTAGTGTGCGCAGCCACAGTGGGGACCATTACTTAGTTTTGTTGGTAGAACAAAAGTCATTATCTTAATTTCTTTTTTTTTTTTCCTCCTTTTAATATAACAGTTCTAAAAGCTCTGAGCCTGGTGTTACAAAGATGGTTGTAGCATTCACACGATCTTACTCATTGGCAATGTGAGGCAGAAAAAGCTTAACAGTTTAATTCAAAGTTAATCATTGAATCATAGGAAAATTAGTGAACATTTGCCTTGGTTTGCAAGGAATACCTTTATGAAAAATTTTTTATTGTTTTCTTTTTCGTTTTGGATGTTGAAAAATAACCACAATCCTAACTTGGTATTTGAAAATCGTATTTTTGAAACAGTACATGAGAAAAGTCAGTGAGAATGCTTCAAAATTGATGGGTAAGTTATTTAAAGTATGTTGTTAATTTTTGTTCTTTTTGACCAGCTTGGCTGTGAATGGTTTTCAAGGGGATAGTCTGTCCTGTTAGCTGAGAAGTCAAGTCCTCACATTCACAGCAAATTCTACTTTCATGCTAATACATCCCTGCTACCCACAGTAATGTTTGTGCTTCCAACCTGGCACCACACAGTTTGGCTTGGACAAGGCAGGCAAGGCTCCAGGAAGTCAGCTGGGAGCTGTGAGATTACTACTGAGCTCTTCATGCCTTGGTGTAATGGTCCACAGCACGAAACACTACAAGAGAGAGATTCTGCTATAAGAATGAAATTGCATCTGCTGGTTATTATCACACCTTAAGAACTGCTAGAGCCAGAACCACGAAGGAGTAGACTCATGGACTGGAAAAAATACAGAACTGAGAAATTTCATGCAGAGAGGACAAAGCCCATTCTGCTGGCATGACCGTGGTGCTGACACCGGTGATTATACAATTGGGCTGTGTTTGGCATGTCCAAGAGTTGTAAAATTTTCTGCTTGAATTAATGGGCTTTCTGACTTTTCCAGACAATGGGAATCAACAGGATTTCCATCTACATGATGCATATGACAAAACCACCTTGTAGATCATCATCCTGCTCTCGGAAGGAAGAGGACTGGACCATTAGCCCACAGGGTCATTTTGGAAAGTTTGTTATCCACAGCCAAGTAATTAACTTCAATGGTAAGGGCTGAGATGCTGAAAAGAGCTGATTGCTAGAGCTGGTTTGCAAGCCAGAGATGTTTCTGATGTAAGAAAGAGTATGTGGTCAGATGACTGAATCATTGTCTAATTACAAACTTTGGTGCAGTCAGAAGAATAAGTATCTCAGTATTTCAGTTGTCCCTAGAAATCTACTTTGTTTTAATTATAAAGATGGGTGATATGGAAAGGAGAGTGAACATAGTTTAAATAGGCCAGAAGTATCTGCACAGGCTTTGCAATGACTAGTTTCAAGTGCAATCAAAATATTTTAGAGGTTGCTTTCCCCCCAGGGGACCCTGCCATACACAAAAAGGTCAGTGCATGCCTATCTGGTACCACAAGGGAAAAGGACATGAAAGGCACAAATACGCAGAATCCTGTTGCCTGCTACCTCTCATGAAGAGCAACTTCAGGTCCCTGCAGGCAGGAGGAGTCTGAGGGTAAGGGAGGTGCTGCAGGGTCCAGTGCCTGGCTGGGGGAGGCTGCCAGAGGTTCTTGTGTACCCTAATTAACTGGGACAGTAATTAACCTTAGTCCCAGTGTGGGGCGCTGCACTGACAGAAGCACCCTTTTGTTAATTTTGAGCATACATAGCTAATGAGCATATGTGGATTTTTTAAATTTTTATTTTATTTTTTTTAGAGCTGTGTTTTGTGAGTTTAGTTTTAGGTAGTCCTGCAAGGAGCAGGGAGTTGGACTCGATGATCCTTATGGGTCCCTTCCAACTTGAGATATTCTGTGATTCTATGATACTAATAACTTCAGCTTCTGGAAGCTAACAAAATGATCCGAAACTGATTTTTTTTTTTTTTTTCTTTCCAAGAGAATAATATAACTTTAAAATCTTGAACTCCTGGATCTTCCTTCAATTTCTTCACTTGAAAGAAGCAATATGTTAGAGCATCATATCTAAAAGAGAAAAGATGGAGAGAGCTCAGCACAGCTGCTATTAGTTGTGGTTGGTTTATGGCTGAACTACTAACACGATCAAAGATACAAAACCCAATCAGTTAACTCCTGGAAATGCTAAGCATTCTTGAAATTCCTATGCTGAGACTTTCTTGGAAGATTACTTCAACTGCTTGGTAAGTAGAGAATGACATTGTATAAAAGAACATATATTCCCTTTTTACAGCAGGTGATCACGTCTTTTTTTTAGCTCTTTGCCTTGATTGAGCTTCCAGAGCACTTAACAAAAATCTGCCAGAAAAGAGGTTCCACTTAGGGAGAAATGCATTCCCTGTACCTCTGTATTGTCAGGAAGGACAAAACAGCTTTTTCTCTGTGGCTGGGGTGTGGATGAAGATGGTGTTGGTCAAAGAGTAATTTATGCAAGTCACCTGCGAAGTATGCAACTACAGTTACATGAGAATGTGACAATAACATGTAGAAAGCAAAGTCATAAAGGTCAAAAACTAAAACACAGATTAATGATACATTAATTATTAGAATCAATATTGTCTTAAAATTGACAAGTCAGACTGAAATTGTACAGATACCAAAGCACTTGCAGTACAGGACATGGAATCGAACCAGCAAATTGACTTTATTGGGGCCCAGCTCCCCCCGCAGCTGGTGATGGGATGCTGCCATCTGCAGTCTGCGCTGTTCAGAGCGCTCTGATCCCCGAGTGACAGAACAAATACAAACCTGGCAAGTCTTCTCACCTTTAGAAGCCTCAGGTTCAAATGTGTTCATATTTGCTGTCCTGAAATATCTGCTTCTAAGTGACAGAATAATTAACGTGCATTACAAAACCAACCAAACAAACCCCCAAAATCCAGAGCTATCTACTTAGATCTTTTACCATCCATTCCACTGAAAATATAAGGAGAAACAGTATTGCCTATTAATGGTCACTCACAAATAGTCTTTAATCCAGTATCTCTTCTTGCTGTGTGTTAAATGGAGACTGCCATTTAAAAGCTAGGAGTCCTTTCCATCACGGAGTTCAAATAGGTCATTCAAAGATCTGTGTAGGGACAGGATGAGGGGTTTTTCTGCAGCTGAAGTTGGGGCCAGAACCTACAGTCCTCCATGATCCTGTTCCTTATAATTTAGGTACCTTTAAGGTTACTTTTGGACTTGCTCCCAGAGCTCTCTCACATCTGAATGACCCTATTGTTGAGCCTTGAGCAGTGGCTGAGGTATCAAGTCCTTGCAAACTAAAATGATACCGTCTACTTTGTATGCAGTGCTTTTCTTGACAGAAACAAAAGACACGATAGGTCACTGTGGAGGAAGTTAGAGTCCTCAGCCTGAAGCAATACCCTGGAACTGTTGTCCAGCAATGTTCAATGTTTATCAGTCTGTATCTGGAACTATGCCAAGAGTGACTTGCAGAGAGTTAAAGGTGTGCAGTAGTACAGGAGATCAGAGAGGGAATTATCCTGAAATCAGCTGTAAGTAGGATGGTTGTTAAGGTACTTACTGTACTGTAGAACTTGCTTAATGCTCTCCTGTCAGGCTGTGAAAACACATCCTTATGTTGGTGTATGTCCCTTCTGAATTTACAAGTAATTTGTGCTCCGTGGAGTAATTTAAAGCAATTTTCTGCTATTTCAGGTTTCAATCCTATTTAACTGCTGAAATTCTACCCTTTTTAATGCAGTCCTTATTCTGCAGGCACTGTGACATGAAAAAGCAGTCACATACCCTGGAGAGGTTGCTAGTTGTGATCACTATGGTCAAGTGAAAACCAGACTGATCCACTTTCTTTTTTGGCATGACGAGACAAGTATTCTGCCCATGCATAGTGTACTGTCATTGGTACCTAGCTGGCCGGGCAGCCATGTCATTCATTGGACAGTAGACTGTTCTGCCTTACTGAGAGAGCCATTAAACATCCCTTTGTTTGGCGAGAGTAAAATAAATGAAAACCACCACCCAAAGACCAGAAATTATACACCCTTAAAAATTGACCAAGCTAGTTAGTCCAGTAAGTGCAGGAACTGGGGATCGTCTTGGCTGTCCATGTGAGTGTGTGCATTTGTATAGAAAGAAAAAGACAAAAAATAAGCCAAAGAGTCATTGCACTCTAAATTCCTTGTTTTTTTTTCTGGAAGGTCCCTCAAATGTTGGCCACAGCAGATGGAGGTAACACCAGCATGGCACAACCAAAACTAATTGTTTGTGTGAGTGTTGTTAGGAGGCAGTATCAGAGAGATTAAGATGTCTTTGTGCAGTTATGTTAGGCTGAAAAAAGAAGATACAGGGAACTGCTTCAGCATGAAACTCTGACATGAGTCAGCTGCAGCAAGTTGTGCTATGCCAGAGGCTGAAGCTGTTACTCAGTTAGGAGTGATGTGAGTGGAAGCAGAGTCCTGAGAAGGGCTCCTTAGCTTTGAGTCTCCACTGAGCAGCCCAGTCCCACTCCCAACACCTATCTTCAGTCCTCTTCTGATCCCTCTTCAAGAAAAATGAAAATGCTTATGTGATGGCCCCAGTATACACACACCTGCCTCCTACTGTAACTGGGAAGTAGGTACTAAATCATCACTTGAATATATTTTTACTTAAAGATCATTCAAGAGAGCGGTATTTTCTATGCAGAAAATTAATCAAGAATGTTACTGCTGCCTGCCTTGCACCTGTGGGCAAATAAGGATTGTGAACAGAGAGAAGTGGCAAAAATCTGCCCTGGTAAAAGAGGTTCGTCATTTCTTTGCCTTTCATCAAAGACAACATGCTACGGACATGAGCAGTCCTTCCTTCAAGGACTGAAATCGTGAGCACTCAGTCACAGTGCTATTACTGTGACACCAAGTACGTCATTATTGCCAGAGCACAGCCAGCCTCATTCATTCCCAGATCTTTCCTGTCTTTTTCTAGGCCCTGTTTTTAGGTGGATTTCACTGCTGTGCATGAGGCGCTCTATTTTTTCTCAGGTATCTCTGACAGACAAGACACTCAGTGATTATGTACTCAAGGATCAAAAGTCACACTGGTGGTGCTAACCAAATGGTTTCACTTCTGGAGCATAAGGCATTCATGCAAGTGGCAGATCAGACAGCAGGTTAATTTGAACACAGCATGCTTCTCTCAAGCAGCCCTGCTTGGAGGGGGGAGTGTTTCTTCTCAAAAAATAGTAATCAAACAGGAGTAAGTTAGATTATGTACCTCTGGAAATGCTTTGCACTGCTCTGTCTCGCATTAACTCTTGCAAAAATTCTGGTCAAAGCAATATTTTATGCTGCACCTGTTTTCCTGGTGCCTCTATCAATTAGGAACATAACAAAGACATTATGCAAGACATTTCAAGATAACAAAACCTTTCCTTGCTGAACCTAGTCTTCGTGCCTGATCCATTTGTCCCTGGCATCCAATCCATTGTATTTCTCAGGAAAGGGTCAAAGGAATGACTGATAGATCAGCCAGTGGCATTGTTGTGAAATACGTAGTTTTTTCTTCAGAGCAAATAAAAGTATTTCTCTTGCTCTGCTGTTGGTTTAGTGTTGCTCTCAATGGCTTATGGTAAAATGGCTAATAGTTTCCTGTAGCAGTCAGACAGGTCAGTGCATTGAGGAGCTCAGAAATATTACTTTTTTTTTTTCTTTCTTTCTTCCCTCCCCCATCTGTCAGCTGAGTGACATTTTCCCATCTGCCCTTGCAACCTGTCTCTGGTTTGTTGTAACAGCATTAATCAGCAGAATTGACAAAACCCAAATGAAGTGACTGACAGCAGAGAAAGACCCAGATGTTACCTCATCAATGCTTTTGCATGGGCTGATCAGCCACGTTCTGCCTGATCTTGTCGGCTCGCTGCTCCGCTCTTCACAAACCAGTGTTCTTGCATTAGGGCATAGCGTGGGGCTTTGGCAGGGTAAAACAGGGTGCAGAGGGCAGGAGGAGAGAAAGAGACTGAGAAAATGAAGAGCAGCTTTACAGATCCAAAAAACCTACTGTCAGATCTCCCTATTTATGGTTCAGGAAGGTACTTCTGGGTATTTCAATAGTTCTGTGAGGGAGGAGACAGCTGAGCGATCCAGAGTTGGAGAGTTCAGACCCGGACCCTCCCTCTCATAAGGAGTCTGGAATGAGATCTATTGGAAGGAGGTGTGTTTGTAGCACATGTCCATCTCTGCAACACACCTTTTGCAAAGGAAGTAGTGAAACTAAACCAGCACGTACTCAAACACACACACAGGTTATATAACCTTGATATAAGGTTAACTTATATCCTTCCCAGTTAATCTGGAAGGATGGTTTATCAGCACCCTGTCCTGCTGGCATCCTCTGAGAGCAAAAGTCACTTTCAGGACAAAGCCAGGAAAGGTTTACTTAGGCCTTTTACACCTACTCTTGACAAAGCCACTCACCATGACCATAAAAACAAGGCTGATGCAGAAGGAAAATGCAAAGATGGGTTTCTACACTGCTGGAAACCCTGTCCCACCATCCTGTCCCCCTTCTGAGCCAGCTTGGTGTGCCAGCTAGTAGTAGTACAGCCTTTCCAGCTTAAATTTGGAACAAGATTTAAAATCTTTTGGAGGACTTTTTGAGTTATGTCATTGTACTGTGATTTAGAGCCCTCAGCATGTAATCCTGTCCACCACTTAAACTTAAAAAAGGGTTTTAGGGTGCAGAGGTGCAGCCTCCTAATCACTGAGGGATGGCTTGTGTCTAGAACAGACCACACCCAAAGACAAAGCTAAAAGCAAAAGGCAATTTCTAATGATGATATACAGTAGATAATGTCTTTAGCCTTAATTGTGTTTACTGTAAGTGGAGCCCTTGAGGGAAAATCAGCATAAGCAGTTTCTCAGTCAAGAATGGAGCCACAAGATAGGCGTGTTGTTTAGACAAAAGTCACTGTCTGCTAGTGAGCTTTTAAATCTTTCAGAAGGCAGGAACATGGTGTGTGATAGTTGCAGACTAAATGTTTACCTGTTACGGTGATGCTGACTACAAAAGGCCTGACAGCAGGGCACAGCATTGGCTGATATGGAGACAGCCTGGCCTGGCGGCTTCCTGATTCTTGTGACTGGGAGATCACTGAGCTCTTGGCCCTGGGACAGTGAATTTGTGCTAACTGACAATATCTTAATTTTCTGTGTTACCTTAAGAAATAGTCCATAGTATCCCAAATATTCCATATTCCAGTATCCCAAACTGAGAAATAGTCCATAGTATCTCTGCAGACCACAGACTGAAGAACACTGGTATAGACTAGACTTGCATAGCAACATGAGAAGGCCAAAAATAATACCAAGGTTGCTCCAGTGCAAGGACATTTTTTCAGGCTTTGTGGAAAGAGTAGCCATGTAGTTAATTAAAAAGAGAAAAGGAGAGAAAGGAAACATCAAAGCTGTGAAGCTGCCTTGTCAAACGGACATTACTCCTGTGCTCTCTCTTGCTCTCCTTTTGCTCCACAGAAAACACACCAATTCCTTTACTCTCTGTGCCAAACAACTGGCTGCCCTCAGATCTTCTGCTTGAGACACAGCACAGTACTTAAAGAGGAGAGAAATGTGTGCAGGTTGAGAAGATGGAAAAACTGCATGTTTGATGCATCTGATACGAGGAGAGGGAGTCTTGTTCTGTGTTCAGCATGGCTGTTGCTCAGATAATGAGCTGTGAGCCGATTCAAACCCTTCTGCTATTTAAGCTGAAAGATCTTCCTTCTGAGTTCTCCTACATGATGGTCTGAAAAGCTGGGATACAGACTGAATATCTTTACCAAATTAGGGAAAATGAAGAGAGTGAATGCAACCCATGACCATGAAATGTTTCTGTTGATTCCTAGTTCTAAAGAACAGGTGTTGCGGGGGTATCTAAACACTGTCAAGTTTAAATATCTTTATTTGCAAGTCAGTTTTGTCAGCATGTTTTCCTTTGTTATGAAAGCACCTGAGTAAATCATTGTGAACTTGAAAATGTAATTAATATCTGTTTTTTTTTTTTCTTTTTGACATGAATAGATTGTGAATAACTTCAAACAAGAGCGAGATCTGAGACTGGCCAATTTCTTCAAAAGAATAACTGAGTCTGTAAGTCATCACTGAACAATTTGGTACCTGGCAACGGAGTGGTAAGGCTGAAGGGCTGTTTTTTCAATTGCAGGAAAAACTGAAAACAATTTCACTTTGAATCAGCTCAAAACAAAACATGAACTGAATTGAAAAATATAGCTTGCACCAAACTGAACATTGTATTTGGCATAAAGCATCTTTGCTGTGATGCAGGATTTAAGACATTCACAAAATAATAATTAAAATAAGCTGCCTAAACCTATCACTGAGGTGGTATTGCCAGAGGCTGTTGAATGATAGCATTGGTGGAATTGCAGCAGATTTAACATCACAGTGGGGAATCACCTCATTGCTCACTGTAATGACTTCAGTGAGCACTTCTTTCTGTGTCAGCCTTAAGACTTTATTTCTCTCATGCCCACTGAAATGTGTCCGGGTTAAGTATTATGTTAAGTATTATGTGTCCGGGCTAAGTATTGCACCACATACAAAGATTTACATGGCTAATAAAAGCATCCTTTATACAGCAAATACTAGTCCGTCAGTCAGGCTACAGGTAGAGGATTAATGGAAAAACACAAGGCTACTATCCTTAACAGGAGAAAATTTTAAAAAGAGAGAAAGAGGACTACTGCATTACTGTTGTCACCTGGATACACCTCTGATACATAGAGAAACCCTAGAGAAGAACGGGAGCCCTCTTCTTTCTTTGGCACTTACTATGTGTGACATTGATTTTCCTGGTGAGAACACTCCTATTTACTTCAGCTGAAGCCAGAGTAAGTCCTAGGATCATCTTAATCTGTGACTGAACTGAATACAGTATCATTCAGAAAAAATCAGAGCTGCTAAGTGTTTCTGCTTCATGTGTATTTTCTCTGTTTTCAAGAGGCTTAAGGATGTAAAACACCTCTCAAAGCTGTCTTCATCATTAATATATATAAATGATGGTAAAGCTGTGGATGTGGTCTATCTCGATTTCAGTAAAGCGTTTGACACGGTCTCCCACAGCATCCTCGCAGCTAAACTGGGGAAGTGTGGTCTGGATGATCGGGTAGTGAGGTGGATTGTGAACTGGCTGAAGGAAAGAAGCCAGAGAGTAGTGGTCAGTGGGACAGAGTCCAGTTGGAGGCCTGTGTCTAGCGGAGTTCCGCAAGGGTCGGTTCTGGGACCAGTTCTATTCAATATATTCATTAATGACTTGGATGAGGGATTAGAGTGCGCTGTCAGCAAGTTCGCTGATGACACCAAACTGGGAGGAGTGGCTGAGATGCCGGAAGGCTGCGCAGCCATTCAGAGAGACCTGGACAGGCTGGAGAGTTGGGCGGGGAGAAATTTAATGAAATATAACAAGGGCAAGTGTAGAGTCCTGCATCTGGGCAAGAACAACCCCATGTACCAGTACAAGTTGGGGGCAGAGCTGTTGGAGAGCAGCGTAGGGGAAAGGGACCTGGGGGTCCTAGTGGACAGCAGGATGACCATGAGCCAGCAATGTGCCCTTGTGGCCAAGAAGGCCAATGGCATCCTGGGGTGTATTAGAAGGGGTGTGGTTAGTAGGTCGAGAGAGGTTCTCCTCCCCCTCTACTCTGCCCTGGTGAGGCCGCATCTGGAATATTGTGTCCAGTTCTGGGCCCCTCAGTTCAAGAAGGACAGGGAACTGCTAGAGAGAGTCCAACGCAGAGCCACGAAGATGATTAAGGGGGTGGAACATCTCCCTTATGAGGAGAGGCTGAGGGAGCTGGGTCTCTTTAGCTTGGAGAAGAGGAGACTGAGGGGTGACCTCATTAATGTTTATAAATATGTAAAGGGCAAGTGTCAAGAGGATGGAGCCAGGCTCTTCTCAGTGACATCCCTTGACAGGACAAGGGGCAATGGGTGCAAGCTGGAACACAGGAGGTTCCACATAAATATGAGGAAAAACTTCTTTCTGGTGAGGGTGACCGAACACTGGAACAGGCTGCCCAGAGAGGTTGTGGAGTCTCCTTCTCTGGAGACATTCAAAACCCGCCTGGACGCGTTCCTGTGTGATATGGTCTAGGCAATCCTGCCCCGGCAGGGGGATTGGACTAGATGATCTTTCGAGGTCCCTTCCAATCCCTAACATTCTGTGATTCTGTGATATAAAACTGAGTATGTATGCCTATGGGGTGATTGTTCTTGAACATTATCGTACAGGAGTGGCTATCTATAGACCTACTGTGAAATCTTTTCCAGGGTGTCAAAAGATATTTAGAGATTAACAGAAAGGAATGCTATGTGGCTGTCAAATGAGAGAGATGGATGAAGTGGAAACTGACCTGATGAACTTGTAGGAAGTGTTCAACTGATTTCCTTTTAAAAATATAATTTAATTCAAACAATGTATCTGGGAATTTCTTATACTTTCTCACTGATTTTTTTCTTTTTTTCTCCCTGAGGAAATACGACTGGTGAAAGGAGAGTAAGTATAGAAAATTCCCTGATCAGAGCACCCTTATCTTGGCCTTTTCCTTGGCAGCTGCCATTATGTTGGCATTAAAAAAATGCAATATTCCCTGAGAAAACAACAAAGATGTGACATTTCTGCACTACAGTTTCCAGCTCCCTGAAGCTCATCATAAACAGAAACCACAACCATTTTTAGGTTACCATCTCTGTGCAAAGATCTTTCTTATGCTCCCATTCTTTTCTTTTCCTGTTTCATACACTAGTGTGATACAAACACAAAATCCTTCTATCCTTACATTTATCATACAAACGGGAATTCCTCTTTTTTTTTTTGATGTTGCATTAATGCCTCCAAATTTTCTGAAAACAACAGGAAATTGTTGGACTGCATGAAATTCATTGTTTTTTTTCAAAAATACAGAGCCAGGGGTTAACTCTCCTCAAACAACTAATGGAATTGTCAGTTTAAAGAGTAAAAAAAAATACTGTGATGCCTGCTCCTGCATGCCCAGTTCCCACTGTCAAAGGATCACAGACTGTCACTACAGAGAGAATATTCATGAACCATTTCTCTGTGCTATGAAAAATAGCCATTAGTGAAAAGGAAGGAAAGGCGATAACTAAAAGAATCAGATGTTGTGAACACTCCTGTTTTAATCCTCCTTTTGCTCCTGCCCTTTCCCCCACCATGAGGGTAGTAGGAGGGAGAAGCCAGCGAGATATTGAAGGCTCGAGTTGCCTGTGTAAGCAAAACCTGAACCTTTAAAGAAGGAATTTTCTTAAGCAGTTCTCTCCCAAAACAGACATAGGCAGGAAGTAGTGAAATGGATGGCAAAAGACTGGGAGCAAGGTAGCTGAGTATTTCCTGTTTGCTTTATCTGTTTGAAACAAAAGAGTTGGAAAGTATTTCCTCTTGATGATGAGATCACAGTCATTGTTGGGAAATGTGGTATCTTTATCATCATCGCAAGGGTCTTTCTGGCTAATCAGAGCCGAGAATAACTGTAACCAGCCCACTCTGCTGCAAAATGTTCTAGTAGCTCATTGGTGCTATAATAGCTTCTGCAGAAACAAGGTCACATTAATACTGTGAAACTTAGTAAGTACTGACCTTAGCAGGCACCAGTTCAAGTAACTGATTAGTTTCCTGGCTGAGCTATGGCCCCCTCACAGTTGTTCTAGATCCTTCCCCCAGTAATGACTATGGGGCAGTCTCAATAAACATTCATCTGATGGAGATGGCACTGCCTGAAAATTTTACATCTTATTTGCTTGTTTACTTAATGCAACCTTTACTCCCTTTCTCCTTCAAATTTCTACAGGAGACTTTGACTTGTCCTTGACCCCTCCACCCCCAACATTTTTGAGCATTTTTCCCAATATTTGATCTCCTGATGAAGATCCGAAATTAGATGAATGCTTTTTATTCAGTTTTCTAATTGTCAAGTTCTTTGTCAGCTTTTGGTCTTATCTTGTACACAGACTTGCAGAAAGCACATTGAATTCTTTGCGTCAAGGATTGCTTACATTTTCCTGTACCTTACGTGAATGTTTCTGCTGATATAAAATACGGAAAGCGAGCACATCTGTACCCGCTCGGTGCAGCACCTGTGCAGTGCAGTACTCCCATGCGCTCAGCTAAAGACTGATTTACAAGCTTAAATGGCTTGTTGTATTGGGACCCTCTTTATACAACGATTGGAAGGATTTCCTTTGAGGTGGATGCAGCAGCAGTTTAAATGGACAAGTACGCAGTTATACAAGAACATGACTGCTAATGTCCCCATGCATTTTTTATCCCAATAAACTAATATCTACATTGTTATCAGGCATCTGACCTATAAAAGCACTCTCTGAGAACTGTACAATCATATTTAAGCATGTTCACCTTTACCAGCTCATCCTATTCATCTCCTTGCAAGAAGATGACATCAGTTGTCACTATCCTGAACTTCACTCAAAGGACTGTACAATAGTCTTTATTGTACAGCACTTTGAAATAAAGAACAGCTACTTTTTTTCCTACTCTCTATTCTGTTGTGCAGTAGAGAAATATGAAGTGCCAAAAAAAAGAACCTGTGAACATTGTGGAAAGTATAAACAAGCTTCTTTCGTAAGGACAAGCTGTAGTTAAAAAAGCAACAGCACTGCTGTTTATGGGGTGGGTATAATATGCCAGATCAATCCTGTTGCTCTGTAAGGAGAGTTTTTTATCCTTGTATACATCATTCCCTCTTTCTGCAAACTAGAATTATCGCTGAATCTCTTTCAAACCAATTTTTGATACCCTTTGAGTCATCACATAATAAATCCCTTCTATTGCTGAGACATGAGTATTTGCATCATGAACTAAGTGTCAAATGCAGACTATAAAACTCTGGGCCCAAAGGAAAGCTGTGCTAATGAGCTATCACAGTTAAACTTACATCCATGGGGCCCATAAGAATTTCTCTTATGCAACGGTAGAAAGCTCTATTATCTGTTAACATTGCCATCCTCACAAATTTTTTCTCTAGCTGTTGAATGCGTTATGAGCCTTGCTCAAATTGCACTGGGAGACAATAGAAATTTTATTATTGGCTTCAGTTAGAGCAAAATAATTTCCTAGGAACTATTCTCTGCAATAAAAGATGTCATAAAACTCAACACTTCACCAAAGACATGGGAGAAGTGGGGGTTAGTCCATTCTTCTGTCTGAATGGATTTGAGCCTACATCTGGCATGTATATCTCTTGTGGATCTATGTGGTCTTCAGTCTTGGAGCTCTTTGTTGATGTAGTTCCTTTTGCTAAGAATAATCCAATTTTTATTAATCCAGTTGTGAAGGAATTACAGTATTGTCTATTGATGGGGAGAATCTTCTGGATGAGGAGAGTCCAGTACTCAGGACCCTCTTCAGGTGACTTGCAGTCTGTTTGGGCCAACAGAGACCAGCTGAGAGAGAGACACTGGAGAACAGCCGTGTCTCCCCTGGGAATCGCCTTAGTCAGAAGTTCCCATGTTCAGCTTGAGTGTTCTGTCCTTTCAGCTACTAAATAAGGGGAAAAGCACCAACCCTCCTCTGGCTCTTGTTTTGTAGAAAGGAATGGGATGCATACTTGGCTCCTGAAGGGAGGGAGGGTTAGGAATCCTAGTCAGAGAAGGAGGAGCATTTGGCTGAAAGTACCTAAGTTCTTTTCAAAAGGTGACTTAAGACACACTTTTCTGACTTTGTCACTTATATTTCTTACATTACATCAGCCCACGTGTACTCCATGTGCTTCTAAAACAAATGGTGTAACCTACTCCTTGGCCAAACCCAAAACCCATGCCTACCTTTGCATGCACCCACTGCATGGTTCACATGTGCCGGGTCTGTAAGCAGACATTTCTTAGATGCTCTTCTGCACGTGTGCAACTAATACCTGTCCACTGCCTTTCAAAAAAAGAATTTTGCCTACTTCAACTTTGTAAAAGTTTCCATTTCATTTAATTCTAAGTAAAAAATTGCCACTAACATGAGGAATCTAAAGAAAAGGCTTTATAAAAGCCAATTTATTTCAAGGCAAATCTACCTCTTCTATGGCTTCTGTGTGCCTCTGATGGAACAAGGCAGAGAATTCTGCCTGCCCTGTTCATTTCCTAGCAAGTGTAGCTATTTACTGTTTGGTGTGAGAAGCCTCTGCAGGTCTCAGGCGCTGCCTGATTGCACTTTCTGAGACTTTTCAGACTTGTATCTAAAAAAAGATTAGATTAGGAGGATGAATGCCATGTCTGGTCATCAAATATTTAAACCTGGCATGCTTTCAAGAGTGGCAGGCTTGCTAGCCTGTGGAAACACCCTTGTTTCGCCAGATCTAACTTGCCATGTTAGTTTTCAGAAGACTTGAGATAATGTGTACATGAAATTTTATATCCAGTGGTTTTTAAGAGAAAATGAGGACAGAGATGCAAACAAGGAGTGTGCCTTTAATTGTGTCTTGTAGATGGGAACAAGTAATTGTACATTAAGAAATGCAGCTGGGAGAGAATGTATTTTTCTCTTCCTGGTGTGGGAGTGAAAATGCTAATGGGATCAATGCCCAAAAGGAAACAAACACAAATATTCTAACCTATATAGCACATTGATTGCCAACACAGGAAGTAGAGTATCTTGTTACATGGACTGTGAATGCAGTTTCTGCTACAAACTCTTAGATACAGAAGTACAGAGAACCCTCTAGATGCTAGGACATTGGAGTCTTGTACTCATCTCTCTCCATCGTATTCTTTTCCATTTCTGTTTTCTTTCACTTAATAGTTCTAGCACCATGGGAATTTTTATCTATTCCTTTTATAAAGAAAAAAGTTCCAGTTGTTGACAGTTTTTTTCTTGCTGTGCAGGACATTACATTTACAAGAGTTTTAGAAGAATCTAGCTGCCCAGTCAAGTCATACTGCTAGTAAGAGAGTTTTTTTCCAAAAGAAATACTACTCTCAGCCCTAGGGACGTAAAGATATTTATACCAGCTTAATCACAGCTATCACAAAGAATCAAATGATAATGAACAGAGCTCTTTGCAGGATGTAAAGTTTAAGCATAGACATGACCTCTGTGTGCAGTTTGGGATCTAAAGATGACCTGGGAAAAGAGGAGAATGCTGCATCTTCTGAAGATGGCCAGATAGTGAGGGAATAAGAAACATCTTGCCATAAGCTGTCCATGAAAATCACCAGCCTTTGTATTTCAGCTCCTAACAGCTGCAGCTGTCATACGTTCAAGGAATGCTGCTGTCTACACATGTGGTGTTTGTGGTTTTCCTCCAGGCAGTTGCCATCTATCGAGGCAGGTCATAAAAACAACCCAACCCACCTGTGTGATAGGATTGTTTTGTAGGCTCTTATTCATGATAAAGATTTTGCTGTGTGTTCATTTGGACAGAGCATAGCTTCCATTTTGGTTTTTTTTTGCTCTAATTATCAGCATGTCATCATTATGAATTACATGATCATTATCGTGATTATTCATCATTGTGAATTACGAATATTATAATCCAGTGTGTGGTAAAACAAATGTATTTAACTGCAGATAACACAACATGATGTATATGCTACATTTGTCAAAGACTGGCTTAGTAGTCTGACTGGTTAACTAGCAGCCATCTTTTGATCATGACGTCTGTCAGAACTAGTAAAATATGAGTCAGTTTGACCTCTATTCCAGTTTAAAATTGGAAATCTGTATAAAGGCCATAGTAATATGTTTGTTGAGCAACTGCTTTTATATTTTTTATTCCAAAAAGTAGTTCCCTAATTCAATGCTATATACTAGTGAGGCGTGAGTAAGTTTCTGTCTCTAGTGGCATGCTGCAGTTTGCATACTCAGAAGGGTAACCACTGTTCAGTGCTTAGTGATTGCTTTGTGCCCTGCATTGTTTTTGTAGATTAACTTCTCCTTAATACACTGTAGCTTAGAAAGGAAACTTCAGCTGGGATGCTGCATCTTGTCTTCAAATGTTAACGCCCTTTGCCTGTCAGTTCCTGGCCTGACCCTCCAGCACGCATAACGCACAAGCTCCCGTGTGCATCCCTGTAAAGAACAGAAATCAAGCTGGCTTCTTGACTTCTTATGGCAAGTTCATAGCAAACAGGCCTGACCGTGAATGCAATGCTGAGTCTGCTAGGGCATCAACAGAAAATATAGGTGAAGAGTTCAGGGAGGGCAGAGGCTGAGGTGGCTTGAGCAGGTGAGTCTCCACGGAGCAGCTGGGCAAGCAGAGTGGTCAGTGAGGCAACTTGTGGTGTAATGATCGAGAGTAAATATAAACAACAGGAGTAAGGGACAGAAGATGCTAACTGAAGAGGAAGCAGGGGAGAATATTTTGTTTCTGACAGGCAGTCAGTATTTATAAAATAAAAAGCAAATGACAGAGTAAACAGTTCTTCTTTAAGGCCTTGTTTTCCTGCTAGAATGGAGTTTGGGTTATTTTAAGGATGCCTATTGCATGTGAAGTAAAAACACAGAGAAGACAAGACATATGGGTCTTAAAGCACCACAATTTCCCTGGAGCTTACCTTGCCGAAAAGCTCAGCTTTTCTGTGTTTCTACTTCAGCACAATCCATATGCATTATTTTTCCTGAAGTAAAAAAACTGTATCCTTTTGACTGTGAAGACAAGCGATCTGAAAGAATGAGTTTGAGAGCTGAGTATTAGGTGACTGCCTCAGGACCAACGGACAGACACCCTGACTGACCCTAAAATATTTGGTAGCTCTGTAGCTTCTATCTGATTTCATGCATTAAAAGATTCCTCTGCTCATGATAAATATAATCTTTCTTTAGAAGGAGTGGAACCTGAAGACATGCTAGCCAAGAGAAAAAATGATCTGCAGTGACTAGATGGATTATGCCTCCTGCCAAGCTGTTCACTGATGACTCCTGCACTGGTATGAAGTACCTTGCTTCCTAATAAAGACAACTAAATTTCACCTACAGGCAAATCATGGGAGGAAGAGCCTGGAACTGTTTCAGTATCAGAGAAGGAAGAATGAACATAAGAAGATAAGCCTGCTAAAGGCTAGCTCATGCCAGCTCTCACTATTTCATTAGCCAAGTGAAATAGCCAACTGGCCAAATTAAGAGTTAAGCAATACCTGTTCGGTAGGGTTTTGGTTACGCCTTCCAGGAGTACAAAATGGGAGGTGATTACAACCTGGAGCCGACTTACTCCTTGTCCATGACCTAGTGTTCCAAGTTTGGCTGTGAGGCTCTGGAACTCGTTTCTCACCCTGCTATTAAGAATGCTCTGGATTTGATAACTAAGTTCGGGGGCTAAATCCTCCCCCTGAGGGAAAGGTGGAAAGATGTTTGACTAAGTTCTTGTTGAGAAGGTTGTGTTAGTGCTACATTTACTACACTGTGTTATTGATGAGTGTATGGCGATTTGGGACTTTGTTTTCATTCTTTCAAATCTCTGTAAAGTATTTGCAAGGTTATTTGTATCTGTAATTAGCATTAACTGAATTCTAAACCCTAACCACGGAGGGGGATTTGTTTCGTTATGACCGTTTTTTTTTCCCTGGTCTTGCTGCTATGATTTATCTGAGAACGGCAAAGATGTCCTCAATTCCTACGCTTTGCAAACTGAACAGAACTTATCTGAAGCATGACTCAAAATTACAGATGATTAAGATAGTGAGAGCACACAATAACTTGTCAGAGACCTGGTATGAAAAAATTGATCTTATAAAATAGAATGACTGTATCCCGTTGTATGGTAAACAGCTTTAAGTGAAAGGCAGATCACATGCTTTTGGTTTGACACATTGGTGTTGCATTGCTCAGTTTCCAGTGGGCATTGCGACTGGACATGAGACCGTAAAGTGCAAAGGAGCACTCTGGACTGAAGCATACCTAATATGCCACATATTCAACGGGTTAAGGGTATTTTTTCTCCTATTATTCTCTGCTACAATCTGATTGCTCTAATCATTAAGAACCTGCTTCTAATTTCCAGGCACAGTTCATTCATGTCCAGCCTACACTCTTTGCGCTTGTGCCAACCATATCTTTTAGATTAAATAGTTCCAAAACACAGTCCGGAAGCTGGAACTGGAAATCAGGATTGCCTTTGTGATGTGTGGAGCTGTCCTAGCCTAACTCATGCCTTTCTAATAGAGGTGACAATATTTGCCCTATGTCGAGTACGAGCAGCCATCTAATTATTTAAGAGCTGTTCAAGCCACCTCATCTTTGCTGCTGCACAGGGACATATATCACCCACTTTTACTAATGAATCACATTAGCTGATACATTTCCCCCCTACACACTCATTTCCTTGACTCAAATCGTGTAAGAAATTGCACTTTGAATACTTTAAATGAATGAAAAGTGGTATAATAATGCTGTGCTATCAAGCAATTCTTCTGTTTTTTCCATCAGGACTGCTGAGGGGAGTGCTCAATCCCTGCAACAGCCCAGAGCTGTGTCTGAGTAAGCAGGGGACCAGCCATCAGGAAAGGAGCGAGGCGGCAGCAGAGCCCCGCAGCTCTGGACCACCTCCTGCCCTCCTCCCACCTGCGAGATGCCCCTTACTGGCCCAACCCAACAGCAGCGGCCTTGGGGGGGTTCCCAGCCCTGCCTGTGTCCTGGGAAGGAGCCAATGCTGCCCTGCTGCCAGCCACCCCGTGCCAGGGACAGAGAGAGCAAGGTAGGCACGTGTGCTGAAGATGATTAACTGGTCATTAGTAATTGTACCGAGGGAAAGGAGAAGGGGAGGGAGACAACTTGGCGTTTAAGGGGAAGCTGGAACCTCTCTTGTCTCCAGCAGCTGGTGAAAAAAGCAGCAGGCAAAATCACATTTTCTAACTGTGATAGCTGAGGACACACATACGCACACTCACATGGAGGGTCCCCCAAGCCCATAATTGAGTATTGAACCAACCTTATGACTGTGGACACAGGTGGTGACGTATCTCCCATAGGCCATGCGTTTCTGTTTGGGAAGAGGAGGGAGAGAGGGGAAAAGAAGAGGGATGACTCGTGAGTGCTGAACTTTTGAGGAAAGCACAGCTGTAATCCCAGACCGTGTGACTGGAGAGATTGCTCTGAACAGGGCTTACTTACGTAGTGCTTTCCCTTCATCCTCCTCTACCTCAACAGTATCAGTCAGTTTTGCCACACAAAGCAACAGAGAAAAGATATCCAGGAATAAAATCAATGTTTTAAGCAAGGGTGTCATCAGTCCTATTACCGTGTATCCTACAAAGGGGTAAGATCTTGTGTGGAACAGAAGTGGACAGGGAGGTAAGATACTCTGGAAGACAACCATGTGTTTGATGTAGGCAGCTGGTCACTTCATATTGTGTGACCTGTTCTAGATCCCCTGTCTCAGATCAAACACTGTGTGTTATAGGACTGCTGTTTATTTTTCCTTGTAAGAAAAAGCCCTGCTAAAATTGGTTTGTGGCAGTTTTACGAGAAGTTGCACACTGCTGTTTCTTACATGAATATGGTTGGCTAAAAGAGTGGATGGTTCTGCCTCCTGTAAATCTCACCCTTGTGATGATACAAGGACATGCTTTGTCTGGTACCTATAAGTGGAAAAAAACCAGGAGGAATTCAGTGCCTAAGTTATCTTTTTAAAACGATGTTCTAAAATACTGTGGTTTATTATCAGCTAGGAAAATTGTGCACAAATGAAAGCATTGCTAAAACTCTGGTGACTGGGTACTGGATGGAGACAGCTCTCTGCCCTAACATCTTTCAGTGACTCTTGTGTTTCTAGTAAAGTCCGTGACAGTTAACTGAGAGTTTATCCTCATCATGGTCTCATCACCTGTCCTGCTGCAGCTTCTGCTTCAGGCCCTGTTGCAGCAGCTCTGGTTCATGCAGGAGACGCCAAACACACGCAAATGATGCCACTACGGAGCCAGGCGTGGGCTTCCTTACCGGCTTGCACCACAGCTCAGTCCCTCATCCTTCCTCACTGCAGAATTAGGGAAAATTTATCAGGATTATTCTTCTGCAACTTCAGCTGGTTTTACTGAGCTCTCTGCCATGTCATCCCTTCTCTAACACCACTTTCGCTTCGCTATTGCAATTTTTTTTTTGACAAACGGGCTCGGGGCCGAGCGTGCCGGTCCCCGTGGCCGTGACCAGGGAAAACCCCGCGTGTGGCGAGGCGCGCGGTGCGGGTGCCCTCCGCCGCGGGAACGGCCGGGGCGAGGCGGTGAGGTGAAGCATAAAAAAGCAAAGCGCTCGAGTCAGTACAGCGCTCCCGAAGGCTGCGCCCCCCGAGCCGGCCGGACCCGCGGGGAGCGCTCTTGGGCCGGGCCGGGGCGGGGCGGTGGGAGCCGCCGGGGCGGGGCGGGGCGGCCGCGGGAGCCGGCCCGGCCCACCCGCCTCATAGCGCGGGGCGCGCCGCCCCCGCCCGCAGCGCCGCCCGCCCGCCGCGGCCGCCGCGCCGCCCTGCCCGGCCCGTCCTGCCCGGCCCGAGGTGAGCGGCTCCCGGCGGAGGCTTCGCGCTGCTTTGCTGCCGTTTGGGGGTTTTCCCGAGTGAAGAGCGGGACCGGGGGGTGAGGGCGGGAGGGGCCCTTGGCTCGGGCAGCCCCGCTCGGGGCCGGCACGCCGGGCAGGGGAGGGGAGCCGGGTCGGGTGCGCCTGCCGGGGGTGCGCCGTGCTCTGCTCTCGCCTCCTCCGGTTCGGTGGATTTATTTCACTTAAGATACTAGGGCTAGTCTGCTTTTGTTTTGGTTTGGTTTTTTTCACTTAGGGACTGGTGATGTGTCATTGCTACACTCGGAATTGCTTATTTTATAAATCACGAGAAGAGCAAGCATGCTAAATAAGAGCTTTCTCCCACTAGGAAGAAGAAGCTCTTAACAGCACTGGTTGCTTAGAGGGATGCTTCAAAACTTCTTACGGAGTCTTGCTAGAGAGTCTGTTGCTGTGGCAAGAACGGTCGCTCTTACAGTCAGCACTGTTAAAACTGGGGAAAACAGCCCTTATTTTGTGTTCCCTTTGCACGTTGGATGTGTATGCATGTCACTTCTTGCTCTCGTAGAGAGGCCTCTGAGCTTAATTTTTGGATCTGTGCCTCTGAATTTGGCTTGTAGGGAGGGGATCTGAAGTTCTTTTCTGACGCTGTTTTTGCTGGAACAGCAGAGCTACTTCTGAGAAATATTTGCAGAACCTTCTGTGGTGCCAGATTTGATTTCTTGGAGAGTCTGAGGAAATTTTGAGGCTGCTTTGACATGACCATTCTGATCATTATTTGTTGTGAGGCTGAGAAGGGTTTTTTGACTGCTGTTCTTAACCTTCATCATCTGATCATTATGTTATGTTTGGCAAACATATTTTGTTTCCTTCTGTTGATTATTAATAATGGAAGAGAGCAAGTTCTGTGAAGGTAGCTGTAGAAGGCTTGCACTTTCACAAATGCAGCTTAATATGTCATTAAATCTACAGAGGCTTAACTAACATGTAGTAAGGATTTTTTTTTAAGAAGTATGCATACATGAAGACTTTGTGTGTTTACAGAAAAAAAAAATGTGTGCGCCAAAGAAAATGTAGGAAAGATGTGCCTGTTCTGTGGCAATGGGTATATTTTGATGTGCTACGTGGGGGTGTAAAAGTAGAGAAACCACATTTCTTGCGAGTGGCCCTTTGCAGGGGCAGAGCTGAGGCTGGAGCTCATCCCACAGCCCTGTGTGTGTTGTGACACGCACTGTGACATGGCCAACCATGTGGTTGTGCTGCCTCTCTGTCCTCCCGTGTCCTGTGCATCTGCTTCTGGCTACAACTGCCCTCTCCACTGCCCTGAGCTTCTGTTACTGTGGTTTGCCCATGGTTGTAAATATTTTGACCAGCATCATCCCCTTCCCTACTTGCATGCATATAAGCACAGAAATATTTGCATACAAGTAATTTGAGAGTAGCCAGATAAAGCCAGGCGATGCTGACTTCTGTCTTCTGTTACGACTGTTGCGTTTTGGGTAGTGGTGTACTTTTGGTGAATGCAGTCTTCAGATAGACTTGCAGAATTAAACACACCATGACTATGAACATATATACCACTAGTAAAGCTTCCTTCCAGCAAACTGCCAGACTGCGTTGGTATGACACTACACAAAATGTGGTTCTTTGGATGAAATGTGGTGTGGGGGGTTATTTCTCGGTGATAGGACCAGCAGGCAATGGCCAAGGTTGTTCTTGGTGCTAAGCCTGGCAGTGGCAGAGGGAAAGAAGTCCTTCCCCTGTTTCCATTTTGCTGTGAGTGGGCTGTGGGGTGCAGAAGCAGTTGGAGCCTGCTGGTTGTGGCTAGGGTGGCTGCATGGTGAAAGCTGCTACTGATTTCACCTTTTTGTCTACTTTTGTCTCAAGTTTCTATCAGGAGCCAGTTTTGAATCGCTGCCCATGGGGTAGACTCGGCAGGGTTTGATAATAACTGCTTGCAACTTGGAAGAAGGCTGTTGAGGTTCATCATTTGCAAAATTTAATGAGATTGTAGCTGTGCAAATCTATTCTGGATGTTGGTGGCAAGAGTTGATGGTTAATCTGCCCCTCATCTGGAAGGTTTCTGACAGAGACCAAGGAGAGGAATGGAGTTTGGAAAGCACAAATCCCATCAACTTCCACCTTGGAGCAGGGGAAGGGAGCGAGTCGGTGTGAGCAGGGGATCACATCCCTTCCCTGGGACTGGGAGCTGCCTTCTCCTGGGGGCTGGCAGGCAGCAGGGCTGGGAATGGCACTCTGCACAGCAGAGGGGTGGCAATCTTTGAGGAGGAAAAAAGGAGTGAAACTGCATGTTTTGCTTTGTTTTGGTTTTTTTTTTCTGGACGACAGTTTTAAAAAAAACAAAACTCACATCCTGCCTTTTGCAACAGGTTGATGTGGAGAACCAAACAAAAAGGAACAGCTGAAACACTGTGTAGGGAAATGAGCGATGCAGAGTGGTGATTTGGGTTTGCATGGTGTGTCACTCTCCAGCATAGCTCAGGTAAAATGAAAAATAGAAAGCGTTCGCCTGACTAGGTGCTTTCTCTTTTCTCTCGGGGCAGGGTAGGGACAGTTGTTTTGCTTCCTTCTGTCTCAGTCTAATATTGTCTTTTCCTCACGTCCGAGGCAGCCCCCTGAACAGATCCGTAATCTTCATTTCCTCTGCCTCCCGCCCTGATCTCTGCTCATTTCCGTTCATCGCTGCCTGTCCGGATGGTCTCTGGGGGCTGCAGGGGTAACTCGGAGCCCGGGTGAAGCAGCCATAGCCGTGTGCTGCTCTCTGCTCTTTCAGTTCTGTTATTTTATTCCTCTGAGCTGACCGCTGCTAGCTAGGTAGCAGTTTCAGGATTTTTCTTTGCGGCTGTTCACCTTTGCCGTGACACGCGTGTGGATACAGCTTGTGTGACATAACCCACATTACTAGGAAAGTGCTGGACGAGGCAGTGAAGGGTGTCTGTGCAGCTAACAGGCAGTGCTGCATACATGGCGTGGAACTCTCCCGGTTGCAGCATTGCTTCTTGCGCAGCCTCCCCTTTCTGAGAACAAACAGCTGCCTCTTGGTTCTGTAAACAGGCACGAGCAAGATCAGTTTGGAGGAAGACTTTGCTTTTTTTCCCCTCAGGTAGTTACTAAGAAATAAGACATAAAGGAACTGAAGATGCAGAGATGGGAACCACTCTGTCATGAGGTGGCACCTCAGAGCACCATCCCCACCTCGGTGGCAGCTGTGAGGTGCATCTGGGAGAGGAACTGAACTGCCGCTTTCTTTGTCTCTACATGGTGCAGGAAGACAGTTTACTTTCGTTTCTGTCATTTTTGGGGCACGTGGAGTACATTAAAGTGGTGCTTCTGTTGTTTGCTCTCCCCCAGGGAAGCTGTAAAATACCACACAAGTCAAGTTGCATCTTCTCAGGCTTGGCCGTAGGGGTAACGGGTGAATGGGGCGTGGGTTCTGCCCTGGGAGCTGACCTCGCACTAATGGACAGAGCTCCAACAGCCTGGAAAACCCCCTCCCGCGTCAGTTAAATCAGGTTTCATTTTTGTGGTTCCTCTGATGCTACAATCTTATTGACTGATTTCAGAGGTTTGCTGGTTCTTTATTTGCCGTTGGTTTCAGGCGGTTGCACAGCTGCTTTTTTCATTTGGTCAATTTAAAATATAGATAAATAATGAAGTAACCTAAGAAATCCGTTTTGAGTAACGATTGAGTATCTTGGAGGTAATGACACTCGCATTAAGAGGTTGCTGCATTATTAATGCAATTTGGAAACTGAATAGTAGTCCAAAGGCAACAAACATTAAATTTTTGACCCATTATCCATGGTGTGAGTGTTAGGCTCCGCAGGCTAATCTAGCACTTGCCTTGAATTCTGCATTTCTTCAGGGAGCAGCTGGAGATAGGGTGAAGGTCTCGACAGATGTTTAAATGTTTAAATACTAGGGTGTTTCAAGGACAGCAAATGTGAATTTGGCCTTTGGGTTCTTGCCAGGCTGTTGGGGCAATAATTCTGTTGGTGCCCTGTGACCACACATTTCACCTAGCAACAGGGTCTGGGGAGGTAAGCTTGGGGTTGGGCTGCAGCCTCCCTTTGAAAGGTGATCAGATAGCAGAGGGATAAAGGCACAGAGGAAACAAAATAACCTGCAGTTAAACCCCTGGGTGGTTTTCCACGGAGAGCAGCGCTGCAGGGAAGGGCTCTATTACAGTTTTCTGGAAAAAGCAAGTAAGCCTGAGTGCGCCGCGTTGCATGGCCGTGTTCCTTACCCCGGTGGCTCTGTGCCTGATCTGATCACAGACTGCTTTGTGCGGGACGAAGGAAAGCAGAGAACCTTGACCTGGTAGTTTCTCTTGAATATTAAACCGCGCTGGTCCTTTGCCGTGCCTCATGAGTAGCATATGACTTCAGAAGTGGAAGAGCATTAAGAGCTAAGGCTGATCCCAAGAAGGAAAGCAAAGTATGTGTTGGTACTACTTTAAGTGGGAGCTCATGAGCTAACACGGTGGGGACTGCTGTGAAACTGGGGTGGGATCGAGTGTTGACGGTGCTGCAGCCATGAGACGCCAGCGTGCAGGAGCTGTAGCAATGGGTCTGTGTCTTGCTCAGCTGTGTGTAGCGTGCTGTGTGTCACAGCAGCAGTGGTGTATGTGTGCTGTGGTGGAGGACAGACTGCTGGTTGGTGTGGAGACACAGCTGTCTGCTGCAATTGCAGCTTTTTGATGACTAACAGTAAAAAAAAAAAATTCTGAGAATCGAAGTGTGAACCTTTGCTTCCGAAAGGCTGTTTATGCAGTTGACTGTGTAAGGAGGTTTGTAGCCACCCCAGCATCTGACGTTCACCTTGCCTTCCCATGCTGTTTTTGGGCAGGGTGGGAGGTGCTCTGTCGTGGCGGCTCTGCCATGGGGAGTCACCCTGCTTTCCTTCAGGCACGACTGTGCACCTTAAAACTTTTCCAGGAGCACTGCTTTTTCCAAGGTTTCCAACTCTTTGCCACTTGCTATTTAAGAGACTATCCAGACAAGTAGTAGTCTATGTCCAGGAAATAAACATTTAATCTTGCCTGTCCAGCTGGGGAGGAATTTTCTTTTTATGTTAGTACTCGTTTAATGTTTGGTTTGTTTACATTGTGCAGACAGTCAGGTTGACCAAGGCACTCCAGTGATATGGACTGTATTGTTTTATGAGCTCCTGCCTTCTCAGTGATTACTGTTTGGTGGCTTTCTCTTTGTGATAACGATTTCAGAAGGCTAGTCAAAGCATTTGCTTGTTTTCAGTTATGTCAGTCACTTGATTCAAGTAAACCACAGTCATGACTGCAACTTCTTGACAGTTACTTAAAAGGGTCAATGAAACTGCCAAAAAGCAATGAAATTGCCAAAAAGCAATGTAAGAGAATTTCCTGTTTACAAAATGTATACCTGTTACTGAGGTGTAAAATGATTTGAATTTTTCCACCCAGCTCAGCAAGGCAGTGTCTGTCTGTGCAGTGGCGTGTCCAGATCAGGAGCTCTGCTGACAGCAGCCAGGAAAGGCAGAATTTACTCAGCTGTGTAGATTGTGACTCTGTTTCCTCCAATATTTGAAGAAAATCTAGCAATGGGGATTATGAATGTGGTGATAGCCTTTTTATAGAGCCTCTTTGTGATGGAGACTGGTGGGAGGAGTTCTTAGAGTATTTCAAAGTGTTTCACTTGGTGGGTTTTTCATTTTACTGGTAGGGGAGAGAGTAATAGAGTTAATATTGGTATTCACTTTCTGCTTTATGTTGTTATGGAAAGTGTGTCTGAAAAGTGATCTTACAGAAGTGTCAATTTCTGAATAAATATGCGCTTTGTTTCCATGAAGGCTGCTTTTCCCTATCCCAGAATCTCTGTCAGAGTCCTAAATATTACTCTTGCTGATGTTTAGAACACAGGTTCTAGTGGAGAAAATGTATCTTTATATGCATCTGTGCACCTCCACTGTCTTCTGATACATTATTTTTTTAAATTTTATTTTTACTTTTCCCTACTACCAGGTTAAGCAAGAAAGGTCTCTGTCCCTGGGGACATGAGATGCACTGCAGTGTCTTTTACCCACAGTAGCAAGGACTTCAGGAAAGAAGCTCACTGCTGGAACCAGGCCAGGCTGAATCTGGCAGAGCTGCTGTACAGGCACTGCCGGCAGCATCCCAGGGTCACAGTGTCATCATGCTGCTGCCTGCAGTCAGTTTTTCACACGCTGACCTTTCCCACTCTTCCATCCCTCAGGCTTTTCATGCAGACAAACCTCTCCTGAAAATCCCCCCAGAGGAATAAAATAAGAAACAAAGGTAGTGCAGAGCTGTCTTGGCATTTATCACAGCCCTGTGTGGAGAACAGTATTTTTGCTGGACATTTGCTTGGCTGGTATAATTGGGGTCTGGGATCCTAACTGGATTTGTTCTTAAACATTTTAGTGTGGCTGGGCTGCAGTGCTGCCTCTGGCACAGATCCTGAGGAGGAACTCTCTCTCTGGTGCCCCACCAATGTGGAGCCATGCAGCCTGGGATCTCCTGGCCACCAAGACCAGGGTGAACCCACCAGACATGCATGCACCTGGTTTCCCAGTGCCATGACATAACTTGTTCTGGACTTACGGCTTGCTCCTGAGGCAGGCGGACGTGCAGGCTTACCTGAGGTTTCTTAGATGTGTAACACCAGGTTTTGTGCAAAACATTGGTCTAGATAAAAATAACAAAGGCACTGTTACACATTTCCCTGCCTTCGTTTTCTCGCTGATCTCGAATCTCTCTTTGTGGGTTGTGGGTCTGTTCCAGCTTCATGTCACTCCTGTACAGGCTCTTTGTGCATTGTGTTAAACCCTCGTGGGAAGGACTGCACCCCAGTGCTGTGTGCATGGGGCTGCTGTAGGAAAGAGCACCCCTTTCCTCCTGGCTGCTAGCGTGACTCCTGCCTGCTTTTGGCAGGAGAGGCTGTGGGTCCCACCTCGCAGGGTAGGGTGCTGGGCTGTGAATGTTGGATATAGGAAAACACTTCCCCAGAGAGCCCTGTGTGAGAGGGTGTGCTGAAGATGCATCTCCATCCTTGGCGTGTCCCGTGGTGTGCGTGCAGGGCTTGTTCCCAGCTGGGCTGCTTGCCCTGCGCTCTGGGTATGTGTGGCAGGCAGAAGCCCAGCTTCCTTTTGGGTTTCATCTGTCCCTGTCGAGACTGCCAGCTGGCTGTCAGTGCCCCGCTGCTTGCCTGTGCCCAGCCCTCAGTACGTACGGTTTTCTAGGTTTGGCCGTTTTCTTGGCTCCTTGCAGGAGCCCTGGCGCTAACTTGTGGGTCTGGTTACCCCGTTGTGCTGCTGGTGTGTGCCTATGTGTGCGTGGGAGGCTGCTATCAGCTCCCAGTGAGCAAATCTGGAAAATGTTAACTTCTTAAGGTTGTGTAACTGTTAGCACGTGGCCAAACAGGTAAATTGAATCAAAATAATCTTTCATAAAGGCACTCACCGCCGTTGCTGTGTGCAGTGTTTGCTCTGCTTGTGTCCCCCATTCCCTCTGTGTTTGCAATTGAAGTAGATACAGCTCTTTGGGGTAGTGACTGCTGTAATACAATGCTGAGTACAATTTTCTATTAAACATGTGCTTCTATATTGATTTTTAGTTTTATACCTGAAGAACATACATGCCTCAAGTTTTGTCTGCCTTTTTTCAACTCTAACAGTGGATTTTTACCTTCTCTGAAAAGCTTCTGTTGCCTGTTCCCTTGCTTTGGTCTGTGTTGGCTTTTGAGCATTAACACAGTAGATGTAAATAATAGAGACAGCATCCGTGATTCTGGACAGCTCTGTCCTGTTCCGTGTACTTCCAGCACATCACTGGAGCCACGGCTCTCAAAATCACAGCGTGGTAAATAGTTTTGTTGATGCGTAAGTAGGCACGAAATCCAGCCTCGCACACGTGCCTGTGCTGGCGCTGCGGTTTTGCAGGCAGTGAAACACAATACGACTCCTTTTGCCATTTAACTGGCTCTGAACGCAGAGAGTGGATGTGCTGAGCAAGAAAGACTAGTTTATGCTCACATGGTAATTGGGGAAAGCAATCAAACTCCCTGTAGGTCCATTTTCTCATTAGTTGGCCAAGAACGATGCACTGCCTGCAGTAGACTTGCTGGACTATTGGTATTGTAAGCCATTTTTGAGACTAAAAAGAATTTTTTTCCTAGAAGTCTAAAGTTCATAATTGGTGTTTTCCAAACTGGAAAACAGGCCAAGGGGATGTGATGGAGGATTTGTATAACGTGTAGTTTCCAAAGGGTTCAGGGTGTTTATGGAAGCGGCTGCTGTCCCTGGAGCAGTTGTGGAGGCTGTGAGCTGTGGGTGTGTGCTTTGGCCGTATTACTATGCACGCAATCACAGATTTGATTACACCATATAGGGACTACCTGTTTGTCAGTGCAGGAGACCACACAGATCTATCTGAAGCAGCTCACAGTGGGGACAGTTGTTTGTGCTGCCAAGGCTGAGCTGAGGAGAGGTCTAGAGATGTAAGGTAAAACGCCAACATTTTCTGTTCTGGAGTAGTTTGGTTGTGTTTGTTTGCTTATGTAGTCTCTGTTTTGCAAGTAGTTTCGTTATGTAAGAAAAAACAGGTTTGTGCAATGTGTATATTTATGCAGTGCTTGTCCTATAGACTTTAGTTAAATTAAGACAATTTCACCTTGAGAGTCAAGAACTAAGCATTAACTTTATAGTGCTGATGAAGCACTTGCCTGCCGGTGGAGCGTGAGTGTGACTTTTGCTTGTGAGCGGCATTCACGAATGCAGAGTGTGAAGATCCTTTGCCTCAGTCTCCTTTTCACCAAAAGCAGCACAGAACTTCTTGCAGGGAAGTTTTTTGGTCTTGGGACAGGCACCTGGGCAGCGGGTGTGCTGTGTCCTGCTTGCTGTGGCGGGGCAGAGACGTCGGCCGTCGGCGACGCTCCCTCTATGAAGCTGGTTTGCAAGAAGTCTGTTTTCAGCTCTCGTTCCTCTCCAGTGGTATGACCCAGACTGGAGTGAGACCGACTCTGGATTTGAGCAGGGAACCAAGGCTGGCTGTCGTCAGCCTGCTGAACTGCTGCGGCTCAGCCAGGGTTTTGTATCCAAAGGTACAGACACGGCTGGTCCTCACCACGCTGCTGCGAAGGAGGTTGTGATCTCTGCTTTAGTGCTGAGGAAATGAGGACACTGAGGGGGGTGTCAGGGTCACAAGCACAAGCTTGAGTACAGCATGGTGAGATAGACTGTAAATCGGGTTGAGAAATATGGTGGAGGGAAGAAGAAAACAGGAATGCAATTTTTAAATGGGCCAGTGATACATAAGCATATATATATGAACTTTCTCCATTAAAATTCAGGTCTTTCATCCCATCTCCCATCTTAAGCGTGTGTAAAAAATGTTCCCTTTTGTTTGATTTTAATGGAATGTGCATTTCTGTGCCTCTGAGTGCTCTGTCAATTAGCACAGGCTGAATATGCATTTCTCCAAGCCGTCTTTGCTGGAGTGATGAAGCCAGTCGCTAACCTATCATGCAGGTGAAATGTACTTTTAAAACTTTGCTGTGGTAGAAAAACCTATTGTGGGTACAGCTACTTGTGTAGGGAGCAGTTGTGCTGCTGGAGCCTGTGAAGTAGGATGCAGGTAGGAGACTCTGGGACAGGATAGGACAGGAGGAGGCTTTAATGGAAATCCAGAGCATTTCTTTGTTGCCCAACAGAAAGTGAGAATTTTCTTCGCTCATGTGTCAGATACAGAGGATTTTCTGTTTCCTAAAGTATTTCAGTAAGTTGTCATTGCTTGATATTGATGCAGGTTCCTAATGACATCTCAATCACAAACCTTTTGTTTAATTGTTTTCTGAGAGATCTAATTGAAATATACTCAGGTTATTAGATTAGGATGCTTTAAAATTTGTATAGGAGGTGTCAGGCAGTGAGACTGGGAGATGGCCTGTGCATTGGGATAGCCAGAAAATACAGCCAGACCTGGCAAAAAGGGATCTGGGGCCTGTGGGTGCCTTGCGGTACTGGTGTGAGGATCAGGTTATTTGTGAGTGGTTTCTGACTCGCCATCTGCCTCTTGCTGTAATGTTGGCAGATGAAATATCCTCGGAGGATTATTTTTTCCTTTGCTAATACTTGTATGCCTCATAAATTTCCATGCTTATAGATCTTTGTAATGTGAACTGTTTTCCCCCATTGAAAATGTTGATTAGGGAGGAAACACAGTGAACTAATTGTTCTGAGTAACACTTGAGCCACATAAATATTTCAGGGGATTTCAGTAGCCTTAAAAGGCTCAAAGTTGCACATGAACAAACTTAACCCATAATCATGGCTGAAGTTTTGGGATGTGAGAGGAGGCTGAAAAAGGGAGAACTTTTCAAAAGTGCCTAGGGATTTACATATGTGTAACTATTCTTTATAATAGTCTGACACTGTATAAGTCCATTTGCCTTGTAGATGAGCCTTAAGTTGCTTAGACATAAGACAAAACCAAAACCAGCTAACTTGTTGACAAGCTAAATCTTTAGAAATATTTGATACTAGTCGGGTTTATTGTCTAAGAAAGAGTAATGGCAGCTGTTTAAGTGACAAATCAGGGAAGTGATTTAGAAATACTAAGATGTGTTTTTAGAAGGCATAAAGTTTCTCTTTTGTACTTAGAATTTTAAAAGGGGGGGTAACACCAGAAAGAAGCTTGTAGCTGCTCTTGCTCTCTATCCCATTTATGTCACTTCTGGTGGAAATTTAAGTTTGATTTACAAATAAGCCTACACCCTTCCCTGTGTGCTCCTCTGAGCTAATGCTTCTTTCCCATCCAGTCACTTGCATATGATGCGCTTCCCTGTCCTTCTCTTACCTTATTTGCTATGCTCTGTCTTTTGATGTCACTGCCCTTTCTTAATGTCCTGTAAAAAAGGGCTACTTCTCACTGTTCACTAAAAGGAGATGTTTTTTTTTCACATGACAGTTAAGCTGTGGGACTCTGTGCCACAGGATACTATGGGTGCTAAAAGATTATATGAGCTCAGAGAGGGCCTGAAAAAACTCGTAGGAGGTTATTAAATACCACTATGCAATGTTTAGTTTGTCATTTATTTAAACCATACATCCAGGATGCTGGAAAGATGTTGAGGGTAAGCACACTGTGTACTCACCTTGTAATTAACTCTGCCCTAGGCAGCTGCATCTGGCTACCAGCATCAGACTGAGTAAAGTCATCCTGATTTTCCCCCATTTCACTGCACAAGTCCTTTTGTGGTCTCCCTTCACACTTCCCTATCTCTTTATTACAGCCCGTCTGGGACATGTGAAGACTAACTTATATCTGGGGAAACCAGTTCTTGCTGCTGGAGGTGACGTGTTGTGTACTTGGCTCCAGGGAAAGAGCGCTTGGAGCAGGGCTCTGGGAGTTGGCGTATGTGTTTCTGCTCCTGGTTCTGGCAGCACAGCTGTTGCTGGCAGCGATTTTGCAAGCAGCTGGGCAGTGCTGCGACACAGTGTCACTGTGCTGCTACAGAAACAACCGGGTTTGTAGACTGGCAGTTCATGTGGGAAGCAGTTGGCAGACTGAAAGCAAGGCAAGATGCCGGGTGTCACAGCCCGGGCTTGTGCTGGCTCAGCATCATGATCTTGCTGGTCCAGGAGTGATAATTTGCGATCTGCCTGCAGCTGTGCCTTGGAGTGGCTCAGACCTGGGCCGTTAGCTGCTCCAGCAGCACGTGGATGGGTGTAACAGCTCGTCCCCGCTGTGGTGATTCCCACCTGGTCCCACCACATTTGGTTGGGGAGAGGCTGCTGTGTCCTCCCCAGGTGCAGGCAATGCAAGGGCTGATGTGCAGATCTGTCTCCCAGACTTAGTTCAAGCATGGCTCTGTAACCTGTGGATTTGCATGAGCAAGGAAATGAAGCTGTACGTGCAATCTTTAGACTTACTGGGGCAATTTCAGGTAATGTTGCATCTCCACTGTATGATGTGGCTTGGTGCTGGAGATGCCCATGCTCGCCCCACAGGAGTGGGTTTCAGGGCACACACAGGCTAATGCTGTGCAGACGGCAGCTCTGGTACAGAGCACAGCTGAGTCTGTTCCAGCCTTAGCCTTGGGAGTGCTGTGAGCCCACCCTTCACAGCACCGCAGGCTTTCCCCCTGCTGATAAGGCAGGGTTTCCCAGAGCCGCTGCGACAGCACTTTTCCCTTGCTGTTTCCATGCCCTTCTCACACTGTTCTCATGGCCTCATGCCTGCAGCCATGATAGTGTGGGCATGGTGGGTGCTCATGAGAATCCCAGCTCTTCCTTCTGTCCCTGCCTTGTTGTGGACTTTTTGGTTTGCACTAGAGATTACCAAAGCAAAGTGAACAGCATTGCAGGTGACGGTCCTTTAGATACTTGATGACATTAGCCAATAATATATGTGCACAGGAACTTAAGTCACTGGGCAACACTTGCACCTGATTAGCATGTACTAATTATCACCATCATCTTCAGCCATCATCTTCATCCTTGCTTGGGAAGAGCTCCCAGAGGAGGATGCTTGCCTGGGACCTGTCATTGCTTGTCCAAGCTAGCCACGAGCCGGGGAGAGTTTTCAATCTCTTTTAATCTGTTCTTTAAACAAAAAGAATTAGCTAAGTGAGATATTGTAAGCAGGCTGCAGTCTTGCACTCGTGCTGTAATAGAGTGTGAGGGGAGGTGTGCTCGTCTCAGGACAGCTCTGTGCTGTTCCCAGCTCTGCGACTGCTGCCCAGCATTGTCCCGAGGAAGTTACCTTACCGCTGGGTGCTGTTGTGTTCTGCTCCCACTGAAATACTTCTTGACAAGATATAGGATGAAATACGGTCCTCCTCACATTCCTGTGCACACTCTCCCTTTAGGCAAATCCTAGCGAGCCCTGTCACCTGTGGCAGCCAACACACTACAGCGGGTATGGCCTACTGTGTTTGCTTACAAGTGCAGGACCCTGGCTAAATCTGTTCTGGGCAATTGGGAGCGAGAAATTTATGCAGCATCAGTTATGGCAAATACGTGATTTCCAGCAAGAGAGGATCTTGATTCCTCTGTATTTTTGATAGAATGAGCCACAGGGTATCACCATATAGCCTTCAGTATAACCATAAACCAGCTGAAACACGTACCTAATCTAACTGTCCGCTCTGTTCCTTAACCTAAATGCATTTTTTTAAATGCATCTGGCAGTTTACATGAGCTATGGAAAATACGGGACTGTAAGAAGACCTCATCTTTATCAATATACTTTATAGGCTGCTGCTGACTTAGTTCCCATCCCACCCCTTTGTGTGGTCTCTGCTGTGCAGGGCTGGTTTGGGCTGCTCGGGCAGCATTGCTTTCAGGCACAGCAAACTACTCGCCGAAGGGCAGCCCCAGCATTTGGGGAGACGATGTTCGCTGCTGAGACTGCTTGGAAATAGCTGTTGCTCTAAACTCAACCCTGGTTTAATCCAAATTAATTTGTATGCACAGATAAGCAATAGGAATTTTCCTTGTATTTTCCTTGCCTCATAATTGCACTTCTAGTGGACATGGGGACAGTTGGGCAATGTCCTGGTCTCCATTAACTGCCAAATCACTGCAGTACGTGGGCACTCGTCTGCAGCCTCTAGGAGCGTAGTGTTTATACCGTAATCCTTTGTGTTGACACATCACATGCATGTTGTAACTCCTCTGAGTTTCAATGTTAATTGAAATACCAGTATTAATTGTGGAAAGTTAGTCACGCACACTAAGCGGGAAGAGGGAGCTTTTTGAACCAGCTCTTTTGTAACTGTGTGTGTTTTGTAAGTGCTTAACTCTGTGACATGGGAGGAGTGCTGGGATGCTCTGCGGCGCTGGGATCCTCGTGCGCGCCGGGATCCGAGTGCCAGGAAGCGCTTTGGAAAGAAACTGCAGGTGGGAGCGGTACCGTGGCCTGGTGCTCAGGGGCCTCGGAGGGGTGCCAGGGAGCTGGGAGCTGCTTTACAAGAACTGGGGGCACCCCTGGGAGCCAAGCACCCCAGTTCCTCTCATTCATCCAGGCAAGGTAGTGCGAGGAGCAGAGGGTCCTGGTGCCTTTGCTCTTTCAGTAGATGAGAGCAAGGGACGTACTGTTTGGAAAGGGCGCCCTAGAACAGAATCAGTCTCTGTAGTGCTCACTGTGTGCCATCGAGCCATGTTTTTTCTCTAGCTGAGAAGAGCTTGTAGCTGTCAGCAGAAGAGCAGGCAAAGCTCAGGGGTTTATCTGCATGGCTTCCTTAGAGAATGAAGAAAACGCAGCTGTGTAGAATAAATTTGGAAACCAGGACATTTAAAAGTGAGTCACTTAAAAAGAGTTCTTGACATTGTTTCTAAATCCAAGGGAAGACCAGAGAACAAACAGATTTTCAGATGTCCACATTCCTCTTGGAGGCTGAAATGAAAGAGCTAACTTCCAGCAAAACCCAGCTGAAAGCGGCTACTCTTGGGGTACAGAAACCTTGCCCTCTCTTTGAGGAAAGTCCTGGTTTTCCAAGCATGCGTGGCCAGTGCTGTCCTGTTCAGAGACCATCGTGGTACCTTCTGAAAGCAGCTCCACCAGACAGTGTTGTTTCCAGGCTAAGGAGGCTGAAAGAGGTTTTTCTCTGTGCTGGAGCACTGGAGCATGCAGAGCGGTGCTTCCTGGGGATCAGCCCTGTGCCCGCTGGGGCTGTTGCAGTGTCGGTTGTGTGAAAAAGAAACCGTCATAGATGGAGAGGTTTCCTGGAGTCTGTCACCCTGCCCCATCCGTTTTGACTTTTTTCCAGGCATTTCCTTTAACTAGAAGTGAGACTTCATTTCTGTGGTAGTGTTGTACAGGTCAGAATGGGTAACTTCCCCAAAACTGCTATTTTTAGGGTGTTCTTAGAGGTATGGGGTAGACTTAAAGAAGAATAGAAAAAGAATGTGTAGCTATGTAGAGAAATGATGGTGGCACTTACATACACCCAACCTGAATTACTTCAATAGATTTTTTTTTTGGTAGTATTTTATGGAGAATTTTAGAAATTTCTCCAGCATCTATTGCACTCTGTGCTTTGTAGGTCACCTGTTACAGATTACATGTTGGGGTCTCTTTGTGTACACATGGGCCAATTGTTCTGAAAAAAGTATGGTAAGAAAAATTAATATATTTTTGCTTTGAAATGTTTAAATTAGTCTGTTGTTTCGATGATGCTTCTGTGATTTATTTATATTTTAGTTGGGTGCATACCTACGGTCTAAAAAAAAATGTAAAAAATCATGTTGGTAAAAGATAAATGATGCATGTTGAAATAAGGGCACATTTAAGGGTAAGGTGGCACGTGGTTGGAGCTTCCTAAAGAGCCTGAAAATATCACCACCTTGCGTCATGTTACATTCATTCTGTAAATACCCGAAGGCAAATATTTTGCTGGCTCAAGCAGAAGAGAGATACTGTCTGTATTGTCCCTCATCTCTGTTGTAGCTGGGATCTCATGCTGCTGGGATTTTTGTAGCTATGATTTGCTGCTATGAAGTCCTGGCTGCCTTCACGAGGCACAGCACGCGGGATGCTCGGGGGGAGCTCGCGTGGGGTGCTCCCTTAGTGCTGTCTGGGGTTTGTGTGACTTCCTCCTCGCCATGGGAAAGTGGAGAGCAGTGGCTGGACTGGAGGGACCGGGGAACTAATGGAAACAGGGTGGGAGGTGGTGGGCTCGTGAGAGATGTAAGCAAGTAGGTTTGTTCAGCTAGTCACAAAGAGGGGAAGGTATTCGTGGCTGCTGAGGAAGGGCTGGTAGGCAGCTGTATGAGTCCCAAGGGTGAGCCTTGATTTGCAGAGGTCAGTTCAGAACCCAGGATAACATCTGAAAAGCGTCTTAGAAGACTGCCAGTGACTGCATTTGGAAGGCAAAACTTCTGCAAAGAGGAAGGCTGGGGGCATGGGGTTTCGGTTTGAGTGTTTGCTGTAGGCTTCCTCCATAAACACCGCCCAGCCTCGGAGTGCCTCCAGCTCCGTGTTCAAGGGGGGATAGCGGTTCTGCTCCTTCCAGAGTGCTGCCATGGAAATGAGTTAATCCCAGTATGAGCAACGTCAGGACAGTGGCCACACCAGAACAAACTGAAATAGCTAAACTCCACCTTTGTCTTCGAAAAGGTTCAGATGAAGTGATCTTCTGCACTGAGCAAGCTGAGCGGAGGTTTGCAGGAGGCTGGAGCTGCTGTCATCCCACTGTGTGCAGTGCACACGGTAACACTTGGTAATTCAGCGTCCGACCCTTCTCATTGCGTCTGATTTTCACAGTTGTGGGAGAAGCCCCAGAGGCAAACGGATGTGCCGGTGCACTTGAAGTGATACAACACTGCAGTGATACAACATACATGTTGCTGAGCTCTAGCGTAGCCACAGGCTTCCTATTGCTGCTCGCTTGCATCCCCTCCTCTTCTGAGCCGTACTCGCTTGCTGCAGCAGGTGTGAAGTCGAGCGTAGCTGCTCCTGGCTGCCTCCAGCTGCCTGCTTTTGTGTGTCAGCTCTCACCGAGCTCTGATCACGATTTAGGACTTGTGTAATAGAAATTATGAGAGTCGACGCCATTCATCTACTTTGGCCGTGGGCAGAGAACAAAAAGGGTATTTGTACAGTGAAATGGCACTGAATGTTCTACATGAGTGTTTTATTTTATGTTTACAGAGCAGAGGGCACAAGAATAACATAAATGGGAACAATAACATACATTAGCACACTTCTAACTCCATTTAGCCTTCTTTGTTTGTAAATATTTTTGTGGTTCATCTGTGTTTTAAAGAAAGGAGGGAAAATTCTCCTGCCTCTCTCCCCTTGTTTGAGGAAGGGGACAAGCAGTACTTTGTTGTTGGCTCTACTATACTGCTGTGGATGGATGAATAGCTCTGCAATTGCATGTCACCTGACAAGCTGGTTTATGTTTAGATTAGGAGAGAAAGCGTGTGATTCTGAAAGCTGCATTTTCACTTGCGCAAAGGCCAGACCACGTGTGCTGAGTTATCAGAATGAGGGTTTAATTGTTTTATTTTTCCTGTGACTTATTAGAGTTGTAGTCCTGCTATGTCAAACATGCATTCCTTGAAAGCAAGGCACCTGAAGGAGAGAGGTCTTTCGAAATCTGAGGAGACTTCCTCAGTACCAGCCAGCACAGCAGGTCTCTGTGGAGGAAGAGGAAATTTGGAAGATCCCGTCCCTTTAGCGTTACCATCTTGGTCTCAGCTGAACGCTGTGCCATGACGCTGGGCAGGGCATTAGCTTGTGGGTGGCAAATGCCATCCGTATTTGAAACGCCATCTGTAAAGCTGTGGTTGTGTTTTCAGCTGAGTTGTTGCTCTTGAGAACAGTGTGGAAAGCTCAAGCTGGTACACGAGGGAACATGACTATCCACTTCTACCTTCTCAGCACCCTGAGCAATTAAACACAAAAGCCTTTGTTCCCTGGTGACTTCATTCTTAAGAGGCCTTTTTAATTTTAGTCCTTAGTTTCAGGAAGAAATAATGGGAATTTGTCATTGACAAGAAGGCTGCATCTCTCAAATGTCACATGAAGGATCCACTCCATAATTCATGGGCAGGGGAGTGTGGGTGTCAAAAGGAGGGTGTATAATGGATATGAGAGAGTTCAGTTCAATGAAGCTATGGGCCTTAAAGGCAGCTTTTCTTGCCTTCGTGAAATTTTCTTGGCCCAGATCACCACAGTTTTTGTGAACTCATCCAGATGTCCAAATATTTTTAGATTTTCTTAAGTAAGAGTGTGGTGGGTTATTGGTTATTTTTTTACAGCTTATTCCCCTTCCAGTGCAGACGGGGACTTACACAGTAATACCAGAGCAGTGCTGATTGATTTCTCTTCTTTCTGTCACTGCTGCATCTGTAAGCCATGCATTCATATACACAGAAGTGCTGCTGTTTCTTATCAGTCCTTCTCTTTTCATGGATTCTATGAGTTTTGCTGCTTGTGTGATGGCAGGTGTATTGCTGTTGGTGTGCTGAGAAAGGGACCTCTCCCTCCTCTGCTGTAGGATGTGAATAAGAGCAAATCTGACGTGGGCTGCTGGGGGTCTGAATGCAAGTATGGACTATTGGCTTCCTAGTTGCTGGAAGATTGTGGCAGAGTCAGACCTACCGAAGGGGACTGCTGGGTCTGCCAGATCTCTGCAGGCTGGAGGGGTCATCTCCTTGCCTCCTGGCTTTGTTTGTGTCCCTGTCCTTGGTAGCGAAAATTAACTGCCTGACTCTGTCTGAAGTGAATTAGGGAGCACTGGTATGATTTTCTTCTTGCAGTCAAGCTGAAGGTGTTACAAGTTCTGAGAGAATGGTGCTAAGAGCTGAGCAGCAGCAACGAAGTTAGCATGGGTGATTGCACAGCAAAACTAACCTCCAGCAGTGGAGGTGCAGCCTTTATTTCAGGATTTCTTCTTCTTGTAATGTGTGTTTGTGTGCAGGCGCAGGAGGCTCCTCTGTGCTGCCAATGGCCATCTGTCTGGGAGCCACATGGGGCACACCGATACCCAGTGTTGGGGCTGAGCTCTGCTTCAGGAGCCATTCCCTGTGAGTGAGGCAGGAGTAAGCAAATACGTGTTAGTTGTGGAGTAATCTGTTTTCAGTGGAGCTTCCTAGTACAGCTTACAAAAGCTGTGAGATTTAAAAATAAACTAACTTAAAAAAAAAGAACTCGCTGGCACAGAGCAGGAGCTTTTGGGGCAACTGTGTCCATGTGTATGTCTGCAGGAAGTGAGTAATGTTCTTACAAAATCGTCAGCTGAAGAATTTGTGACTTTTAGGGCAATTCCCATTTTGGGCTAAGTCAGATCTCTTTTTCTCTCTAGGTTTTTCTCAGGCATCGGGGATGTCTTCTGAGCCCACTTCATCCGCCTCGCAGCAGTCCCCCGCCTCTCCCGCCTCTCCATCCTCACCCAGTTCTCTCCAACTGCCTGAAAGCCACGGGGCGAGAGATCGCTCCCCGTCACCCATGAGAGGGTACCTCATCCCCAGCCCGCTGCCCACCCGACGGACCAGGTCATTTTCAGCGTGAGTACTGGGAAACCTGCGTTTCATAGACACAACCAAACGATTGCCTTTGGGCAGAATGATGGGCTCCCTGCCGAGGTGAAGGGAGTCAGGGGGGACGGTTGTATCTGGAAGATGCTTTGGTATTTTACTGTTACCTCTTCTCCAATAAATTCTGATGCCGCTAGACTTTTAGTCCAAATTGCCTGTAGTTTTTCAATGCTGTGTTTGCGTAAAGGATGTTCAAAGTCTTTTCCACTCTTTAAGACCAGTGTTTTACAGGGAGGGGAAAATACACTGAGATTTTTCAAAACAGTTTCTTGTCTGAAGCTTTGCTTCGCTTCAGACACTGTGTTGTGGCTATCAGGACCGGTTCCTGTTAGTGTTTCTTCATCAGCTCCACCTCCTCCTTTGGCACAACCTCTCTTCTCACCACCGCTGAAGCACTGGACCAGACCTCACTGGAGGTTTCAGTTCCTTCACCTCTGACACCTGTGCTACCATCAGCCAGGTTACATTTTAGGCATGGTCCATGACCCTGTCACTTTTCAGAGGGCTTGTTTCCTTTTCCTATTCAGCTTTCTTATCTCCATTGTAAGATTGCTCAAACAGACCTGTAAAAGAATATGTTGGTTTTCAAGGTATGGACCCTGATCTCTTTGATTCTCCAAGATTTATATGAGGTTTTCCATAAAATGAGATGAGGTTTGTTGCTATTTGTAGTTATTTGAGGCCAATGATGTTCCTACAGCAGAGCTGGCTTTCCCTGAGCTTTCCTGCGGCCCCGTGGTGCCGTGCAGGCTCCGGGAAGCCCCCACCCAAAGGGGGCTCCTCCGCAGCGCAGCAGCAGAGGATGGTGTTGCAAGGTTTGGCCATTGCAAAAAATTCCCAGTGCCTGTGATGGGTCTCCCAGTGAGGTGCTGACCTGCAGAAGGCAATGTGGGCTTCTTTGATAATCTCAGTGGCCTTTGAATCAGGGTCTGAGGATGTAACGGGAAGCTGTGGTCATTGCAGTTCTGCCACAATGTTGCAATTACTTCTGTGTAAGGGAGGTCTGGCAATGCCAAGTGAAACACTGTGGAAGTAAGATCTCAGACCTGCAGCTAGCCTATTTTGTGCTGCTTCATCTAGTTGGCCTGCTTTTTCCTTTTTGCTTCTTGCAGTGTTACCCAGCTCTTCTCTTCAAGAGTTATCCATGCAGATTTAAATAGCATCAATCTCAATGATGCTTTGTATTATTACTTCTGTATTCAGAATGAGGCAAAAAAGAACAGTAGCAGCAGAAGAAAAATTTATATGTTGTCAGTTCCAAAAGCCTTCGAATGCCCTAAACTTTGTAATGGACATAGATTGCTAAAAGGAACATAATTGACTTGATAATTGGGTTTGTCATTGAAAAGCACTTCCAAGCTAGCTTGCGTCAGTGCTGTGTTAATAATGAACTCTTTGTAATTCTTCTCAGCTGTTAGTCCTAGTCTGGTTCTTACAGAACTAAAGAATTTGTTATTTGGCTTCCACAGTTCTTTAATAATTAATTAGTGTAGGAATCTTGCTGTATTTGTTTGCCCTGAAAATCAAAACAGGGCAAAATTTTTATTATTATATTTTTAGTGTCCTCTTTAAACAAGAGGAGCTTGTGAGCTTTGGCCCCAGTTGTGTGGAAAAGATGAATGTGACAGGCAGTGGCTTATTATTCAGTGGGATTATTTAATTTTGGTTCATTGCAAGTGTGGGGCCTTATCCCACACATTGCTTTATCTCCTTGAAAGATGCAGTTGAACTTTAGTGGCTTATTTAGAGCAGTGAGTGCTTTGCTGTGTAACAAGTGCTTGTGGGGTCAGGTATGTTGACAGCTTTATAGAGCTGGAAGTGAAGTGATTTAATGAAGATTTCTTCTTTCTTTAACACTTTCAACTGTATGTCTTTAGTGCTAGTTTGACTTAAGGAGCAGAGCTGTAACCACATTTTTTAGTGATTTTATTTAGACTTCAGTAAACTTTAAACATTTGGGAAAGTGATGTCAAAATTGCCATGATGCATGTAACCAAATGGCAGCACAGTCACTTACTGGGTTTGAAGAATTGCACCAAAATCCTCTTCTAACATGGAAGCAACCTACTGGATAGTCATGGCATGAGAAGGTCCTGATCTAGTAATGCCTCTGTGTAAACCCCATTAAGATATCTAAAACAATTGGCTTCATTAAGGAAAGTATTTGAGTGCGTTTGGATCCCTGGAGATTCAACTGAGCATATTTGATGGGGAAAAGGATTTAATCATGCAGTTTTCAGGATGGGTCATAGTTCATGCAAGTAATTTTTCTTGATGGCAGTAAGTCATCCTAAAGGTTTGTCTTCAAATCTGTCTCATTTTAAAATATAGGTCACATGATAGTGGAGAAGATCAGTCTTGAGTCTTGGTGTTATGTGTACCAGTTACGCTTAATAGACTGCTGGCGTCATTTGGAGGTGAAATATTGACTTCCCTGGATCCTAGTCTGGCAGGATAATGATAGATCTTAAAGGTCTTTTTCAGCCTAAACGAATCTATGATTCTATGACGTGCATGCAGAAGGGGTGTGCACGTATGTATATACTTACATGTGTACACATTTATACCTGTCTTTATGCACTGCATTCTCTCGATACTGCATACACACACTTACTGTTAAATTTGTGAAAGCACATACAACACCCAAGTGTACATTGGTACTCCCAAACTCATGAAAGGTATAAGATGCTTACGTTTAGTATAATGTCTAAAAGAAAATGTGGCAGGGTGATAGAGCAGATGGATTCAATATGGCAACTGATGGATTATAGTGCTATCAAACATCTTCGTCATCTTTATCTCCCTTAAAAAGGCTACAGGCAAAACGTGCAGTATATGAAACTGAGTATTAAGCAGTTGCTACAGACGAGTACACTCACAGGGAGTATTTGGACCATTGTGCCCGTTTGCGTAGTGTGCTCTGCTGACACACCTGGAAGCTGTCACATCTGTGCTCAGCAAGAGATCAGCAAGCGGTCTCTTTTTGTGCTTGCTTTTGCAGAACCGTGAAAGCATCGGAGGGTCCCATCTACAAAGGCGTCTGTAAATGCTTCTGTCGCTCCAAAGGCCATGGCTTCATTACCCCTGCAGATGGAGGGCCTGACATCTTCGTACACGTCTCTGAGTAAGTCGTCTGGGTGGCTGAGGAAGGCTGGAGCTTTGGTTTGCTTTAATTACTGAATGCTTTTGACGTTTCAGATAGAAGAATGGTTTATAATCTGTCACCCTTACCTCAGCAAAGAGGAGTTATGCAGATGTTACTGGCAGTGATAGATTATGCTGTTATTTTCCTGTGTTACTATAAATGTGTTGAGTTAAAAACTAGAAGATGATCCTGCCAAATCTCTTAGAGTAAGCTGTGCAGTTTCACCCAGACCCAGAAACTTACCTTTACCTGAAGCAAATCAATTATGCAGTATCCAGTTTTAATTTAAAGATTTATAACACTGAAAATGCACTACTTTTACTGTGCACTGCTTGTACCATTATTAAACTAAAGGGTAATTACCTTTATTGTTAAGTAAAGTCATACTTTATTACTTCCTTGAATTTATTTAGCTTCAGTTTCAAGCAGTTTGTAGCTAAAGCTTTCTCTGTTAAAGGGTTTAATAGTACCTCCACTTTTTTGCCTTGAACACACTGAGAACCATCACCTCTGAATCTACCTTTTGATAAACTAAGCAGATTAAGCTTTCCAAGTCCCTCACTGAGAATTTTTTCCCCAGTCTAAAACAGGCTTTCCAGTCTCTTTTCTAAATGTGCTGTAGAATTTAAATACCATTTTAAAACAATACACTGTATACATACTTTCAGTATATGGAGATAAAATCTCCTCCAGACTCCTGCTCTGTTTCTCTTTCTGTACATCCCATAATCCCACTAGGCCCCTCGTCCCAAGTCTTTTGCTGAGTTGCTTATCTGCTCCGACCTCAGCATCCTTTGCGGCGGCAGAGTTTGGTGCAGTCCCGGATGCGCTCTGGCACCCTGACAGTGGTGTTTGCACTCCTGCTCCTTGATGTATGACTTCATGTGTGGTTGCACTGCAGCACAGCTGACTGGAACAGGCCCTGCCTGCCAAGAGGTCCACATCACACTTCGTGACTGCACCGTCTTTGTTATTTATTGCCTGGCTAATCTGCAAGGTTTAATAGACAGTTTTGTATTTGTTTCTAGATTGAGAGGTTGACGAGCATTGGGGCTGAAACTGGTCTCTGAGGGCGTGTATCAGGTTTACTCAATGTTTATTCTCCAATAACCTCTTTTAGATCTATCAGCAGGTTTTAGTCTACCTATTGTTTACCGTGTTGAAGCTGTATAATCCTGATTTGTTGTTTGGAGTGGTTATCCATTGATAAATCAACAAAAACCTTACCAAAGTTATTCACATTGCCGCAGCTATCTTTCCTGCTTGTGTGTATAGTACGTGTCCTTGGAGAAGGAGCACATTGGCCTTCTTCCAGTTTTCTGAAATGTTACTGCATGATCGGCGTTGGCAAGACAAAGCTTTTTAGGACTCGTGGGTGCAAATGGGCTGAGTGGTCTGACTTACGTGTTCAACCCAAAGAAGTGTCATTTAATATCATCTTTTTCTTTCGTCTAATACAAATGCACAGTTTCTCCTTATTTCCTGAATAACTTAAAGATAACGTTTCTTATATCACCATTTAAAAATCTTACTGTGAACATCTAGTCTGACCTCTACAGTTACTGATCAGCAAGGGTTTAGTTAAAACAGCCCTCTCACAGAAACATGAATTCTCAGCCCTCTAATGAATTCTTTTTAAAGAACTGTCTATTTTCAGTCCTGTTTTTTCTTCTGTGTTTTCTCTTCCAATTAGTTTGGTAAAATTTTCTTCAGTTATGTGAAATTAACCCTTTCAAAACCCTAGAGATAACTTTTTGATTGAGACTGCCCTTTGTTTGTCTATACAAAATGTGAACTAATCTTTTGGGTGTTCCCCAGTTTCTCTCTTATGGCCCAACACATCTTTCTCTCTGGGCCCAAACCCCAGTACTTGATCCTGGGTACACTAACTGTTCCTACCCTCAATCCCCCTCCAACCAGCTCTAATTCGTAGAAACTCCAGTGACGTTTTTCTGTTTGGCTATTTAAGACTCCCATATGTCTCCTACACTGAAATCCTGTATGACATTATGAAAAACATTTTTTGTCTGCTGTGATTTTGGTGATCTGTGCGAGAGCCCCCCTCTCATAAGACTCCTTCTCGTGAGCTGTGCTAGTTGGCGTATCGATCCCATATGCTTTCAAAATGCTTTGACTGAGAGCCATCAATAAGCTATATTTGAGTAATTGTGCCCTGAATGTGGCGTGCCACCCTCCCCTTTCTTCCACCCACTTGATCTATCCTACAACCACTATTGAATGAGTCACCAAGGTTGTAAAAGTTCATGGGCAACCACACTTCTTGATTTATTTTCAGCATGTTTATTTTGCTGACACATGTCCAGTTCTCTGCTTGCTGTCACCCTCACCCAGCCGTGCCCTCAGACCGTCCCTGCCCAGGAAAGCTGGAGCAGATAAAGGAGGAGAGGGGGAGAGCTGCTGCGTGGCAGAGGGTGATGGGCTCTGGCCCACTTAGGTACTACCTTCAGCCTAAGCTCCAGCTTCCCAGGTCTCAACTTCGTGCCCTACCTGCTGGACCAGGCTGCTTCTCGTCATTTTAGTTACTTCATTTCAATCTAATGCTCACACGGGTGGGGAGCTCTCTCCATACGCCATGCTGCAGTATGGCAGCTCTCCCAAGTTTACTGTAGATGAGAAGATTGGAGGCGTCCTCCTCTACCCCATCCGCTGCTGGAAGGCCTGTACCTTTCTGGCAGATGCTTTACCCAACACACTCTTAACAATTCGAGTGCTGGGGATCCACTGCCGCCCTGGGTGATCTCTTCCTGTAATTAACAGAGCTGGCTCTTAATTGTTTATGATATTTAATGGACGTCTCCCTAGCTTTCAATATGGCCCTTTACCCCTCCTTCCATCTCCACAGCAGGTAAATGATGCCTTTCCTCTTTAAACCTATCATTTATGTGTTCAAAGACAGTTTTCCTTGCTGTTTCAGAAACATTTTAGCAAGGTTAGTTCACATGAATTTTGTAGGACTGAAGGATGTGCTTTATGCAACTTTTCTAGGCTCAATTCTGCTCCTTTGAAGCCAAAGGTATTTTTTTTCTATTGAACCAGGACCAGGCCACTGTTTTAAATGTTTCTTATGTAGGTACTGTCTGAGAACTTAAATTCAAGAATAGCTGATGTTTCTGCCTCAACCTGTTAGTAAAAAGTGCTATTACTGAAGTACTGAACGTTTCAGCACATTGTGTTCTTTAATTACTCTGAGAGTATTTGAATTGTTGGACACAGCTTTTAGTGCTAGAGGGTGATGGTATCACTGTCTTAATTCTCATGCAAGGCAGCACTAGAAAGATGAATTAATAATGCCTTTCATTTCGGTTTATTTCACAGTGAATTAGAAACATTGCTCTTTATTAATGGGAGCTGCTTATTGCAGCAGCATTCTGTAACCATCACTGTGGCTCAGGGGACTCCAATGACTCTGCTTTGCGCAGTGTGAATTTTGAGATACTGCTTATGTTTATCACGCAGTTCTTTTCTACCTATTTTACTCAGTTAAACCTGAATGTGAGAGAGACCTCAATCTGTTCACTGTCTCGGTGCGGTATAGGCATCTACTTGTGAAATGAAAGAGGATTGTTTCTCCTGAATCAGTTCTGCCTGAAAGCTGGGATTTCAGGAGCGTGGATAAAATGGTGTGCCAGTTTGGATTCGGCAAGATAGGCTGTTCCTCTGTGTTCATCACTAAGCGGTAATCATGAGTGAAGGTTTTGAGCATTGGGACCAGCTGCCTATCTTGCAGATTAATATGATCTTAAACATAAAAATTTAATTTCAGGAATGAATTTTTTTCTTCCCTAAGCTTTGTGGAGCTGTAAGGTTACACTTCAATGAAAATGTCTCCTGTAAAATGGGATGTCTGTTTCCCATAACTTTCCATTTATTTTTGTAAGCTAATGACACTTAGCATGGCATTTCCATTTCCATAAGTGAGCATTAGCCTAAAAATAAGGTCAAATGTATTTGACATTCAAAAGCTTCTTCACTTGGCATCTGCAAAATTTTAAATTTCAGTATCTGTGCAAGAGTTTAAGGTGAGTGTGAGCATGTGGACATGTTTTATGAGTGGAACTTGCAGCAAAGCTGTGTTACTGTGAAGTTGGACTTGTCAGATGTGGGTAGATACACAGTATAAGAAATGCCAGTTTGAAATGCAGGTTTTAAAGGTGTTTTTTGCCTGTGTGCCTTTGTGTGTTTTAACGAGTGGCTCTGAAGACTGCAGAGAAGAGTTGGTTTGGGTTTTGATACACTTGTGTAGAGCCAGTTCTCCTTTTTAACTGATTAGGTACAGACGTACAAAGCTGTACAAGTAACCAGGGCAGCCTGAAGTTCTCTGGAAATGGTGACAGTGGTAGGTGGTAGCATTTCCTTGTGCAGCAGGCAGAGGCGTGGTGGCAGCTCTGGTGACAGTCACCGCAGGTGGTGGCAGCTTCCTGGTGCTGCTCGTGGCACCTTCTTGGGTCGGTCTGCGGGTACAGCATCTGCGGCTGAGACCCTGTGCTGCAACTGCAACAGTGTCTGCGCTTGAGATGGACAGGCTAGAGCCAGCTCCTGCACACCGACCTGAGCAGCCGCTCCTGCCTGCGGCCGCGTGGCCTGGCGTGGCGAGAAGGCTGTCACACCTCTGCCACCAGCCGAAGGCACCAGCCACGGGCTCACTGCTGCTTCCCACAGTGCGTGCACAGCGAGCCCTGCTTCCTTGTATGCAGTGGAAACACTTCTCAGGTCGGTGTAAACAATTGTACTAGGAAGATGTTATGGCTCGTTGAGCATGGTGAGATTTTGTTTTTCTCAGTTTAATACTTTGCCCTTCTCCAGAACAGAAAACAAAATGTGCTTGCTGGTCGTAAGTGTAAAACCCTAGCTGGCAAGCATGGGGATGGAGGAGTTGCTGAGATGGTAATTTCAGATAACGTCTCTGGAAAGCTGGAAGCAAAGGCAAATTCATTTGCCTGGACTGAAATTTTTAAAAAGCCTTTAATTATGTTTTTTAGTAGTGATGTGTATTGCTAATGCTTCCATTTCCACCAGCCTGTATCATGATCCACTGTCACCAAATTGATGGTGTTATTGTAGCATCAGTGCTGAGAACTGTATCCTCCTTGGTATCTTCTCTCCTTCACTGCTGTTTCGTAGCAGGAGTAAGTCAGCTCTCGCAAATACGAGCCGGTTTGGTTGTTAGTGAAACGTAATGGCTCTGGTAGCTTCAGTTTCGCTCTCTTGCCACTCTTCCTGCAGACGTGGCATCTTTCCGGAGAGCAGACAGGGAATCCCTGCAGTGCTGGCTGTTGAGGTCCCCCCCTTGTGCTGGGGGTGCCTGCCGGTACAGACAGGTTCAGATCCACTCGCCTTCCAAGGGGGTCCTGCGGGCACGGAGCAAGGGGGTGGGGGGATGTGGGGTGTGGGTGCCTGTAGCGGCAGATCAAGTGATGTGCTTTAGAGCACTCCGTAAGAATCCCACTCTTGTGCTTTCCCAGTGTATTTGGGGGTGGGCACATGACGGATACTTGTTTTACTCTCCGGGCTTTTGCATTTGATTGGGATTTGGCCTGAAGCCTGTGTAGCTGCAAGGGCAAGGCAAGGAGGCAGCTCACCAGAGAGCAGTGACGAATGAGTGACTGCACTCAGGTTTTTTAAAAGAGTTTATTTTGCAAAAGCAGCTGATTTAATGGAACAGAAAAAACACGTGCAGTGCTTGTGGGTTTTCTGCAGTTTGCTAGTACTTGGCTCTGAAGGTGAAAATGCTGCATTGCAGAGAGGCCTTCAGGCTGTCCTTCAGGCTGGATTCCTGACCCCACGCCTAACGAAGGCTTTGGAGAGTTGACCCTATACATCCCCTGGGACGTTTATACACAGCACCCTTGGGTCCCTGGAGAGATCCTGAGTTTGCTGTGCTTTGCTTGTGTGTTGTGTTGTGATCTCAGGGGATTATTGTTATAGTGCCTGTAACTCAAGAGTACTGAACAGAAGTGGTCTCTCAGTGGGCTCCCAGGTGGGGATATGGTCCCATTCTGCTGTTGCATCTCAGTTTCTGGCTATGCTGGAGATGTACTACCAGCCACATCTTCTTGCAGGGAGGAGCCCAGCTGCATCCCTGCTGCTATCCTGCTGCATTGAGGAGCTGGCTTGGAGCTTTTCACGTCCATGGGCAGATCATCTTTTCACGCTCCTTTCTTTCCTCTGATTTTCTGCCAGATCACTATGTTTAATGCAAAGCATTAATGTCTCCAGGCTCTTCTGTGATGCTGTTCTTCTGGAAGAATCTAACAATATGGGTTGGAAATTAACTGATAATTATAAACAAACAGAGAGCTGAATCTGAGCTGAGAGAATGAACCTTTCTGGCCTTTCTGTGAACTAGCAGCAAAGCAGTTTCTGCTGGCTGCAACCAACTGCTCAGGGGCTGCTGGGAAGCCAAATCTGAGCTTTCTGATTTCCTTTGGCTTTGGGCTGCATACTTCCTTCCTGATGTACTCCCTTTCTGGTGCCTTGCTGCATCTTTTGAAGTGTCTGAAATCAGTAGATTATCTTGGCTGGGGAAGAGAGGCAGCAGAATACCAGATCTTACTTGAGAGGGGTTTGGAAATGAATAGAACATGGATAGCCTTTTCCTAAGGGTTCCACCACATCCCCCCAGTTGCCTCAGAAAATTCACATGCTGCACTGGTACATGCAGGAGACCTGTGGTCATGATTGTAGCAAAACCTTCCTAGAATCTCCACCTAAGTGATATAAACTGTAATAGGTCAAAGCCAAGACTTACACTCTACCTGCAAGCCAGGCAGTGGGCATTGAAGATGACTGTGGCCACCTGAGGATGGAGGTTCTTTGTGGTTAGTGAGCACAGAACATAACTGCCCTAGGCTTTGGTTCCCAGATGCAAACAGTAGGTGTTATTGTGACAGGATCCAAGCTGGCTGCTTGCAGGAGCAGGCATCTTTTGTACCTCAAACTGAGTCCATGTAGGCATCCTTGGAAATCTTGGCCTCTTGTGATCACCAGTTTCTTCCTCATGGTGCGTGGTGAGCTGCCTGGTGTTGAATTAGCTGCTGGAAGTAGATAGAGAGCCATAACTACCCCTGAACATGAATTCAAAAACCACGGCTAGAGATCTTGGTAGAGAACTGGGCAAGAGGATGATGCATCTGCTGTACTGGGAGGGAAGTGCAGCTTCTGCCCTAGACAAGGCAGCTCCTGGGAAGATCTCTCTGCAATGGTACAGAGACCAGGGCAATCCCGTAGCAGAGACCTTGGATATTAACAGCTGGGATTCTTCAGTGTTTGGACCTCCTTCACACTTGTCTGTCCCAGTTACAAGTGTGACTGGTGGGTGAGAGGCAGCCCTGCTTCTGCTTTGCCTGCCAGCCGGCTTGATAATGTCATCGCAGGCTTTGCTGATGAATGCTGGAGCTGTCAGCTTGCCCTGGGGCTGCATGGGAGAGCGTTCAAGAACGGTAATTCATAGTAGTTCATTACCCTGTCATGTCCTGCTGTTTAATAAAAATACAGGTTTCCTGGGAGGTGTGTTGAGGTGTTAAATGAGTTTTAAGAAGCCCACAAGATAATACAGCCCATTGATCCGTGGGAAGCGGTACGTGGTGTGATCCGTGGCAGGCTTGTTGACCAGCAAGGCTCTGAATTCACTGAAAACCCTTGTTCAGAAATGTTTCCATGTGACTTAGTTTTTGTCCCAAGAGGTTTAACTAGAGCCCTAGAATAGGAATAGCAGCTGTGAGAAGGAAGAACTAGAACATTCCTTATTTAGGGAATTTCCTAATAACCTCCCAGTTCCCTAAAAATAGTGCAGGATAAAATGCTCCGCCATACCAGACTGGCACTGAGCTGGGAAATGGGAGTTGCTGGATAATCTAAAACTCACTCTATTGTGTCTCACTCTGACACTAACATCAGGAAAGCATTTCCTATTTTTAGCTTAATTTGTTGAAGTGTCTTAAAGTTCCTGAATACATAGCTACCCATTATTTTGAATAGAACATGCATACCAGTCTCTTAAATAGCAGTGAAAATCTCTGCCTTCCTCTAGAGCAACATTTAATATGTAGTTAGGGTAAAAGTAAAAATTACTGATCTAAAAACATTTAATCAATATATAACATGAAAAAAGTCCATGTTTGTAACTTCTGTTGAATATAGAGTGGCTGTTGTAGGCTGAATCTTTTCCAAGATCTCTGTCTACTTTCTCTGATCTTTTCCAGTTCGTTTCCCTCCCAGCACTTAAGGCAGTTGCTTTCTGATGGAGGATCTTCCCACAGCTTTGTGTAGGGCTCTGCCTCCAGTGCCACACCATCTCATCACCTTTCAAGTGCCATTATATTGTTCTTTCTTGACACCACCAGAAGTACTGCACAATCTGGATGTTGTTTGTTCCTGCTTCTAAGCATCATGTAGCGATCACAATGCTGGAGTAAGTCTGCATCTGTTCCAGAAGCAGCATTTGGTGGGCAAGCACTGTGCTGGGAACATGGTTCACAAACAGCTTTACTCCGGCTGCAATCTAAGAACTTTGTACTCTTGCTTTTCATGTGCACTGGGGCAATGAGACTCGATGATGCCTGAGGTCTCTTCCAACCTGGTTGATTCTGTAATAATCTCGTATTCAGTCGGCACCAAGAGTAACTGGTAATCAGAAAGCTGCAGAAAATAAAAGAATTTCTGACCTGTGGGGGACAAGTTTAAAGGCCAAAAGCAGAAAGTTAAATTTGAGCTGTTTGTGTGGCCACAACCTTTTACACAGCTGTGCAAAGGACAGGCCTGGTCTTGATGAGGTAAGGTCACCTCAACAAGCAAGGAAATGAAAAAGACAAACTAGGGGATGAGAAGAAGCCAAATTGGGGTTGAGTGAGGTTTTATCACAAGCTTCAGTCTCTTGTAGTGTCAGTTTGGATAAGGAAAGAAACCAGGAAAGGATCGGATGCTGTCAGTGTAGTGCTTGGTCCTGTAAGAATTGCTTTCTAGTGGAGAAGTGTACCTTTCTGGGTAATTCTTAGGGCTGTGCAGATTTTGGGGCTAATGTGATCTGTTTAGAAGAAGGAACAGCAGTCATTAACCTCATGATGCAAGTGTAAGAAATTTGGGTCAGCAAATGTTTTGGTTTGTTTTTTTTGCTATGCAGACCAGGGGCTGTCGACAGTACCCCAGCTAGTCACCTAACAAGTGCTGAGGAATGCAGTGGCTCTCAGTGATAGCTGAGAGTGGCTCCTCCAGTCTGGGCTGGGCCCTTTGCTCCTCCTCTCCCTGACTGCAGCCTGTCCTACGTTAGGCATACCGTTCCTGTGTGTGTGCTGATTCACTGCTTGATTCTTGGAAAAACAGGACCACTTTGGTTACCAGTACACCTACAACCCCTTTCTTACCAGAACCCATCCTGGTTTCAATTCATATTTCAATTTTCAACCAAACTCACCCCAACAAAACCTCCATATTTTTTAGCACTCAAGCTGTACTTCTTCCCCACTTAAATTTGAAGATTCAAGTGATATCTAATTTATCTCTGTTTTCAGGAGCTTAAAACACTGCCTTTGTGTATGGGCACGTCTTTGGTGCTTCAGGAGATGGTGTGAATCCACTTTCCTTCTCCATTAACCATACCTACTGATATCTTTTGCAGATTTCAAATGTTTATTTCGCTAACTGCGTCTCCTCCTGTTCTACAGGAGCTTTTAAAGAACATGCAAGGTTCCTGTTTTTAAAAAAAAAAACCCTTTAAGCCAAACATGAGATCCCTTCCTGGGCAGGGCATCCGTTTCATTTGATGCCTGCAAAGTGGTGACTCTGAGCTCCCCGCTCGCTGTACGTGTTCATCCACTGTGCAGGAATCAAAGGCAATACGTGGGGCTGTGGAGTGGGCGGCTGTAAGGTCGAGAGGAGATGCTGCTTTAGCTGCAGCCGCACGTCACTGCTCTGGCTGTGCACCCTGAAACACTGTCCACAGCTGGTCCCAGCGCTCGAGGCCACGTGAAGAAACATGTTTCATTACGACTTGTTCCAGTGGCTCAGCTGTACTCGAGTCAGTGTAGACTTTCCGCTTCGGCTCCTGTTGTCTACGCTCGTTACATCTGAGCTGGGAAATGTTTGTGCTCACTGTGTTTGCTAGTCCTGTGTTCCTTTGTATGGATGAAATGTCTGCGCTGTATTGCCTTCCACTGAAAGATGCTACCTTGCTCAGGTGAGACTGACATCCTGCGTGGCGTGTGTTGTGAGTTACTGCCCATGGCAATGTGGTTTTAACTCGATAGCAACACATTTTTTGGCAACAAGGGATCATTCAAGAGCTTCAAGTGGGAAAAGATGATGTTATGATGGCATTCCTATTTTCACTCATGTTTTGACCCTGTCTTGTGTCTCTTCTTGGGGCTTCATGTCTACTTGCACTCTGAGACAGTACAAGTAGCATGTTCTCATCCTTGCTTGAAATCCTCTGTTTCAAAGTCAGGGTAAGTTGCAGAGAATTTGGTGGCAAATGCCTTTGGCAGTAAAAAAGGTAAACTAATCTCTGCTCGAGAAAGGACAGTAAGTACTGGGTGTGCAACCCCTTCACACCTGAAGAAATCTTAAACCTGTTAGCAGTGGGGGAGGTGGGGTGTAAATGAAGGCAATAACTGAAGAGGACAGCCACAGCAGGAGTCTAGATGTGGGAGCCTGAGCATAGTCTGTCCAGTGTGATACAGGGTTGTGCTGAAAGGTTGGCTCGGAGATTTTGGAAGTAAACAAAGGTCAGTTGGATCAGCCTGCGTGGGGAGGAAAGGGCTGTCAGGTCTGATGAAGGAGGCTTTGTCTTGACTTTTCTGTAAATATTTTTTCTGCCTTCAGTTTATTGCCATTTTCCCAGGCCCTGCTGTGAAGAGTTCAGCCTAGGACATGCCCTCTTGGGTCTGATTCCTGCAGTCACAAGCAAGCTCTGGAGTAGAGGTTTAGCCCAGGGAGTCTGAAGGACGTGTGTTTCAAGCCACAGGCCTTGGGAATGCCTTTAACTCCTCATAGCAGGTTTTAGATCCATATTTAGATACAGGAGCTTTTCAATGTCATGTTGATACAATCAGTTAGCAAACAATGACTTTTCTTCTGAATTTCCCACAGGAGAAGTTATAATTTATGGGTCAGTTTTAGCTTCCCCTGTACATGCCTGCTTACCCCGTCTCATCCCTGAGTACATGCTGCTCCTGCTCAGCCACAGCCCGATGCAGCAGCTCCCTGCGCAGCAGTGACGATGCACAAATCAGAGGGGAGCAGAAGCTGAGGCAGCCCTCAAAGGGAGAGGCAGTGCAGATGAAGCCGAAGCAGTTTTGCAGAACTGGGGGGAGAGGCAAAATCTGATGGGAAGTTACAGCTGGCAGTAAGTGACAGTATATTTACCTCCTAGCAGTCCTGCCAGTCGTTCCTGCAATGGAAAAGCCGTAACAATAATGGGTCACAAATCAGAGTGGATATGAAGGGCACTACTAAAATCTTAGGTTCCTGCAATAACAGAAACATTTGTGGTGTAAAATTCCTGGGTGGTGTGAGTATGCTCCCAGTATGCTCTCAGTGAAGGCAAAAAAAATACCCAATGGTGTTTATCTATCTGCTCACAAATACAAATGCTTCTGAGATACACTGAAAAAAAAAACCTCAAACAAGAAGAAATGTAGAGCCTAGATTGTCAGAGAAGGGGAACCTGAGCATGGGATCGTGTAGGTATATTTAAAGAAAGGTGAAGTAGCATCCTGTCTACTGTCAGAGAATCGTGGTAATGCAGGAAGGCATCTCTGCCTGTCTTCATTGGCGCACGCTGGGAGTTTTATTAAAAAGCTCTGATCTTGAACGCAGCGGTAGAAGTGAGGAAGGCTGTTACCCTTTGCAGTTCTCTGTTTCATCAGTACATCGTTCTGGACAGAAGGTGACAGCCCTTTTGCCATTTCCCAGTCTCCAGGTAAAGACTCGCGTGCAGTGACAAATGCACGGTGCAGGTCCTCCAGCATCCCACGTCATCACGCGGGTTCAGGCTAGGTAGGAGTGAGCGACTCTTGGAAATCTTCCTGGGTGCTGGAGGAACGTTTCTGCGGTGTAATGCGTCAGAGTCACAGAACTTTCTTATTCCATACTGTGTCTTACTTGGGCTATTTTTTTTTTCATACCTCAGAATGAACTATGTTGTGGTGGAGTAACCTGAAGGTAAAATCAATGGCTGGCATGATACAATCCTTTAAAAAAAAGAAAAAGAGGAAAAAAGCTTCAAAAGGTGAGAGGAGAGGAAAAAAAAAAAAGAACTTCCTATAGTTTAAAAAACCAAAGCCCCAAAGGAAGTGCCAAACAGCATCAGCCCTGCCCTCTAGTGCTGCCAGGGAGTAAGAGGTGGTTGCAGGGTTCACAGCAATGTTGTCCGAGACTGCGCTCAGCTGGTTATTTTTCAAGGCATATTAGAGTGTGGAGTTTTTTGTGTTTGTGTTTGTTTGGTTGTTTTTTTAGGAAGGTTATGGTGTTTACAGTGTTTTCATAGGATTTTGCTACAAGACAACTAAATCAACCTCAAGCTTTGGTGAATGATGGGCTCTATAAAAAAACCTGAAGTATCTTGAGCACCTAAGATAATCATTATGATAAAATTTTAAATAAGCTGCAAAAAAGTGTTTATGTGATTTATGATTAACTGAAGCTTCCCCTCCACAGTATCGAAGGCGAGTATGTTCCTGTGGCAGGCGACGAGGTCACCTACAAGATGTGCACCATCCCTCCGAAGAACGAGAAGCTTCAGGCGGTGGAGGTGGTGATTACCCATCTAGCTCCTGGCACCAAGCACGAGACCTGGTCGGGGCACGTCCTCAGCTCCTGAGGCATCCCAGAGGGAGCGCAGCCGCTGCCTGCATGGTCTGCTCAACAACTGGCTGCGGGGGACCTGTCCTAAGAATATTCTATGTATTGTGCGGGAGGAAATACTGTGTTGTCAATAAAGCAGAAGCAGGTTGAAATTACCGTTTTTACAGCTGGCCTGGAAAAAAAAAGGCAATTCAAATGCTAATGAAGAAAATCTAGTGTAATGTGTTTGCAAAAAACATATTTTAAAGAGACCTAGTTTGTGTGCTTGGTGGAGGGGGGGAGGTTTGGTTTTTCTTTTATCTTCTGAACTGAGTCCAGTAAATGCCCAGGGGAACTGGGGAGAGGTTTGAAGGAGGGCTCTTCTGGCGCAGACAGACGCGCAGCTCCAAGGCCCTGGAGATGCACGAGCACTGTGTTCCCTTGAGCTGCTCTTCTGTAAGGGTTGGAGTACACTTATTGCTGATAGCAGTGCCTGAATGCCTGGGCTTGAGAGAGAGAGAGAGAGGGGTGTTCATTGCTGTGATGGTTTTCCTCATGGAAGGAAGTTCACAGAGAGCAGCTGCCGCAGGGTGGAAATCTCCATCTGGTGGTTACACTCCGAGGGCCATGGCTGGGTGCCCTTCAGGTGCACCGTTTGCAATGGCATGTCTGCGTATGTGTGGAGTAGCGTGGTTTTAAAGCCTGGATTGTTTGTGAATTTACTTAGGTGCCTTGATGGTTGATTAGCAACAGATTTTTATAGACCAGTATTTAAAAAAAAGAAAAGGAAAGAAAAACAACCCAAAATTCAAAAAAAATTGCTTCAAGGTAAGCAGTAGAAAGCTGTAGAGTAGTGGATACTTCATAGCCGCTGACTGCGTCTGCATTTAGACAAAGCTGAGGAGTACCTTCTCGATTGCATATAGTTGAATGTCTGCTGTGGTATTGCACTGGGCAGGCAGAATAACTACTTCTGAAAAGCAAGTTACATGGTGTTCAGATGACTCTGTAAAATACTGTGCGAGTTACTTAATAGGCTCAGCTGTCTCAGTGAAGTCGATTCTGCAGTCATTGCCCCGGAAAACTTCCTTGGTAGGACGTGACACAGTCACCCTTGCCCTGACTGCCTGCAAGATTCCATGTAGTTGTAGTGCAACTAAGTTCTGTTCCTATTTGCCTTCCACGTCTTTTCTTCCAAATGAAGCATTTTTTCTCTATTATGTTCCTAACAGTGGATTTTTATTGACTTTGCAAATAAAACCCAATAAAAAAGATGGCGTGATACTCTTCTGTTGGTGCTGTGAAACAGTAACACTTCCGTTGCCTATTTGCAGTTTCAACAGGCGCTCCCTGTCATGAAATGTCTTAGACTCTTTCACAGCGAGGATCTGTTCGAGGTCTGACCTGGGGAGAGCACAGATGCGTGGAGGTTAGTAACTGCTGTGACGGCTTGTTTTACCTTAGCTGTACCTGTATGGCACTGTAGAGCACGATAATGACCAGCCTGTAGCGGAGTTTTGGGATTTTGTTTATTTATTAACCGTTAAGACTTAGTAGTGGTGAATTTAACGTTTTCCAGCTTGTTGGAGTATCACACACTGCTTCCTTTACAATAAATGCGACCATTATAATGCTTTAACGTACGTCTTCAGTTTGCTCTCTGCGTAGTCAGTGTTGAAGGTGATCAGCATTACAGAGGAGAATGCAGGTGCCTGCACGTGCACACCTGTATGATGTATTTGAAAGTTTTTTAAAAAGCATTGTAATAGCAACAGACTGGCATGACCAGAACAATTAGGGAGTAATTTTTAAGCAAGTTTTCTAGCTGCTTAATATAGGTTAGTGTATAAGATATACTACTACTTCTGTAAATACATTTATTTTCATTATATAATATTTAATATTAGCTATTATTTATGTTAATGTACAGTAGGGGGTAACATGGAGAGCTAGCATAGCCTGGTCCTTTCAGCCGAAACTTGAGGAAGGCCAGAGCGTTGCAGAAGGGGCTGCCAAGACAGAGCAGCCAGTATTCAAAAACATTGTAGCGAAGCTTTAGCCAGGCTTCAGGGCATGGGAGCCAAGTGGGGGCTGCCGAAGGCAGGGCAGATTGTGCCTGCCCGGTTTGAACTCACACTAGAGAAAGTAAGATGGGAACATGGGATGAGGCATTGTGGGATGCTTTGTTTTGTTTTCTGTTTCTTCTCTCCCCAGACAGACAGACTGTTTGCTTCTCATCTGTTGGCACGAGAGGCAGAAGATAAACCTTAGCTATTGGCGATGGCTGCGCAGGACTGACTAGCAAGCTGACTAAGATTTGAACATATGCAGGTATGTGCACACAGATGATTGTGTTTGAGGCTGAAAACAAATCTGGTTTTGGGCCTGCACAGGATGGTTGGCATGGGTAACTTTCTGCAAATATAGGAAACAACCATGCATGAAGTAACTAAATAATCAGGTCTATGGCATTGTGTACACACAAAGCAGCAGCTATCAAAATCTGGCCATCTTTAAAGAGCCTTCCTGCACGGCAGATGGTTCTGGTCCAAAGTCTGCTCCCCTTAAAATGGTTGAGGCTGAATTACCCTGTGGCAGTAGGCACATGAGAAGGGTGTTAGAAGACTAAATAGTCCTGATGCATGAGGGCATCACAGCTCCCCCTCCTTTTTTTGTAAGTGCTTGTGGGGATTTTGGTTTGTACACAAAGATTGTATTCTCTTTTTTTTTTTTTTTTTTTTACTCTGTAAGAATCCTATAAACTTGGAAAGATTCAAGTCAATCATTTCTTTGTACAGACAAGCAGCATACTACAGGTCTGCTTTAGATATTTTATTTGCCAAAATGACAAATTGAAATAGTAATTTTTCATGATTAAATGAGATTTTATTCTCCTTTACTAAATTAAACTGTTCATACACAAGATTACTTTCCTAATGCCAAATGAGAAAAGTAATATTAACAGTTACTCTGATTGTCATGCTTCGAATTGAATTTTAACAGAAACATAGTTTAGGTCATTTTTCTTAGTACTAAAATCTCATCTACCCTTAATGTCTTATCAGGAAAATCAGAAATGTAATTAGTGACAGAAATACATTTTGCTACTATGCTCAAGTTGTTTTAGTTAATTTTTATAATTTTTTTATTTTTTAGATATAAAAACAGCCTGCAAAAAGTGCAGGTACCATGAACTGTACTGTGCACTGGCACTGCAACTGTACTGAGGAGGTAACTTTAGCAGCAGTTGGTCCAGCCTTTCCAGGGGGGAAGACTCAACGCACCTTCTGACCATCTACTGGACATGTGTGAGGTCAGGGACTTGTGGCTCAGTTCTACCTTCCCACCCCCAGAAAGAAATAAAACCTGTCTCTTGGATTCATCTTTCAGTTTTAAACAAGAAAATCCCAACCGTCTTGTAATTAATGTCTTTATAGCATAAGGTGGTGTTTAAAAAAAAAACCCTCTAAAATGTTCATCTTTTAAATAGCAGCTCCCCTTCTTAATGACTGACCAATTACAAAAAACAATACGGAATGAAGGAAGAGGTTTTGAGTTACTCAGCTGTCTTAACCATTTACTAAGAGTGTATTCTCAGTGTTCTATTTAAAAAACAGCTCTTCACAGATTCGTCTTGTATCCTGTGGGGATGTGACGCTGTAGCCTTCTGTTCTGGAGTCTGTGAAAATTTCATAGTCATTCCCTCCCTGAAAACAGCAGAAGAGGATTTAAAGTTATTTAGCTTAATGTATAGTCACAGTTTTGGGGTGGAAAAAGGACACATAAAGGAAATTATGGAAAGAAGGGACATAACATAGTCATGTCTGGCATGTCCTCCAGAAAGCTAAAAAAACCTGCAAACCACCATTTTGAGATTTTGCATAAAGTGTGTGTAGCACAGCTGTGCTGAGCCTTCTGCTGACCACCACAGACACTTGCGTGAGAACTTCCGGACCTGCACGTTAGAATCGGTATGAAAGAGCTTTATGAACTTTAGCCATGTTTTTAGTTTGGTATAGCAACCCAGTACTGACTTCGAAAAACTGTTTACTTATTACGATGTAAAGCTTGTTACAGAACACTATACCAGCACGTGGTATTTGTAACTTATTTGCATTATCCTGTTCCTTCCAACTTGGTTTTCTTTGCTTAGTTAAATCATTGTTAACACTGTTGATCCTTCCCTGTTGCAGTAGTGTTTTGGCCTTGCTAGCTACTGGTCTGATGTGACATTTGTAACTGGTTTCTCATCACTGGAGAGCGATGAAAGGCCCTTTCACAGCTGGCTCAGGGAACAAAGGTGCTGCCACCTGCACGAGCAGAGATCCTGGAAGGCCGCAGCTTCGTGCACTCCAGGAAGCAGTACCTGATTTTGTTCGCTGTTCGCCACGCTGCTTCCCAGTGAGTCAGCAACTCCCACTACTTCAAAACTCTGAAAATGCTGCACTGCCAATTACAGGGTTTAAAAACAACTGTCCATAAACTCTATGCCAGAGGGACAGGTGATTACTTATATAAAAAAAGCTCTTTCATTTAAAGCTTGTCTTTTTCTTATAAAACTTGGCCTTTTTAAGTTTATAAAACTATTATAAAGTTCTTTGTAACTTATAGTTATAAAACTGTAAGTTCTTATAAAACTAAGCCTTTTCTTATAAAACTTAGCCTGACACTCTCCCTTGGCCATGCTCAGCCAGCCTTAATTTCACCCAAGTCCTTGTGCTTGCTGTTGCCGTCGCTAGCTCTAGTCAGGTCTCTGCTCAGTATCTTCAAAAGCCTCTGAATCACCCTGCAGAGATGTTTAGCTCTTCCCACCGACTAGGGACAGGGATTGTATATAATTTCAGTTTCTCAGGGTGGAGACAGAGAGAGTGATAGCAAAGGAATAGTATTAAATTCAATGGAAAATAACTAACGTTTAATAATCACCAGCCACCAAGAAGCATCTATCTACAATAACCAAACAGGATAATGAGTTTTATATAGCCACGTCACCTAGGTTTTTAACATAATTATAGAAGTTCAATTTAAAAACATATTCCAGTATTAAGTCTGTCGGGAACACTGTGTTCACTTCAGGAAACAGAAGAACAATCTGTGCCCACGGCTATCTCCCAGCATCATGCTGACCAGTAACGCACAGCCAGTTAAACACGGACACGTTCACATTTATATTCCGACTTCAGTTCTTGTCAGGCATAAGGCAATTGATTAGAACCTACAGTGTCTGTGGTTTCAACCAGAAGCTCTCAAATGGATACACAAAACAATATACTCACTGGCATAGTCTTATCTCCGAAAAAATAAATAGTCTTGTACCCATCGTCGGCAATGATTCCTAAGCAGTACCTCTTATCCCAGCCATCTGGGAACACATCGAAGCTTATCTGGCCTCCTAGGATAGACACGAACCAAGCAAACTTTGTTTTATTACAAGAACACATTTCTGAGGGGAGAATAAGTGAGGAAAAACTAAACTGGGTAAGATTTTTGGTAGAGGGAGCTTTGCAGAGGTCACAGAAACATTATGAGACCCTAGAGTTAAGTCTTATAAGTACAGAAAGTGTTTTATAGGGTCTATCATCTACCCATTAAACAAATACAAAAGTCTTAGCATGTTCCCAAACACTGACTGCCCTCAAACAAGCTGAACCTTTTTTTAAAAAATTACATTTAATATTTTTACTTTTAGAAAGAAACTACATGAATGAATACAGCCATCGCTGTATGTACAGCCATAAAGTCTTACGTGAAAGACCTAAAGCTTTCAGAATAAAAAAAAAGGAGGAAATCAGCCTTTTTAACACAGCCTAACAGGACAACAACTGTTCCAGTTCCACATCCTTGGACTTTACCAAAACATAAAGCGTGATTCCCAGTCAAAGTGGGTGTCAAAAAGGTATTTACAACAGGCTCTAGGAGAGCTATACTGGCAGTTCATTTCTGCCTTAGTGTTTCAATACCACAGCTCTAATGGCAACCATACTTTTTATAATTCTGAAAAATAATAATGTGGTAATACAGTGGGGGAGAGGGGAAAAAAGGAAAAATTCATGGACAATTAATTCCCCCTTATTATCACTCTTCTCTTTAAGTTTGTGCTCACTTTTGGATTTTTCTTTCCTTCCTCCCACACAATGCAGCTACACAACTGAAGAGCCAAGGGCTACTGGAACAGTACTGATGTAGTATTTCTCATCAAAATTGATTCGCAGAAACAATTCTGACTAATCAGAAGCATGTAATATGTTTCAAAATGAGCAGAATCAGTCACACAACTGCCATTAAAAGACAATGAACTGATGACAAGCAATGAAGTTCTCTTTGTTGATGGATTTCAATTAAAATGTACCACATGAAAGCCTAAGAGGAAAAAGAGGCTTAGTCTTGCATGCAATGCAACCACCCCCAGAGAGAACTGTCACACAAATGAGATATGTCATATCCACAAGAGGATATGATTTAAGTGAGATTTAAATTAAATGATGTTTTAAATGACATTCTTTTAAATGGGATACCTATAGAAAACGTGAGGCCTTTTCCTGCAAATTCTCTTCGTAAATCAGCTACAAATTTCTCTCTTATACGTTCTTTCTGTTCAAAAAAACCCAAACAAAACAAAACCAAACATCAATTACACGCTGTGTTAATTCATCAATAAAAAGAGAACCCAAAAAAAACACCCCAAAAATATCCAAAGGTCTGAGTACCAGAACTAGTACCAGGACAGCTGTACTTTATTATTACTGAAAGCATGCTGAGAATATTTCCACTTCAATCTGTTACCAACTTGTAAAAAGATGAGAGCAGCGCTTCATACACATACTGTGATATTTGCTTTTCTATCTGAAAATCTTAGCATACTAAGGAAGTTGCTTCAACTCCCAGTGAAATTCAGTTTTACAAATAGGGAGGCTGAGGCACAGGAAGAGTCTCAAAACTGGTGATAAGCTTCTGATGCCATATACTCCAAAAAGGGTATTTTCAGAATGCCTCGGGCTTAGGTATCTTTCAGCATCCACTAACTGAGTCGCAGGCAAAGACTGCTTTCGAGGAATTAATTTCAGTTTTTTGGATCAGGTCAAAAACAGTTGTTAAGGTGCAGCAGGGAACCTGATATCAGGAGGAACTGATATCGTGGCTCAGATTCATTTCAGCCTCGCACATTTAGCTGTGTACAAAGGCAAATAAATGGTGAATAGTTTGATCTCAGCTTTTACATTCTGCTTTAAAAGGCTTTGAAGAGTTGAAAAGGGATGGTTTTATTGATTTGAATGGATATAGGCTGGTATACTAAGGAGCACTCTGGGTAAGTATGGTTTTATCTACAACAGAGTTTTTCAGGAACCCTGTGTGTAGAGGTAGGATGTTCAACACTCTAGATACAGGGTTACAAGAACCATGAGCCAAAGCCACCCCTTCTGCAAGTAATCACTGTTAACTATTGCAACAAAACCCCCTATTGTATACTTCCCGAAGTCTAAACTAAGTAGTTAGTTACACCACATGGAAAGGATTAAAATGAAAAAGATTGCACAAATATAAAAGCTTTTTAAAAATCATAACCTGGCCATAACTGCCTCTTCCAGAAGAGTTGGATATTTTTCAAGAGTTGTAACTCACTTTATCAAGTTCATAGAACTCAACTCGTTCTTCCTGGCTGCAGCTTCTTCCAATGGGGGACACATTTAACATCCCATTTCTGAACTCAATAAAAGTGCCCCTGAAAAAGAATTTATTAATGAGACAGAAAATAAACGAAAAATGGCTCAAAATACAGAGTATCACAAAGAACTTTCGTTTAATTCTGAAGACAACGAGAATCAGACGTCTCCTTCAGCCTCTCGTTGTATGCATAAAAAAACAATAGGTAGGAAACAATACCTCTGGCATCAAGGAGTCTTTTGTACTTTTATTTGAATCTGGCAACCTCAACATCATCCTTACTGACTTTTAAAAGTATGATTTCATTTTAAAACTATGACTGGAGCATCCTGTCAACCCAATTCTCAGACCCTAACAGGCCAGTCTGTCAGCTTTGGGGTGAAGCGGCAAAACTGAGAGCAACCTTGGCAGTGTTTCTAGCTAGCCTCACATGTGGTATGTATTAGTGTCTTGAGCAGCTGCACCCTCATGTCACATAGAGCTGATCTTGCTGCACACTTCTAATCTCTGGAAAACATTATACTGCTGAATTCCAAACATGTCACAGAAATACTCCCAAATTGAACTTCCTTCCCTCTTAAAAATAAATGCTCAATCAGTATTTCAAATCCTGTGCTGCAGTTGGGAGCTTGTCTTTGTATGCATGGATTGAGCTCTGTTTCATGTATACAGTGTTCCTAAAGCACCAGTGATTGATTGTTTGCTGAGCAGCCTGCTTTACATATCAACGCTCAACACTAACATGGAGAACATGGTGACACTGAGGTGCCTGTATGCACATACCTTTTCTTTGGCAGTTTAATCTTCGCAATATAACTCAGGCAGTAGTTGATTACATCTTGAAGTATGTCCTCGCCCAGGTGACCCTGAATGTTCTAACAAAACAAATACCATTCAACCAAGGGTCCAGAATTTGAGATTCTAAAAACAAGTCACATGGAAAACACAGACATTGGATAATCAGGCACGGTTAGTACCACACAGAAACATGCCTTCAGTGACTAACTCCCAGTTGATGCACACACAGTACTAGCTAAAGGCTCTCATTTTTCTTTTTGTTTACTTTGGGTTTTTTAAACTGTAACACCAAACTCTCATTTGATACACTCCCTACTAGTACCTGCTTTAGAAGGAAACAATGTGGGCCAAAGACAGCAGACCTACACAAAAAGTTGCTGTTAACATCTACTGTAGCGAAGCGTGAAGAGATGGAGATCATTACTGCAGTAAATTGGAAACAACTGCTCCAGCCAGCAATTTCAGCCAGAATCTCTCGTAAATTTTTATCTATTTCCATTACTTACGTTGAACTGATGAAGGTGGTTAGGGTATCTAGAATCAGATGTACATTTATATTAATTTAGAGCATTTACCTTCCAGCTTATGCAACATATCAGGATGTGCACTCAGAATTAATACCACAAAGCAGCTGCAAGAGATCTAGAAGCAGCTTCCTGAACCCTAAGGCCCAACAGACATCAGCTATGAAATGCCATAGTCTACAGGACCTCCAGGAGCAGAGGGCTTGGCCACGGTTCCCATGGGTAAGCTGAGGGAAAGGCTCTTCCAGGATTTTCACTGTTCTTGTTCGATCAGACCCTCCAGACTCCAACAGCTTTTGGTTTTGAGAACACCCCAAAGAATAAAGCTTAAGGTGCAGGTTGCCATTACATGAATCAGCATGCCAAATGAATCATCTGTTGCAGAAGTAACTCATGAAAATAGCAGCAATTTTGGCCTTAATTAGAAGGGTGATTATAGAGGACTGCACTGTAGCAACAAAGCAAGATCTTGTTTAGAAAATTTCTCTTTCACGTTACTGGAAATGTCACACTTACCTGCTTGCTCAAGAATTTCCCATCTTTGTATGCTACAAGACCATTTTCTGGGAAGACGTAGTCAAATTTTTCAACCACTACGGCCAAATAAAAAGAGAGTAAGTTATAATTTCCCCTCTATGTTTAATACAGAATTGTCTTACACATTAAAGAGGTTCAAATACAGCAAACATTAGATCATAAAGCATGAAAGGTTCACCAGCATAACACTGAGCACAAGATCAAAACTGCTCATTTCTCTCCAAGATTAACACACAGCTCAAATCACATGAAGTCTTTCAGTTAAGTTACCTTATTTTTGCTTAAAGGCTCTGCCTGTCCTGCAAATATGTCTCTTTGCATTAAATACAAGGAAGTGACTGAACACCTCAAGTATTACAAAAACCGAGCACACAGCCTGGCTAGAGAACAAGTCAAACACTGCTGTTTTAGGGTTTTTTCCTCAGTGTTACTAATCTACAGCAGATGTCCGAGAGTTGTGAGAATCTCACTACAATGCAAGATGATACGGCTTACTGAAGACCACTTGCAAGCCAAACAGATTCTGAGTTATCTGGGCATTACAGAAGGGTATCAATGAAGTAAAGACCATTAAAGATGGTCTTTTATACAGAAAAGGAAATGCCTCTCACAGGACTAAAGCAAGAGTCCATCTCTGCATTGTAACCCCACAGTTCGCAGAGTCAGATCCTTCAGGGACGAGCCAGACACCTGAGCAGCCTGCACACGGATCTGTTGGGTACACGATTCCATTGTAAAGACAACGTTAAAATGCCTTCCGAAGGCACGGCCACAAAGGCAGGATTTCACCATCGGTAACTATCCCTTAACAGACACCGAGATATCTCTAAAATGTGAACACAGGGTGCCCGTCAATGGCTCTTCATAGACTGAGCGTAACACAACAAAACCAGGAAAAAAGTTAAAAGCAAGGAAGGAGGAGAATGAATCGGGTTGAACATGTACTGAACCTTCACAACTTCCTTGTACGCAGACAGTGCGAGGGGCCGCGTCAGCCGCCGCCCTTACCGTCATCGCCCAGCTGCTCCTTGATCTTGTCAAAATCGGAGCCACCCACGACTCCCACCTTCACCTTCTGACGCAGCTCCTGCAGGAACGCGGCCATCTCTGCTGTGATTTTCTGCGTTCCAGAATAAAAGCAGATCGGTCAGTATTGCTGTCGTGAGACCCGCACCTCCATTTCGCAGTAATTACTGAAAACCGCCAACCCTGCGCAGAGCTTTAAGGAAAAGGGAGGATTTTTTTTTTTGCCTTAAACGGCAAAGTAAGTTCGCACATCGAGCACCACGGGGCGGCTGCAGCGCCCGCCGTGCTGACACGCTGCTCCCCAGGGCCAGCAGCGCTCACACGAGCCCGAGCCCGAGCCCGAGCCCGCTCCGCGCCCGGGCCCGGGCCCGGGCCGACTGCACGAACAGACCCCCGGGCCGGGAGCCGGCCGCGGGGAGCCCCGCGCAAGGGCAGGCGCCCAGGGGGGGCCAAGCCGGGCGGGCTCGGGCCCCGGGACTCGCCTGGCGCGGGGCGGTGAGGGTGCCGTCCACGTCGAAGAGGCAGAGCGCGGCGGGCTGCGGCGGCGCCATGGCGCCCGGCCGGGCAGCGGGACCGGCACCGCGCGCTCCCGCCGCGGGGCACGCCGGGAAGCGGGAGGTACCGCCCCTCCCGCCGTGCCGCGCGGCCGTTGGGCGTCGCGACGCAGCCGCGCTGAGGGACGGCGGAGCCATGGCGGCGGTAAGGGGCGCGGGTCGTGGCTCCTCGGGGGGGGGTCTGCTGCCGGCGAGGGTCACGGGGATCTCGCCGGGGCCGGGGGTGCCCCCTCCTTCCCCTCGGGGGCGAGCGGTACCGGCTGTGAGGCGCCGGCAGCGCGTTTGGGCCGCGAGCGGCTGCGGCCGCCTCAGGGGGGGAGCGGGAGGCGTCCGCGCGCGGCACCTCCCGGCCGGGTGACGGCCCCGGGGGACACGCGCGGCGGGCAAGGGCCGGGTGACGGCGCCGGGGGGAGGCCGCCCCCCGCGGGAGCGCGGTGTTGGCGCCGGGGCCGCGCTGGCGGCGGAGGGCCGGGCGCGGGGTAGGCGCCGCCGCAAGGGCCGGGAGGGCGCCGGGGGAAGCAGCGTCTTTGCTCGCCGCGTTGATCTGTCCGCGGCGTCCGCCGTCGGCCCCCCCGGAGGGAGGTTCTGGGGCGACGGCGGCCCGTGGCCCGGCCCGCGGCCGTTGCTGTCCGCCTCGTGGCGCGCCCCTGTGCGGGCACACGCCAGCCCGCGCGTGGCAGCGTGAGGGCAGCGCGGACGGCCCCGGGCTGCCTTTTATCTGCTGTTGTCCTGCGCGTTCCTGGTGTCCGGTGCGCGCTCGGTGCTGCTCGTGCTCTCCTCCCCTTTGTGCTGCTTAGTCCGCTTTTTGCTGTGTCCTGACGTTGTTATTTGGGTGGTTATTTACCGTTTCCCTGATTCCACCGCGAGCAGCCCCAGGTTCTCTTACCCTCTCTGCTTAGAAGCAACCCGCAGTGCTGGTGTTTTCACTGGGCTGTTGCTCAAAAAAAGAGCGAGGCAGGGGATGCCATGAGGTGACATTCTGTAAGCTAACGTTGGTATCAGCTGTGTTACCAGAAGTGTTGTCCCTCTTCCTCTGCAGGGAGGGGTGCAAGCACGAGTGCCAGTTTCCTAATGTAACACTACTTTTAAGTATAAGGTTACAGTGAGCTGGAGGGGGAGGCTTGTACTCACTGTCCTCGGGTGCCCACGGAACAGATGCTGAGCTGAATGTGACTCGGTTATAAAGAAGACTCAAGTGATGACCTGTGGGAATATTTCCTTATAGGCTCGGCTCTGCAGAACTAGGACTAAAGTCTGCATGGCACCATCTTTTGGGAGATGTCTACAAACTGAGCTCTGGACGAGGTCATGGAAAAAGGAAGCTGCTCGCCCACCCTGTTTTTTTGGTACACGGGAGTGTTTGCAGTCACAAAACTGGCGAGTTAATGGTGGTGTTAATAATTCTCTTGGGAGACAGCGAGAGCCATCTGTGTGTCTGTGCCACTCGGTCCCTGCTGCTGTGGCCCAACAAAAGGCTGTGGATGAGAAAATGGAAGAGTTCAAACTGGTCTACAGGTTTCCGGGGATTAAGTACTGCCGGGTACTGTCCCGACTGAAGCTGTTACAGACCGCCACCACTGTGGTCACGCTGCCTCCTGTCTGCTACCTCTACCTGCAAGACCAGGTTTCTCAGAATATCCTCTTGTATACAACTGGCATTGCGCTCTTTGCTGGTGCAATGCTTTATGGTATGAGCTACTTTTTTAGACGAATTATTGGATTAATCTACTTAAATGAAACCGGCTGTACTGTCAAAGTGGCCCACCTGACGTTCTGGGGAAGGCGGAATGACATTTACTGTCCTGTAGAGACAGTGATGACTTTGGATGAAGTTGGAGATAGCAAGGGGGAGCTGCTTCTCCAGTTCAAATGGTATAACAGTACAGATATTTTATATTTTACAATTAAGTTTGGCCAGATTGTAGACAGACAGAAGTTTACTCAAATATTTGGAAAACTTGAGTGATTCAGGGGCTAATTTCCAGTGAACTTCCTTGTTGCATGTTCATTGTGCTTATTGTTCTGTGAAGTTTAATTAGTGTACCAAACTGACGTACTTCTGCCATTTTCCTACGCACAGCCTGCTGGTGAGCGCACTTGGTGTAGAAAGTAGAAATGGTAAAGAACAACCCACGGGGTTAAGTGTCTTTGCAGCTCGTTGAAGGCGTGAGCAGCATCTCTTCTGTGCTGGATGCAGTGATGTGCACGGTGCGCTGCCACCAGCAGCTCTCGGTCTGTCCTGTCCTGCTTGGAGCGTGCAGTCAGAGGCCAAATTACCGATGCTGACACTGACTGCTTCAGCTGGCCTCTTGATTGGTCTGAAACAGGAAAAACTCTTGAGGTGAAATGCAGTAACTCTGCCAGAGTGTCTTCACTTTAAATTAGTTGTTTCTTTTAGCAAATTTTAGGGTGACTGGGAAGCCTCTTGAAATTAAAACTTGTCTCATACATACAATTAATGGTGGATGTCAGAGAGAGACACGCTCGTGCATTAATGAGACGGAGACACCTGAAAGAGCAGTCTATAAGGCTGTATAAGGTGTGTGGGGGTCTCTTGGCAAGGTCTTCCAGGATGTGAACACAACTGGGCAAAACATGGGTGTGTGTTGTCAGACACGGTGACAGCTCAGTTGTGAGGGCAAGTTAAAGCCTAGGGCAGTGTTTGAGGAGCCTTTCGTAGAACTTGCTTTCCTACTGGAACAAAGGACAAACATACCTGAACTATGACACTGTGAGTTACAGGGACAGTCTGTGATCCTTTGTTCTGTTTGGATCCTAACGATCATCTGAAAAGTTGTAACTGCTGGTCCTTCTTTACATATATTCATGTTTGTTTTGTATGTATGAATGACATTTAATTGATGCTTTAACACTTGAGTTGCTAAAACTTCAGTAAATGTTACCAAAACTTATCTGAGACTATGTGGATTAAGCAGTCTTCTGGAAAGATTAACCATAGAGGCTGGGAAACAAGTCGTCTGTATCCCTGATGTGTTTAACTGATTTGGGCATATTTTAACATCAAAAGCTCTGTTGCCACATACCCTTTCCACTCCCTTACTCCCCCAAGTCTGGGCTTATCTAAAATGAAAAGAAAAAAGGTAAGACTCTTAAAAGCAATGTTGAATTAAGGCTGAAAATACATACTTTGTATTCTGTTGAACTTGCAGGGCTGATCCCCTCAGCACCTGTGTCCATGAAGGACAGTGGTCTTATTCCCTGGTGTTAGTGTGATTCCTCCTTTTTTAAAACCAAAGCCTCACCAGGAATGAGGAGCAGGATTTAAACCTGAGAAAGAATCAAACCTGAGCACTTGTAACACGTAAAACCTTTTCTGAATTGTCAGAAGCAAGGTAACTCCTTACACTGCTCTTCCAGCTGCTGTTTCATTTGAAACTGGCAAATAAACTGGCCCTCTCCAACAGAGACATTTGGAGTGTTCTGTTCCATGTTTCTTCCTCACGTGCATTGAAACCTCTCTCTTGGTGGACTGGCAGATGCAGGAAAGTCAAATTGCCACTTAAGTGTATGGGCTAACCCTGATTTACTATTTATTCATGTTTAGCTTTTCCTAACGGGGGCTCCATTGTTTTAAATTTTGGCTGATACAGTGTGGTTCAGCAATATCAAAGGGAAAAGAGAAATGTTCCTTGGCTCAAACATCATGGCGGTGAAATACAGTGGAGCGTATGCGTGCAGCATGTTTTTTGGAGGCTTAACTTCCTAAGGATGTATTTCGTATGCACTAGTGGTTCAGTTTAGGCACGTACTACGTGTAAAATAAAAATCCGTGGAGAAGTTCAATTATAAATATTTTATTTAAGAATATTGATTACACATGAGATGTCATTTTTTATGAATCTGTGTACAGTTACTAGTTACACCATGAAGTGCAGTTAAATATTTGTTTAAACATTTATTTGGCACTGTCCACAGTATGCTGTAAACAATATTAACTTTATATGCTTCAGCTGCAGTGCTTTCTATGTATTCTCTAACATGATTTCATCAACATTGTACACAATTATACAGTTACTGAGTGTCAGTAAAAATTATAAAAACACCTAGAGTATTCATAACAAAAGTGAAGATGTGGTAAGACTTCAAATTACTGGACCTTTGCATCTGTAAAAGTACAAGACTTGCTAGAGACATTTACTAGAACTACTGCACTGATATGTTGAGCAAACTAATTCCCAAAATGCTGGCAAATACAGTTCTGTGTCTGACTTTTCTCTTGCTGATAATATGCTTATGAGGACAGCAATGACAGAGAGGTTTTCCGTTTCACCAGTCCTCCCGTGAGATTTCTACAACCTCTGTTCAAAACCCTGCTCAGGTTCTGACCAGCTGGTACCAGAATTCTCATTTCTGTAGAGAGGCTTGCAGAAATCCCACCATTTTTAAGCTAGCACAACTGAGCGTACTTGAGTTTCCCCATACCAGCACTCAAAAAATAAAATGGGAAAACCACAATTAACACTTCTCAAAGCAGGTAAGAAACCTTTCACATTTTGGGAGCTGTATTAAACATGTAAATCTTTTAACTGCTCTGTCTCTTATTATGTACTTTAAAATTGTGGTCAGATCCTAACAGGACAACTCTGAAGTCCACTGTGGTCCCTGTTTTTTGGTGCACAACGGAAAGTTACATTTAGTAAGCAAAATCCAGATGCCTGCTAGCCAAGAAAAAGAAAAAAAAGGCACCAGATCCAGTTCAGGTCAGCCTTAAGCAAACAGCAATGAGCACATAGTAAAGAGACATCCAAAACAATTCTCTGAAGAGAAACAAATTAATGAAGTGTTGACACTTGATCCTGTGGCTTTCTAGGAGGTCTCTGAAGTATCAATGACTTAGAATTAACTATTAGAACAAAAATAGAATTACTTTGCATTATAAATGTGCAATCAGGACTAGGCCTTCACTGTAGTGGCTCTAATGACGGGTAATGGCTAAGGTCAAGCAGTTCTGCTGTAGTTATACAAAATACCTCAAGTATTCATGTAGAACTTGTAAGAGAGAAATTAATGGCTATTGCGTGTTCTGGACAAATGGTAAAATAATCTCCCTTCTAGATTCCTGACAGAGGTGGAAATAATGTGCTGCATTCAGGGGAATAAAGCTGTAAGTAATTCTGTAAAGTACTGTACTTGGCAGTGGTGGAAAGCAGAGCTTTCCTTGAAACCCCTATTTTATTCCAGCTGCCATTAGAGAGTGGCACTTTCTGTATGGCAGGCATGTGGCTGTAAGCGTTATGCCACACTTGCTGCTTCTGGACGCAAGAGTAAATCTGTTGGGATTACCTGTGAGCGTGGACTGGACCAGTTCACATGTAGACAATCAAATAGTCAGGGCCATGAATGTAGAGAGGACTCTGCAATTCATATGACCCAAGCCAGAAGCTGGAGGGCCACAGCTTCTACAACTGCAGCGTGTGGGACAGCTGCACGTACCTGCTGGTGACCAGTACCCAGCTCTGCCTGGGTCGAGTTTGCATGGAGCAGCTTGCCGTGGGCAGGATGACAGACAGAACACAAACCTCAGTTTATGACTTTACACTTATCTTGTAAGTAGAGAAGACATAAATCAATGCAAACGAATTTCATAATCAGCTGTTTAGTGCAACAGACCTGCTTTTTACTTGAAGTTTGCTAAGATGTCACTGAAAATGTTCAGGAAGAGGTGTGCGTGATGATCCTTGAAGATCAGTGTTGGACGAAAACGGATCGATCTGTCGCCACAGCCTCCCAGCACCACACCTAAAACGAGAACAGAACAGGTCCTCGAGTCATTTCCATCTTTACCAAATGTCCAGAAGATGCAGGTCTCCAAATGAGGATCCCCTCGCTGCAGAGGGCCAGCAGAAGCTCCCCAAATCACTGCTCACCACACAGTGATACAGCACAGTCAGTGGTGTGAAGGGGCCTGGACCTTCACAGCAACTCAGAAGAACACTGCGGGTGCCTGTAGCTGGTGTGTCAAACACTTGGAATGCTGGGACTAACCCCAACGTCAATGGGGAGACTCCGTCCAGCGCAGAGCTCAGACAGCATCTGAGACTTCAGAGCTGTGGTACTCTATGGTTAATACCTCAATGCCAGAACTAGACACAGCAGGTTTCTTTGCAATTTTGTTTCTAAACTACTTTGTTTTTAATTACAGAAAGTTAAAATATCTCAGTGCTGGCAAACTTCCTGCAGTACTTTAAATGCATGGTATTTTTTCTACCCCAAAATCTATTAATTCTTTGAAAAGTTTGTGGGCAACAAAAATCCGTACCACTGAGCTGAGCTTACCTTGCCTCTAAGCATAGCCTTGGTTTACCATGAAACAAACCGCTTGCCTTCTCTCCCTGCTGGCTTAGTTTCCAAGAACAAAAAATATCAATGTCTTTTATACTCTAAAATGTTGGTTTCACAATAGTTTAGATGCCTCATGCCTGCTTTTCTTCCCAGTGATGCAAGTAACTGACAGCAGCAAACCCAGGGCGCCCACACAGTTAAATTCAAAGAGAATTTAGGCTGCAGCTCACGAGGTTCCCCTCCTGATACCCAGGCATGCTTACAGCTGGGTAAGAGTTCTGTAGTAAAAGAGGGATGTAGTTGTAGATCTGTGCCCATTTTAGGCAACTCATTATATTTCATTATTAGGTATTCCATAAAATTCATAGTTTTTCTCCCTGTGTTTTCCTGAGTGACAGTCACATTAACTTTCTTCTAATTTTCCTGATCTGTTTCTAGAGATAAGCCATGCCCAGGTGCACCTAAGGTCACTGCAGAGGAATATGACAGTGATGTCACAAAAATCATGCCCTACATAGATCCCTTCCAATAATGTTAGACCTATAGAGAAAGGTCAATGTACACACCATGCAACAGACTGATATGATGTCCCTGAAAATACAAGTATTCCCAGAAAAGTCTAAATACAGCTATGTTCATAATTTCACCTCTGTCCTCTGATAACTGTAGTACACACACCACACGAAAAAGGAAAATTTAAAGCACTACAGATGGTACTGTTCATCATTTGAAGCTAATCCACACACAAACTTTTCTTACCTTTGTTTCTGGCTATTGTAATTAACTTGTTTCTAGTTGCATCATTTGGAGTGTCAAACGAACAGAACGTTCCTCTTCCTCTCACTCTGCTGATAAGATGGGGGTAACGAGCCTGCAAAGAGAGGTGAGGGAGTATGGGCAGCTGCTGCAGCAGGGGCACCTGGTGGCAAGCTCTGCTCTGCCAGGCACTCTGGCACATGGCAACCTGCTGCCCCTGTGCTGGTGGAGCAGAACTCCTGCACTGGCTGGGCTTCTCATGTAACCTCGTGCCCTGTTCACCCCTTTCTGACAATAGTCTGAACAGCTGCAGAGCCCAACAGCAGGCAAGCTCTCTCCTCACAAAGCAGATAAACATCTGAGCAGGAAGCGAGAATGAATTTGCACCCCTGAGCCTGGGTCAAGTAAAATCTTACTTGGAGCCTCCTGAAGTGAGCGTAAAGCACCTGACATCTAAAATGCACTCTGGGAAAACCTGGGCATAAATAATCTGGAATGGGGCTAGAAACCAGCTCATTCTGACGCTGCACTAAGACACACACTAGTATTCTCTGCTTCCCTTACTACCAGTTACAATCCTCATCTTTTATAAGAGTAAACCTTTTTTGGACAGTACTACTTGTATTCTGGCCCTCCAAAGTAGGAAGATTGTAATTTTTTGTGTTCTCCTGCCTGCTATGCCTTGAGGTTGTGGAGGGAGCAGGGACTGTACTTGGGTTTATCCTGCACTACCGGTGCACAAAGTGCCTTGTGAGGAGCGTCTGCAAGCCTGCCCTTAAATGCCTGCCTGATTTTCCTTCTCATGTGGGGCTCCGTAGTTGAAACTGAATGAATTTCTCTTAGTCAAGGGAGGGAAAGCTACAATTCTCTTGTTTCAACAGCCCAACAGAATTGTAACAATGTATGAAGGCACTTTCCTTCAAAAAGAACTTCTGGGACAATGAAATGCTGGCTGCTTGTAATAACAGAGACTTCTAGCAAAATAATTTAACTAGCTGCAGTTCATACCTTCAGATGTTTTGGGGGTCAGACTTTATTTTGGATTAAGCTATTTGAAACCAGCATTCTTAAGTCAGTAAAAGAAAGCTTACTTCAAAGTGGGACACAGTTATTCAGGCTTGCACTGAAGTACCTAAACGAGCAAGTTTTGATTATGGTCTAGTCCCCAGCTGGAGTTCCTTAGTCCAAGTGTTTAAACTGGATGAGGTCAGATCCTACCTGATCAGCAAACTACTTCTTATCTATAATCCTTGGCATGTTTACCTGTAAATCCAGCAGCCCAGTCAGTAGTGCTTTCCCGGCGTGGGTTGCATTGTTTAGAAGGTCTTCTCTTTTAATAACCTTAATGACTTCAGCAAGCATAAGGTTCTTGGCTGGATCTCCAAGCCAGGTATTGAAAATCCGATAGGGCTTGGGAAAGGGTGGAAAGAGAGTTGTGGGACATGTTAACTGGCAAATCACTACAATAAAGAAAAGCAAGCCATCAAACAGGTAATGGAAGCAGCTGGTGTCTGAAAAAGCATGCACTAATCTCACCAACCCCCTTCTTCTTGTTATAAGAGCAAAATACAGCTGCCCTGCTGAGCAGAACACAGGGCAACTACTTTATGCTACATATTTAGTGCCTTCTGTCTTGCTGCTCTGACATCTCATTGAAACATGGCTATAGGTGGCACTGAAATCAGCATCATCTATACGGGTTTTTACATTCAAGTTTTATGTTCCCCCCTCCTTTTTTTTTTTCATTTATTACATCTAAAATGCCATTAATGCAAAGAAGAAATCTTGCTGACCGAGTCCATAATGCTGACATACAAGCTCTGAAGGCACCAAGATGCCCTACGGAAAAAGGTGTCGGTTTGTGGTTGGATTTTGTACGGAAGGGTAGTTTGTTAGGCTAAACCCAGTTCTCCGCTCCCTCCCACCACCTTTATGTCCTTTGTGACTGGCAGCAACTGGAATAAAAGTGAAGTGACAACAACTTTTGTGTAAGCACAAAGTGAGTATCTGTGAAATAGCAGCTCCATCTAGCTGAACCTGTGTCACTGAAGGAAAGCTTGTCTCTTCCATAGGCATTACAGTTATGAATGGGCCACCAACTAGCACAGAGTTCAAGTTTCATTGAAAAAAAATCTTACAGCATTAGGCCTGAACTCCTCTTTGTGGAAGAATCCTCCTGTCATCATCTTCTTACTGAATGTTAGCACGTCAGCTGGGTCATCCAGGCCCCAATGTTCATGTGCCCAGAATTTTCCTGTGCAGCCACCTCCCGTCTGCACCTCATCCACCAGGAACGCGCAGCCATGCTGCGGAGAGAGAGCAAAGAGCAGGGAATGCGAGGCCGCATTTCCAAACCAAAAATACCTCCCTCAGTGAACTGATAAATACAAGCCAGTGACGTGCACCATCCCCCCGTACCAATGCTGCTCACTGTGTATTAGATTTCACAATTAAAAATTCAGCTATTTTTTCAGAAAGGCACTAGAAACATATTTTCTACCTAAATTCACAAACAAAATACATGTTTTTATATAGTCTTTCTAGAGGATACCTGAAAACATCAGGGAGGAGTCTGCTGGCATTTTCAAAGCCTCTGAGGGAAGTAGAACGTAATTTCTAGGAGTTTTGTTTGTTTTAAATAAGAAGTCTCTGCCTCCAACCTGAGTCAGGCATTTGTGGCACAAAGGCAATACCAGCAGCATGATCTGTTCAGTCTAGGGGCCTCAAATGATCCTGGAGAATGGCTCCATCCATTTTCAGATGAGTCTGCTGAAAGAGCTACTCATTTTAGCTGACAACGTGGGGTTTTTTTATGAGTCTATTTTGTTGAAACTTTGGGACAGGGAGATCAAGCTATATCGTGATATTGTAATTAAAAACAATTGGTAAGTGCTTTTGGGAGCATCTCACTTTAGACAAGGTAAACCTTTTCATTTCACCTTATTTACTCTATCAGCCTTGCATGAGCAGCTGTTAACAATGCGAAAAGCTTTTCTCATGGCAGAACAGAATTTTCCAAATGGCACCTACACTGTTCCCTGCAAGCACACAAATGTTTTGAGGGTGAAAAAAGCATGGAGTAGGTCTTACAGAGGGTCATCACTTCGAAACAGGTAACTTCACTTTTGAAGTATCAAGACATCTGTCCTTTTCCTTGTTTTACTGGAACATCAGCACTTACGGCTGGACTCAATTTGTGTTTTGTCTCTTTTTTGCAATTAAAAACAAGTATGTCAACAAAAAATTACCCTTTTCCAAACCTGCCTCTTCTGAAATTGCTTGAACCCTGTCAAATGGGTGTTATCATTTAAAGAACACGACTGCGACATCCATAGTTAATGAACCAGAGTAATTTCTATCTCACTTAGACATTAGAACAACATTGGACTGAGGAAACCACTAGGTGTGCATCCAATGGAAGAGAAAATACTGTGCTGATGAGGGGCTGCGTGTATCTGAGCACATGTATGTAACAACCCCAGCTGCTGCCAAGGAGGCCTGTGAAGCTCCCAGAGTGCCTGGGGCAGCAGGGGACGCCTCTGGAGACACCAGCAAGTATTTGCATGTTTAGCTACCACGGAGTGAACAGTGAAAGATTTGATTACCTTTCTGGCAATATCTCGTAGCTTTCTGAAGAAGTCATCTGAAGCATGATTGTCCCCACCCTCTGACTGTATTGGTTCTACAACGATTCCAGCCACACTCTTCTTCTTTTTCCTGTACTTTACAATCAGGTCTTCCACCTGTAAGTCAAACATTCATGGTACATTCTCCTTTCAGGACATTTGCACATTTCCTCACAGAAATATTAAATTTCAGTAGCAGAACTTCACCTTTTCATAGACATTTCTGGCTCTAAAGGTGTCAGGAAGCACAAGGAATTAACAAGTAGTTCCTCCAGGATTTAACACTGCCCTCTTGTTCCTGAGTAATGCTTAAGTTTAAATCATACCCTAAACACATTGTAACTAGTTGCACCTTTATCCACAATGGTGGAAAAGCTCTAGCAAATTGAAGCTGAAAGTATGGTGGAAACCACTGTAGCTTGCTGTGCCACTGCTGTCATTCCCCCTAAGCAATACAGAAGGAAACAGATTTTGTGTCAGAAAACAAAACTCAGCTAATGTAAAGAAGGTAATCTGGTAAATTTGATTTTTCTAGTCACCCACTAGATTGCTGCCGTGCTCCCGTCAGCACAGCGCAGCCCCTCCTCTGTGGTCGGGTACACTGCTCCAGGTGGTGCACTGTTTGGTTCCCGTCACAGGGCACACCACGCCTTGCTCCCCACCGCTGGCTCTTGAGAGTGAGCCCTTGCAAGTGACAGATCCTGGACCCCAGTGAGCCCAACAGGGAATCCTGTGGGTCTGGTACCAGGAGAGGCTTTGCCTCCCTTAGACTGTTCTGCCCACCTCTCTTTTCTCCTGGGCTCAGAAGGCACAGCGCCCCTGCCCACTCGCTCCCTGCGGCCATAGGCGGGATCAGAGCTTTATGCCAGAAAGCCACCCCAGAGAAGCTGAAAAACCTGAAATACTGTTACAGGTTCTCTTTGCAGAGGATTATACACACTGTGCTCTCTTAGTCCCTGTCCCTTTGCAAGATCTGGCAGACAAGTTCACTGATATAATGAACTTCTCCTGCATGTGAAATTTTGCTTTGTTATGATTCATGTAAACCTCTAACGCACAGTAAGCTGGCTGTTCTTCTGAAAGGCAGGACAAACTTCTGACTGTAAACAACAGTGAATGCTGTTTAACCAGATGCTGTTCCAATCCCTGAAAACATTCTTTTAGTGAAAAGCAACTAATCCTAGTAACACTGTTCATTATTTCAAAACAAAAGCAACAGAAAGCTGCCAGTGAATTTTTTACCTCCTCTAAACAACGGGCTTCTTCCTGTTGATTCTCTTTCACAAAGTCTTCCAGAGGATACTTTAGCCTTGGAAATGGAGCAATAGGCCAGTCCAGTGATGGAATGTCCAGTTTGTGAATTGCTTTAGAGTGAGTTGTAGCTAAGCAACCTAAACCCAGACAAGTAAAAATGAAAATGATGCTTGACTAGGAACAATACAGGAAAAATGCTACCAAGAGGTGAAAAATTGCCTGACACCAGGACTGTAGAATTCTCTTAATTGCTCTATGTTTTTACTTTATTTTGTGAAATACTGAGTAATTGGATTTAGTTGAGCTTAAGTGGATTGATCTAGCTTTTAAGCATCAGTTTTCCACATGCACGGTTCCAGAAGAACCTCTGTCAATGTGAACTGGTTGCTCAGACGAGATGGGTTTCACATGTCCAAAGGCAACTGCTCGCAAAGCTCAGAATTACAGCACTCTTGGCTAACATGCTTGAAACTGGGATTGAGGCAATATAAAATGTTAAAAATTAGTGACATCTCGTTCGTATATCATGGTAATTTTACCCCAGGCGTTAGATTTTTGCTAGTATAGACAGGAAACCTTGGATTCAGAATGAAAATAAGGGACCGTCTGAAAATAAAGTTTCAAAAATATAAAATTAATTTCCACTGTCACTCAAATATTCTGTTTCAGTAGTGGTGGGGCTTCCAGGGCAAGCCTTCAGTAAACCTACAGCTTCTCCACTGGTACTATCTGTCTAAGGAAAAAACCACTTTTCAGAAACTACAAGGAGATGACAGCTGACTGCAGGGGCTGGGAGGAGGCAAAGGAAAGGGAGGTGTTGCCTGCAGCGCTGTGCTTACCCAGGGTCCTTCCGTGGAAGCTGCCCATGAAGGAGAGCATGGCGTAGTCGGGGCAGCCGGGGGGCTGGAAGCAGAGCAGACAGGCGGGCAGTGAGCGTGCGGTGCCGCCGGACACAACCCAGACACCAACCCGCGGCCAGAGCGCAGCGGGGTGGCTGGACCCAGGCTGCTGCCTCTCACGGCACGCCGATCCGTGTCCGCTTCAACCATCGGCACCGTGGATTGTTGTATTTACCCATTTAAACAAATACTTTGTCATCCCTAAAAACTGCCTGAGCTCCTCAAGTACATCATTATTACTAATGAATGCTTGGCAGTTTATACTGTGTCATAGTATTTCACACATGAGCTCACACAAAGGCTGAACGTTCCTTAAAATCAGCCCCTCTTTGTACAAACTACGAGCACAGAGCACATGTGTACGGGGTGGCCGTGCCCAGGGGTGGCATTGGGGGCAGAGGCCGGGGCTGCCCCATGCCGGACACCCCGTGCGTTCCTGATGACTTGCTGTACCAAGAGTGAGAAGGAACCATGACAAAAGCCATGCAAACTGAATACCGTCTGGAATTTAATAAAAGGATTGGGCTACCCCCTCGCCCCCTCTAAAAATACAAGTTCTCTTTCTAAATGCCTGTCTCTTACCCTGCAAGCGAGAGGATTGTCACCACTTACACACTCGTTTACACCTTTAGTCTTGTACTCAGCTACAAGGCTTCAGTATTTGTAACTCTATTCTGGAGGACCCCCCCAAAAAGGGGGATGAGTTGCCCTTTTAAAATCCACCCCCTACCCCCCCACACCTGTAAAGAGAGCTCAGGCAATTTGCTCAGACAGGAATCCTTATGTTTAGATAGCTAAACTTGGACAAAAAGGGATCATCAGTTTTACAAATCTCTGGACAGTTTATAAAATTCTTGTTCCTTCAGGTCACGATGTGCCATCCTCTTGTTTGTACCGGCACAGCCATCTGTCTGACCATGCTATAAGAAACATCACAGAACTTAAAAAATAATCCTGAAGACAAACAAACCAAAAACAACCCTAAAAGAACCCTCCTTATTTTTAAAGCCAAATGAATTCCCTAATCCCATGTGAATGAACTGAATGCTCATCACTCCAGAAGTGCCAGAGATCAGGCAGGGACCAGCAGGTTATTAATTTCTAACACATTTATCTCAAAGAAGAGATAAAGACGCTGTTTTCTGCTATTGTTGCATGTTAAGACTTGTGACTGGCAAGAGCCAGACCACCTCGGTTGAAGGTGAATAGGACTTCAGAGGTTTATCAGCTGCATCTCAATTTTCTCATCCTGCCTGTTGCTAATATTTAGTTAGTCAAATTTTAATCAACCCCTTGGTCAGTTTTAAGCCATAAAATCACAACTTCTGAAAAAAAAATGGAAGGCCTGTTGTTATTATTTGTAAACTTTTGCATGTATTAATGATCTCCATGGACCCATCCATAACATGGGCCCCTCTCTAGCAAATGATGTCATGAAAAAAAGATCTTCCCAAGAGTAACAGCTGGGAAGGATGGAGAAGAATACAAGCAGCAGGTCTTAATATTTGTTGGGAGCAGTTTGTATTTCACCATTTCCTAAATTTACAAAACTGAGATTCCACTTCAGAGATTGTAAAGCCAGTTTTTCCCCCCAGTCTTCCTTTATAAACCCAAGCCAATGGCACATCTGTAGGTGTGGTAAAGAACAAATGTTACCTGGTTAATAACGCAAGACTCCAGTTCCTCTTTTGTGACATTATGGCCCCTCTCCTTGTTCTGAAAACAAACAAACAAAACCAACCCAGATAGTTTTCCTTTAGTTGTAACCAATGCATTTATGGCTGGACGACAAATTAGTAACGCTGGTATTCCAAACTAGAGCCAATGAAAACACTGACTGTGGCTCTTACATATTGACTGCAATCTGCATTTTCTTTATTTCCTAAGTGAAAGCTTAGATGAAGACTTTTTAATAAAAGATTTTATACTAAGTTGAATATAAACAACATCACGAACAAGACAACCTCCAAGCCTTACTTTGCTTTACAGTAACAGTTATGATGATGAACAAATACTCATTTCTACATCTAAGCCTACAAAAAAAAATCTTAATATTTTACTCACTCTGTACCAAATAAATATTGCTTTAAAGGCATTTTCATTAGAGCAGGATCCGCAAGACATGGTGATCACCTGTGACAGGCCCTTAGGAGCCACCTGTCAATGAAGAGAGAAAATTACTCCAAAATATTAAGCACAAATATAGTGCAAAGTGATGATAATACTGATCAGTCCTGAACATCAGGAGCTTCAGTATAGTGGGAGACCAACTGCGCCTAGGATGAGGAAAGCCAATTCCAACTGCAGCTGAGAAGGCTCAACTCAGTTTCAGTCCCAAGGATCTTCAAAGTTAAAACAAACAGAAGCCACTTATTCCACTATCTCTTACGAAAGCACAGCGAGCAGACGTTAGTGAAAATGTGTTTTCTCATCAGTTCTTGAATCCAGGATGAAAGAGGCAGTATCTGTGCAGAGCAGACACGGCACCCTCTCACATTCAGCTGTCAAGTCAGGGACAAAGGTTCCATCTCATTACTTGCAGTGGGAAGGCAGGTGGACAAACAGCCAATCTGTAAATGTTCCCTATTAAAATCCACAAAATCCCTTGCTACGCCCGTGTCCCTAAATACAGAACACCGTGACTCACCACTGCTGTCTCAACTTACTGATAACAAAGATTCCTTCAGTCTTTCTGCAAAGTTCTCTGGAGGTAAAATCCCTAGGGCAGGTCTGTTGATAAAAGTGCTCTGCAAAGACAAAGGAAGAGAAACTGTTAGGTTTTACTATCACATGAAAAATATGTCGATATCAAGGTAGTTACGTTTTATGCTAATTACAAATATCAGCCAGAAATTTGTAGTCATGGCACAAGGAATTTTAAAACCAGGGAATAATACTCATGTCTTAGAATATGTTTTTCTGTCTAATCCTTAATACTTTATTCTTCCAGGACACCTTAGAAAAGGTGCATGCTGACTGATACTGACATTTCCTCTTCAATATTGCCAAATCAATATTCATTTGGGTATAAGGAAAAGCTTTTTCACCAAGAGAATGGTGAAGCAGCAGAACAGGTTGCCCAAAGAGGCTGTGCAGTTTTCCTCCTTGGAGGTTTTCAAGACCCCAGAATAAAGCCCTGAACAACCTGGTCTGATCTCACAGCTGACCCTCTTTGAGCAGGAGGTTGGGCAAGAGACCACCTGAGGCCCCTTCCGACCTGAATTGTCCTATTGGTCCTAGGAACTGGGCACATCAGGGTTCACATCTTGAGAAAGGTAATTTTGGTGTCAGTGAACAGCAGCTGGTGGGAAGCCAAGCCTGCTGCCCGCACACGTGGTTCTGAAGAGCAGCTCTGGAAGAACCCCCTCGGTCTCCCTAATCCACTAATGGAGATGAATTTGTCATGTTTATGCCATTAATTTAAATTAAGTGTCACAGATTAAAATTGATTCATCATTGCTCTTAGTCTTCATAGGTAACCTTATTTGATTCACAATGTGCTACTTTTTATTTTAAATTAAATTTGCTGAGAAAAGGACAAGCTCAATAAATTTGCCAACTGCAAAGCAGCATTATTCACCCCTTTGTTTTTTTTTTTTTGGTGTTGCTGTAACAAGTCTTCACTGAAATTAAAGGCTGAGCTTCAATGACTTAAGTCTTTATGGGTCTCCAGAGAGGACAGCCTGCCTCCCCCAAAACAGTCATATTTTCAGTGCACATTTATCAGCAACCTTCAATCTTTTTTCCTCAATACAGGTACTCATTTGTCAGACGTGTGGACCACAGTAAGAGGTGTGAGTGGTCACACCTCACCTGTAAGAACATGCCATCAGAATTCTCAGGGAAAGCCAAGCATCACACAAGATATAGCAGAGGATGAGCTAGGACTTTGTAACTTGAACAAGTGTGTTATTTCCAAAACAATGTTTCTTTCAACAGACTCAAGCTTAAAAGAAACCCTAAGCAAGGATGTTACTGACAGATTAACACAAAGCTTTTGTTTAGTACAGATGAAAAATCTTACTTGACTTCTTATCTCAGTTTAGAAGTAAATTTTCATATAAAGTTAGAGGTACAAGACCAGAGATTTGTTGTGAATTTGATTATGGGCTGTCACAGTCAACTGACAACTTATGCCATGAAGCAGAAAAGGGTATTTTTCTTTTGTTGTTAATGAGATGCTCAGTACTGAGAAAAACAACATCGACATCAAGCTGCTGTGGTCTCAAATGAACAGAGGCATATTCTGTTCTGTCTAGCTGGCAATAAAGAGGGTACATGGAGTATTACAAACCAACCAAAAAATCCCTACAAGAAAACTCCGGTCCTTAACCAAGGGCCCTGCCTCAGTGTGTATTACTCACAAAACTACTTTCACAGTCAAGCTGGCACTTCATCTGCAGTCAGACTCCCGCACACTCCCCTGTCTGCAGCCGGGTTTGCACAAGTTCTGGCTCTCTGGCCTTGGCACAGCAAAACTGACGTCCTGCCTACACTGTGCCCAGGCTAAAGCCTGCCAGAAAGCCTAAGTGCGCAGTCAGGCGCGGACTGACAGCTCCAGTGCCACCCTCTCCGCTGGACTGGCACAGGTGTCAGCAAGCGGAACAGGGCACCACTAACAGCTTTGATGCTTGTATGTGGGAGAGAGGGGTCCTGGTTGCACCATTCATTTTGGACCTTGGAGGCAGCTCCTTTCACTGCAGGCTTCTAGCTGGCATTTCCAGTGGACAAATTAGCAACTGCCACCAGACAACAGGAGGGTTTTCGTGTTTTTCTGTTGGTTTTGGGTTTGTTTTCTTTTAAATCTGACTTTGCCTACTGCTGCAGTATAATGAAGGTATTGTTACCTCCTCAGAAATAATTTTTATGAGTAAATACAAGTATTTATTTATTTATTGCTTCCATGATATCCAGATCTGCCTTTGGTAACTCCAGCATTTCTAGCTCTAGTGTTTTTTTTAAAAACTTGACATATTTTAGTTCTGGTGAAGGCAGAATTTCTCATCCTGAAGAAATGAGAACTCCATAAAGCAAATCAGCTCAGGGAACTCAACTATCTGCACTTCCCTGGCACGCTGGCTCCGAATGTACGCTCTGCTGGAGTGAGCCAGCAGGCTCTTTAGGAAGGGAAATAGAGGTCTGAGAGGGAACTGGCCCCCTCCTGAGCTGTGCCCTTGCAGGCAGCGTGGACACCCATTACTGCTTTGCAGGACCAGGGGCTCAGTCACTGAAGTCAGTACAACCAACAAGGATCTACTGATGTACAGTCAAAAGCCAGGGAGCTCAGTTTATCCACCTACTATGTACGTAAGCTACTGTGCCAAAAAAAGTTACAATTTAAAAAACTGCACAAAATCGTAGAATCCAAATCTTCTGTCCAAGCAGTGAAAAAATGAAGCTTGAAATAGAACGCAACTTCATTTCAACAACTTCCATAATTTAATCCAGGTTATTTCGTATGTGCTGTTAGGGAAGACAGGAAGATACTTTATTTAAGAAGTAGTTACTCTGTTGTGAAGTGTCTTTCTCTAGTCTAATTCTCTGTTGCTCTAGTCTAATGATTTTAATTTTTCAAGGACATGTCAGTGGTTTAGTCAACTTACATCCTCCCCACAAAAAAACCAACCCAACCACCCACAGCATTCCAGATTTAGGGCACCATTTTCATACTCAAAATACTACATTCTCTCTCAAGGACTTGTGCTTGCTTTCAGGCTCCAAAGCTTCCCCCAAGAACATTGCTAAAATGATTAACCGGAAACGCTATACTTGGACTATGATTTAAAACTGGCTTCAAACATATCAAGTGCTTGCATCACCCAAATGTTTACTTCTTGAAAAGCTTCACGGAAGTTTTGGTGTCTTCTTAAACACTACCAAGGTCTTTTCATCTAGTGAGAAATAAGGAAAGCAGATCCTACCATACTTTAAATTGAGTCATTAAGCTTTCACTATCAGTTTAATAAAAAATAAGAAAGACCGCCACAAGGAGGGAGAAGACTCTTTCAAGTACTTAATGTTTTAATTCACTTACCAAGTTCTGTGGCTGCTGTAGAAGCTTTATCAGAGAGGGATGGCTGTAACCTAATTAAAAAGAACAAAGAAAATGGTTATTTGTATCTGGTTTCCCTAAACTAAGGTAAAGCATAACCTAGAGAATAACCTTAACTGAACGCATAACTGTTTCTGTGTAACTTGTGTCTGTTTTATCTATTAATAATAGAACTTCTTTTGAAGTAGGACAAACTCTCTTCTTTTACAAAACGTATTATCTGGAACTTTGGTACAAATTTGGTGTCAGGCAATAGCAAAACATATTTTAGTACTGGAAGTTAAAAATTGAACACAAAAATAAACAAACATGGCCTGGACCCTCAGCAGATACAGCCGCACGGTGCAGGGTAACCTACTAGCACAGCAGCGCTGTTCTCAGAGACAGTTTCTCTGCTGATGCGTGCAACGAGCACATGTTATGGCAGACCCAGCAGGGATCAGCCCTGGGACTCCAGCAGAACTCTGCCAATGGCTTGACAGCGCTCCTTGACATCTGTCGCAGTTGGATGGCATTCATCACCACCATCCTCTACAATGCTACCTGAACACTCTCCGTGCCAGACAAACTTGTTTTGAGACATGCATATACTGTCCTCCACATTGTCTAAGCTTTTGCTTATATATACACTCACATTATTTGCACGCGTGAAGGCGCATACTGCACCCCTACCATAACAATCCTACCAGAGGGAGGAGGCTGTCTACACAGCCAGCCATACACTTGAAACTCATGCACTAATAAGCACTCAAATCTCTAACCCGCCACAACCCATTCGTTATTTCAAGACGTCTCTCTGGAAGTCTTTCCTTCTCAGTTATAGATTTACATACCTCAGCTGTCCATCACCATAAAAAACCCCTGTTTGACAAATTGCTGTCTTGTATTAAAGAAAGTGAGAAGTGCAGAATCTCCTTCTCTCATGACCAATTTTTTTTCTGCTTCCCATTTTCCTTACTTTGACAAACTTTTAGTTGGAAAAAAATGCAACAATTTGTCCTTTTTACCCAGAAACATCAAGATACTAAGGATGCTTCAGGTTTTAACACAACAAAGGTGCTTAATTTATACGCGTTGACATTCTATGGGATAACCTGCTTGCTTGCAGGTAAATGAACATATCTGATGTAAAAAAAAAAATCTTCACCAAAATGGCCCAGAAAATTTAATTTTAAGCCTGATTTCTAATGTATGAAATGCCAAAGCCAGAGATTATCATCATCTTTTATATGCCCTTGTAGAAACAGTTGGAAACCTCGTCTTCCCTACTGCTCAAGAAGTCAGATTGCTCTAATTTTATTACAAAAGCTTATCATGCCTCTGAACTCCTCACTGTAGTTGAATGACAGTAGCCCTGATTATCCTGTCTGAGCAGTGGAGCATTAGGCTACTGCATTAACAAATCAATTATAAATTCCATTTCGAATATTTTAGTTCAAAACAAGGAAATAGCTAGATTGCTTTAATGGCATGTCATGCTGCAAAGAATCTGTTAAAATTATTATGAAGATAATACGAGCAGTTGTTTGGGACACAGACAACTAAGTCTACATTGCATCTGCTGTCACGGGAAGAACTGTTATTAGGCTAGAGGGAATGACACCGTGGAAAGCTCTGTCACTGACAGCTGCAGCTGTGGCTACCGCTGAGAGCACCTTTGAGAGTATATAAATTGTTTTAGAAATCTCCAAACTAAACCCTACAGAAGTGTTTTGTAAATAGCTGCCATTGCTTTAGAAGCTTAGCCATTAACTCTGGCATTGCTTGTAAAAACGTGTAATTCTGTTGCTGGCATTAAGATGTGTGAAGAACACAGAGATCTCTGCATCTTCTCTTATGTAACACAAATTCAGGGCTTCTATTGCCCATAACTTATCCTTTCCTACCCACACAAGATGTCTCTCCCATTCTCTTCACTTCAGGCTGAGTGGCCCCGTCTTCCTCCTAATGCTCCCTGTTCTGCTGGTGCATCCTCAGACAGGCCCCAGTAAAATAAGAGAGAACCCTTAAAGCCTGACTCGTTCTGAAAGAGTAGGTCAGCGTGTAGAAAGATGCTGAACTGGTACGTGGGTTCATAATCATAAAACTAACACTAGGAAGAACTAAATGGTTAAATAACTATTCTATAACTATGGTAGACAAAGCCAAAAAGCTCTAGGCTGAGACAGCAAACAGACAGTAACTTGTTTCATTGCCATGACCAATGCAAGCGTTTGTAGCTTTATGAATCCACTCTCAAATACATTCCTACAAGAAATGACAGAGCTGGCTCTTAAGAAGGGCACCTGCTTCATCACGCTGCTGTGTGATGATAACAAACCGAACACCTACTGAAACCTATAGTCCTTGCAGTTGGGGCCAACATCTCTGCCTTGCTTCTCTTCCTTCTTGAAATGCTTCACAAAAAAGTCAACTGACTTTCCCAAGCACTTGACAAGTCCATTGTTTGGTCCCTCAGCCTGACTGACCTGCCATGTTTGCTTGCACTCAGCACCACAGTTCAGTTCAGTTTCATCCTACTGGAGTCCACATAGCCAACACCTTTTTTCGGTTCTTTTGATACAGAAATGTTAACTGAAGCAGATCATTTAATGTTAAAATGTTTAAATTATGTTTCTTAATGTTTAAAGCAGTAACATACTGTTACAGAATCACAAAGTACACAAATCCAAGCAAAGACAACCTAAATTGTGGAACCTGCATATTCAAATTACGATTAATACTGGAGCTTCCTCCAGATACCACTATGTACTTCAAGTGAGCTGTAAGTATTGAATTTGTAGTTTCTTCAGCTGTTCCAAAACACCAGTACATAATGCACAGCAGTGAGGTGTAGCCTGATCACAACAAGGCACACATTATGATGTCAGCTTTGGTTTTTTTAGTTAATCAGCCAACTTCTCTGGTAGTGGCCAAGAAAAGAAAACGACAGCTTGAGGACAAAGCAAAAAATTTTGGTACAACTGTCTCCTACCTATTGGGATGGATGAAATCTGAGAGTAGAGATCCAGCATGCGATTGCCATCTACATCTACTAGGTAGTTCCCTCGGCTCTCTTCATAATTGCAAAAGAAGTGTACAGCTTCTACATTCTTAAAGGAAAAAAACAATTAATGCTTGAAAAAGCAGCAGTGTGTAGGAATGCGCAACTAATGGTTATACAGCAAAATCTAATAAAAATATCTAATGATAAGATACAAAGACACATTATATTCATTGCATGGGAATTAACTGTAGAGCTATTTTGATAAAGAGGGACTGTTAAAAGGGCAAACATACACTTCTACAGAAATGAAGCACAGAGTTTGAGGAATTGCTCATCTTGGGAAGGCAACGTGCGCTTAGGTCGACATACTTTTAAGCTCAAATATACCTGTGTTTTCACCTGCCACTTCATAACAACTCAAAAGGCACATACAGTGTTTAAATAAAAATCACTGTTCCTAGCAAAATAATTCTGCAGTATTCAAAATATACTACACCAGATTTTATTCAAATGCACATATACACCATACATAATATATACAGCATGCAAACCCAGAGCCAGTGTTCCACCTTTTTTTTTGGTATGGAAATAAACCTACAAAACAGCATTTTAAAACAAGTTCTGAAATCACAGTATTAACACTCCCCGAACTTAGAAAACTTGACAAATTACCTGAATTCCATTCAGCTGCTTCAGTAATTCCTGTAGAAAAACAAACATCAAAGAGTCTCAGGTATGTAATTACCAAATACTGAAGAAGAATGTATGTTTCTTTTTTATGATCACGTAAATCATATGCAAAACTCGCAGTCCTTTGTGCTTACCAGGCAACTCTACTTGCCACACGGACTTTCTTAGTGCATCTTGTAACCGTGACAGTCAAAGCTACTAACTGTGGCATGCAGAGGGACACGGGCTGCATACACAGTTTAATTGTAAATCTCCAAAAAGGGAAAGCTGGCTCTTCTACACTGATCAACTGAATTGAGAAAACGAGGGAAATCAGAAGATACGGGAAGCCAGAGACACACTGAAGGGATACTGGCACATTGGTTCTAGAAAGAGCGCTCCTTCCCCCCCCCCCCCCCACCGCCCCCGAAAAACCCAAACCACCACACATACAAATACTGACTCTGCCAGAATAAAACAGTGTCCAGGAAACTGAAACTCTTGTTTGATTTCAAAACCAAAGCATTATTTCACATAATAAAAAGCCAACTAAGTTTCTGATTCAGCAGGAGCACAAGTAACCGAGCCCGATGAGATGTTTTCATCAAACTGATGCTCTTTTGCTTTCAATTACTTCATACGGGAAGTTGGCAGTTGAGATTCAGATCTCTCTCTCAGAGAGGGGCATTTCATTCATGAGCTTTTCATTCTCAGCATCTTGATAGAAGTGGGCCTAGACTGTTGTGAAATGATGTTTATTCATATCAGATTTAAGGTTTGGAATGAAATTTGTTTTCTAGCAAGTTAAACACAGCTAAAGAAAAAAAAATACAAGCCATTATACTTTGGGAACTCACTCTAGATCGTGGTCCAGGAACTTCTGTCTTCATTAGAGGTCCATCATAATCAAAATCCACGTCAATTTTAGCTGCAGCTTGACTGATATATCTGTGTCCTGTAAGAAATAATGAAAACCTGAGTACAGACCGTATTTTCTGTGCTCTCCTCTCAGGATAAATACCCATACCTTACCTGAGAACACTTGACAGATGAGACCAATTACATTGTACTGTCTGAAGGGAACTAAATATCTCATCTTTGACAAGTGTTAAAATAAAAGTAGTACCAGTGAGGCGGCTTTAAAAAAAGAAATTCAAGTGAAACGACAAGGCAACCCTAGAGAAACACAGGCAAATCCTACTGTAAAGGACAGGAGGACTAAGAGCACATCTGTTTCCATCGCTGTTGTTGAGTCTGTCCATTACGCCTTGAGCAAGCCCTTGCCGTGAATTTCCCACTCCTATGCAGAGCTGGTTTCGTTTGCTATCAGTAATAACTGAAAAACCTGATGGAGTCCACAGGTAAAAAACACTGTGATGTTCTGCAGTAGCTCTAAGAACACTGTTCGGGAAAGGTTTGTGTCTCAAAGGTAGACGGCTGTGTTTAAAATAAATTCAAAATCTCACATGAATCCAGCATCTTGCACTGCAGCTCTGAAATCTGAGTCAAAAATAGTGACAGTTTTTCCTCTAGTCCTACCTCCAACCTTGCTGTTCTTTACCCATGTGTGTAGCTGAGGAATCATAATAAATGCGACATCTTAATGAAACCAATAGGCAAAAATCTCCTGCGCTTCATCAGTAACAGGCTCCATTTCTGAATATAGGGTTTAGGCATAGTTGATACAACAGAGACAGTTCTGGTAAGCATATATTCCAGATATGTATATATTCCATTAAGGGGGTTAAAGGATAATATGGGAATTGTATGTTTGCAATAAAGGAAGTACGGACTCAAGAGCTATATCAAGGTGAACTGCAAGAGCTTGCTCTGTACGCTGTGGTTGACCTATAACATTCTTAACAATTACATTTTTGTCATGAAGCACCTGCAAGCCCTTACCCAGCAAGGTATCAACAACAAATTAATCTTAATAAGCTTAGCTTAGGGGTATCACACTTGTACCAGATCAATACCTGAAACATGATGGCACAACTTGTTTTAGTCTGTGACAAGCATTTTAAGTTGGCGCAATTTGAAAAACCCCAAAGGAAGATCCTTAGCTCCCCTTCCCATCAGTGAAAAGCTGAGGAGCAGTCGGGTGCCTCGCTCCCCACGGGAAGGCAGGTATCCCCTCTTGCCTGGGGTGATTCAGAGCAGCAGTCTGAGGTTACCACTCACCAGCATTGCCGGGTGCCGGGGCGGCACTGCCAAGTGTTAAAACGATACAACACCCCAAAATCTTCCAGAGGTCCAGGAGGGAGACACGTGGGGAGGCAGGGCAGGACCCAGGCACACGAGCAGCAGCGAGGTGCAGCCATCCATAACCAGCCCCATTGCCAGAGGTTTGTTTCAGAAACCTACTAAAACCGTTTTTTGTTTGGAAACAACAGCTGTCAAATAAATCAAATATTTATCAAGGAAAACAGAAGGTATGCTATGATACTGCTCGGCAGGGTTTCCAACACAGCCATTTGGCCAAAATTTCCAACAGTGGTTAGAGACGTTTGCCTCAGTTTGTGTCAGCCCCAGTTGAGATGTCTCAAGCAAGCCTGGTTTTGAGAAACTTCATCGAAAAATCACAGCCCTTTGAAAGCATCTCTGAGCACTTAAATTCACTGCTCATTTTGGGAAAACTTAGTCTGCAAAGATGATCATTCTCCTCAGCTTTAATTCCACGTGTTCTATCTGAGATGCGTCAGTGCCCCTCTGCAAAGCTATTAATAGGTTTCGTTACAGCAACGCCGCTTCATTTTTGTGTCATTCTGTTTAGCGTTCATGTAAATTGGGGACCGCACGACAACTGCTCCACCGGGAAAAAAAGCTACTGCATATAACAGACCAAAAGCAACACAGTTCATAGCCAATAGAGCTGCCGATTTAGTAGCCATGCTATGAAGTCCAAAAGGGGAAAAAGAGACCATGCTAACCCTTTCATGCTGCCTGCTCCTTCCTCGATGGAGATCACAGCAAGCCAGCAGCAAACATTTCTCCTTCTCCCGTGTCCTTTCCCACCCCCAGGCTCTGGGTGCTGCTTGATACGATAAAGGGGAAAGCACCAAGAGAGGCACAGAATATATGGGACATTTTGGTAGTCAGCAGTAACAGGAAAGATACAGAAAACGAGCAGCATACTTGGAATTTAAACAATTCGAAGCTGCGAATTTAAGACAGGTGAACTACAACCCGCGTGCATGGTCATGGTCCTCCTCCTCCTCCCTAGCCCTGCCTGGTGCTCTGCTGCCAGAGACCCTGTGCTGCTGCGTCCCCTCCGTCCGTCTCCCATGGTCCTCCCACCCCGAGCAGCAGCTTACGCAGGCACGCTGCCTTCCTTAGTCGTCTTAACTGAGTTCTCATAAAAATGCACTTGTCTGGGCAGTGGTTAAAGATTTCCTCTTCTGTTAACAACCCAGCCACTCCTGCAGGATGCCTGACCTACAGGCTCTAAAATGGAGACCAATAGTCAAAGGTTTCCTGGCCACCACCTGTGAGGTATGGATAATGTTCCCCCATCTTCCACTTCCCTAAAGGACAATCTGTGAAGTATTTTAACAGATGAGGATTCTAAATTAAGCACAAATTTCATTCTCTAAGAAAGTTCTGTTGTGGACACTGCAAAGGGCACAGTCTCCCCTATGAAAACACACACATTTACAGAGCTGTACATTTGGGAGTTCATTTGGAGAATACTTCACTGTTGTCCTAACTTGTTTAACACAAGCCAAGAGGAGGTTGCTTCTACCAGCCAGGCTGTGTAACACAGACCAAAACTGGTCACCCTGCTTGGTAGATCATCATCATCTTTTTGCTACTGTTCATGCCACAGCGTCTTCTGCATAGGTATGTTGAACTAGATACTTGCTAAGGGCACATATGAGTGATCAAAAATGAACAGCACTGTGCTGTGCTGTGCTGCACTAATTCACGTTGGCACAGCTCGTGTCTATCGGCAGGTTTTCATATACAGCAAAGACTGGTCAAGTGAAACTAAACCATACAGGTCTTCCCAGAAGAAGAGTTGCTTTAAAGATAATTTTTATCAAATTAATAATGTTGGTCAATTTGTGAGACATTATTCTTTCAAACAACAGCTTCAGGAGCAGCTTATCCAAACCACAATCATTTTCAGCAAGTCAGTGAACCAGAGCCATCTAAAAAATGAGCAACACAAGTGACAGTTTTCCCTTCATTTGCTTGTTATCTCCCAAAGCATGCTACACATCATCATGCTCTACAAGCAAGTGATTTCTAGGCTGATTCACCGATACAAATTTAATTTTATATACTTGTTTTCAGGAGCCCTCAGAGTATCTCATTTTATTAACACCAGTATAATGGCAGCTATACCAATCTATTGGTCCTTACACTTGCCAAAGAGTCGTTCCACCTCCTAGCTCAGGCAAATGCTATGGTTTGAATTTGAAGGAACAGCTTGCCATAAATAAAATGAAAATGCTCTGTGTTACCAGATCAAAGGATTTTGGAAAGTGGTTTTTTTCTTCCCCTTAGGTAGATGATGAAGAATACTGGCTAGAACAAAGCCCTCAAAAAACCAAAACCTCAACATACTAACAAAGCCTTTGAGCTAAAACCAAAGTGGAGTTAATCCTCAAACTTTTTATTTTTTAATGAAGCTCTTCTCCCTTTGAGAGTATGACATAATGATTGGCACAAACTCACACAACTTCTAGCAAGGTCAACAGATTTATTCCAAATAGCCCATCTCACTACTCACCAGATACGCATACTTGTTCACAGCATTGGTTAAAAATAAACAAAACCACCCAAATTTTAAGAACACAAAACCATGGTTCTCCTGCTTCCTGCCTTTTAACCCTTTTTTTTTCTTCCACTACTCTTATTCAAGTAAATTGGGACTCTGATGAGAAATTTTTATGATAGTCAGTGGAGGCACTCAAATTACATCAATGTAATTAAGAGGAGGAACTACTCCAAGGAAAAAAAAAAAACAAAACAAAAGAAGATAGGTGAAAATAAATGCTGGCATGCCAGATCTCTCAAATGCAAGTGTTCTGCTGTCAAAGAGTGTCAAGTGAGAGCTCCCCAGTCCCCACAGAGGCCCGTTACACGTGCCACAGCAGTGCCGCCTGTGCAGGTGCAGAAGGGCAATCTCCCATGCACGCCCGTGACTTCCACTCCGTGGTGCCTATTAAACCACCTTCCTGACAGAATTTTCAGAGCGTGGAGGCCCTGACAGCCAAAAGTAGGAGGACTGCGATTTCCCCCAAGTCCTCTTTTAGCTGTTGCAAGTAGAATCTGTTACTAACAGATCTTGAAACAGAATGGCAAAAGGCCAGGCTAGCTAGAGATGTTTGGAAAACTAACATTGCCGTTGCATAATATTGTGAAAGCCGAGACTGCTATTTACAGAGTGCTTAGGCTGTACGATCAGAAGCCGTTCCACACGATATTGTCTGTGTTTCAGTACTCCCACATACACACTGGAGATTTTATTATCCTTCCTCATTTGCAGCACAACAGGCCAGAGTAACAGCTACGAGAGCTCTTCAGGACACCTCTACAGATGGAACGCCACAAGGGACGCCCAGGTGGGAAAACACAGCCAGCACTGCCACAGCCACCCTTCGTGCCACAGAAAGGACAAGAAAATTACAGAGGAACATCACAGGCCTTATGCTCGAGGAACTGAGAGCTGAAGTCCAAACTTAGCCCTGTAGCAGAGCCTCCTCCAACAACAGGTTTTTATATGAACATTTTTATACATCTCAGCTTTTTGTGGGAACGTTTGATCAGACAGAAAAGTAAAGGTTCCCTAGGCCAGGGGGAGAGGCTGCACTCCAGAGCCGCCAATGGCCAGTTCCCAGGACATCAGCTGAAGCTGACCTCAAGTCTGTGCTGTCATTAACCCAGTGAAGGGACTTGATCCTTGCTTCTCCCACACATCCCTCACACATGTCCGGGTTGTTCTCTCTGATCTCCTAGGGAAGCTCCTAATGTATAAACTGAATTAAAAAAGCAAAAAGTCTCAGCAAGGATTAATACTGGAGACAAAAGTAGGATTGACAGTAAATCTTTCTCATGGCTTTCCAACCTCTTTCTGGTAACTGTGACAAGTCAATAATTAACATGAACATCTCTCAGACTTTACTGCAGCACACCTGTGAGATAAAACATTATTATCCTCTGTAGAGAGACAGGAAACAGACTGAGATGGTTGAGGCACAGCCTCAAACAGAGTTAGTCCATTTAGGGCACTGCAATCAAAGTGCAGAGAATCTGGAAGAATAAAACTGGACCTACGAGGAGAGACTGAAACAGTATTTTAAGCAGCTGAGGAAAAAGTGTGAGGTCTTGTGGGGGGTAATAGGTTTCAAATACGTAAAAGGCTGCTGCAAAGGAAAAAAAAAATCCAGGTTCCAGGTCCTTTGAGGGCAGGACAAATAGTACGGATTTGATTTTTTTTTCCTGTTTGAAACCTAGGTTAAATATTAGAAAAAAGTTTTAAAGGTAAAGTCAGTTCAGCAATACAGCAGGTTGCCTGGGGAGGCTGCAGCAGCCGCACCGCTGGGGGCCTTTAAGAACAGATCAGCATCCTAGAAGGGCATGGGCATGCACTAATGCAAACTGATGTTACCTTAAGGCAGAAGACTGACCTTTTGGCATGCTGTCCAGTTCAAGACCCAAAGATGAATTCAACCCCTTGGGGTAATCAGTAGGAAACTGAACCTAGATCTCTGGAGTCCCAGCCTGTCCTCATGATTATGGTACTACCCTAGCAGCTAGCAACTGACTGCATCTTCATCTGCCTCCAAAGCATGGAAATGGGACAGCTTTCCTACCACAGTGGCACAGCTGATAAAACCAGAGCTGGCACAAAGCAGAGTAAGTGTTTACATTCAGACTATCAGCTGTGGTCACCTTGCAGCACACTGGGCTGACAGCAGCAATAGCACTCAGTTCAGGTAAGCCGTAACGCGGAGGTACATCGTCATTCTCCAACATCAGCCGCCTCTCCCAGATTCACCTGGCTGCTACTGTACCGACAGCACTACGCAGGAGTCTGTAAAAAAGGACTGGGCTAGCTACTCAGTCTGCTCCTCTGCCATCGTTCTAGTGAACTTTATCTTAGAGGCCAAACTATCAAGTAGATCGAATACATAAGGAAAATAAAAACGTACCTGATTAAGGCTTATTTTTAAGGAAGGTGTAAGGACTCCAAATACTTACAGGCTTCACTTTTTTGGAGAAGATTTAAGTTACATATTACTTTCATATGTTTTGCTTAGCTTTTGCACTTTGATCAGCTTAAATGATTTTCGTTTTCCCTGTCTAGTTAGCTTGCCACAGGCTAACACTGTTAGTAATGAGAACGCTACAAGCAATGGTTAAGTAAAAAAGATGCTCCAACCAGATGCTTACCTCTTGTCCCATGTTCCTTAACAGCCTGAGGGCTTGAAATCCATCTTAATTAGAACTAAACACTATCCCCCATGTACAACTATAGAAAAGGTTCCTAGAAATATTTTGATTAATGTAAAGCTTAGTTATCTTTACTCCCACATGTTCTACAACAGTGAATGTGCATGTAATTCTTTGCTGTGGTGAATGCAAACTTGCCAACATCCTTCCTTTTCACATGCCCCTCTTTTTGTCAGTAACCAGTTTATTTCATGCCCATGGTCAGCACAATGCCAACTCCCACATTTGCTTTAAAAATCTGAAATAATCAGAGATGAAAAAAATCTTTCTGTAAATAAATTTATCATAGATTCAAGCAGAACAGGATTATTGCACTTAATGCACACATACAACTGCAACATGACAGCCCACAGATGTAGAGACTTCCTTTCCACCTCCATCTCCCCTTTGCAAACCCTGTCATTTCAGTATTAGCAGACCAAATGGCACTGCAGGATTTTTGCAGGAGTAATGTACAAGTCTCTTTCTTCAGTCTGCAAAGCTCTGAACTTGAGTGCTCAAAAATGCCTTGGAGGAGAGCATTTCAGTTTCAGTTAGCATGTTCACAGCGCAAATTAACAACTAAATGAGTTCTTGTTTGCAGAATTAAAAAAAACACAACAAAAAAAAACCCAACAGCATCTTTGCAGGCCACTTCTGGACTACAACTGGATCGTTATCTAAGATGCAGAACATCATATTCTTCAAGTTTTGAAAGATTCAAGACTAGCAGACAAATCCCAGCAATGTTCACACTGGAATTTTCTCCCCCAGCATAAAATGAACGCTTACCAAATATAAACCAAGAAAATATTAAAAAAACACTTACCAAATACAAGCAGCCTGGAGTTTTGCTGGAGGCAACGGGCCAGCTGTCGACTAAGCAACATTGATGCCATTTTATCTTTTCTTTACTCGAAATCTTGGGAGACTTCTTTCTGGCTGATGTTCTGAAAAAAAGAAAAGCAAACACTTACTCATGTCCCTGTGGATGCAGTCACTATCACTGTGCCATTCATTTAAATTTCCCCTTTCACTAATTTCAATCCAAAGAAAGCGAAAGCATGCTTTGATGGATTGCTGCTGATGTTCAGAGCAGTCTCAAGACTGAGACCCAAGTCTGACGCTAGGTATTGCTGAGGCAAATGACTTCTAGGCTAAATCTGCATATCCCAGCTGTAGCGGGGCTGGGGAGTAAAGATCATTATCTATTTTCCTGCTGCTCTTCTCTACTTTCTCTATGTATGTGGACTAAGTTGAACTTCTAAAAAAATGGCTTCCAGTCAGTCGCTCTAGCCAAAATGTTATTTTGATTTGACCTAAGTTTATGAGAAAAATCTCAATTAATACAAAAAGACAGCAGGACAAACACTAGGAAATAGAACAAAATCAATCCCCTGAAAAAAACAGTTTCTACCAATTAATCACATCTCTATGTAGAGAGACTGAGAGAGCCGGGACTGTTCAGCCTGAAGAAGGCTCAGGTTTCATCCCATCAATGTGTAATAAATACCTGACGGGAGGGAGTAAAGAAGGAGCCAGGGTCTTCTCAGTGGTGTCCAGTGACTGGGTTAAGAGGCAATGGGCACAAACTGAAACACAGTAAGCTCCATCTAAACACAGAAGAACCCTGGACAGGTCACCCAGAGAGGGTGCGGAGTCACCATGCTTGGAGATATTCAAAACCCAGCTGGACATGGTCCTGAGCAGCCTGCTTTAGGCAATGCTGCTTGCGCAGAGGGTTGGCCCAGATGACCTGCAGAAATCCCTTCAAACCTCAACCGCTCTGTGATTCTATCTCACCTAGTTAAATATAAATGACCTTGTAAAGTCAAGTAGCATGAACGATAACATGACTCCTCTCTCCCTCCGGATCACCTGTGCAGAAAGCCTGGCTGGAAGTCATAAATAGATAAAACAGGTCTTTGAATTATTATCCAGGATACAGGTTAAATTCAAACTTTACACTTAGAAGTGTGGCACCCTGTGTTCTCTGTAGGACACTGGAGGCCTTTTTTGCCTGTACAAAAACCAAGCTGGCATTTTTCACCTCACTGGATGTCTCTCCACCCACAGTGGGTGTAGACCATCTAGAAGCAATGCACCCAGGCTTGCAGTCCAAATGAAACGTCACTATTGCCTGTAAACCTCCTGGGAAGAACTCCATTTAACAAACGTGCTCCGAGAATGGAGCTGATCTTCCAACAGAAAGAGATCACAGCTTATACCACCTCTATGCCATCAATAAAATATGCAAACAGATGCTGATGACTAGATGCAGGGAAGCAGTTGATCTGTTGCTACCACGATAGGAAGTATCTCTTACCCAACACTAATATATCAGAAATTTAATTTCTGTACTGTCTTTAGCCAAGATACCATTTGCTTTCCTTCACGCTTGAGCTTCTTCAAAATTGGCAAAAGAAAACAAAAACCTCCTTGCTTACAGAGATCTATTAATTCACAGACCTGTTAATACTCAGGTACAAAGAAAATTCCCTGTGCCTTCCCAGACAATCAACATAGCAATTAGTTTCACTTATTTTGCTCCAAGTTAAATTTCAAATTCAAGGTATTTTGAAATCTGCCAAGGTGAGCAAACACTTGCACAACATTCCTGTGCACGCTGGAAAAGGCTAGATTAGCTTCGTAAGGCTTTGGGTCAGAAGTGTAGAGGGAACTAGTTAATTTTTTTCAGAAAAAGTAACTTCACTTGTAAGACAAGATTAACTTAATATATTCATTAATTTTTCACTTTCAGCTTCTTTCTTTAGTTGTGCTAACTTTTGCATAATCAACGCGTAAAGAAATGTCCCAATACCATAAATTTCTTATCTCATAACCATCCTGTAGGAAAAAACAAACGCGAGTCTAAGTCAGTGAGACTGCCACTGCGGAAAATAGCTGTTAAAGGGTGAATCAGCCCAGCTCCTCTCACAATGATTAACCACCTTGTTTGACGCCCTCTGCTCAGGGCTATTTATCTGGTCTTGTCCTTCTGCAACCTACAATTCCCTCTTTAAGTTTGCTCTGCAAAGTATTTCTTTTAAAAAGTCTCCAGGAGCCTGTTAAAAGCTAACGTGAAGGCAGCTTTGCAGGAACCAACAACTGGAGCAGTGCAAACGTTCCTACGACAGAAGGCTAAAACAACCCACCGAGGTTCGCTTCCTTGTTCTAGCCCCCTTCAGTCATCTCCCGTGGGCGTTTTGCTACAAACTGACTAATCTGCCTTCCCCACAACGATGAAATGCCTCTTCACATGCAAATCAAATGTACCTTCAAGTCACACGACATGGTCGTACCCACCAGTGTCCAGGTTTCCCTGCAGCGGTACCCACTCTTCCTTCCCTGGGTGAACCACTCCTACATCTTTGCTCCCAGAATGTTATTTTATCTTTTACTTATATTTACTGTTTATCTTAAGTCCTTTAATGGTTAAAATACAATATTCACAAAAGGCTCAAAAACATATTTGGAAAAGGTATTGGCTTTCTTAGAAAAAAATTATTGCAAGAGGTTTAAAAATAAAGTAGCTCAGCCCCGATTTTCCTTGACAGATGTTATATAAAAAGTTTTACCATTTTCTAGTCCAGAGTCAGAATAAATCATGTAATATCACATTTGAGTATAACTAAAATCAACTGCTTTTCCACCTCTATTACGCACACAAATTCTCACGGGAGATCGGCTGATGCGATTGGTGTGTTTGTCTAAGCACGCGTTATTTGGTTATCATAATAACCAATCGAATTTTGCCTCCCTAATCCACCTCTTGATCAATTCCCACAGGCCTGGCTCATCCTGGCACTGCGAGCTGCAGCAGCACAGTTCGCAAGCCAGCAGAAATGGGCTCTCGTGCACACCCCAAAACCGCAGCGAAGCCACGCTCCATCACCACCGCTGCTGCGGAGCAACCGCGCAGTTTCAGATTCTTTAAAATCTAGGCAAAATACACCCACCAATTTCAGACATCAGACTGTAAAGGAGACGTGAAAGACAATGTTTGGATTAGATTTGTGATTAAATGCTAGTGACGTTAGACCTCAAAGAAGCGAGGCTTTCCCTGAAACAGATTCATAAAAGTCTTCTCTAAATATTTTTTCTAATGGCAACTGTCTGAGCTGGCAAAGGCCATCATTAGAGGTAACTGTATGAAACAGCTACATTTGCATATATTTTAGTATGTAATTTTGCATTACATAAACACATGCATTGGCAAAGACAATTTAAGTCACAGTCACATTCTTTTAGTAAGAAAAATATTTTCAAAGAGGAAGCTCAGTACAGTTTATTGAGCACATGAAGCATAAGGATACATGGACTTTTTAAATGCACGCCATGTGAAATTGAATGTATTTTTTTCAACAGCAGCTCTTAACATCCTGTACCGAGTGATTATTTCTGACAGGCAAAATTAGTTACTAGGAACGACAACCGTCACTCAGCAGCAGTAGCAGTAGCCTACTGTGAACACATAAAGACGCATTGTTTCTGTGGGCTAACAAGGTTATGCTTCTTAGGGGGAAGCCCTGGGAAAATAAAAAGAATTTGAGAGGGACCCCAACATTCAGGGGGGCTTGATCCAGGTACAAGAGCAAAAATATACAAACTAGGAGTCTCGCTTTCTAGCGGAGAAGCCAAAGCAGCATGATGTCCACATTTCAGACTGCAGCTTGCAAAAACCTGCCTCTGAGAGCATCCTCGGGATAGATGCAAAGGTAAGAGGCGAAACAGAGACACTACAAGACACAGATGGGAAGTCAGCACTGCAGATCTGCATCTCTTTCTTGCAACTCACGCCAAAAACACTGAAGCCTGTTTTAAATTCATGAGGGCACATTCATCTGTCCCTCAGCTGCTCCAAACCCATTTAACCAGAACAATTAAGTGGTTTAGAAACAGCAGGACAAGCCGCACGTTGCAATTACTCCACAAGTCTTCACAATACGTATTTGGGGGGCACGAAGGTAGAGGCAAATTAATTCCTTCTTTGCCGTTTTCCTTTGCTTGACTTTTCTACGATGCACAGCAGCAAGGGTATTGTGCTACATGTTAACTGTTGTGAAATTTAAAACATCTCAGACTATCTTGTACTCCTGTTTGCTTGGATCCATCTCTATGTGAAAACAGCACAAGGCTTATTCGCTTTGCGAAAACCAACCTTCCCACACCCCAGCCTGCCCTGGCACCCTGGAGGTGAGCTGGTGTAGACGGTTTGCAGGGAGGGTGTTTCTCAAAGGGGTGAAAAGGCTCTTCAGTTCACAGCTCAGCAGGATTTGACACTGCATTTTCTGCATCTGTTTTTTAACAGTGGAAGAAATGGCAAATTGAGAGGCCAACTCAGCTATGGTTCCTGTGACTAAAACAAAAGAACTATGTTGAAAAGCCTGGCAGTACTCAGGTAGCCGTGCTGAAAGTGGGAAAACACTGCAAAGCTGATTTTCCTTTGGAATTAAAAGTTAATTTCCTTGGCTTCACAGGACAGTGAGTCCAACTACTGTTACAAAGACCCACAATGGGATAAAGCCTTAGTGGTTCAGTTTTTTGTGTTGTTTATCTTTCATGAGCTCTTGTTTCTCTTTTTCTAACCTCCACAATGCTCCCACACCTGCATATCAGGGCTCTTCAAACAGCTTTTCTGGAAGAGAATCAGACTGGTCAGAGGCAAGGTGGGAAGAGTTTGGATAATGGGGCCAGGACATGGGTACTGAGAAGAGGGGAGTCACAGACCCCATCACATAAGCACTGACCACTGTATGGTAAGTCAGAGATGAGATAAGCAGTTCTGAAAGAGGGAAAAGACAGAAAGGCTGCCAAAACCAGAGCTGGATGGGACCGCAGCTTCTGAGCTGAACAGGGACAAGCTTTCCAGCCTCATTCATGCTGGCCAAGCCCTATCATATCTTACTCTGCAATGGCATGACAAGTTAGAAAGAAAAATCTTAACTAGTCCTTCAACATTCTGCACCCCATAAACTCCTGAAAATCCCTTGTTACTCATTTTTCATTATTTTCACCAACTTCTGGCAGATAGCATTCTGTGTCTGGAGTCCATAAAACAGAGAGCTGAAGGGTCCTTTGTATCTTAAAAAAATAGTTACAGTCTTGGATTTTTAAAGGGGGTCAAGTCTCCTGGTTTGCAGTGTTCAGAAACAAGCATCTTTCATGAATTAGGTGATGCAGCTCAAGCATTCTACTTCTAAAAACAGCTCAGGGAGATCCCACACTCTGGAATATCCCTGCAGTTTCACAAAGAAATATAAGTACAGGTGAGGTGGAGGACAGTCGAGTCTGTCATCCATTAAACATAATCACGTCCTTCCTTAGTCTGCATCTGAGGAAGAACGGGGCAACCTAATGGCACTGTGGTACCTACATAGGAAGATTTAATGTACACGGCACTCGCTGTTTGAAAATGCACTGCGATCATTGAGCACTGCCCCACCCTCCCCTGGGGAGATGGGGAATGTCCACATCCAACAGATCAAAGCAGGAAAAAACTGACTGACTTAACCAGCTGTTATTGACAGAGTACAGGGTGACATCAGAAATCCTGACTTACTGCTTTAGCCACTTAAATGTAGTAAACAACAAAGTAAATAAATAATGAAGCCTGCCAGCATGTTGATGTATTTAACTGCAGTTCACTTGGTCCCAGAAGCAGAGTTAAGAGTTCAATATAGACTATGTAGTTACGAAACCCTGAGTGCACACAATGAAATACAACAGGTCCTTTTACTTCAACAGATTTTTTTTTCAAAGGTATAGTTCTGAAAAAATTTTGTATTAGTTGACAAGAGCATTTGCAAGTGACGTTTGTTAGAGTAACACCAAGAATTTCTAGTGATAGCTAGACTAAGGCTATCTCAAATCTTCACGGGAGTAAGAAAGTCCTGTTAAGAGGTAGTTGCAAGAAAATTTACATCTAGTGTTCATATAAGGTCAGCATTAGATTTTCCATCCAGCATCTATATAAACCCAGCACAAAACAGCTGAAACCCTTGACTTCAGGAAGAACAGTTCCTAGCACCATCCTCATTAGACAGCGCAGAAAAGAGAAACAAGCTGCTCCTCACCCAACTTGGTCAACCAAAGGCCACAGCCTTGTACTTGAAAAGCAAAGGTGCTGACAAGCACCGCACAACACCCAGGCCACGTATCAGGATCACTACAGTGACTGAGACACTCTGCGGAAGAGGTCTGCTGGGTCTACGGGACAACCCACAGACCAGAAAAGAGACCCCTGAGCACTTTGAAGCTCAACACTCCTCTGGCACCATTTCACAGGCAGCAGCTGAAAAAGTCAGCGCAAAGTGTGACTGTCACCAACGAACAGCGAGTTTGTCCTTGCAGAGCACAGCTCACCAGGGCACGTCCCACCAAGCAACACGACAACAAAACGAGCGACAGCTACCTGCAAACGCAAACGGGTACCTACCACCTACGTGGATTTTGCCAGAAAACACTTCACAAGCTGCCAGTTGCTTTTGCTGTTTATTCCTCTAATAACTTTAACGGCTTTGTGTAAAACAGGATGTAAGTGGAAACTCCATGATTGTACTTAAGTTGTCAAGGACACAGTTGTCATAGTAACAAGGAAAGCTCAAGTGTCTGTTATTCATGGTTGTTTATTTATTTATTGACACCAACAGGATCAAACACTCCCACTACTGTTCAGAAGCACAGAAATGGGGAGACTGGTTTTGTCTTTCACATCCTGACAAGACAGTAAATATTGCACATGACAGTATAAGTCTTCCCTAATAAACTGGCTTTTTGCACAGCTACCTTATCTCCCTCCACATTCAGCTGGCATTCCAGTCAGTCTGTTCTGAAAACTACAGCAAGAGACCAAAGCAAGTGCAATGCACGAGACAAAAACCTCATGTCTATAGCCTGAAAGTACTGTACAGCATCCCTCACGACATGGCAACACCCACCTGCATAACGAGCCCAACAATTAGTTCAGAGCTGAACCAGCAGCAAAGCTAGAACAGAAACCTTCAGACCTTCCATCAAGTTTTAAAACTCATCTACAGTCAGAAATGTTATTATACTCATGTGTCCAGGTTCTTCTCTTTAGATGTCTTCTAAGCAGGGTTTGGTGGTTGGATATCAATACATCTTCTTTTCTTTTTTAAATCTTTCTGCCCTGGTCTCTTTGTTTTCCCTCTCTCCCACAGATACTGGACAAAGAAAAGACTCCTGGCCCATAATCCAAGGAACAAGAACAGGTGGGAATGCTGTGATTATGGCACACTAGGATTCAGGAGACCCACCAAACTTCTGAGCACCTCATTTTTGATCCAAGAACTATTGGAACAGCTAAGCTGGGATGAGATGTGCCTACACATCCTCTGTGAAAGAAATACATTGTCTCAGGAAAAGAAAAAATGGGGTCTAAAAAGCATCTGTTAGAAATTGGCAAGTTCCAGATCCACAGCTAAAAATACCTACATAAATGGCACAACGGTACATAAACATTATACATAAAAAACAAGCACAATTAAACTAATGTTAGCTGAAAAATTCTAAATTTTTTAGTTTGTCATTCCTTAATAGCCCCACTGAAAAAAATTGCACTTTGATATTTCAGTGAACTTTACTAGTGAGCTACCCATAAGAACCTCTCTTCAAGCCTGCATATTTTGAATCCATTATTTTAAATGCAGATGGTAACAACATATCCAGACCATACCTGTTAATTTCCACACATTTCCCACACCAAAACAGTCCAGCTCTCAATGGGTTAAACAGCTTAAATTATGACACAGCCATGCTTTTCCAAGTAGTTGCTCCACAAGCATTCTGTAGGTTTGGAAAAATTAAAGTATTGCAAATACCTTCAAGTGGAGCTTCCTCCAAGGAAATTCAGTTATATTCCTTGTAAGATTTTATTCTTCTGCATCCTACCACTGCCTCCTCGGATATCACAAAACCGGACAGATAAATAGCATCAAATAAAATGTACTGTAAAAGCACAATTTATTCTTCTGCTTCCTGGAGTTATAAAACAGCTCCCTCGGAGGCAGCCTGCACCAAACCAAGGGAAACGGGAGCGAGCGCTCTGGTTTCTCAAGGTGACCCCCATTTCGGCTGAAAACACAGACAAGCAGACGCATGCGGGAGATTTCATTTACACGGGGTCCGGCAAACAAACCGGGGAGCAGCTAACCACGCGTACCCACGGCAGGACACGGCACACCCGGAACACGCGCAGGCAGCCCGGAGCGCAGCCTGCGCTAGCCCCTACCGCCCGCGGGCACACGGCAAAGGCACTCACACGGCTCGACGAGGACTCCCGCAGCCAGCTCGCCGGTTGGCAACGCCGCTCTCTCCTTCACTCTAGAGCTGGCTGCCGGCTGCCTTCCTCAGAAATGCCATCGCTGTCAGCTCCCTCCAGCAGCAGCAGCAAGGACAGGCATCACCCAGAGGAAACCCTGAGCTGTGACCCTGCGGCTCAGCTGGAGGCAATGCCCCCGTTAATGAAGATTAATGAACCCAGCTCCTGCAAGCTACACCCCGTGCTCAGCCAAACCCAGCGGAGAGCAATCCCCAGCTCGCCTCAAACCAAGATCACCTGGCTCTGCCCGTTGCTGCTCCAGCACCTCCGGCATGCGGGTGCAGCCCATCAGCTCAGGCCCCGGGAGTCCCGGTTCACCTGAACGCCTTCTTGGCAAGTTTCTGAAAACAAATTCCCGAGATGCAGAGCCGGACTGTATTAACGTTTGAAATGGCCCCTTAGTTTTCAAGAATTGTGGAAGCTGAAGAACAGATTTTGTCCTTAAACCCCTTCATTTTACTCTGGTTTGCAAATATCCTGAGGGTGGCACCCGGGCACACAACTGTCATAAAATAACCTTGGTTCGGTTCAGTTCCTGCAGGTGTGAACAGGCGCAGGCAGCACCACAGCCAGCACGCACCCTAAACCACCGCCCGCACGCTGCTCTGGGTGGGGAAGGGGACAGACACGGATATGCACAGGGGATAACAGCAGCATCCCTGCAGGCCCGCGGAGGCACAGGGTGCCATCGCCAGGTTGCCATGGTGCTGGGGGGCAAGAGGGAAGATGTGCCAGAGCGCAGGAAAAGGCTGAGCTGCTTCAGATTTAAATCCCTGTGACAGCGTTTCGGCCGAGCCGCTGCATGGTTGCTGTGGCAACCAGCAAGGAAAAAATCGCAGCGGAAAGCTGTAATTATTACAAGTGAGATGGTGACTTACCCACTTCAGTAATCAGGGCATTAAAACGACCCGAGCAGAGGAGGGGGTGCCCCACGCCCCGCCCCAGGCAGGGCTGCACTGCAGCAGGGAGCCAGGGGCCGGATCCCAGCCATGGGACACGCTTTACGCCCCGTCTCCCAGAGGCTCCAGCTGTGGGATGCAACATTTCGGCAGGACGCTTTCCTAAGCGCAGGGGCTGAAGCCTGCCCGAGGGGCTGCGACCGAAGCGCCTGCACCCACGTGCTGCAAGGAGGGAGACGAGGGAGCAGCCTGGTCCTCGGGGAACCAGAGCGAGCCCGAGACTTGTGCTGCCTTGGCTCAGCCCAAGCACAGTGCGGCGTGAGGAAGACAGAGGGAAGGACGGATACCAGAAGCAACTGACAAAGACAGAAGACGCAATGCTTATAGGAAGCGGCCAAGGTCCCTAGCAATTTAGTGACTCCAGTTTGTGCCACCATTACAGCACCACGCTTTCTTCTTCCACCTTCTCTCCGTGCTATAACAGCAGCAGCATTTATTTGGTTGGGGTGGATGTGGTGATGATTACCGTGCTAACGCAGGAACGACAAGGGACAGAAAGTCCTTCGGGTAGACCAAACACACTCTGCAGTCTCTCTCTGTTGCAACATTATCCCGACACAGATAATTTACACACCAACAGATGCGATGCCAGCATCCACACAACTGATTTATATCCATTGCAGGAGTACATGGTTTACAGTCACCACACTGCTCTCCAGAGCTCTTCTACACAAAATGGACAATCGATCACCACCCAGACAAACCGCTACTGAAAACGCTGTTAACACCAATAGGGAAGGGAATCAGACGTGGCTGTTTCAGTTCCCTTCCTCACAGTAAGACTGTGGCCTGAGATCCCATGTGAGTACTAGCAGCTGTCAAAAAATGAGCCCAGACTGCAGTCATCGATAAGACACATCCCATAGTACTCCTAAGTAACAAGCTGTTGATTTCATCCAAATTAAAGACTGAAGCTGATCCCTCACCGTCTTCATAATTTAAAATCTGTTATTAATTACATACACAGACTGTAAATGACATATTTAAGCTGGCCTGTACTGGTTGCCAGACTGTAAAACAAACTGCTGACTCTAAAATGAACTTGGTAACTAGCTAATCTACCACAGAAAGGGCAATAACCCTATCCAGACAGATGGTTAGCGCAGGGGCACATCACAAAGTAGAGGGGGAAGGACTGAGAAAAGTTGTAGGTATTTACACTCACCACATATAGAACATTGGATTCAAAGGCAATGCTTTGTATCAGCGATTTATTACCACACTCACTCAGTGAATAATCAGGATTACAGCTCCTAAGGGTGCACTCTGGGGAGATCGAGGTATGACAAAATCCTTGTGCCTCTGCTGAGTGCTACCTTATGTGATGTGAGGCTAAACTCATTAAATAAAATTATCTTGGATGAAAAGCACTTCTTATTGTGAAGAGCTACAGTGGTGCTAACAATTTATATGACAACATCATCTAGAGACCCCTGTCAGCATTGTGCCCCATCGTGCTAAGCCATGTCATGTCCAGCCGCTTGGAAACTCATCCTCCAGAGAGAGAGTAACTCAGTAGTAGACTTTTATTTGCAGTGGATTTTTTTTTTAGTTTTAACCCTTGCATCAAATGCCTCGACACTGAACTGTCCCTTCCTAGGCATGACATAAGTTCTTGCTGTTAACACATGGCTGCTTTCAGCCCCTTCACTCACAGCACAGCCCCTCCATATCCATAATTACCCTGCCTGGCAGGCTGGATGCACAAAGAGGATGCCAATGACTTGTGTAAGTCCTGCCGCAGGGCAAAGAACGCAGAAGTCCCAGTCATCCTTATGTCAGTGATTTGAAGCAACTAAAACTGCTACACACTTATTTAAGAAGTCTTAAAAATGTGCAGTTCACAAAACTGTGGATTGTTAAAAAAAAGACATGGACTTCCATTTGATTTAATCAAGAGAATACTGGTAGCGAGATCTAGTTGAATAGTCTGTCATTGGAAAGGACGTGGCCACCACCCACAGTGAGTACGCAATCCGCACTGATACGTAGTTTTCCAAGGAAGACTTGTTACACAATCTTTCACTGTTAAAAAATAATCTCCTGCTTTAGCAGAATCAAAAGCATCTCTTTCCACTGTTAGATGTATTTTTATGTATCAACACTACATGCATCCTTCTGAAACATATTACGATGATACAAGGCAAAATGGGGATCAGATGCTGACCAGGCTAGTCCACACGACCAAGTAAAAGCACAAGGTTATAGTATAAGGGATATTTTGTTTTTACAGAAAATATTAGAAGGCTTAACTATGTTGTCAACTGCTGGATTTCACTGCAAATGATGGCAAATTCCTCCACAAGCAACTCTATAGTCCTCCTTAATCCCTGCCTCACACTCTAGAAAGCATCTGCTACCATTTGTTAGGAAAAACAAAGCATTTCAAACAACACAAGAGTTACAGTACTTGAGAAAAATTCAGTATTGAGAAATAGCAGCTCTAAGGTAGAGACAAGATGTCAAAATCCTAAACATCACATACGCCTGCAAGAAATGGGAATAAAACACATTAGTGTCAAAAAGCAGAGGACAAGGCATGCCAGGATACCAGAGTTGCCACAGGACTAAAAAGCAGGGTCTCCGGACCCCAAACTTGCATAAAGAGGAAAAGCAACACCCCTCTTGAGGGCTTGCCATGTTCGGAGAAGGAATAAAGCACTAACTGGAGTGTCAAATCAACTTTTAGGTGCTGTGAACAGTAACAGTAATTAGTGTTTTAATAATTTAAAGTTCACTTTAAAATATATTTTAAAAAAAATCTTTCAATGCAGTTGGAAGAAAACAAAGTAAGACTATATAAATGTTGACCCCAAGTTAATTATAAAAATCTGAGCAAATGATTTGCAGACAGAAGGATAAGAATCTTATTTGGATGAAGCGGAGTATCACGAAGGGCAAAACAGAAAATAAAGGCAACGACTGGGATTGCTCAACTTTGCAGGAAACCCAAAACGCTGCAGCTTTTCCAACCTGTGGCTAAGACGACTGCTTCCTACCCTAGCACATTCAAAAACATTACACAGAGGTAGTTTTTCTTCTTTATCAAAAATCTGTTAAGGAAAATATTTCTCTTTCTAAGGACAGCTCATCACTAGCACAATGGGACAGAGGAGCACTTCCCTTCAGAGCGCTGTTCTCCATCCTCCTTCAGTGGTACTTAACCTCTCCCTCTCAAAAGGCCCCAAGAGAGCACTGTCATAGCAGCTCAGAAAAAGAAAACAAAAAAAGGGCACATTTTTCTTCTCCTTCATAAAATCAGGGTTTCACCAAATGAATGCAGCCGCAGGATTTATCAGTAATCAGATTATTCTTCACAGAAGTTACTACACCACGTGCTTTGTTAGCCTTTAGAAGCACCGTGTCAGTATTACCCCAAGCTGCCCTTTTTCCCTTTTTGCTGTTAACTAGTGACAGTAGCTGAAAGCTAATCAGAGGCTGAAGTTTTGCAACAGACGAGAGGAATGCAGCTGCAAGCCTGCAAAGCCTGCTTACCAGCCAGAGCAGAGGATCAGTTATGCAAGGCTGCATATGGATTTTGACCAGATGTAACAAACAGTCCCTTCCTCTTCCCTGTTCCATTCAGAGCAATAAAACTGGACCCACGAGCTATTTCCTATCGTTTATCAGATCACTCTGGAATATGATTTTCCCTGCCTATTTTCTGCAAAGAAAATACACTCTATGCAAGTGTTGCATCCAGAAATGATGTATGGTGTCACCCAGCCAACCTTGGGTTTGCAAGGGTAGCAGCATCATCTTAGCCTCTTTTCTGAAGAGCTCCACTTTCACCTAGCTCTCCTCTCACCTGCACGGCTCAGCCTCGCATCCACACCACAGACATCACCAAACCCTTCACAGCGTCCAGTGTAGTCACAAGCTCAGCTCAGAGAAAATGAGGAACACCAGTGAAAGGAAACAACCAAGCAGTGTGAGGAACAAGAGGTCAAATCAGAGTAGGCACCACACTTGACTCACTGTTGAAACATTACCTAGACATGAACCCACGTTCATCATCAGTTCTATCATTTTGACCGAACAAAGTCCCACTACACCAAAATCTACAGGTATTTTCCAATCACCTTCTTGGCCAAGGAAAAATAAAGATTACTGATGAGAATTTAAGTAAGTAGTCGCTGATCTCCTGCTACTGCTAAAAGGCACTTCTAAAAGAACAGGCATTTTGGATTTCGTAACTGGAAGAAAAAAAGCACGAGATTTGTTAGCTATAGTTACTGCAACACACAGGTGGTTGCTGGGATCATGAAAGTTCTTCCCAAAGGCCCCATAACATCACGAATGCAGCCCTAGCACTACTTGTCGTTATCTCCATTTGCCTCTACTCCCTCTCTCAACAACACAAGCCGGCCCTTGTTACGTTTTTCTTCAGCTGCTTTTTACAACAGCCAAGGCAGAAACACCACGTTACAGCTGTTACATCAGCCCCGTACAACACCCGCTGCCCAAACCACGGGACAAACCGAAGATTTTCAGCCCCGTAACTCTATTACCTGGGAAAACTGCACTGCAAACAAGGAGCGTGGAGTTCATCTGAGCCAAGCTCATCCTCTGCTTTCCTACCTCCACCAGCACACTCTGATTGTGTAATCCTATTTCCCTCTCCAAGAAGCTGCATTGCAGCAACAGCTGTGGAGCAAAAAACAAGGTTTGGTTTATACTGGAGCCAGGACCAGAGAACATCGAGGTGGATGGCGGTATGGTCCGTAGAGGCAAAACGCACCCTGCATCCCCTGTCTGGGGACCGTCGCTGTCAGCACGCTCAGCAGCGTGCTTTGCCTGAAAGGATGAAATCGGTAAGGATTCAGAAGTCACAGCCTCCAGCCTGTCTGCAGCACTGTGGGGTTGGATTATGCTGTGGCCTGTTGCCAGGAAGCATCTATGCCTGAAATGTGTCCTGTCATGCCAGAGCAGTTTGGTTTGGTTTCTAAACAGCTTTTTAACCTGCCATATTCTCCAATTCCCACTGAGGCCATCATTTATATCATCACATTTATACAGTGAGCTGTTAAAAATCCTTCAATACAAACTTATTCCCTCCATCCTACTCCCAGTGGCCTAATTTTTTTTGGTGTACATCGCAACACTAGTATTAAGCAAGCACCTGGCAAAAAATATGTCATTCGTGCCAGATGCAGAAAGAGAGGTGACAGAGAAGAACAGGATAGCTGGCTCCTGTTATTTGGCATCTAACATGAAGAGAGCCTGACAGACAGATCTGGTTGAAACATAACACAAACAAAAAATATGACTGCTAGTAAGTTACACCAAACTTATTTAAAATACTTGATTTTTATGTTATTTACATTACTTATTCACATTTTTGTATTATTCCCAGACCAATTTAAAATATACAAGTTGATTTCAGTTGTATTTACTGTCAAGGGATGCTGCCAAGAACCTCCACACACTCTATCCTTTGCTAAAAGGGGAAGCCAAAATTGGCATGCTGCTGTGATGTTCAAAGTCTTTAATCAAGATTGAGCTTGATGCTATACAAATACAAATGAGGGGTATTATTCTTTCCTTTCCCTGCAAACGACTGGTTTTTTTTCCCTGTTTCCCTCAGTGGCTTCCACAAGCCTGTATTCTTGCACTGCTTCATCAGAAAGGAAAAGTGCTGGAGGACAAGAGGTGACATCTCTTGCAAAAAACGTCTGTAGGGTTGTTCATTTGCTGGGTAGGAAGGAGGAAGAGGAAGGGGTGATTTAATACCAAGATTACAGGCAAGAAAGCTAGTATGAAATCATCCAGCCCTAGGGTACAGATTTCCATGAAAAGCTTGCTGTCTTGTGCTTTGCCTGGTACAAGGCTTACAGATGGAAGCTGGATACTTTAAAATTGATCCAAACATCAAAAATAGGACAGCATGAAAACATCATCACTAATTTATGTCTTCTCCCAACACCCATTCTGTGAGAAACCAGTGATGAAACCAAGGTTACAAGGGGAGGAAAAAAATTAAAAGCCCTCAAAAAAAACCCTCCCAACAAACTAGAAAGAAAACATTGTGCTGGAAATCCACACTCTTTGGTAACACTCTTCCACACCCATAAATACACCACAGTGCTTCCTAGCCATCCAGCCGCCCCACAAGTAACCTGCGTGCTCCAGGCTCAGACGCCCGCTGGGATCGCTGGCAGGACAGCACCTCTCCTCGCTTCTTGCAGTTTACCCTGCCCACCCGTCCAGGTTCCCCTTCCACGCCAGCAGGTCTTTTATCCAACAGGCTAGCGTGTGTTCCGCTATGCCACCTACAGAGCTATAATGGTCTTCTGGTCAAAAGCAATTGGTTTTAGAGCTGACAGGTAGGACTACGAGTCCTTAAAACAGCTCTGAGACACAGTAAACACAAGGGCTGCAAAGCTATGTGGGAAACCGAGTAGAAATGGAGAGTGTGTCACTGTGGGCAGGGTAAAAGGCTTCAGGAAAGAAAATCTGGTGCTCATCACATGCAGCTGGCAGAAGAGATGAAAGGAAATGCGAGAAAGACACAGTAATCCTGACGCCAGGATCCCTGCTCACAAACACGGCCGATACAGCTGTGAAAGTGGCACTGTCAGTGGGGAAAGGAGAGCGGGCTTTGACACGGGAACCTGAATCCAAATCTCTCAGCTGACTCAGCGAGAAGTATCATAAGGGAGTCAGCATAAACTATGAACGTGCTATGAACCAAAGGAAGCACGTGCAGGTTTCTTCCACAACAGCCATCTCCTCCTGAGGTCAAGGAGCAGCTTTCTGCTCAGGAAAACCATGTCTCAGCGATGCATTCCCAGTACCGTCGCCCTCGTGCAGAGGCTCCCAGCAGCCGCCTGCGCCTGCTGAGCTGGGCTGGGAAAGGGCACGTTGTCATGTCCCAAACAGGACACGGCTAAATTGGATTCTACTAGTGCAGGTGCCAGGTAAGAATTGCTCAGAGAGTGATTATTCAGTCTCTTTGCTGTTATCCAGCTGATTTCCTGCCCCAGATCTAGCTAGGAATGTATTCCCAAAAAAAAAGAAAAAAAAAAGGCACTTGAACTATGCCAGGTTTTAAACTCCAGCCATATTTCAAGGACATTGCTACAAAATTCCAACATAAAATAGAATTATATATGGGTACAACAGCTGTAAAGCAACGTATTTTCACTTGTAAAATTTAAACTGAACTTTGCTTGGAGATGGCAAGGAAAATTCCACCTGGAACAAGGAACATTTTTAAGTGTTTGAGATAAAGAAAGCTGGAGACAGGTTTAGAAGTTGTTTTACTCTCAGAATTAAGCTGTACAGCTAAACCAGTCGTTTGGCACTTCATCCTGTCACCAGGAGTGTACTTGAGACATACTGACTTTTTACATGCAATCTTTATCAAACTGCATTACTCTAAATTGCCCCCAGAAACACCATCAGAATGAGATTTCAATTTTTAAACTACTGAGTTTCTCAAGAGTCACAAGAAGATAAACACTTCTTAGAGAGCTCTGCTCCCTGCCAATGCAGAGTTGTATTTCAGTGAAATCATAAAATCTAAATGGGAAACTCACCATGTCTGAAGCTTTATTGCTTTTAAAGTGCCTTATACCTTCCCACAGAAGGAGTTATACAGTACACTGCCTTTCAGCCAGAGGCCAAAATAAGAGTTTGATACAGTACAATATAAGCACTTATCTTACACAAATGCTTTTTTTCTGCACTGAGAGAGATTCACTAAAATAATTGCAGTAGGCAACATAAAGGGGAATCACTTAAGTTTGAATAACTGAATTCACATTCCTGGCCCTTTTCTTCAAGCTGGCAGCATTTGCTTACTAAAGGCAGTACTTTTAGTTGAGTGGTTTTAGTGCTTTCTCACATCAACCAGCACAGTGCAGCTTTATCATTTTTTAAAAAGTCTATCACCAGGGCAGACCTGTGTCCTTGACACTGCAGGTGTCAAGCTTTCAGAAGGACAGCTTCAGAGGCGACTGCAATATACCTTCACAAAGGCAGCTAGTGAGATCAGCTGCTAGCTGCTGCAGTAAAATAATTAAATGACTACCCAGCCTGAGCTAGAACACGTATTCATCTCCTCAACAGGATTTACAACTGTAGAAGCTGCCACGCACAAAACGCAAAAATACTCCAATTCCACAGACTAGGATGGAAGAACATAACCTTCATGCTCCAAAAAGTGGGATTTCTTTTCAAAAGAAAATCGCACACTCTGAAAATATTCTCTCTGCTACCAATAAGACATACCTCCACTGGACAGCACGAGAGACATCCTTCTTCCATATAGCCAAGAACTGCAACACATAGTCAAGGTTCCTACCTGATTCTTCTGCTGAATTTCTAGTATCTGGCTAAGAGATGGGAAATGAACAATAAAATATTTTGCAAAAGGAAAGACAAACAATCTAATACAAGGACACAGTACAGAACCCTATTCCCACAGATCAGAAAGCCACAGAAACAGTTCAGGACAATATTCTCTGTTTTATACACTTCGCATGCTTTGGAAAACTCCCAGAATACTGTTATTTTTGCACAAACACCATATGGCTAAAAAATATCACTTTCTCTGTTTTCCTGGCCCATAGCCATAATTTCAGGAAACAGGACTGTGATCTGATAAAACAGATCACAAAACTCAGAAACAATGAGGGGGCAGAGATGTATGGCTTTCAAGCCACAGAGCAGTGGCTGGTAGAATTATCTACTCTAAGGTGGTAGCAGCTCCAACCCTGAAGGCAACCTCTTCTGTTCATAAAGAAAAGGAATTTGAAAGCAGATCAGTCTGGAACAAGAAGAGGGTGTTTTCAGCCTCCTGAAAGATAAATCTGTAACGTAAGTTTTAAAGCATATCCATCCTTTCATAGGTGATAGGCCCACATTGATAATTATCTGCGTAGTGTATTGGTGGTCTTTAAGCTGCAGTGCTCCTGATGTGTCATTTTTGCATTACTTACCTATACTTTCACAGCTTCCCACACGTCACTACTCGCTGCTCTCCTTCTGATGGAATCCAGCTCTTTTCTATTACTTGCTCTTTCAAATGGGATAAGATACCTCACTGTTTGATTCAGACTTATTATGCCTGAAAAACTCTTAAGAGCTTATAAAGAACTGTAGAAGAAGAGTAGGCACCACTAGAAAAGCCTGCTTGAACAAAAACAGCGCACACAGATTGACCATTTGCAACATACAAGAAGGAATCAAATCGTCTTTGAAAACGATAGAGAAGAAATATCTTACATGAAAACTGAGAATTACCCCATCAAGACATATTCCTTTCTTCTCCCTGCTCCCTCTCGCAAAGAAGATTCACCCAAGTTAAGAGTCATAATTTGATTACAAGTTTCCAGTGTACAGCTAATACAGTGAGATTTTAAGATACAACAGGATTGGTTTTTTTTAAAAAAAACAACCCCACACAACAATGAGCTCTATCCTGTCCATACAGTACATACACGTACTGCCACTGAACAGACCTTTTTCCTGAGACATTTCCACAAGCTGTTTCCATTTGGATAAGAAAGGAAGGGAATATTAATTTGTACTTGAAACAGCTAAAAATTTTTAAAAGTGTTTCTGAAATGGACCTTCAATCCTAGAAATCATAAAACAGAGCTGGGAAGCCAAGAACCAGATCCAATTTGTCTCGGATCAGCTGTGACATCTTCCTAATTCTGCGAACCTTGACATTATAATCACTGGAAGTACGAAGTTAAACAGTAGTAGAGGTATATGTCATGAGGTAACTTGCGCTGCTTTAATTCAGTCCCAGTGATCAGAGCACAAACCAGGAGGAACATTCTGCAGCCAAAGTTACACTTCCGAGGGCAGGAGTCATCCCTGTCAGCACACCGGCAGGGCTGAGATCTGTGCAGCTGTACCCAAACACACAGGCAGCTGTTGCTAGGCTGCTGACGATCACAGCTGTGGGGTATGCAAGGCATTGTACAAACTGTTCTGAAGCTTCACTGGTAAGCACCATACAAACTAGACAGGGCAAGGGAAGCCACCTGGAGACCTCTAAGCTACTGGTAGGTACAGCAAGAACTGGTTTGGATGTACATACATATGGCCCATAAGCATCTTAATTCCTCTCTGCTTCTGAAAGAATCCAGATCAGGACATTTTCCTTTTCCAGTGACAGCACAGCTGCCACCAGGACACCTACTCATTTGCTTTGTGTTTATTTGCATGCTGTGCTTGCTTACTGCTTCCTGGGCATAAATATCCAATTTTATCCACTTATTTCAGTTTACTTTCTATCTGAATGCACAAGACACCTCACTGTACAGTATGTCTGTTATTCCCCAGAAGACTAAAGGGCTGGGCTTTGGAGAAAGCAGTTCTGGTGCAATTTGTTCCCCCATGTATTTTACAAGCGGTCAGCTTGCCTGATAACACCGTACACTTACAGACGCAGGTCTCCATTAGCTGGGGATGTCTGCATCACAGTCTTTTGCACTCCAGATTGTCCAAGAGGTACAAGAGACCATAATGGCAGAGCACTGCCTGACTGCAGACCCAGAAGACGTGAATATCGATCCTGAGCCAAAAAGGCTACCTGGCAGGTCACCTGCAATAACAGCTTTCTTTCCCTGTATCTCTCTCAGTTTCCCCATCTGTACAGTCAGTCCAGTGATGTTTATCTCATTTGCGAAGTGCTTTAAACACTAAGGATGAGAAACACTATGACATTCAGATATTAGCTTTCTTTGCATACGTTGTGCTTTAGTACTGTCAGCTATGATCCAGCATTTGAATCACTGACCTCCGAGCCTGCATATGTAACTCCAGTCAGAGAAGACAAACTGACCCCCCAGACACAATTTGCCCAACACTCACACTACTCAAGTACACAGAAAGACCAATTATAGTAAAAAACCCAATGCAACAAGAGCTGCAAAAATGTCCTCAATTCAATTTATAATACAATAATCAGACTATAGCAGGATTCAAAGGTAGTTTCCTTACTGCAGAGCTTCCAGAAGGTAACTCTACTAGTACCCTCCTTTTATACTAGTTGGCTTTCATCCCTCACCTAACTCCTTGCCTCCAACTACAGGAGCAAAGACTCTTTTTAAGAGCCCACACCCATGAGCCATGCCTTTGAACTGTAGGGCAAAATCCAATTTTTGTAAGCCTGAACATTCATTACTGATAACAAAATTACTTGCAAATCTCCCACAATAGTTCAGTTTCTTTGCATATCATTCCCTTCACTATATTTTATGAACAGAGAAGGAGCATCACAGAGGCAAAAGCTAAGCTAGACAAAGGCAAAGCTCTGGCTAAACTGCCACACACTAAAGCACAAATGAAGGTAAGGGAAGTGAAGCCAGGGAGGTCCCAAGGCAAAGCCTGAGGTAGCGGCTTGGGTTTTGCATCACAAGCATTAGCTGGAGAACAGGAAACTGAAAAGAACTGGTGAATCTCAGCTGGAAGTGCAGCAGCAGGCCTCCACAAACACCACTACTGAAGATTTCCACTCAGCTGGCTGCAATGTATTAAGAAGGGGACAGCCACACACAAAACCAATCCTGTTTTCCCCACGGTATGCAGATATTTTCTCACAGGTTTTGTGCCCTCGCGTTCCCTTCTCTCCCCCTTTCCTTCCCGCGGTCTGTGTCCGGGCCCACCTGCCTGTCCGGGCCCACCTGCCTGTCGGAGCGGAGCCCTACAGGGCCAGCGCTGCTGCCGGGGGCACGCAGCGTTACACACGGGGCCTCCTCACGCACCGAAACTCGGGGATAACAGATCTCCTGTTCAGGATGGTCCCCCGAATCCACCGGGAACGGCTGCCGGCTGCGCCCTGCCTGGCACCTGGGGGGTCCAGAACCACGCTCAGGTCTGACAAAGAAAAAAAAAAGGGGCTCCGCGAGGACGCCAACACCCCGAAAGCAGCCGGGAACACGAACCCCCCGCGGCACACGGCGCCTCTGCCGCGCAGCGCACACGGCCGCGCGGGCCCAGCGGGAGCCCGGGGCGGGGGACACGGCCGGATCCCCCGGGAAGCCCCAGCGTCCCCCCCTCGCTGCAGGGGTGCCCTCGGGGCTGGGACGGCGATGGAAAGCCGCCTGGCAGCCTCTCGCCGCGAGAAGGGCATCAGAGAGGGGGCGGCGCGGGCAGCCTGCTCTCCTTCCCCCCCGCGGGGCGACGCGGGGCTGCCCCGCACCCCCGGCGAGGAGGGGCACGGCCGCCTGCGGGGATGGAGGCGGTGAGAGAGGGGGGCGGCCGGGCTGGGGCGGCCCGGCAGCCTGCGGGCTCCCAGCCCAGCGGGGCCCACGGGGAGTCCCGCTGTCCGGGCAGAAGCGGGTCCCGGCGAGGGGAGCGCCGGGGGGCTCACGCAAGCCCCCACCCCGCGCGGTTCCGCCGCTCACCGGGAGGTGCGGGGCTGCGTCTCCTCAGGCCGCCGCGCTGGACCGGGCCGGGCCGGGCCGCGCCGTGCCGGGCAGGCGCCGCCACAGCCGCCGCGCTCGCTGCCCGCGCGGCCCCGCCGCCGCTCTCCGCCCGGCTTCGCGCGCCGCAGCCAATCCGCGCCGCCGCCCGCAGCCCCGCGCGGCCAATGGGGGCGCGCGGCTCGGGCCCGCCCCCGGCGGCGCGGGGAGGCGGCGGAGCGGGAGCAGTGACGGGGACCGTGAGGGGGCAAGGCCTGGCCTGGCCTGGCCCCGCCGACAGGGCCGCGGGACAAGCTGCCCGCTCCCGGGGCGGTGTATTAGGGACAGACCCTTCCGCCCCGTGCCGATGCGCTGCTCGCACCGCTACCGACGGGCCCGACTGCCGACCGCGGCCCCGGCGCACGCCGTCAGAGCGGCGATCGCCCGCTTTGGCTGCCTGTCACAGCTGGCAGGGAAAGCGAGAGAAACCAGGGTCCTGCTGCTGGCACGAGCAGCATTTCCTCTCGAAAGAGGAGCTGCCAGCCCTTGGGCTGCTCTGCTGCACTGAGCTCTGTAGGCCATGATGCACCTGAGAGCAGGGCCGGGAGCCTGTTTGCTAATCGTGATGGGAATCCGGGTCTGCACCGTTACAGCTCCACAGAGACCTACTGTCCCTTCATTAATCCCTAATATTTACCTGCGGGCACTTGGGACATACTTACTTCAGCAAACACAGCAGCAGGGAAAGTCATTAGGGCTTTTAACTCCAATTAGAAACTCAAATTAAACCTAGTATTGATGCCAAACTCCAAATTTAAAATCCAAGTCTTCACTAATATTTAAGCCTGGCCTAGAACAAACACCATTTTCTTGCAGACAGCAGCAGATCAAAGCAGCTAGATGCGATGTACATGGCAATGACATACAATAATTAACATCTTACTTATCACTATCAAATATACCCAGTATTCAAAGGGAAAAACCACATTTCGTGAGGAATGGAGAGATGGTCCACTTGACAAGAGCCCAAGGGATTACATGGTACAGTCACTTGTGCTGGCACCAAACTCCACTCAAAGACTGGAAAGGCATTTTTGAGTTTTATATTCTCACAATAAACTGTCTTCTCCTTCCTTTTCCAAATAACTTATTTTCTTTATAGATGGTGCTAGTATATTATTTTCATTGCCTGATCAGCTCAAGTCCTAGGAATATAAACATAAACCAAAACTCCTGTTCTTTCAGAATCATTATTAGTTAGAAGAAACTGGAGATAACAAAATCCACCAAATACAGAGATTTTTTATAGAGTACAATTTGCTGTCACTACCCCTATTACATACGAAAATCCCGCATACGAAGGAAGCAGGAGCTTGGAGAACACACTCACCTTGCTGAAGAAGCTAGGGATGTTCCTTCACATCTCCTCTTCCCGACACCACTGGGACTGGCTCAGGCAAACAATCTGTAAACACACACACGCACATGTAGGTATTACGCTACTTCATTCGGGTGCTGGTGGTGTAGAAGGAACTCCGCATGCCATCTGCTGGAAGGAGCATCCGAGGCAGCGCGCTGCACCAACACACCTGGCTGCTCTGGTGGCAGCCTGAAGAGGCAGCATTTTTCAACACGGAACCTTTACCCTGTTAATGCACCAACTTTCCGCACAGACGCGCAGGACTATGTCACATGCCAAAGCATATGACAGCCTAGCAGAAAGAGGCAGCTGATTTTCAAATCCTAATACTTGACTCGAACCTGCAAAGCCTTTTTGTCTCCTTCCATTGCTTTCTTTTAGGTACATATATCACACTCTGCTTACCTGGTCAGTCTGGTCTAATCCAGTCTGGTAACAGCACATTAATCAGTAATTTACACTTCGTCCCTTGAAAAACACTGAATAATCTTCTCTTTAGAGGGTAGGGGAAAGTGAAAAAGGGGCAGGATTTGTAACAAGATGCAGAAGAATCTGAAAAGAAACAGCTTCTTTCCAGCTGCTGTGGCAAATCCCATTCAAGACTAGAACCTGATTGTTTCCAGTTAACGATAATTAGTTTCTCTCTGACAATGTCTTTAAAATAAATCATAGAATCATAGAATGTCCAGAGTTGGAAGGGACCCACAAGGATCATCGAGTCCAACTCCTGAAATGAATGAAATGAAAACAAGTTTCAGAATGCAGGAAGAAATGAAGAATTATTGCTCTCTAGCTCCGTTCCTTCCCCATTTTCTATTGCTTGTCATATGGATCTTAACAAAATTTTCAGTCCCTAACCTTTGGGATTAATCTACAGGAAAGCTCTTTTCTGCCAACTGTGTTTTTCAGGTTACAAACACCATAATCACACTTGGGAGGTGAACTGCATTTTGAAACCATGTTGCTAAGCATTAAGTGAATAATTCTCAATTTACTTTCAGACTGAAAAATCTCTGCACATTTATGAGGCAGGCAGCTATCCTTGACATTTCCCAACAAGCAGACACGCAGGAATTCAGCATCCACTCTTCAGAAGCAGTCTTTAGTTTTCTGCACCCAACACTCAGCACCAACAACTGCCTTTAAAATCAACAGCAGCATTTGGCCTTAACTCTTGTGGCAATCTGACTACAGGTAATCGTGGTCTCAGGCACATGACTGAGATAAATCAGTTTACAAAAACGCCATGTACTGCCATATGTGTTAACAGTACAGTTTCATATAATCCCAAAGTGGGCCCAACTATCCATTGCCATCAAAATAGTTGGTCTGCTCTTTCTACCCCCAGCAACAAAACTCTACCGATGGCCTTGTCACAGGAGTCAGTTGGGTTAGATCTCATTGATCCAATGGAGAAATACACTTGCAACTAGATTTCCTTGGAATCAAAAACATCTGACTCAGATTGCAAAATTGCCATAACCAACACTATGGAAGGGGAAAACATACAACTAAAATATAAAATAAGCACAGAAGGTTGAAAGCAGGGCTGCTTCTACAGCAGCTGCCTATTATTTTATCAAAATAAAGCACAATGCAAAATGATACCCTTCACCTGTAGCCCACATAGAGAAAAACATATTATATATGCTTCAGTGATCACAGTTCAGATGGACAGCCTGTGATTCAACTACAGCACAGTAACCCATGAACTTGACTCAGACTCTCAGGGATCTTCAAAGATGGGCAGCCAAAACTCAGCCCACATAAAAGGCCGCTCCTGAAAACACACTGCTCAATGCAAGAAATAGGGCAACTGCGCAGATGTAATAGAACTGAAGACCTGCTTCCTCATTCTGTCTGCAAGAATCTACCCTTTTATTTCTCCATGAGCATCCCAACTTGCATCTTCATCTTTTGACAGGCCAGTACCTCTACATAAAAGGATATTAAAAAAAAATATAAATACATCATGATCAAGCTTACTTGCATGCATCATCTAGACATTTGAGATCCTCAATTTCTGCTATTGCTTTCCAGGAGTCCCCCAATTACTTCCTAAGAACTAACCCTCACCCTCCGTTACTTTCTTGTAGTTTCCTGACAATCCCCACACTGCTATTCAAGCCCTCTAGCAAGACGCGGGTCTGTGCTTCAGAAACAGTGTAATGAGTGTTCATAAAACCATATAATACTGCAAGGTCATTGGCAAAGTGCATTTCAGTCTTTCCAAAATTGACTCTAGTCACTTCTATCGTTGTGAAATAATCAATTTCACAATTTACTTAAAGCACATTGTGGTACCCCACTAGAGATAGGCAAGTATTATATTGGTTCCTTAACAAAAGATGCTCGAGTCCATTGGTTTATTGATCTTGACATGAAAGACAGTAGAAATCTCAAACACACACAATTATGTCTTCAAGTTTCAAGATGTCCACCGGAATGAAAAAAACAACCAAACAAAAAAAACCCCAGAAATGCAACCACCAGGGACAAAGCCCGTAATTCTCTGGTGAAAATGAAAAAGGACTGGAGCTAGTGGTCTATGTAGAAGTTCACGAGGACAGTTGAGTCAATGAATAGACAATCTCATGAGATTTATCTGCTATAGAACTTTGAGATCCAATTTAAGTCCTGATCTTCTAATGAATGGAAATCCCTACAACACACGTAGAGTTATGTCCACTTCTTCCTAGAACGTTTCCTGAAAATCCAAAACTGCCGGAGGCAGCCTCCTAAAGCTACTGTTAAAAAGTGGGTAATTAAACATCACTTTTTTCCCAAGATTGTTTCCACTGTAACTTCACCTCTAATACACACATCTGCAAGTTTAGGTGATAAATGCAGAACTACGTATTCAACCTAAACTGTTACTCCAAAATACAATATTGTTAAAACAGAAAGGAACAGGGTGTTTAACAAACTGTAAAATGTTTTGACTCAAAGTGTTGTACAGCAGATGGAGCTACAAGTATGGTCTATGAATAGCCACCTACACATGAGAACACACAGAGATAATAAATATACATAATGTATCCCGTCAAGTGATTATCTTAAACTTTTCTTTCTACTGCAAAATGAGACACAGAAGTTCACTTTTGTGAATAGAAGTTCACAACAAAGCAGCTCTCCAAGTTTCACATCAACAAAGACTGAAAAGAGATAAATGTAATGAGCTTGCAACGCTCATTCAAATGCCACACAGAAGTTCAAGTTCTTCTTTCAATATCTACAATTATGTCATCCAAGTTCCTCTTAACAGAAGATAAAAGCAGGACAGGGATGCCTGCCATCTTCATCTGAAGTGTGGGGACTGAGAAAGGACATGCGTTATTTCACCATACACCAGTGACAGAAGTAAAAATCAGTTTGTTTCAAACAAGATTCCTCCTGGAAGATCACATGTCCATCAATTGCCACACTTCCCAAGAAAGCGTGACACTCCTCTCCTTTATCAGAAATAAGTGCACTGCAAGAATTCCACGGGTTCCTCTCCCCCAAAACGATCCATCTGGGTGACCAACCAGACTATGCCAACCAGATCCAGAAGTGCTCCCAAGTGCAGAATGACTTTATTTAGCAGAGGAGAAACTCGTTTTCCAAATGAAATCTTTTCAATCTCAACTCCACAGCACAGTAGAAACATCAATAAATTTTAGACAAAGCACCTACCTTCTCTTCCTTCCCCTTCACAGAAATAAAGGACTTGCAGGAATGGGCAACACGGACTAGAAACATTTACTAATTCTCCTTTTTTCTCCTACTAGCTATGAGGTGGTCAAAAAGAAGCATATGAATAGGCCTGCAGAGTTCTTAAGGGTTTTACAATTAAATATGCAAACTCCTTCCCAGTAGCTCACAAGTCCAAGACCATCCAACCTGGAGTCAAGTTGAATCACTTGACTTTTCTGCAAGATGTACAAATTGAAATCCTCAAGCAATTTACACTGGACTGTTGTATACATACTAACATCTTCTCCTCCTCACAATCATATTTTCTCTCCTTTCCATCTGGCTAAAAATCATGGCAAATTGTGTCTTAACACATCGCAAAAAAAAATGTATAAGACAAGACTGACAAAAAAATCTAAGAACATTACCTGTTACAATTTTTCAAAATTCAGATACATCACCACAGGAGCACACTATTTTTTAAATCACGCTTTATTAGGAAAAAATCCTTCGTGATTACATAAATGCAGTTAATGTGCTCAAGGCATTATCATTTTAGGCACTAACTTGATTTGCAATTGTAACTTTTATGCTCCAGACAACAATTCCCCATATTTAATCATCTTAATAAACAATGAACTGCTAAAGGTGTAAATTTGCATGATGAGTTCTGAAAACAACTACCATGTATGACATATTTAAAGTATGATTAAAGTAAAAATTAAGAAGGTGGCATCCATACTTAAGATCCTTAAGCAGCAGTGGACAATTCTCTGGCAAGACAAGCTATGTTACCTCTCATTAACACTGCAAAGCTAAGGCATTGTGACATTCTTGGGTTCTTAGAATTGTTGCCTATTTTTGACTATTCCTTATCGTCAGTGAAAAGGGTCATATCCAAATTTGCAATTTGGCCTTCAGATCTCAGTCACTGAACCCTCAAAGCTGTTGTTTCCCTTCAACAGAAAGATCAACTTTGTTTCTCTAGGAGGAAATTCTACTTCAGCTTGCTCCCCAAGCAGCCATGATGCTTGTATTTATTCAACCAAAGACACAAGTATAAAAATCTTTTTCAGATTTTTAGTTAGTTTAAGCCAGCTGCAGTAAAATGTCTGAATTCTATGTTTAAAAGATCTACAGTATCCCTCTACCCAGATGAGTTTCTGCTGATAATTCCAAAGACTTTCAGAAGTCCTGTGCAACTAAAAATCTCTAACTGCTCATGCTATTTCACATCAGTTCAAATTAATTTCTTGCGACAGCCTTCAAAAAATTACTACTTCAATAAGCAGCTACACTCAAAATCAGTTGTTTTAAGTTAATCTTCCAAAGTTAATAACATTACAAAACAAACAAACAAACAAAAGAACACTAGTTTGGCAATCTTTGGATTAAAATACAGTTTTGTATCTTTGAAGTTCAAATGAGGTTCTGAGAGAGCAGTTCTGCATTAATCTAGGCAGATATATGCTAACAGTGTAATTTTTACTTTGACTATACTCACAGGAAAAGGCCACCATAATCTAATAACCCTTCACATCTCGTTAAAGAACATGACAAAAATACATCTTCATACACATAAGCAGGTCATTAAATAACTGACCTAAACCAACTGAACTAAACCAAATGTAAAACAGACTTTCAAGAAGCCAACCAGATGCTTCTAAAGTAACGTATGCACACTGCCAGAGTCACAGGCTGGAACAGCTTCATCACCCATACTCTTCATAATGATAACGAATCCAGCAGGCACAAGAATTTCTGAGACGGTGTACATATGGCAAGTGATATAAACATAACACTACACATTAAATTTATAAAAAGTACAAAGAAATTTTTTGTTTTATTAATAACACAGGAGATATTTGATCAATATGTTGTACTTTAATCCAAAAGCCAAGATACTGAAGGCCTCATTTGTATGGGCAAGACATTCTTAGTCATCTCCTTCTCCTCAGCCTCACACGTACACGTTGAGGGTAGAATTCCAAACATTTAAAGAGCAGTAGCATATCACTTCACATGGTACCTTCCCATCCTCAACCTGGCAAGGACAGAATAGCTTAAAATTCCATCAGGACAATATAGCTCCAAGACCCCTGGTGAAGTATTTTTAGAGGCTCAAACAAAATGCTTCTTGTCTCCTTTCAGTTCAGACAGTAGCCCTAAACTAGAATGATTTAGATAGGACAAACTGAAAATTAAGGACTACTTTTCATCAACAGATTGCTTAAAGAAAAGTCCATGCAAGACAAACAGGTCTTGCCCCGAACACTGTTTCACAAATGACCATAAATACAAATAATGTGGAACTGGGATGAGACCAAGAACAGTGTCTGTGTTCAGAAACCTAAAAAGGAAAATGCATGACATCTGCAAACCAGCCACATGGAAAAGGTTAAATACCTCTTTGTCAGACTCTAAAACCTAAGTCATCAATCCCAAAGAGCAAGTCACTGTGTCACTGCCACTGTTTGGCATCCAGCACATACTCTGAAGATCAACACTAAACAGTTTTCTAAAAGAAACATCAAAGAAACCATGTCCTAAGTGCCAAAACCAGAACTTACTGAAGTAAAGCAAATCTCCATAGCAATACTTTCCAAGAACACAGTTCCACCAGGAAATTGCTTTTCTTGGGATGAAAATCCTTTTTTTAATAAAACTTCAAAAAAGCCTTTATCCTTAGATAAAGATCTTCTATTTTCCCATGTCCCTGTCATGTTAGCTGTTCAGCAATGATCTTCCACAATTCCTGCAGGAGTGGAAAAAATACATACAGGTATTTTCTCAGATCAGCAAGTTGAAACTATGGAAAAGTTCAACATGCCTACTTGAAGACAAGTTTTAAGACACACCCTGTACCTCCATCTATAGATAGTATCCATCTGTGGAGGGATGCTAAATCCATCTATGTAATCTCTTAGAACAACTACCAGATTATCTTTGAGACAGAGCAATAGAATTGATTTAGTAATTCTTGTAGCATCATTTTTTAAATAAAAAATTAGTACCATTCAAATAATTTGTTTTAAAATAATTTCATTGGTCTGCATGACCTTCTGCAGTATTTTGACTGATAAGCTTGCTCTTTTTCTTAGCCTGTGTTGACAAATGCTTTCAATAATGCTAGTAAAAATACAACTGAAAAAATACTTAATTTACTGAGGAATCGAGGTCTCACAAATGCACGTCTTACACAAACACCCTTCTCAATCTGTTCGACAATGGAGATGAAAAGCAGACCGCTTTATTTCTGTGGAATAAATTGTACGCTTTGTCTGCTATACAAAAGATTATTAAGCAGACTATCACATACTCTTCACCATGACATCTGGAATCGCGGCAATATACTTCATGATAAATAAAAAACTTGGGTGTTTTAAAAATGCATATATTTCAAAGACCAGTAGCCTTCCACAAAAAGGCTAGAGAACGAATTCACATATATAGGTATAATCCAGGCTACATTTATATACTTGTAAAACTTGTTTTTAAGTTTTGCAGGCATGTTTTATTCCTGAAGGTATCAACGCTAAGTAAAATAAATCAATCATCTCATGAAGTAATGGTGGCCCTTGTAATCTTACTATGCATACATACTGCAGAAGACACAGCAATAGTATGTTGACTACAGGAACATCATTTCTTGGTAACAGATTTGCAATCCAGTGCAAAATTTGCAAGTTCTCTAAAAAGATCTCTTAGACTGTATTGTTCTAGAAGCTAGCAAGCTATTAGCTACCCTGCATAATATTTGTAGGAGCAGACAACTGGAAAAAAAAAATAGAGAACGAGAACCATAAGTGCTCGAGAGGTAATTAGGTAACTACAAATATTGTATCTGACATGTTTCTGAATAATAGAAGTTTACAGCTAATCGACTTCTTCATAGATATTAGAACATTATTTCCTGAACCCTGAACTGGGAAAGGAATTACTAAAACTATGAAATGAAAGCTCTTCTACAAGCAAATAAATGAGAAGAGATATTGGTCCCATTTTCTAGTCAATCGCAAAAATTGTATTTTACAAAGTAATGGAGATTGTTTCTCAGCCTTTGAGGAAATGAGTGCAATCTAAGCCTGTACTGCTGGTGATAGAAAAGGGTATGTTATGTCAATCTACTATAGATTATGTAAGCACAAACAGGAATCATTTTAAAACAACAAAAAGCTAAATGGAAATAAATGAAAAGGTAATGTTTGTTCTCCTGTTCTTACTTCAGGTTAAGTAAACAGCTGAAAGCTAATTTGAGATGATTAGCCCAACACACTACATTTATTTTAATGAATGCCACTTACCAACTGCTCGATTCGTTCATAAACGAGAAACTGGCAGAAATCAAGCTTAATGGGCTCCACAGTATATTTCATTTTTCTATCTTGGAGGTTCTCCAAATCATTTAGAGTATTTCTAAAATGACTGTAGGCTTCACATGTAACATCCATATGTCTTAAAGTGAAGTTCAGCCTGGCAAGAGAATATTTAATTTAAAATGTCTCTCCTATACTGGCATATATAAATAGCTATGTAACTTTCCTCAGCTAATGGAAAATGTGTCTTCTCAGTGTAACTAACTTCGATAACCCACCCCCGCTATTCCTGAAAAGCGGAGAAGACTTCTGTTAGCATCAATACACGATAACTCTTGGATGAACCTTTCCACTGATTTTAAGGCACTTTGCCACAACAGAATCACTGGCTTGGCTTCCTGGAGAAATACTTGGCAACAAATCATATGAATAGCTATTGCTTACATATCTTCAGAGATTTAAGCAAAGCCTATTTATATATTAGTTTATGAATGGCCTGCACACATGTGCACACATTAAAAACATTCAATGGTTCCTTGAAAGAAAACACAAAAGAAACAGTTATAGAGGTACTCAAGCTGCGAAACACATACCCTAATTCTAAGCCCCTTCATTCCACTCTATGACCTCAAAAATATATAGCAAATGTCAAGCATTATAGAATACATCAGTCTATTTGTACAGAGGTTATCTGATGAGAGACCGAGGTAGGACAACAAAAGCTGAACTCTCGTGGAAGTCAAATTCTGAACTGATAAAAATTAAGCATGTATAAAAACAAATGCTTGTCCTGAGCATATACTAATGTGGTCAACTAATACAATGAAAATCAGAATCTGACCTTCAGTCAAATCAGATGTTTCTTCCAAATAAAGCACATAAAGTTGTCAGTGTTTTTTATGTTAAGTTCTTGGTAATACTGACCTCTTTTCTAATGCTAGGTAAACTGTGCAAGAATTTCTCAAGTTGTGTGTGATTCTATACAGCGTTCTGAACAAGGCATCTGTCAGGTCATCATCATAGAACACTACAAAAAAAAAATATTAAGAGCATAAAATATGTATGAAAAAGTGTATTATTTACTTAAGTCTCAGGTATGAAACAAAAACAGGCCTTAGTTTGATTATTCTAATCAAACAAGTCACTATTTTAACTAAATCCCAAAGTGTATTTTTAATGGCAACAACTGACCCTGTAATAGTATCCAGTGCTGCTATTTATGTCAGGCTTTCTTTAAGATTTCTCTCGTATCAATGGGAATAATTTCTGTCAGACAACTTAGAAAACTTTAACAAGATTTCTCTCAGCCTGGAAATACCTTACTGCAGAGCTAAAAAGACAGGATATCACAATGTATAGGGCCTCATTTCTTACAAACATACAAAAAAGGCAGTAACTAACATACCATTGTAATCGTATCTCCTTGGAAAGGAGTCTTGCAACACCTTTCAATATCATAACTAAAAACAATCCTCCTTTATTTATATATCAAAATAACAATGGTTTTCCTATACAGACAAGCTAGCCTGTCATTTTTCAGTCTTTCGCTTAAGCAAGAAAAAGAGCAGAAAAAAAAGACAGAGATATCCACAGGTTTAGACTCTATGGGCAAGGGCAGCATCAGAAACTTTTTTTCACATTATAGAATGCATTACTCCAACCACCTATTTATCATTATTTGCATAGAGGTTATCTGATGCAAGACACAGGTAGGACAACAAAACTCTTCTGAAAGTCAAATTCATCACTTACTTGTGATTATGTTCTTTGAGTAATTTATTTAGTCACAAATAATTACCACACCAAAGGAAAGAAAAAGCTAGTAGCCTTCAACATCTGTTCTCCTATAGCTAATTCAGAATGTAACTAAAATTGTTTTAAAAAAAAATACAAGCAAGAACACTTAAGGCAGAGCTTTGACAAATTAGGTAAGGATCTGACCTATTAGATTTTAAAAGCAAACTAGGTATGTTTAAATTATTACTCATAATGCTCAAGTGTTTGATCTAAAAGCTTACTGTTTATATTTTCCTACCATCAGCTGCCATTATCACAGTACAGTGGTCATGCAGATCAGCAATCTCTTCTTCAGACCAGCTATAAGGAGCTTCAGGATCTATAAGAAAGAATATGGCTTTGGTGTACGTGATTAAATATCTCAAATGATTGACAGCTGAAAAAAAGAAACTTCTCAACTCCTGTGGTCATCTGCTACTCCATAAATGGAGCACCCCACTGAAGGTAAATCAAAACCTCTCTCTATTCATTCTCTGAAGTTCCCTGCAGTCCTTTGCTTTCTCTGTTATGTCCAATCTTCCCAAGGCTGACTGGCAAGAGTAACTTTTCTTTGACTTTAGAATTTACAACAAATTACTACCCTGTAGCGAGATCACACATTTAACTAGATTAAAATAAATACTCCTTTAAATAAAAAACAAATGCATCTTCATATAAGCTTTGATTAAGCTTCCTACTTCATCATGCTTTTTAAAATTTAGACTTTGTTAAAATATATAAACTTTCTCTGAAAGTCTGAAAAACATAAAGCCTTTTCAACTGGCAGTATCAAATATTTTCATTAATCAGAATTTTTTGAGGTCCAAGACAGGCTTTTAAATGTGTACAGGATGTTTCCACTTGCTTAAATAGTTGTTCTGTTTTTTTCAGAAGCATTACATAAAATCCAACTGATGATACAAAAATCTATAAAGTAGGCTTCATATAACCTAGTGCTGAAAGGACCCATTATAACCACCTACCAGTGCAGAATTCATCTTTCAGCCAGTCCAGTTCTTTTACTTTAACCTCCCCTCCTGTGGGTGAAGAAAGATTTCATCAGTCACAAATGGCCTTTCAGATAGTACCTAAGCAAAAGTAGAGAGTCAAAATCCTTACTGAAACAAGTGATGAAGATCTATTATTAGGACATATGAAACAAGTAAAGTTGAATATCAGATCATTTACTGTACAAAACCAGTCACCCACACACAAGAGAATAGGATGAACTTAAGGCTCAGAAAGACAACCTATATTCTCTTTTACATGTTTCACCTGCAAAATACTTCTCCTTTCCAGAGTTCTACCTCTGTCATTTACACTCTGTTTATGTGACCCTCGGCACCTGGATATCTGTGATCCTCCCAAGTACCTCAGTGAAACTCACACAATGACTGTGTAGCAACTACAGCTGGTCTTAAACGATGACCAGAGAAAGAGTAAGTATTTTGCTCTTCTCAAAAGGAAGCTGTCCCATGACGGACCACATACAGATATCTTGCATCGTTCTTTTTAAATGAGTCACTTTTAACCAAGACAAAAGTTTTATTTTACTTGTGAATATGCTAGGTAATCAATGACTGTGCTGTTTAATCCCAAAGTAGTTCATATATATGCAGTTGCACACTGACTGTATAGCACTTACTTCCTGGGTCCATCAGGTGTTTGTTTAATGCAACATTTTGCTCACACATGGCCAGAAGATCTTCACCAACATCTGGAAAAAAGTGATCATGATATTCAGAATAAGAATATTTTGCATGGGCTGTGCACGCCCCTGACCTCTCAGACTAATACTCTTCTCTCAAGCTGACGAGATTAAGAAAAATCCAGAGCAACTCTACCCACTGATGATTGCTTCCCCAGTATCCTTCTTGCTTTTGTCTTTCAGTACTAAGCTCTGAGCCACCCTTGAATAAAGAAGTTAGATCCCTATACTACCTATTTTAATCTAGGCACACTAGAGTTCACAGCAATGTATCTTGCTTTTAAACTCTTGCGCTTAGAAGTAGCACTGCTTTTTCAGTCTGTTGAGAAAGTTCCTGTTATTGATGAGGATGAAAATGTCAGGATGAAAGCACTGCTTCGTGAAGATTCATTAAAATATTTAACTGAAAATAATTGCCTTACCTGTGCAATAAACTCTCTTGGCAACTGTTCCCATGATAATGCTTGTAATTCCAGTGCCACCTCCAAGCTCTAGCACTGAGCGACACCTGAACGTGTCCCGTTTAAATAGAACGTAATCAGCAAGAAGAAAGGCTGCACGCCAGACCTGTGGGTAGGAGAAGCAGTTAAAACTGAGTAAATTCTGAAGCACAATCCATGAACAGCAACACACTACAAGGCAGAATACATACTTGTTTACCGACATCTTCTAAGGGGGTTGCCATAGTATGTTCTGTGAAAATGAAAGTAGAGCAGAAATAATTATCTGAAAATGTTAAAATCAAGTTCCATAGTGGCAAATTTGAAAATCAAGTCATGCTTCCCTTTTAAATAGGGAACTAAACACTCTTCATTCTATATAATAATGCTAGATAATGCCAAAAACCCCACTCTAACTAAGGAGGGCTGAGTTTCCCATGGTATATTATTGCTCAAATAACTTTTGGACAAAAATGGTAACTTTCTAAAATATTTACAATATCACAGTATTATGTGCGTTTTATTATCTCCTTTCACTTAATAACTGCTGTTCCATTTCTAAAGAAAACCTATTTTTCTTTTGTTTTACGCAAACATATTTATTCCATTTCCCCTTGACTGTAAGCCTACTATTTACCTATTTTAACAACATCACTGCAAGTGCATTCTTGTTCTTCATCTTCAAAAGCATCTTCTTCCCCTTTCATCAGAATTACAGGATACACTCTATCCCTCAAAAGATCCTCTGCTTCTAAATCAGATGCGCTTCGAGGTCTTCTGACCACTTCCAAGTCTCCATCATCGTCTAGCAGGGCTTCTATTCCTTCACTATTTAATTCTCTTTCTTCTTTTAGATTATTCCTGTCCTTGTCCCACAGTTCATCTCCACTTCTGTACTGGTGTTCTCTTTCTGTTGTAGCTTCTCTCACTTGTTTCTTGGATGCTGAATCTTCTGTGTTCCAAAGGAGTTTGAAATACGACAGGAATACTGTAAGAACATGAAGTGGGGAAAAAAGTTAAAGACCAGGTAAGAACAGAATCTATGTGCAACTTCCACATGCATGAAATTTTGGTATGCATTTCACATTTTAATCTAGAGGATAAAAAATTACACAGATAACTTGAAATATAGTTCAATTTGCTATGAAGAAATATTTCTGTTATTAAGTTCTGTCAGTAGAAATAAATGAAGCCCTTTCACAGTCTACTGGCTGACTCAGCATCTACGCAGTCACAATGCACACTTTCATCTGATTTAGTAACACTTATTTTAACAACTGGCAGAAGGGTTGGTTTCTTATGTCCTCCAGAAGATCTTCTGTTGAGACAAGCTCAAACCAAGTTGAAAGAAGAATACAAGCTAGAATTTGTTTCTTTCAGTTAAGATTTAATTCCTGTCTTATAAGAAACAAACATGTTCTAATAAAAAGGAAGTAGATTTTTTCTTACTGTTTTAAAAGTCTTTAGGAATTCAAGCAACTTCAAGCCCTGAAATCAGCTTAGTACGAGTATGAGAGCAGAAATAAGCTCACAGGAGACAGTTTGCCGAAGCTGGATATGCTGACACTTTTTTTTGATTTTTAAGTCTTCAAACTGAATCTTTGAAGACACTAAATGAACAAGGCCATTGTTTCCAATAAAGCAATTAATTAAAAACCATTTGCAATCATCATCCAGTAACGTCACCATCTATTAAAAATTTTAAGTTATCCAAACACAGACCTTGCAATTTTAATTCTAGGAATCTTATCATCTGAATACAACACATGGGGAAGAACAAACATTTGTCCTTCCATCTACAGTCGATCTCAGCTCTGCAGCAGTGCTTATGCACTGTGCTTGACTGAATGGGCCAATCATGGAACACAGGATCGTGGAATTTGATTCACCTACTCTGGTACAAAATCAGTGTTTGTAGACATGTTAGGCTGGGTACTATTATTCCAAAATCACACACAATGTGTTGAGACTTGAGAAAAAGATAGCCCAGAATACGACTAGTGAAAAAGGTCAATACCAGCAGGATCCTAAGAATGTCTTAGAATTACATTCATTCACACCAAAAGGGAAGAGATAAAGTGCTTGCCACCATTGCTTTCAACAATTTCACAATTTATGGAGTTCTATTCCAGCTTCTTTAGAAAGCAAGATATTCAAAGTTGGTCTACTGTAACCTGACAGAAGTTCTTCTCTAGAGAGACCATTTTCAGCTAGATCTAACAAAATTTTCATTGCCTATGCTAGCATGAGAAATTTTTTAAGTCATCTACTGTTTGCATGACAACCAGATTAAACTGATTTGAATACTTAACAAATTAGAGAACGCCATCAATGAATTAAATGAATTTTTGTTCTCTGAGTCCATTCTGATCCTCTGCATGTTCTACGGCATTTCAAAAAGTGCAAGGTAAAACTGACCCAAAACAGCAGAGCCTAAATCCCCGTGAAGTTCCCTAAAAACCAGCAAAGTGACAGTGGTAGATTGTCATCGTATTTGTTAGAGTAAAAGCTGTCATACTAAAATCCAGTTCTTGTCTTAAATAATTTCCCGGAGCAAGTACCTTCAGAGTATGTAGCACATGCTGTCATTTCATTCTGTTGAAAGGTTCTTTGCATCAAGCAAAAACACAGTAAACAAATGTCGAACGGCATGAATATGCACCACAGCATTAATTATTTGGTTTTGACCTGATCATGGTCAAAATTATTATCCACTTCTTTGTCAAGCCTACTTTTATCATTTTTACATTGTCATATGCTAGAACAGCTGCAAAAGTTATTCTATGTCACAACTGGGTTTGAAAAAACAATTAACACTTCTGTCACAGCAGGAGCAGTACTTTTCTACAGAACATTTTACCAGCAGCTCCAAGGTCAGTTTCCTTGGCAACTTTATAGAAACCTATGAGCTGGCAATCAGTCAAAGGCATTTGCCAATTCATTTCCACTACAGCCTTGACTCTTCAAATTATGTAAGTCAGTCAAAACCATTACTATTCTGAGCTTTCTTGTTGCCAATTCTTTTAAAACAAAAAAAAAAAACAAAAAAATAAACAAAGCTGTTAGGCTCCTCTGGAATAGATGGTAAACCATCGCATAAAGATTTTATAAAAATTCATAAATTAATTACTGATAATTTTTATTTTAAACTTAAGTTACACTATTTAAAACCCCTGGCTTCTCACCTTTTGTTTGTATGCAAGAAACATCCCACCTTTTTAACGTGATTCCCAAAGTGCTATATTGAGATTAAAGCTAAAAGAACAAATAAATAAATAAAATGAAACCTGCAAGCAAGTTAATTTGGTTACTTCTTCTCAGAAGGTAATTGAAAATTTTTTTTTAAGACAGGCTGTCTACAAATTCTACATTAATAGTTTTCATTTCTGTAGTTAATTTCATGAGCAGAATTCAGCTAGCCCTCTTCCTCAAGATGGAGTAGGAAGAGATTCTGCTTCTAACTGGAATAAAACATGTAATGACTAATATCAACCATTCAAGGGAGGATTCACACATTACAAAGATATGAATACACTTAAAACACAGCTCCATCAGTCTAAACGTACATTACCTGGTTGTCCAACTGCATTCAATCGTACCATGAGATGTCTTTTGTTTGGACAGTGTAAGTGAACATCAGAAAGTACAGTGTCACTTTTAAATGTGGGGTTATCCATCTCCTTCTCTGTTACATCTACCATGATGTGCTGGTGAGAGGAACATCTACAGTACCCAAATAGTCCCCTACAAAGTGCTGTCACAAAGTGATTTCATACTCTTCTGTTAACAGGCGTCAAGTAACAGTTTTGCTCAGCAAGATAACCCCATGGCGTAGTTTCTGAGAAGACCTCAGGCAAGATGTGATCACGCAAGCTCCACTGTGCTCCAATAAGACAGCAAGTTGCACATCAGGATATTCAACCTAAAACCAAACAGAGACAGCTTTCAGTGACAGCCTGACACTGTTTGAACATTGCTCCAGCAATATTTTAGAAGATAAAAATCAGATTACACTGTCCAATAAAGCTGCAATGCTCCGATGCTGTTTTACAATGCTCCAAAGAATCATCAAATACATAATTGCTAGAGCTCACTGGCAGACATCACATATTTTAGGAAGAGCGACTAATTAGCTTGTCTTAAAAACACCCCCCTGAAAAAATCAGACGTTACCATGAATGCACAAACTGACAATGCTCAGTCAAGGTCTTCAAAGGAACACAAGGCCTTACGCACACAACTTCACCATTTTAAGGGATCTTGTTCTTCACAGGAATCTCTGAATTTTCTCAGAAATGGACACAACTACCAAACGTATTGCCATAGGTTAGTCCCTCAAATTTTGCAAAAAGAGTATCTGCCCTTCCTGGAGAAAATTCAGCAGCTTTTAGATGCCTCCACTAATTGGGCAGTTAATGTCTCCTGTCTTTGTCGCTCTTTATTCTTCCCCAGAAATAAAATATAAACACCTGAAATCATCCTCATTACCTAATGTGCAAAGCTGAGTTGTCTCTCTGTCCTAAGGCACGAACAAATGAATTACCTCTCATGAACAGAAAAATAGAGAAGACATTTATTTCCCTCTGCTCTACAAAACTTGACATTTTGTGAAGGGTATGTGAAACACTGATGAACCATAGATCTGACAACAAAATTCATGACTTTAAAAACTGACATGACAAGCTTGGATCTCGCACACACACACACACAAATCAAGCATTATATAAATGATTTAGTTAACGACACCCAGGTCTCACCAGCTATGAGCACCCCTAATACTCCTTATGTAAAAACTGTTGATGCCATTTCCTATGTTGGCATTAACATCTTGAAAGATTACGCTACATTTTCTATTCTCTGCTTATGCTTGAACAAGATCACAAATACACAGGCTTCAAATGCCTCAAGACACACATGCAGCCTTCGTAACTTCAGTTATGACGTTCTATGGACTGCTGCAAAACCTAATCCAGCCTCCCAACCTGCCCTTCGCCAGCAGAAATCTGTGCACAAGCTACACCCGAACTTGATGCACAGCCACACAAGGCCGTTTCTCCGCCACCCGCGGGGGAGCCAGGCCAGCGCCGCGCTGCCGGGGACGCCGGGCGCCGCTCCGCGCCCAGCGCAGAGCCCGCAGCCTGGAGCCCCGGCCTGCCCGGCGCAGCGCCCGCAGCCGGAGCCGCCTCCCGCTCGGGCAGCGCCAGCACCCGCAGGCTCCCAAACGAAGTCGCCCCCCGGAGCGGCTCCACAGGGAGGGGACGGCCGCGGGAGCGGGACACCCGAGCACCCCGACGAGCGCGGCCCACCTGCCGCCGCCGCGCGCCGCCCGCCGCCATGGCGGAGCCCACAGCTCCTTCCGGCGCGCGGCTGACGCCGCGCCCGCGCGCTGCTCCCCGGCGGAGGGGGCCGGGGCGGCGGCGGCGGGGGCCGGTGCAGGCCGCTGGGCAGGGCAGGGCAGGGCAGGGCAGGGCAGCGCAGCTCCTCCCGCTGCAGCCCCACCAGGCCCGGGCCACGCGTGCTTGCCCTGCTCCCTGCCCTGGCTGCCGCTCGCCGGCTGGTTTCCCGGGCAGAGCGTGAATACCAGCCGTCCCTTGGGCTGCACATGACGCCGTGGGGTTTCCCCTGTGCTCGTGGGCGTTCTTCTTCATTTAACAATTACCCAGCACTAAACCGTAGGTAAAAATCTATCTGGGGAGTCAGTAAAAGGAAACACCAGCAGCTAAGTTTAGTCTTGCCACTAAAGCATCCACAACACTTGCCCAGAGTTTGAACCCACGTTTCTTACCCCCACTCTTTATTACGTGGTTTCAGTGTTACCCTGCCTCAGTGCATGTGTAATTCTATGCAAAACCTCCAAACTGCTTCAAAACAAAAAATGGAAAAACCTATATGGAGGCAAGTGGGCATTTCTTCCTTAGTCCAGATAATGTCAGAACTCTACTACCACCGTAAGATTAGATGAAGCAATAGCAGTACCTGCTCACTTGTTCGGGAGCAGGGGGTTTAGCTGCTTAATTGTGCAGAGTTTTTAACTAGGTAACATGAACCAGATAAAAAAAACAGAAGGCTGAGTCAGGTGTTGAGCAGGAACACCATACCAGAGTGCTTTGGGAAACTTCAATAATAGAAATGTATCCAACTTGCAGAGTTAGGCAAGTTAGATAGTCTAGCAGATTTTAATATCTCCATTTTGGATCTCGGTGCCTTAGGAAGCCATTGCCCAGCTGGGCTCACCTGCTGCCGAGAGCTGGCTGCTGATCTGGTGCCCAGCACAGGGCCGTGTAGCCCAGCCACACTGTCTGGAGGCCACGGGTGGTGTGTGGGCACACAACACCACAGCAGCTGGCCGCACTGCGGCCGACTATACCTCTGCAATCCACTCCCTGTGCATAGATATGCTCCAGGCTCCCATCTGTATTCTAGTTAAGTTCCTCTGCAAGTCTGCAAGGGCTATTGAAGTTGTTCGTATCTTTCAGCAGGAGGATCCAGTTCAAAAGCGGGCATTTACATATTAATTACTTGGGATATGATACTCATGTCAATTGCTACAGATGATCCTTCTATTTTTCTTGAGTGGACGCTTGTGGGAAGGAAGAATTAAAGAATTAATGCTGGAAAAAAAGCCTTGGAATGTAATGCATAGTCTGTATTTATTTCTAGATGTCCATTTCTCTTCATCTGCATCCTTCTATAAAGGCTAAGAATTATTAAAAGAATGAAGTAATTTTTCCCTATTTATATTGAGTGGTAATGAAATAGAAAACACAGCGAGCCATTCAGATCTCCCATTGGAGTTTCTGTGGGGAATTCTATTGGATGAACATCTGACAAAAATGCTTTGGAGATTTGTTTTCCTTTTATCTGGCTCCTGTGAAAGAGCAGAATATTATTTTACTTCCTGTGGTGATACACTGACACATAAATTATTACTGCAGTCTCTCTCTGCTGGCATATTCCCCATGGCTATAAAGTGCTAACAATAATCAGTCAAAGCAGATTATATTTGTCACAAAATCTTACCAGTTTGCAACAAGAGACACTGGTATGCAGACTAAGTATTACTACAGGAGTAGCTAAGAAGCTAGGTGTTTCACTACACTACACAGGATCTTTTAAACACAAAGGTACATTACATGAGAAATGTACCTTTGTGTGTATCATTTCTTTTCTAAAAAACGCAGCTACCTTGTTTCACATTTATATAACCATTGTCATCATTAGGCAAAGCAGGAATATCTTGTGGCTGCAGAAGCTCTTAAAAGAGCCAGTGTGGCTGCAGACATTATAACGTGGGTGATAACAATGACAGTTGTTTAGGGACAGTCTAGCTCTGGAGATGCAGTTTCTGTACTACACACAAGAGGGCTTTGGCAGCAAATTCCTGAGATCTACCTCTTTTTTAAAGACTTTGGGATGCACCTCAGTTACATTTTCTATCTTCCTCACAGCCACGTGAGCTAGGAATTGCTTAAAGAAAGCAACCCAAGAGTATCCCTTCATCACGTCACACCAGGAATTAGTGGACTTAGAAGAAATGACTGCTTCCCACACGATTTTTGCCCAATCCTTTCATGGCCCAAAGGATATTGCTAGGACAATTCCTTACAGCGTGCCTTCTGAAAAGCCAGCACTGCTGCAGGAGGCTCAAAGAAGAAAAAGATACAGACAACCCTGAAAAATATGTATCACAGGGAAAATCTAATTCCTTAGGAATAGATAAGAGAACAGAGCTGGTTCTAAGCAGACAGGAATAATCAGATGAATTAATACACCACCACATATTTGATCTTGTACTGTGCAGTAGTATATCCCTGATAGCTCACGATATCTTTCCGGTACATACTGTCCTGTCTCTTTGCTGGTCTTCTTTTCTTTCATTATATGTCTACCAGACAGAAGCACATTCTGTGCTTTCATTAGGTCAGCAAAACCAAAAAATAAAACAAAAAGAAACTGAAGGCTGTCAGGAAGAAAAAATGTATCAGCCCTCATCATTTCAACCCTACTGTACTGGGGCTGTTGAAAGGAGATATGCTGAACTAGTTTTCACTTCATCTTGTTTACTGGTATGCTGGTATGCAAAGTAGTTGAGACAAGTTCCTTAAGCCATCAAGCAGCACAGAGAAATATCAGGCAACACAGCAATTGAAAGGACTGTTGGTCCTCTCCCTGATAAATCAGTGGAGAATTTTGCTCTGCTCTCCAAGCATGTACAGCACCTCAGTGCTGGTCACCAGGTTGAAAATTCCTAAATAAGTGCATGAAGTTGAAAAGGATGAGGGGAATAACTGAACAATAATTAAAAAGGGCAACTGCAGCTGTCAGCTTTTTTGTCTCCACATTTCCTGAATATTCATTTCTCCTCCCCAGGGGAAGCTAAGGATCATAATGCCTCACCAGCAAGAAAACTGAATTACAAAGCACTAACATTAGCAGCACAGAGCTAAAATCCACAGTGATTTATTTTCATTAACTATTTTGTGGTTGTTTATCAGATACATTCACACTCTTTGACTATAGTACTTTTCTCCATGGGCTTATTCAGAACAAGAATTTGCATGCCTTTGACATCACCCCATCATGACTTCTCACATCCAACACAAGCTGATTTGCACAGATATTTTTCTAGGAGAGGCCTGTATGTAATGTCTCAGGTGATTCTTAGAACAATGTCAACCCAGTGACTATGACTGCAAACATCAAAAATCTCTCTCTCTAGTCAGGGGAAAAGGAGTGAAATTAGGGTAAATGAAAAGCTCTCCTTCACTCCCAAGCACTTCAAATCCACAAAATACAAAAGCCACTCTGATTCTTCAGCAGCAATCAGGGATCATCAATTGTCTTTTAAACCAGTATCTCTCCACTAGATTACAGTGAAGAACTGCAGAAAAGTATTTTACATTTACATGCTCCATACCAACTGCTCTCTTAAAATTTTAGCAAGGACTTTAACATTGATCAGTGCTCCAGAAAGTAAGAGAAAGTTCCATCCATCCATTCTGCTCAGCACTGTTTTTCATTACTTTTTCAGGCACATCAGCCTAACAAGGCAGTGAATCAGCCTCGGGCATTTCTCAGCCTTAGACCTGTAGTGTATGAAAAAGAGGAAGGTAAAGACTTCAGTTTACCTCACATACCAGACAGCTTTACAGAGGTTTAACTGCTTGTTTTAAATGATAAATCAGGACAATTTCATCTATTGACTGAGTCCCAAGAAGTCTATGCTAGAGATAAACTGCGTCTATTCAAGACAGTAATAATTAGATAATACAGCAGTTTATTACAGGCTGTTCACATCATCATCAGGGGTCATTTAATCTCAATTTAGATTCTCATTAGACCTGCTCCTCTCTGCCATCCTGTAGGTCTCACCTCCCTCTCGTTGTGTCTCCTCTGTATTTGCTTGCACACACCATGGCAGACATCCTCTTTTGAGCTAGCTGGGCTAGCCAAAAAATGGCACTGCTGACTTAAACTGAACAGTGTTTGTCCCTGTCAGGCCTGTCACTTTCTGTGTTTGAGCTTATCAGCATCTACCTGCTCAATACACTCTTATTAGCTGTACATCATCTTCTGCTTGACACGCTACATAAATACTTGCTTGACTAAGATTAAGTAACACAAACTTCCTTTTTTTACTTTGTGTTTTCTACAGCAATTTCCACTAAATCAAATTATGCTTCTCAGAGTTTTATGCAGTTGTTTGTATGTAGCCATGTCGGAATTCAAACCAGTGCTCCATAAATCAATTTCCAGAGTGCACAACTTTCAAGAGAAGAGAAATGAAACCAGCTGTTGCTTTTTACTTTCAATACTCATTTCTTTTTTGTCTGGCATCTTTCTTGTGTATCTGAGGGATGTGAGGCTAAGGCAACTTTTTTGGCTATGTTTAAACACAATATTTGAGCTGGGATGCCCCACAGTGAAACATGGTGCCATTATCACTGAGGATTGCCGTGTGGATGACTTGGAGGCCTTACTACTAACTGAGAAAAGTGACACGTAAGAACAGCATGATCTTTGGGTGTTTTACAGTGATGGAGATCAAGCCCAGAAGAAAATGTTAGGAAATCTTACATTCGATACAACGATGACGAGATCATTTTCAGATGTCATTAGGTAGGATTAGAAGTAAAGTGCCTAAACCAGGAGCTTTTCTTTCACATACTTGAGATAACACTTTGTATGTTCAGAGCACTGGATTAACTGTCTTGCATACTTTACAGCTACTGGCTCCCTATTCAAAGAAAAGCTAGATTAAAAAATAGAAATTTTCTTTGAGCTCTAGACAAGAACTTTCAAAAGGACGAGATGTGACTAATCTCTTTATTGAGTGTTTTGTACTGCCTTTCAAGCAGAAAAGTATTTGGAAAATCTTAACTACAAAGCTTATCCGAACCAGCCTCTTGAGATCCTTCTTCAGTCCAGTTTCTGTTCATGGTATCACCAAGCATAAGCATGGATAATCAAAGCTTTCCCACACTCTACATTCTCACATAGTGAAAACAGGAAAATTTGGGACTTACAGTTCAAAGGAGGGCCTAGGTATCATGGGATGAAATACAGAACCACACAAATACATTAAGAAAGAATGCCAAGGGAGCTTATTCAGCATGTTTGGAACCTTCCTTATATGCTTTGCTCATAACCTGTATCAAAGCTATAAGCTTTTGGTGCACATAGTCAAAGCAACTGCCTGAGATCCTACGGGGCACGCCATAAGTTGGTGATGTTCTTAGCTGATCCAGTATGGAGTTTACAGGACTTACTGGCATATTTTTCCTTTTTTGCACCAAAACACAATCCTATATTGTATGCAGGAGCAGTTACTCATTACACACCATAGTTTTGCCGGATAATCCTAAAGCCCAGAATGGCTTTGCCAGAACTTTGCCTGTATCCCATGTACATGGCATAGTAACATCAATCAGATTTTTTCTTTGGGAAACAACTGTGATGTAAACTAACATGGCATAATACTAAAGAAGAAGGTTTTGAGCTGCATTCTGAGGCAGCATTTGATCAGTGACTGCAGAGGGTCTACAGTAGTCGTCTTTGTTGGTTTTGTGACTCCAGTAGAAAGGTTTGATATAACTGAGTAGGAAAGTTAGTTTCTGACAGTATGATATTAGATTTTGCCTAAAGATTAATATTTTTCAATAGAACTGCAACTTCTTTTAGTGGCATGACCTTGAACAGAGGATGACAAGAGCTACAGCTCCAGCAGACCCATATAAGACAAACTTAAATTCTAGTTTGTTAAATATTTCAGTTGAACACTTGCACAAAGAATTCACCAGTGCTCCTGTACATATCAAATGCTACCACTTGCTGATGGTTACACAGCTTGCAGAAAATCCTCATGTGGTGAGGTCTGTTTCTAATGGGACAACCAGCTACTGCACAAAGCATTTACTTTTGAGTGCTTTCATTCTCTGTACATAGTTAAGCATTAGAACATGAGAGAGAGAGTCCAGCGCAGAGCCACGAAGATGATTAAGGGAGTGGAACATCTCCCTTATGAGGAGAGGCTGAGGGAGCTGGGTCTCTTTAGCTTAGAGAAGAGGAGACTGAGGGGTGACCTCATTAATGTTTATAAATATGTAAAGGGTAAGTGTCAAGAGGATGGAGCCAGGCTCTTCTCAGTGACATCCCTTGACAGGACAAGGGGCAATGGGTGCAAGCTGGAGCACAGGAGGTTCCACTTAAATTTGAGGAAAAACTTCTTTACTGTAAGGGTGACTGAACACTGGAACAGGCTGCCCAGAGAGGTTGTGGAGTCTCCTTCTCTGGAGACATTCAAAACCCGCCTGGACGCGTTCCTGTGTGATATGGTCTAGGCAATCCTGCCCCGGCAGGGGGATTGGACTAGATGATCTTTCGAGGTCCCTTCCAATCCCTAACATTCTGTGATTCTGTGATTCTGTGATTCTGTGAACATGAACTTTGTAAAGAAAAGCACATACTTGATTTGTGCCATTCAAAAATACTGCTTTTAATATTCCACAAATAGACATCTCCTTTTCTGTATCAGAAAGCCAGATAATTATATTTCTTCATTTTTCCATACCATGTTCTAGCAATCTTTATCTAAAAGCAATGACTTTATTGAAATGAGCCTTCTTAGGTGTCCTTGGCAGTGTACTTCCTGAGTGACCTTGGAGAAAAGCCACTCCCATATCACGGTGGAACTAAACCTGAGACTAAAACATTTACACTTAACATCATAAGAAAGATTATAGGCCATTCAAATGAAAACTGAACACTAACCGTGGATTCTTTACTATCCATGCAAGCATCACTGTAGAGATATTATTATTCTACCTACATTTAGAAATGGATGGTGCTGTGTATGTGTAGACAGAAGATGCTACCCTGGTAAATGGTAAACGAGTGACAGATGCTACTACAGAATTTTTTGTTGCTGTCATTTGCTAGAATAAAATTACTATAATTTGTTGTAGTAAGGTCACAGAATATAATCTAGCCAGCTGGGTCAAAAGGAGATATACCTCCTACTATAACCTCAACAACTAGTTCTCCATCAAAACAGTTTACAACAAGACTTCAAAAAAACCAAAGCTGGCTGTGATAATCTGTGCTGGGTACTTCAGGCATGTCCCTCCTGTAATTCCCCTTTTAATTCAATATGACATGTCTACACTCCATGGGTTTATTGACAGATCAGGTAATACTGAGTAAGAGTCAGGACAGTGTGATATATGCCCTGTATTCTCCTGTCAGAGATAAATTGTGACTGGTCAGTCCTCCTTTAAATTCACTGCAGGTTGTGGTTGTTCAAAAAATGGATGTGTACAACTGCATGATGAAAAGATTAAATCTGAGAAGTAATGGTCAAACCTCAGATCAACCAGCCAAAAGCTAGTAATTTCAAAGGGCAGTGAATCTGAAAATTGTAGTATGGTACATTGCCTTTCAGCTTTTCTCTTTTGAACCACAGGGGAAGTAATTGTGGTAATGTTTTAATAGTTTAAAAGAACAATAAACTTCAGAATCCAATTAGCTTTACTGGAATGCTGAATGGTAAACTGGTTTTCTATTTAATTCTTAAATCAATGAAAAAAAAGAACAGGAGAAAAAATGTGGTATTTCCCTGGAAAAGATTGTGAATGATATCAGGTGTGTTGATAGTACTTCTTTCTGTGGCAGTGATTAATTACAGTCATTGGTGCACATTTATGCTGACTGGCTTTTACTGTCATGCAGTCATATGGGTAAACATTGTGGGAATCCCTCCCTTCCTCAGTTGAACATATAATTTACTTTTAGTAACTCAATCACCTCTTTCACAAATACAAACAGAGCAAGGGAAGTGAAAGAAAATGAACATTGGTGAAAACTGAGGAATTCGTCTTGTAAGAGGAGTCTTTTTTAAAAAGAAAGGTTTTGATGAACATCTTAAAAAGTGTTAAGTGCTTACCGAACTACAGGGGTAGTTTACGTAGTTTGAAAATACAAACACCAGACCTATGAGAGGAATTGCTCTTTTAAATCTAGGCAGAAGTTAAGAGAGGAAGTGGACGTTTCGCTGATAGTGTGTTTGTAACAGGATTAATAACATGCCCTTTCCTACTCTGAGTGCTGATATTCAGAAAAACCATTTGGAATGATTGACCACAAAGTGCCAAATCACTTTCTCTGGCTTTCACTCACTCCTTTCCAGTATTAACCCAATTAGTTTAGTACTTCCACAGCAACTTTACCTCAAGGATCTCATTTGGACATAGTCTCAATCATTAAGCATACTGGGCTGGGGCCTCTGCTGTACCTGTACAGTACAGGTTCAGAACAACTCAAAAGGAACTACACTACAGATGCATTTTACCCAGGAAGAGTCACGGGAAGCCACGCTGGTGATTTCCAGAGCACAGTGCCCTCCGAATCCTTCAGCACCCATGTAATCTTGCAAGCAGAAAGGATAGGGTAAAAGTTACACAAGTTCTGCTGTGCTCAAGCTGGAAGACTGCTAATTTTGCTGCATCACACTCTGTGGACTAATAATTGACTGCAATTTTGGGAGCATTTTCTGAATTATCTCTGATATTCTGAGCAGCAGATGGATGTTAGCAGATCTAACTGACACCTAGTCTGTCTGTGCAAAGTGAATTACTCCTTCTCCAAATAGATAAACCTAGCTTAAAATTTTGAATCTCTTATGCTGAAAATCCTAGTTTAGCTTTCAGAGTCCTGTGTTCTTTTTAGAGACCTCTGTAAATTGGAAATTAAACCTCTGGAGAAGCTAATCTTTACTACTGGCTTTTTCCTTTCATTACAAACCTTTCCTAATGAATACATGAAGATGTTTTGGTGAACTCTACTTTTTTAGTTTTCTGACTTTGTAGGAATTAATTTTTCCTCAGCATGAGAATGAATGCCTAAATAGATTACGCTGGTGTGGAAATTAAACCTCCATGTAGAGTTGATTTATTCTTGACATAAACTTTTCTATCATCACAGGCTGGTCACAAAACGATCAGGGCTTAGCTCTAACTTTTGTTTACTGTAAAGTTAGACAGATTCTTCAAGGACCTCCACATATCTTGATGTCTAAAACAAATTATTTAATAATGTTTCTAAAAAATAAGAACATGTCTGGAACTTTGTGGGCCCCGAGATTAGGACAAGAACTCTCCAGGACACAGATCATCACTGGTAAGCATTTCGTACAATACCTGATTAACAGCGTGGACCCAGCTGGCTTAAATGTTCCTACAGTTTTACACTCTTTGCTTTCCCTTGATTTTAATTGGGAAATGACAATGGCTGATCATTGCAGTGGTGTGATGGTTTAGATGTATGAATGCCTCTGGTTTAGATTTATGAGAACAGAGCTGATAAAACATCTGCTCAATACATGGTGTTTGTGGGACTAAGTAAAACTTTTAAGTAACTGCAAATATAGTTGAAAAGAACAGACAAGCTTGAGGTCCCAGTTAAGACTCATGTGCCCCAAAGCATGTTCATTTTTTCTTACTGCATCAGTTAGTCTAACAAAACATTTCACCTTGTTCATAAACCTTGTACGGCTTCTATCACCCGATCATCACAATTACAATGAGGTAACAGCTGCTTAGATTGTAGAACTACAGAAGCACTTTCATATATTACAAACACAGCCTGGAGACGTAAGAAAGAGATGGCAAAAGCTCAGAATAATGCTACAGCTGCTTAAGAGTGTATTCCTGAATGGAAAGACTATTCTAATGCCAGCAATATACACCTTTCAGTACTTTTGGCAAACAAAATGAGGTCCGTAGTGCTTATGATTACTGTGTTTCAATACATACTCTCTCTCAGAGTATTTTCCTTTTAACTGATCCTACTGCTGAAACCCTACTGGTTCACAATAGCTTGTTGCCATGGTTGGGTAATGATGTCACACATTCTGCCCTGTGTCCATGCCAGAAAATAAATGAGAATGATTTTTTTAATGACTAGGAGTTACTTAGCAATTCCCTGGAAGGCTCAAAGTGAATTACAAGTAAGAAAACAAGATGCCCTATTGACCCTACCTGCACTGTGTCTTTATGCCAGTTAAGTGATGCAGTAAAACTCCATAGTAAATGCTCTGCAAATTTAAAAACAAGGTTGTGTTACTGCAATTTACCTTGTTATCCAACAGATTTCAGTGGGCTGAAGATCAGCAAGAGGCTAGGTGAAGTGTAGCTTAGGGGCTCACACATGAACACATGTGCCCTTGGAAACTACATAACTATTTGTCCTTCTGAAGTTTCTGGAAGAGGGTATACTGCTTGTGTCCTTCCCTCCATCAGTGACACTGTGACAGGAAAATGATCCGGAGCAGGGTACAGACATCACTGCACCAGGCAGCAATTGCCACGCTACTGCCTTCCCTCACACCACCTTTCAAATTAGGATGGATCTGTCCTTTTGAGGTCGGCATCTGGAACGCAAAGAACAAGAGGAAATCTCTCGTGAGTACAGACAACAGAAAGCCTGTAAGAACACCAGCACTGTTCCTGCCCCCCAGACTTGGCTTCTGCTCCCTCCTCTCCCCGAGGACGGTGGTGTTCGGAATAAGGGAGCTTTTGTCCTTCTGAGGTGAGACCATTCCAGAGTTTCAGCGCTGCCTAAGCGATCAGGGTAGCCCCCTCCCGTGCTCTCTAACGGTGCCCCTTCCTAGGCAGCCTTATCTTCAAGGGCTGCCCTGTCCGCGCCTGAGCGCGCAGGGCGCGGCGCCCCCTCCCCGCACGCGCTCACCCACAGACCCTCGGGGGGAGCACGGCCCGCGCTCGGGGCTGACGGGGCGGGAAAGCCGGCGGCAGGCAGGGCCCGGTGGCGCCCCGGGGAGCGCTGCGGGGCCGGGGCCGGGGCCGAGGTGAGGAGGGCGCCGGGACGCGGCGCTGCCCGCCCCGCCCGGCGGCAGGCGAGGAGCGGAGCGGAGCCGCCAGCCCTTCCCGCGCGCGGCCGGGGCGGGGCTCGAGGCGGGCTACCTGCGGCGGGCGCCGCTGGCCCGGCCCGGCGCGGCGAGGCGCGAACGTCGCGCGCGGGCTCTGGCTGAGGCGGGGCGGCGGCGGGCGGCAGCATGAAGGTCGGCCCGGGCCGCCTCTCCCTCTGCGCGGCGCTGGTGGGAGCTTCAAGCTTCGTCCTCCTCGTGGTGGCCATCGCGACGGACTTCTGGTACATCATCGATGCCTCCAAGCTGGAGGCGTCCCGTAACGGCACGGACGCCCTCAGCTCCCACTCGGGTCTGTGGCGGACCTGCCGCGGTGAGTGGCGCGGGGCGGGGACCCCCCGCCCCCCCGCCCCGGGAGCGCTCCTCCTGCCGCGGGGCGCCGGTCCCACGCGTGTCCGGCAGCGGGGGGGGGGCGGGCCGGGACCCTGACGGGCTGCGGCGGCGGCCCCCAGCAGGGGCCGAGCGGGCGGCTGCGGTAGCCTCTGGTGTGGGGTTTACTTGGCCAGGAGAACGGTCCGCTTCCCTTTCGGGGCTCCTCACCCGGCGGCAGTTCTGTGCCGAGTCTCTCTCGTGTTCCTTGCCGAAGGACACACGGGGATAGCGAATTCTCTGCTACTGTAACCTAATTTTACACTAAGTTTTAGTTCAAACTCATTTAATAAACGTTAACCCTTTAGAAGGAGAGAGATGTCTTTTCATTTGACTTGGAGAGTTGGGGCACGAAACTTCTGAGCTAAAGCCGTTAAAATGATAAATAATAACGTAAAGAATATAAATATAAATCATATTAAACAACATATATTTATATACATAAATAATATTAATGATATCAATATAAATATTATTAGCTTGAAATGTATGTCTATAAATAATATAAATGTAAAAAAAATTAACTTAATCCCATACTAACTAAAGGTAAGTGACTGAAGACTGACCAAGTTCACCAAGTAATTGTACTGCCTGGTATCTTGCTTGGTATTTCACAGTTCTGGATTTTAATGAAAGATCCATAAACCCTATGTGGATATCATAGGATTGTCCCCGTTTAGTTTAATTTGTATGCCAGGCATGTTACTTTTGTTTTTTATTCCACCATGAAAAACAAGGAGTAAGTAATGTTCATCATAGGCAAGAAAAGATGTTACTGTGGTGGAGCAGGGGAGGAGGAGCAGGTTAAAGGGATTCTCCCCTTTGCTGTACCCTGAGCCCCACTGAAATGAGCAAATGTTTCCCTCTTGACTCCAGTGATCAGGCCCCATGGGAGCAGAAGTCAGCCAATGCTGGGTACTGAAAATCCCCCCTTTCCTTTCCTACCTATGAATGACTGTTTTTAAAGCAGATAATATTATATGAATTTCATGTACATGCAAAAATAAAAGAGGATATATTGCAATAAGATATTATAGCATTATTTTTTCTCATTGTTTTTTCCCTTCTCTATTAGTGAGGAGCGAATGTTACCCTTTGATAAACCCCTTCTGGCATGAGAATGCAAACATCACTGATTCACACAGACAGCTTTTGTGTAAGTAACTTTTATATTATTTCTATACTTCCATCCACCCTTCCCTCCCTCCTCGGCCACTTACAAGGTCCCATTTCTGATTCAGAGTGGGAGCTCTTTGAGGCAGTGTTTTGACTCGGCTTCTGTACCATATCTGTGACTGCATGTGGTCTTTAAGTGGCTTTACTGTTGAAATAACCATCTATTTGCTTCAGCCAGTTTCTTTCGCAGGAGCGAGATGTTTGTGCCTGGAATAGCTCAGTAACGTACAAAATTGTTAAAAGGCTAGAATGTTCAAAATCCCCTCAAAAGAGTTTGATCACTGAAAATGCTTAAGCACACATTTAAACTAATCTTTAAGACAGCTACTTATCTACCCTTTCAGTGGGATTCCTTGCACTGAAAAAAACCTTAAGTGTGTGGGAATTTAAGAAAATAAATCAAGGACTAAAAGCAGTGTTCAAAGTCTGAAGAACATCGTGTTCAAAAAGATTACTTTAAGTTTCTAACTGGTTGGTATTCTTTTTCTTTAGATTCATTTGTCAATGTCAGAATGTTTTCAGAAAGTCCAAACTAAATGTTTTCAAGTACTTTTAGGCTTCTAAAAGATGATTTAGCTTCTTTGCATCACATTCTGCACAATGCTTCACTCATACATGCTTGTATATGGGCTTGCTTTTTTAAAATTTTTTATTTACTTACCTCTCCTCTCTGACTCTGGCTGTTTTCCCCTTGCAAGCAGAATTATATGCATTTGTCCCATGTCTTAAAATGGTACTCTTTCCCTCAAAACCAGCCATTTCCCTGAGCAATCCTTCGGAGAGGCTTGTAGTGTCTTTAGTCTCTTGTAGCAGCATCTCATGATATAGCTAGAAGTGCAGCAACTGTGGCAAAGTAAGCGTATGAGGTACTGACGCTAATGTAGCTGTGTTGCAACAGTAACTGGAAAGTTGAAGTAGGAATAAGATCCCAGTGGGCTACTGAAACAGCCGTACAAACATACTGACAGGTTCAAGACTAACAGCACAGATTGTCCCTCTGTGCTTTCAGATTGAAAGGTGCCATTTCTTTATTCTTCCCTGATTAAGACAGAGGGCCTTAGCTGCTTGAGGCTGCTGAAAAACGAGGATCAGTGAAAATGATTGTCTGCTGGATCACTTAAACCTTTGAGGGTTCAAAGTTAATTGAACCTAACCAGACTGATCATGTTTTAAGTGTGGGTACCTCAACTATCATGTTGGGGATAGTCTGAAATTTCAGAGTAAAATTAATAGTGTTTCAAAAGTTGTGTTCTTATTTGCAAAAGATATATCTGTAGTTTTTCTCAGGCGAGGAGATTTTAGATTACAGCTCTGCAATGAAAGCTGAATTCTGCAAAAACAAAAGCAGAGACTATACAGAGCTCTTTGGTTATAAAAATGGTGTTGGCTTGGAAACAAAGGACAGCTCTTTGGTAGTCACGAAGTGTAAGAAAATAGTGAATATGGGTGAGAATTGGATTCATAACTATGTTTACTGACTCTTCAGAGCCTGAGATATTTTTTTTCTCTCTCGCTCTCATATCAAGTACTATTTTTAGATTCCTGGACGAAGACTTCAGGTCTGCAAAGACACTTGCAGATTTTATCATAAGCAGGCGTAGTCTGCCTAAAAATAATGAGATAAGAAATCAAAGATACTTTCATTGAAAGAACCTACTAGGTTTGATTAGAATGTCCTGCAGAGTGAACTTTTTGATATTTTAGATGTTTAGCTTCAATGCAGTTCAGTGTGGTGAGGCTACAGACCCACAGCAATAGCAGCTGAACATAGGAAGTGCCATGTCAGTACTTCTTACTTCTAGGAAATATAGATATTTCTAAGTGACATCTAGGTTTGTCAAGTACTGAGGTATTACCTTCTACTTCAGCCTTACACTTCTTTCTTAAATATTTTCTGACTGTGGTCACTGAATCATATTTAGGCAGACCATGGCAAACCTTCACCTTCATCTACAACATTCTGAGCATCTTTGCCATTTTCCAGTAGAAGAAACATAACATTCAAAATCACATCCAAATGTTCAGGATCACATACAGAGAGGGAAGTTGGTGCGTAGAAGGAATGGCAGTATTTAATCTACTGAAGAATTTTCCCCAAGGGTTACAGCTTTGTAAAATAATTTCTTTCCAAAAAAAAAAACCCAAACCCCAAAAACCCCAAGTTACTCTTGGGCGTCTTTGTAATATAAATACTTTTTATTTACCAAAGTCTGTATTGTTAATAATTAGTAAATATTGATATAGATTTAACTAAAGGCAGCACCAGTGTAATCCCTGCAAAATGAACAATTTTGTAAATATTTCTAATCAAAATCAGTTTGTACTCTGGACTTGGTTCAAGTACTTCTTACAGGACAGATTAGCTGTCAAAAGAAGAAAGTACTGTTTGCTGGATGATAATGTATCCTGTCAGAACTCTTTTATGAGCTTAACTTCTTGGAAACTGAAGTAACCTGTTCCTATGTGTCTCCGTTATGGCTGGATAGTGACCCCTGCTTGGTAACATAAAAATTGCTTCCGTCTACATTCCTCTGAGCTAAATACTATATGATTTGCTCATCCTAGAAAGCTGTGGCTCAGGTTTTTTCAAAACATGGTGAAATTTGTTAAAATGTGGAGATTTTTTTTTGTGTGACTTCCCCTCCTCCTCTTACAGTTTAAAACCAAACTGCCACAAAACATTTTTTTTTTCTTTTTTTGTTTGGCCCATCAAAGCAACATCTATAATGTGTTATTTGCCCAAAATGTAAGAGGCCATTTTGGTCCAAAGATGCAAACAGATGCAAAATTACAAAACAGATAATTCCTCTTGAATCTTAGCTTTGCGCCCCAAACTGCTGTGAGGTCCCATCTACACTGGAGAGCTGGGGCTAGTGTTATGAAACATAACGTGAGAGAAACTACTGTTACTTCTTGATGGCTGCCTGGTTTGCCCCTGATGCACAAACCAGCTGCGTTAGGTACCTACGAGGTATGATTAAGCCTCTGACAATCCTGATCTTTTGTTAGTGACATGAACGTCATGGCCAGTGATTGCTGTCCTGTTACAAGGCACTTTTTAGTGCTCTCCTCTATTCCTGAGCCATCCAGAGATGATCAGTTAATGGATGTGCTTTCCACTTATATATGGCTGGAATAAAATGTTTCTCTTGTTATAAAACCAAGACTGGAGGGTGCAGCTGCCCATGCATAACTGCTTAAATTATTCTCTCCAGAGTATTTTTATTTTTAATTTTTTAGACACCAACGTAGCTGGAACCATGAGGCTGCAGACAAGTTAGTGCTTCCTGCAGGGAAGTTAGTGCTTCTGGTAGGGTCACAGTCTTTGCAACTGTTGGGGCAGTTACTGATACCTCAGTTGTTATAATGTAACAGCTGCCTTGATTTCTCCCTCAACAAAACTGGTTTGATAGTACAATTGAACTAGACTGGATTTCCTTACAGCATGTGGACCCTGTAACAGTTACTAACCAGCTGCTTTCACACTTCTCCCCACTCTATGGACCTGCTTCATTTTTACTGACTTAAAAGTTTTAAAATGTTATAATCCCAGAATGCCTTATCCTTTGGCTGCCATTACATTTTTCCTGAGGGGTTTACAGTTCTTCACAATTTTTCCTTTTGGTTTTAAGTTATCAGAAGGAAACAGCTAGGGCTGGAGTACCTGGCAAGAGCCAGTTCAGAGGCCTGGTGAAATAAGACCCAAATGATGTACATAGAAGTTCTAACTTAGTTGATATGGTAGGTATATACCTAAACAGATCTGCTTTGTTTCTGGGCAACAGGGCAGTGGTCCTTCAAAGAGGTTCCAGTGAAAATTTGCTTCAGTACTTACAGTAGCTATTACAATAAATATGTACAGAAATCTGAGATAACTTTAGCATCACTGCAGCTGAGACCTAATGAGTGACAACTTCTGATGAATGTTCTCATTTTAAAATTCATTGGTATTGTAGCAATAGAATGTGAACCACAGTGCATCGCTTACATTTAGCATTCTACCCATTCCTAGTATTGAAGGTTTTCATCAGTGCCCACCTGTACCAAGTCTACCATCATTTTATTTCTGCTATCTGCAATTTGTCTTCCAGTTTAGCTCACAGACTTGTTGCATGAGAAGAGCACAAAGCCAAAATGTGTAACACAAAGTCCCGAGCTTAGCTTATTATCCTGGGGTACACTAAGGTCTTTTCTCTACTGACCAGGAGGGAATCCAGGCCTTGGTGTCCCTGGCGTTCAAGCCCAGAAGTCTCACATTTAGCCACAGACAGCAGTTCTTTTCTGTTGCTCGTTGTTTCTCTAAGTTGTTTCCTTCCTTCCTTGCAAGCGAGTGAGGCTTTCCCAGTGCACTGTTTGTTCGTGGCTTCGACAAGTCTTTCCAGAGCAGCCCCACTGGTTTTAGCTACTGTCAGCATTCTGTTTCAGATAGACTTTTGTCTTTCTAACTGGCTATTTAGTTGCTGCTGGGGAAGATAAGCAGGTCGTTAATTAAGCTCTTCTGAGCTGCTGCCGTTCGGAGTATTTCTGATGAGGTGACTATTACAGAGTTCTAGAGACTATTTGCTATTATAAGCTGTGCAAACAAATCCAAAGTTAGTTTGAACAATTAAGCTCCAGCATGTTAGCAGGAGATGCTTAACAAAACTGCTAGACCTGCAGTTGGTTACTTTTGACACCATTCAATTTTTCTAGTTCATTCCACAGATTTCTGTTACAAACAGCTTATCAGCAACTGTGTTGGATGGTAATTTATAAACGTCTGCCAAATTCACAGACCTGGACACACTGCAGATGTCCTTCTTACAGACATTTGGTCAGACCTCTAGTAAAACAGCTTTGGCTAGCTGGGGTAAAACTTCATTAACTCAGATCAAGCAATTAAAGTATTTTTTTGCTACAAAAAAAACTGGAGTGTTTTTTAAATGTTCCTCAGTTTGTTTCAGTATTTTCAAGATTAAACTATTGGATCTTTCATGTTGGACTGACAGGGAACTCAGGCATTGAGAAACAGATGTGGGAATCTGAATTCTGTTTTACAGGAAAGTGCACATACCTCTTCTTATGCTTAGGTTGATTTTTTTTCAATATTAGATTAATTTCATCAAAATGAAGACAGTTATATGTATAATACATAATGCATACTTATGTATTTCAACACAACCTAAAAAACACTAAAATGACTGCAAAATTAATGTTTTAACTTCTTTCACAGATGGTTATTGAATACAGAAGCATAGTAAAGGTATTTTAAGTCATGTCCTTCTATAAACTAATTCTGTCTCTCTAATCAAGGAATATAATGGCATAATATCATATGCCAGACAGCGTGAATTCAGATTCCTGAGTGGTTTCCATGGCAGCATTTTAGAATAAGTTTCCCAGGCAGCTGCAGACTTCATAGAGGAAGGACAAATGGGTATTAGGTATTGAACTAGAACACTGGAGGTGGTAAAAGTGCTGTTTAACCAAACACAATCCATTAAATATTTGATTTTTAAAAAGCTGCAGGTGATTCATGAGAAATGTGATCCCAGCTGTGTGTAGGAAAAGTAAGGCTCTGTCACAGTGGGATTTGCGGGTTTCAGCTGAGATATCCCTAAAACCTGTATTTTCTCTGAAGAGGGCATAAAAATCAGAGTTATTCTGATATTACATGCAACTGTCACAGATCATTAATGTAATCCATGACACTCCCCAGGAGAATATTCTGGTATGGATTTGTTTTCACTTTGCTTCAAAAGGTTACGTTCAGAGCCTTATCTTCTCTACCTGTGCTTGTCCTGGCTAAGGTTACAGTTCTAGCTGCAGTAGCTGAAATCATACCATGAAAAGGAAAGTCAAAGGAATAGAAACTGTTAGTGCTACTGTCCTGAGGTATAGTTTGTTAGCAGCAACTTTGACTTGTGAGGGACACCTGGAAAATCACAAAGCATGGGCCCAGTGATGAGCTTGTTTGTGTTTCTTCCCTCCCAGCAAAGCCAGATCTGGGGACAGAGTTGCACCATTCTTACATTCTTACTTTTAAAATGTTAATTGCATCAGATTTTATCCCCCCAAGGCCTTTTCACCTCTTACATGCAAGACCAAATCTAAGAAGACACATGGATGTCAAAATGGTGGGGAATCAAAATCAGGCCCAATATCCTCAAGACGCACAAATGGGACAGAAGACTAGCCTGTTCCTGCTGCCTCTCTAGAATACGAGAACTGAATTGTGTGCCAAATCTCTATTCTGTCACATCAAGTCGCATCACATCCTTGACAGTCACTTCTAACTATATAAAACTCCTGAACCGAGTTCCATGGCTATTTCTCCTCTTGATGTTCAACAGAGATTTGCAAACAGGTTTGACATTCTGGTTTACACACAGTAAGCTGAAGACTGGTTTGGCCATTAGCATCTGAGAATTGCTATAGGTTTGGGTTTCTTAGCCAGCAACAGCAGCCATGGCAAATTTTGCTGAAGGAAAGTCCAGGGAGTATCCTCAGATTTAGAAGCAAGGAGAGAAAGTGCTCGCTTCAATGTAGAATGTTGAATTCATGCTTTCTGAGCATCAGCTGATCCTGATGTGGGCATGTGTGGGATTAAATATGAGAATATAATACCAGCGTAAATAAACAGAAGTGGAAGAACAATAGAGTCACCTCCCAAAACTTCGTCATTTGCCACATTTTTCCTTGTGAGCATGTTCTGTACTATAAAAAGCAAATAATTATGTCTTAAAACCACATCCACTCAAGTAAAGAAATTAACAGTGTCTGCCTTGATCCTGTGCAGGCTCTTCCTAACCTTCAAAGGTTCTAGAACTGAACAGAGATACGTACATGATTGTGTCTTATCTTTATAATGATATTGAAGAGGATAAGCTGGATCCTTAGCCAGTGGCAGGTGGGGTACCTCCAATTCAGTGGGCAGTTACAGTGACTTAAAAAAATTGATCACCTGATCACACACAAACTGTGATCTCTTAACTGACTCCCTTTTCCTTGAGAACCAGCTAATGGTGTGTTGTTGTTCCTCTGTGAAATTAAATGAGGCACTGAAGCCTAGAGCCCTTCAGAAAATGAATTTTAAGTTTTCCCTTCTCAGTAATTCTGCACTTCACTCTGATATGAAATAAATTGATACTGGAAGCTGGAATTACTTTTTTTTTGGTTATTATTCTAGAAAAGGTTGGGTGGAATGTTGTGGATAGATTGCATGAAAGGGAACAATGACATAAAGATGGTTTATGACAGAAAAACAGCGTGATATGAAAAAATACATAGCAACCCTCTGTTTACACAGCTATTAAAATGTTGTAGGGATCAAGAAAGACTAATGTAAAACATTTAGCATTGGAGGAAGCAACCAGAATAGGTTAATGTACTTAGTGAAGCTGCTGTAGAAAACAATGACAGAGGCGAATCAGAGCTGGATGGGAAAATTTACCTCTAGTTGATGATCAGCTGCAACAAAGGAAAAGGTCAACAATTTGCTACATCAGTTCAGCAGAGGACATGTGACAGAAAAGAACATGTTTAACCAAAGCATCTGCTGGGTCTCAGCACCCAAATAGAGCAATGCGGCTCACTGTGATCTGTATGATTCAGATAACCAGGGCTACTTTTTATTAAGGTCGTCAGTGACTATCTGATATGCAATGCATCACCTGTTATCCATCTAGGCTTAATATCTGAGAACAGTTTAATTGCTTAAATATATCTGTGTAGACATATCCTTTATATTTGTGGTCTCTGTTTGAAACACAGGCTGTGACCCTGTGAAGGGCTTACTCTGTATGTCACCTTTTTCTCCATACCGTATATTTGTCCTGCTGACTTAAACTGAAAACCCAGGAGATTGTCCAACTCTGGGTTTGTGTGGCACAGAATGAGGCTTTGATCCTGATCAGGGGCTCTGCACTCAATAATTATTAGTACATCCAATGACACTATAATAAAATATTAAAATATTAACATTCTTCATTTTTCTTCAGACATGCATGGAACATTTGTCATCCTGATGCCCCTCAGCCTGATATTGATGATTTTTGGAGGAATGACTGGATTCATCAGTATCCTTGCCAGGGCCTACCTACTGCTTCTGATGACGGGAGTGCTTTTTCTTTTTGGAGGTACTATATAAAACTCATGGCTTAACTGTTTTAAGTAATAAGAGATTATATCTGGGAAACATCACTTTGTCTTCCAGGAGAAAATAGCTAAGCAAGAGTTGGCTTTCAGAATAATGCTGGTGTTCATTCGCTTGGTGTCTGCTCAGCTCCTGATGGGGTTCTGGAATAGAAAGCTGCCACTTAGAGTCGGGAAAGGCAAATAATCACACACACCACGCATCCTTGTGGAGTGAGTCACACTTTGAACACAATGTGTCTGCTGTGCTCATTAACACAAAAGGTTTAATACCTTCTCAACTCAGTGCCCAAATTCTGTACAGACAGGGTAACGGAGAAGTGACTTTGGGATTAGTAAAGCATAGGGTTCGATAGCCTTGCACAGATCTTACAACCATTAAGAAAACTGACATTTTTTCAAAGCCATTTGCATTGAGTTCCTGAAAAGGGTCTTGGTAGGCATTCCTGGGTTAGCTTCACTGCTAGTTTTGAACTAGAGCGGTGTCCCCAATCTGTGGGTCACAAAAGGAAACCCCAAAGAGTTATTTTAGTTGGAGTGTAACATTTCAATTTGAAGATAGTAAAATTCTTTTACATTTTGTTTTCTATTATTTTTGCTCTAACCAAAATGTCTGTGTTTTAGAAAGTCATTTATGAATTAAAGCTAAAAACATTCTGTCAAACTAGGAAAACTGGGTTTAAATCCATCTCCATTTTCTTCTCCAAATATATTTTCAGTACTGTTTCACAATGTAACTTGAAACAGAAATTTTCCCCAACAGAAAAGAGGATCCTCAGCATTGGCCCTCATCACCTGATTGTGCAGTCCTGTTTCTAAGAAGAGAATGCTAAGAGATTGCTGGAAGCAAATGCTGCTGTCTCAGTCTTGACTGACCTTTTTAGTCTGAAATGGTCTTACAAAGACCAGCCATCCCCCATTATAATTTTCTTCTGAAAAAAAAAAAATGTTCTGTTTCCTTAGAACATCAGAAAGCTGTATTCACTAAAAACGCTTAGGCTATTTGAAAACTACTCCAAATAGTAAGTGAAAGATGGAAAGCTGTGAAGTGCAAAGCGTGATTATCCTGCTGAGGAGTGGAGTACTGTGCCTTTCTAAGACTCTTGGGGTTGCAAAGAGGGAAAGGAAACACAAAGACAGTATTAGGAGAGAGGTGGTTGAATATGTTCTGAAGATGCAAGTGCTGTTTCCCAGGACAGCAGGAACAGACTGCAGGGTGGCTTTTGGTGTAAGATCAGGCCCTCCTCCCGCTCAGGCGGTGGTGTTCAGCTGTTTCAGCTGCGCTGAGGCTTGATGCATGTTACGGGCATGCACAGTTTTATAGGATACTCCAGTTCACAAAGTTTGGTGTTGATAGTTCTGTCTCAGCAGAAAGAAATATTTTATGATGCAATACCAGAAACCTGATTTTTTTGGAAGATACCAGCACTGGTACGTTCCACATCCCAGGACATCCTATATGCTTCCCCATCTTTTTTAAATGTGGGCACATTTAAGGGGGATCACAGAACTCAGCATACCTTGTTGAAAATGTCAACAAAACAGTCGTTTCCATTTCTGCTGACAAAAGGTATAAAGTGTTTTTTTCCCCCCTTGCAGAGGACTAGAATAAGGTACAGGCATCATAGCATGGTTAAAATCAGGAATATGAGTATGAATTTTGACTGTTGGATAAGCCAATACTCTTCTGTCTTGGTTTGCCTCTGTTTAAACTTGTCTTTCTGGCAAAAATGCAGACTCATCTAGACTTACACTGTGATTTAACAGAAAGACACACCAAAATTTTTCTCCCTCAGAATCTGATAAGACACTATCTTGTCCTACAAGTGTTCCAGTATCTACTTTCCCTGGGCTACAGTCCTTTAATCCAGGGCCTTTCTATCGCATCTTTCCTGCCACTGATCCAGTGAAGTTATGACTTTAGTTAGTATATGTATGTCCTTCAAGTGACATAGATGCCAGGCCCAGGATGTAGCATGTACTTGTGCTAGATGTGCCATTCTCTAAGTTTCCCAGCTTCTGTACAGTCCTTTCATTCTGAAAATATCTGGGTGCTTCTTTGAGTGCCTTTATTAATTTATTTTCAGTCTGCTCCAAGGATGTCATTGGCTTAATTATTTGGAAGTGCTGAATAGTCATGACTCCACAACACTTGGTGGGAGGTGACAGTAAAGACCAACACATTTACATGGAACACTCAAAACTTATGATACTCAAAATTAGAAAACAGCCAAAATTCAGGTCACTGACCTGAAGTGCAAGAATCTCTGTCTCCATGGCCTTTCTTGCATAGAGGTAGACAACTGTACGTGGTGCCCAGCAATGAGAGATCAGGATGCATTGTAATACAGTATTGAAGACAGAAATGTACATGCATTAGATATCTGTAAAACACATGACAATTTTTATTATGGGAGGCTTGCTGTTCTACGTTTCGATTCAGTATTTAACAGTGAGAACACATTACACTCATTGGACAGAAATAACCCTCCCTTTACTTCCCGCTCACCCTTCCCCAAGGTAGGTAAACAGAGGCTAACTGGTAATCTGGGCTGGGTAGATAGGAAGGAGTGGCAAAGCAGCCCTAAGAGATATCCAATTAATTACTTTTAATTTCTGCAGTGGATGCTAACTAGCTTAATATGTTTTTCTTTCTCAGCTCTTGTTACACTTACTGGGATCAGTGTCTATATTGCATATTCAGCTGCTGCCTTCGACGAAGCTGTCTGCCTCCTGAGGAGTAAGGATCTCCTGGTAGAAATCGACATAAGGTTTGGCTGGTCGCTGGCACTAGTCTGGATCTCCTTTGTTGCAGAGCTGCTCACTGGGGCTCTGTTTCTCCTGGCAGCAAGAGTTGTGGATCTGAAACAACGACGTGAACAGGCGTTATGAACAACAGGTATCATTGCAACAACAGAACCCTGCAGAGCCTAGAAATGTGGATTGCTTGGTCCGTCTGGTCACTAGGGGTAATAAAAGTGGCAAGGCTGTGACTGAGTGTCTTGTCAGCTGCCCTAAACCCTTTTCCTCACAGTTAGCTATAAACCACAAAGATTATGATAAATCAGTAAAACATTTCAAGTGTTGTCAATAAGGAAACCCTTGTGACTTTAGAAGAAAGTACATTGCAGTGTTAGTGTTTCCAAAATAATTTCAGCTGGCAGCTCATAAGACATCTCCGTTCATTGCTTAGAACAAGGCAGATTTCTTGCTTTCTTTTCTCCTTTCTGCTGTGCCAGCAAATTGCCTCAGAGTACCTTGCAGGCCAGTATGCATGGTCCACTTAGCTTTTGGTTTCTCCTCTGAGACTCATAATAAGTATCCCTAGGATTCCAGTCATGTTGGCAGCCTCTACCAGCAGAGCTGCTCTGGGATGGATACTTTGTGGTAGGTAGTGTGATCTTCCTGCTGCCTTTGAAGGCACATAGGGATATATGATGTCTATACACCTGAACCCGGGGAGAGAGTGTGAGGTGTAAATATCCTCAGTTAATATTGCATACTTAATATGGTTTTGTTGCACCAAATAAAATCAAAAATAAAGATCCAGAATAGGAAGATCTTCAGAATATTTGGAGAACTCCAGGGATAATCCCTAGTACTAGGCATGGCTAGGACATCTAGTGAGGTGAATATTAATCTTTGCTCTGGTGTACACCTACCATATTTATACAATCTTTCTTTTCCCTCATGTCTCCCCAAAGAGGCCGTCCTCTCTCCTGTACTACAATCACACTGTTTCTTTGTGGCAACACACAAAAATGGGATGATTTGAGAAACCAGAGGACCCCAGAAGCCTAATCCATGTCAGCTATATGTGATGTCTAAGGAGAGACACAGCATCATGTTCTCCTCCTAAAATCATTACTTATAGGGTGAAAACAAAGAAATTAGTCACTTTCTAAAAATGAGCTTTGGTGCTGTGATAAAATGAAAGGATATAAGGCCTAGATGCTGTGAATGACTTGGTATTAGTTATCTGGCAGACGGTAGTGACTATGATGGTGAAGTTCTCACGCATAGTGCAATGATGAGTGTACTGCAAGAGAAAGATACAGCTGCTTTTCCTGATTTTTTATCTAACTACTGTAGCCAGCCCCAATCTATCAGATGCTCAGGCTACATACTTATCTCTTTCAGCTTATTACTAGCTGCTTTTTAAATTCTGTAATGCAGAAGATGTATCTGATGCATTTCTCAGTTTTTACTTAGCAATTTTGGTGACGTTTCCTTTTCATGAAATTTGTGCACATGCGTTGTGCTAGAATGTATTTTAACTTGTGCTGAAAACTGCTGAGTAAAACTGAACACACAAGATATGTGAATTTCATGTTAGGTGCCAAGCGATCTAGTTTTTCTTTATCAGTTTTTCCTCTGGGTAATAGTGTTTAAGAGAAAATTTGCTTCCAGCGCCCACTGAATTTAATGAAGACATTTTCCCCTGACTGCTGTGGCTTTGAATAAAGACCCGAATGAGTTAACAGCTCCACTACATTTCTGTTATATCATGTATTTCTGGAGGACTTCAGCATATTACAGTTCAAGACTCTGACTCAGGAGCTGTGTCAGCAAGGCACACTGTGTCATTGGGCAAGTCCCTTGTTCTTTCTCCAGTAGTGCAAAGGGCATCATTTACCTACCTCTGTTAAATATCAGAACAATTTTATCATTGTGTCGTGTGTTAAAGATTGCACATTTGCTCTTACTGAGCTCAGCTCTAATCTTAGTCCCACAGTACCAATTACTTTACAAAAAATAGTGTCAGGAAGCTTCCGAGAGCTTACAGTCTTTGGAGATAAAGGAAACATTATTACTACCATGCTGTGAATGGAGAACTGAGGCAGAAAAACTGTCGAAGGTCACATGAAACCAGAGTTTCTGAATCCCAGTCTAAGACCTTCGTTGGCAGACCTTGCTTGTTATCAGAATAAGGCTGGAAATCCTGAATAGACTGAGCAGTAGAAATTCTGTGAATAGCCAGTACAATTTTGTAATTCTCACTTGCTCCCTCATTGGCTTTCATGTATTTTCCATGTTGCCTTATGTTGGGACTGCGTAATTGAGTCGTTTTACAAGTTAAAGCATACCAAATCTGCTCTATAAGAAGAGTAGGAAAAAAATCATTTGTAGCCAAAATTCCATGTGCTTAAGTGAATTCTGTAAAATGTAATAGTTCTATGTTTTGGTGCTGGTGAAGCTATTTATAATACAATTTGTATGATGTTACTCAGACATTACTGTAAGCTGTAACAGTAAAATATCATCTGAGTTATTTTTTGAATATTTATTACAGATGTTATTTTACAGTGGTTTTGAATGTTGTAAAATTAAATAAAATGACATCTCAGAGCTGGGAATTATTTACTAAGACATGGAAGAACTAAGATATGTATTTTTCTTTAACTTTTTCTGCAGATCTATTCTACAGTTTAGATGATGCTTTTGAAGTGCCTGTGTCACATGTGGTAGGTATTTATGAGATACTTATGTAGCTACAATATAAAATACTCAAGTGATCAAATCTAATTAGAAAGCCAATGAATCTGTTATTGGATTAGAGCAATTCTCATTTCCATGGCTTTCCTAAATTTCTCATTCTGGCTTCCTGCAATATCTGGCACAATGGTAATAAAGAGTATCTTCTGCTCCTGAATATTTGTATAACCCCTGAATTTCTCTGAAATTCCTTCTGAATACAAAGAAAAAAAAAGATGTTTGGAATAGTCAAATAAGCCTTGAACATTTTGAAGAACTCTTTTGCTAGAAAGAGAAAACATCCTGGAAAGAACTTTATGTAATTTGATACAAGGGACCTTATCAGCTTCTTCCTCTTACTGAAACTAATGTTTATTTAACACCCAGTTCTTTGCTGTATTTTCCCCAAATGTGTTACTGAGATGAGGACACTGACTGTTCCCATTAGTTTCTGGTGAATTGCAAACTCGTAGGTAATTGGCCATGTTTAAAGTGAAGAAAAACAGTTGTACTGAGCAGAGCAGTACTGTTTGAGCGAGTAGAGTGCGCAGCGCTACTGGCCAATACTAGTCACTAATTTAAAGGCTTCCTCAAGGGATGGCAGAGAAGGATAGGATCACCTTGAGGGTCAAAAATCTGCAAGACACTTGGAGGAGATTCTGGTCAGTATAGTGTAGACATGAAACCACAAGGATTCAGTCTGGGTCTGTGCTGTTCCTGAGCTGGCTCCTGCAGAGCAGCTTGGATGTATCTGTATACCCGCCTCTGATGACCAAGGGGACATTATTGGTTCAGACACAGCTTCAGTTAAAGTAGCTCCATGCATTTGTTGATCACTGATACAAAGCCAGTAGACCTGACGGACTCTGTGCAGACACAGTGATTCATAATTTCCTCCTTCCAAATTTAAAAGGGTGGAAGGTTGGAGACCAAACAGGACATGCTCTGTCTATGCCTGGTTGGTCAGTCAACGTGGTTGGTGGAGAGTCAGATTCTGCCCAGAACCTCTCCACTAAGGTGACCACAGCAAGGCATGGAGTGCCTGCCCACTGAAGCTGTTAAGGAAAACTGGAACTGGCCCATGAGACAGATTCAAAATACTTAGATTTTCCCAAGCTTAATTGACACCTTGGAATCTCAAGTAATCTTGGCCTCCAATTTTATCACTTATTTCACATTGTTTTCCAAATTAAATCCAATTGTCTCAACTATTTAAAACTGAAAAACAAAACCTGAAGAAATCTGGGCCTACTCTATAAATATGGATATCCTTTTCTCCGGTTCAGTTCGTAAATTTCTTGCAGCGAAGCAGTTCATAGTTAGCTAAGATATAGCAGTAAAAAACACATGTCCCTTGGTCTCCTGACTGTAATTTTCATATTAACAGACTAAATTGCTGCAGCTCAGAACCAAAAAGGTTAGAATAAATGCTCTGGCTTTGTACTAGAGAATCAAACTGTCCCCAGAATTTGTATAACCATGCTCAAGGCTCCCCTGTGCCTCAGTACTCCCCGTTTGTTTGCTAAGTGGGCACAGTTGTTAGCCCAGCAATTGCAAGCTCACAGGAATTTGGTCAGATGTTCATAGAATCATAGAATGGTTTGGGTTAGAAGGGACCTTAAAGATCATCTAGTTCCAACCCCTCTGCCAGGTCTTGGAGGCCAGACAAAATTACCTTGAAGGCCAGGTTCAACCCCCAGAGATTTAGCCATCCCTGGTTTAGATTGCAAGTCTTTAACTACTGGATTGCATTCTAGTTAGGTTACAAAAAATTAGATCTTTTTACTTTTACTAAAACGTTATAGTGCTGTTTTACTGTGGTAGCTTTCTCTATGTTTTATACATCAGCTTTTACCCTAACTAGGCCCTCAAACTTTTCCCTTCCTTTTTGCTAGTCTTTTCAGCAGCCATATCACTGTCACATTCAATCTTTGGATGCGTATTAGCAGTGGCAGTATATACTGCTGGATCACATCCCACTTTGGCATTTGTATTGCTATTAATCATAGTTTTAATGCTCTGATTTGAGAGACCTTTTCCATTTTGTAATGGTTTGCACAGAAACAGTGGTCTCTACTGACATCTCATGGCTACACTAAGCAGTTGACTGTATTTGGAAAGAAACCATTCATTTCCATACATACTATTTTCTGTATGGTTTGAAGAGCAGAGGAGACTGTCAGGCTCCCTAGGCCCTAGCTCCTGTATTTTATACCACAGAGAATCTCATCTAGAAACTGATGAATCCCAGTCAGTAACATCTCCCAGCTGCTGGCTATCTTAAGTTAAAATGTCAGGTGATGGGAAATGTACTGTTAACCTTCTCTATTTTTAAAAAGAATTAATCACAAAACATTCTCAAAGGTTTTTACTACTTCTGTTCTTAGGAGGCATATGCTATAGCCATTCTATTGATGGTTATGTTTTGATTAGATCAAAAAATAAATAGCTTTATATCATGGCTTATTTCCTGAATATGACAGACTAAGTATTGAACAATTGAATGGGACAGATGTCAGGATTGGTCCAAAAAATGTAAGAGGGGTTCTGCAGGAAACAACATGCTACATTTTTCTGTGGCTTTTAATTTCTTTACCCTCTCTCAATAAAAACATTTGTTCCAGCAAAGTCAGGAAGCTCTGCTCTCAGTATGAGCTGAGCAACTTCAGTTAGGTTCACCAAGACATTGCTGAATTTTGGAACTGCAACAGCTGTCAAAGTAGAAGAGACCAAGTCCTCTCACATTTCTTAGATTCAGTCTTCCTTTCCTGGGAACTGTGGCAGCATTGTTCACTCCAGATTTATGAATATCTCTCTACAAAAGCTACTCAGACAGATCTGTAATTCTTCCAAGCCAAATCACTAGGGTAGATCATCAGGTATTAGAGGGAAAGGAAGAGGGATGCAATGCCATACCCCACTGTAACTAAAGTGGCGTCGACAGATTGAAATCTCTTGTTATGCATGACCTAGTTTCTTAGCCTATTACCTAAGAAAACCCATCTTTGTGATCTTACAGGAACCTTTCAGGTTCCATCACCATTGAGGACAAGGCACTAAAGTTAATACTTGTAAAACTGTCAGAAAGGAAGGGATATGGGACTGTAAGTAGGCAAGTTATCACCAGTTAATGAGTTACTGCTTATCAGCCAAGCTGTCACAACTGAATATATTTATACTCTCCAGTCATCTCCCACCACTCTCGAGAATTAAAGTGCATTTATTCAGAACGCCACCTCTACAGCCTGGTCCTGCTCGCATGATGGTTTATGCTATTGCATTTAATATTTCATTTGGAGCAGACCAGAGCTGATGAGCAGTGAAGTATTAAAAGGTAGCATCTTAGTCCTTGTGATAGTTTGCTTATGCCACTCATTTCAAAGCTAGCTGAAAGACTCCTTGGTTGGGGTTGGAGGGATGGCAGGCAGTTCCCTGAAGAGCTTTTGGCTCATTATTTTACTGTTTTCATTTTTGCCAAGGACAAGGCAAACACTTGTCATGGAAGGCTGGGATTCTCTCAGTGTAATGCTCCCTAGGTGTTGAAAGGAATTTGTCTGCCAATAGCTGAACAGCATTTGCTAATGGCTTACGCTTCTGGACAACACATCTGGCTGCTGAAGGAGCTAACATATTTCTCCATCCAACCCAGCCTTCTCAAATATTTATAAGCTAATGTTGTCTGTAATGCCTGCAGCATACAGAGAGGCTGAACTGAATTGCACTGTGGAGGAGGCTCTATTTCTATAGCCTTTTGGAGTTGGCTGCATCAGCACTGTGAAAACCCTTTGGCATCATAAACCTTTTATTGCCACAGCTCCCACTTGACTAGTATTATACAGTGAAGCATTTAATTATGCAAAAAAAAACCATATAAAAAGAATTTTATAACTGTCAGGCAAAAATCCATAGAAGGAACAAACTTTGTAGGATTTGCAATAACAAGTGTTTTGAGTTATCTGCCTTTCTGTTTATAAACAGTACATTACAGGCATGGCAACAGCTGTAGCCAGCAGACTTGGAAGCTGTATCTCCTTTCTGTCTGTGACAAGCTTCACATGTGACAGGACCTTGACTTGGTCCAGGGCACTTCTGATAAAAATGGAAAAGTTCTACATAAGTAACTGAGAAGATCAGGCGTGTTTCATTCAGTGAAGAGACAGATAAGAGACCTGTTTAATACAGCATGCAGCATAAAAGAGTAAATCTTTCTCAAAACCCAGGAATAATGCAATATTTAATGAAAACAAAAGAAGAAAGAAATGGCTGCAGGGTGCTTTCTCAGCCTACAGAAATCAAGACATTCACAAGCCTATCTTTTAGACTGAGACCTACAGGATCGCCTCATACTCAGGTATTCATTGTTTAAGCTGCTACTATAATTTATGCAAACACGCAAGTGACAGGACTTACTACTGTGACGTTCATTTTGCTGAACACATGACAATTAAAAAACTCCATCTTTACTTAAATCATTCAGTCCCCCTGATCATATGCATCAACAAGACACACTGGTGTCAGTCTTGATGTACTGAGCACACAGCAGCAATGAGGGTTTGAACCAGCTGTAACTCACTGTCCTGCAGGCATCACGGAAATAACAGGTATAAACAAGTAGAAGAAACAACATCACTGCTGACCATGTCTTCAAGTGAACTGTTCTGCCTGGCTTTTATGGCTTGCCACAGGTGAAACCTGTAAGTGGAAGTTGGTGTTAATAACCCAGATGAATAGCAACGTCTTTCTGAATGGGCTGATTAACAAAAAGACACAGTACAGCATCTTTATCCTTCTACTTTAGTGAACACTTGCTTGTCACATGAGCATGCAGAGACACGACTGTAACTCTATGCAGGGAGCTCTGCTGGGCTGGCTTCCTCTTGAAAGTAAGATTTGTTATTCCCCCTCAGGTGTCTCTGGCTCGCTGTGTGGGTAGCCAGGAGGCTGTTGCATCAGCAACATCAATGAGAAAAAAGTCTACTTCCCATACAGATATCCAATAGAAAAACCACGATCCTGCTCCCAAGCCCTGTCTGGGCACAGACCTGCCCTTCAGAGTCTCTCTTGGGCTCACTTTCCTGCTCTCCTGTTCACCAGAAAATCCTTTTACTCCTCCATGGCAGTAATAGCCATGCGTCAGGATCCTCTGTCACCATAACAACTGGGATATGGGTCTTATAATTCAAACTGCCCTCTCTAACTTCAAGGACCTCTTCCTACACACGGTCTAGAGCTCATCAATCCTTCCCTGAGCAATTCTACATTCTTTATTGGAGTAGTAACTCCCACACCCATTCTTTCTAAAGCTGCCTCTCTGCCATTTGATTTCCAAAAGCCTGATGAACCGTATACTCACCTATTTGGGAAGAGGATTGAATTTGATACAGGTAAGCCTTAGTCTTTTCAAAGACCAGCTAACCCTGTGATTAACCCCATTGTCTTGGGTTTGCCTGTGGGAACGGCTTCCCCAAGGAGTTCAGAAAATAATCCCCCAGAGAGCAAACCGCTCACATAGCAAATCCCCTTGTAATTCCTAATTCCTTTGGAATTTAGACAACATGACAAGCATTAAAACACTAATGGCTCTTAGAAAGCAGCATGTCCCTCCAAGATGACAAATGCATCCCCAAAATCTTACTTAGGCACTAACTAACTTTGTGACACTGGACTAACTGATACCCATTTCTGTACTTCAGTGTTCCTACTCAATTGCCTCAAGTTGAATAAATGACTTCACTAAACCTCCCCAATAGCTCATTTAGAGACTGAATCATTTTCATCAGATTTTCTTTCATTATATGCAGAGATTTCAGCCTGCACTGTCAGTTGCAACTGCAAGTCAATACAAGTATTTTTCTTCTGTGGTTAAAATGTTATTACCCTTTAAATAACACTGTTACATGGGAAATAAGGATACAGTATACATTAGTGCTTGAAATGGGTTTTGCAATACACATAATAATACCTTGGCATTTCACCAAAGTCATTTATAAACCGTTATCATGACATGGGCACCCAGGTAACTGGTAGCTGTTTTATGGATGTAATTTTACTGTACAGAAGTAGTCCCTGTGATAACAGCATTCCTGGTTCTATCTTGCTGTGCTTTGCCTGAGCAGCCACTGCACGTCACTGTTGTTCCACTGTTGTCAAAAGAGACTCTCATTTATGTGAGCAGGCAGCGGGACGTGGAGAGTCTCTTCGCCTTTTCAATCAAAGGAAGAAAATGTGCTACAAACCGAGGGATAGTAGCTACTGAAGTCAAGGGGGATTTTTTCCCCAGGACTGAAGGGAGGTCATACCTGTTACTCTTTCGCTTCTTCATTTGCCTGTGCAAAAAGGCTTTATCCCTCTTTTCTCTTCAAAAGTGTAAAAAGAGAACAGTTGTTCGCCAGGGACACAAAGCTCCTGAGGGAATTGCTGCTCTTCACAGGCCCTGTGTGAACTGTGACAAATCACTAAACCTCTTGATGCTCAAATTCTGCAGCAATGACACCATACCTTGCCTCACGGCGGTACTGTGAGGACTGAAATTAAAGATGAGATGCTCAGGTATAACTGTAAAAGCAACATCACGTATGCCTTCTTGGATTTAGAGCATTTCTTCCTTTCAAGCAAAGGGGAAATTTTGGAGCGTTATGCTGCGATTTTAGAAATAAAAAGCTTAAGAATTTGGCATGATTGTTAAGCCTAAAAAAGGCAGCAACAACCAGGGGTCTGAATGATGTTTTTCTAGAAGCATGACACTCCTAAGAAAGCTTTGTCAACAACTATGTCCAGTCACATAAGCTGACTAGCACGAAGCTCCTCCTTCCAGTACTTGCCACTAAAAACACAGAAATATTCCCAGTTCCTCCCATGACTTTTTTTCTAGGTTTTCAGCAATTGGCACATTGTCTGAGTGCAATGGGGAGGCTTAATTCATTTTTCAATGAAGTTTCATACAAAACAATTTAAGAGGAATGAAACTGCTAGTAAAGACAATTCCAGTAGAGGGTAGGAAGGAAGAGGCTAAAGGACAAAATAAAAAATAAAACAAAAACATGAGAAGATGTTGAGGAAAATTAACAGTAGAAGAGATAAACTTAGCAGAAAATGATTTAGCAAGTCGGGACCTTGTGGGATCTTCTGTAGCAGTCAACACACTAAAAGCAATAGTTCCCCATCCCTGGACTTTCATACTGCACTTGCAACGCATCAGTGGTAGCTGTACTTACCAGATCCTGCTTTTGCAGCCCAGCTTGGCTGCCCTTGCCATGTTAATTCATCACATGGCTGGCAATCCATGGATCTGGGATCATAAGGAGGAAGCAACACTTCAGCTGCAGGTGACACTGAGGTGCCATGTAGATGTACTCAAGGCAGGTTTACTCATCTAGCTCCAGTTTCAGCAACAAAGCTGAGGGACAAGTTTCAGTATGGAGTAGCTGTGTTCCTGCCAGGCTTGTGTGACGCATGATGACTGCCATGCCACTGAGTTTTTCCTGATATTACTACCCTGATTTATGATGATTACAGTTACTTCACAGATGCTTTTCCACATCTCCAGTCTGCAGAAGAGATACAACCTGAGAAAAACATTCTTCTTTTCTTCCCTAGTGCCCTGCTAAAGGTAGCAGGAATCAGAAGCCAGCTTTGTAAGGCTGAGCCCTGGCATTTCCCACACTGGGAACGCTTGCACAGACAGACATACCTGCATCTCTCTGTCTGTATGAAGAAGATAAGCCTCTGCATGCTCAACCTGAGTGCTGCTGTAGATCCTGTGTCACAGAAAGGAAGAAAATTCCAAAAAGAAATTATCCTGCAACCTCCAGCCGTGATCTTAATCCTTTGAGAGTCCTAAAATCAGGCCAGAATTCTTCATGCAGCACAAGAACAAGGAGTTTTGTTTCTGAGGTTACGAAACCAATGTTTATTTCATAAGCCCAGATCCACAAACATGAGAGGAGAGGAGATCACACTGCCAGAGGGAAGGAAACCCTTTCCTGAAGCAAATGACTGGGCTGTAACACTGCATCCTACTGAGACAGGGGTGATTTATAAAAGAGAAAACATACACGGCTTGGTGATCAAAACAGTTGCCTCAAGATTGCTGAGCTGAGTGAGGAAGTGAAGGGACACAGAAGTGAATCAAAGTCTAGAATCAAAGGCAGAAGACAGAAAATGTCCGTCCTTCCTCAGACTTTGTGAGAAAATATCATTACCTTTGCCTGAAACTTTTGTTCTCCATTTTGTGTGTTACTCCTGTGCTGCTAAGGGATGTGTAATCTCAGACATCTTGCGCTCTACCTCACAGTAGCATGCATTGGTCAAGATGATCCCTGCTGCTGTACTGCCCTAAGTATACTTGATCTGCAGCTGTTTTCTCTCCTACAAATAACAGATGAAAGAAATCTGACAAAAACGATGGGCGAGATTCTCCTCTGAAGGAGAAGCCTTGGCAGAGAAAGTGGGGCCTTGAGGAGTCACAGCTGCTGCGTAATAATGTCCTGGTGCCCGCTGGCTCTTGAGCCTAATTGCCCGCAAGTCCATTCCCCAGGCAGGGCTAAGGAAGAGCTGTGCTTTGCCTTGCCTGTTGGCTGAGATGAGAATTATCATTTAAACCACTAATACCTGATTTTTACTTGACCAAAATTTTAGCAGAGTCTTTGCTGGTGCAGATTTTAGCGAGGCAGCTCTGAACAGATTGAAGTTCTTGGTGTGACTAACGTACTGCTGAATGGTTGGAACCAGAGAAGCCAAGGCTGGCTCTGACCTGACACCATAAATTGTTATTGTCTGTATAATTACAAGATTTGCTTTTGTTTTGTTTGCTACACGAGCCCAAATGGAAGCTTGAGGATCTATTTGCAGACCCAGTTATCTAAAGCATTTCAGCATACATGGTTGTAGGTCCAGCTTTGTATTATTTAGAGCTTTTGCTTGTTGTTTTAGGTTTAATGTGTTTGCTCTCTTGATGGCTCCGTCAATATACATTCTGCACTGAAAAAGTTAAGTGTCAATATATAAAAAAAAAGATAGGGCCAAAAATACCCATCCAGAGTTTGGAGATGGAAGGCAAATTGCAGGTTTGTCAATAGTGTGTTTGGGAGCATTTTAAATAGTGAATCACTTCATGCTAGCTATTGTAAATATTGGTTTAAAGGTGCTATAAAATTGATGGTGCACGGTTATACCTTCCTCCAAATCCTGATCTATTTATGCTGCCTCACTTAGTGTCAGATCCAAAGACCACCAAAGGCAGTAGGAGTCTTTACCAAGTCGTTAACAAGCACAGTGTAGTTTCAGCAAATGCACATAATCTTGCAGTAGGAGCACAGTACATTTTCTTACAGTTTTTGTTAAATTAGGTATACTATACTCCAGAACATGCCTTTAATTTTTTTTTAATGTGACAGCAGAGAAGAATGGCATAGAGTGACATTCAAAGAGTATCACTTTCTACCTAAGCTGCACAGCTTTTTGTGGCGTAGGGTTAGACAATGAAAAGAGTATTCAACTCCCACAAATCATACTGTGGGACATGGTGATGGAGGTCTGAATCCTGGGCAGACCTGGACTGAATATTATTTTGAGTAGCAATTGGGTGAGGTTTGCTGTTTCTGCAGTCCTTCACTGAATGCTGGATCTGATCAGAGTAAAACGTGTGAGCTGTGATGCCAAAACAGTGAACCTGAAAAATGACTATGTAACTTCTATCCAATCCAACCCCCACTCTGTGAAATTTGAAGGAATTCTTTATCACATTGGCCCTAGTCTCTACAAAGTCTTATTTCATCATCTCAGAGGCATGTAACTGTCCCAATATCTGTACATTAGATTAAGTTGTCATTTAGAAGCAATGAATTATTATTGAGGGCTAGATTTCAGAAAAGGCTTAACATCAGCCCAGCCATATTTTCCAAGGATTTAATGTCCTGCATCTGGGCAAGAACAATCCCATGTACCAGTACAAGTTGGGGGCAGACCTGTTGGAGAGCAGCATAGGGGAAAGGGACCTGGGGGTCCTAGTGGACAGCAGGATGACCATGAGCCAGCAGTGTGCCCTTGTGGCCAAGAAGGCCAATGGCATCCTGGGGTGTATTAGAAGGGGTGTGGTCAGCAGGTCGAGAGAGGTTCTCCTCCCCCTCTACTCTGCCCTGGTGAGGCCGCATCTGGAATATTGTGTCCAGTTCTGGGCCCCTCAGTTCAAGAAGGACAGGGAACTGCTAGAGAGAGTCCAGCGCAGAGCCACGAAGATGATTAAGGGAGTGGAACATCTCCCTTCTGAGGAGAGGCTGAGGGAGCTGGGTCTCTTTAGCTTGGAGAAGAGGAGGCTGAGGGGTGACCTCATTAATGTTTTTAAATATGTAAAGGGCAAGTGTCATGAGGATGGAGCCAGGCTCTTCTCAGTGACATCCCTTGACAGGACAAGGGGCAATGGGTGCAAGCTGGAACACAGGAGGTTCCACATAAATATGAGGAAAAACTTCTTTACGGTGAGGGTGACCGAACATTGGAACAGGCTGCCCAGAGAGGTTGTGGAGTCTCCTTCTCTGGAGACATTCAAAACCTGCCTGGACGTGTTCCTGTGTGATATGGTCTAGGCAATTCTGCTCCAGCAGGGGGATTGGACTAGATGATCTTTCGAGGTCCCTTCCAATCCCTAACATTCTGTGATTCTGTGATTCTGTGATTCTGTGATTCTGTAATGTATTGGATGTATATGGAAGAATCTGGCCAGCACTGTCCTAATACTGCCTTCTGTGGTTTATTTTTGTTTTCAGGTAGATACCTAAATGGAAGAAAAGGTTTATGTATGGTGAGCACCTTAAAATCTGGCTGAAAAAGTTCTGAAGAGGAAATGGGAATTCAGACTCCACAAAGGTAAATCAGAGTTTTGCTGTTGTTGGCCTGAGTGAAACTGGCATACATAGGTTGGAGAGCTTTGAATGAAAATCCATTTCTCAATCTTGCAATTCAGACCAAACCTTATGACACGATGATTCTTGCCCGGAGTGTTGGTATACTTGAACTCCACACAGAGAAAGGAATTAATGAGGAAGAAACTCCAACAGGAGAGTTACTCATGCTCATTTGCTTTTGGTGTAGCTGTGTATTGTAGTACATCTGCATTTTCACCCCTGTCTCCCCACTTTTTCCCCATCCTTTTCCCAGGGAATAAAGTGAAAACTATTCTGCTGTGGGCAAGTCTGGAACCTGTCTGGTTCTTCACCTGTGGTTTCCATCACAAAGAAAACTGTGATTAAGGGTGACAGGGCCCTTAGGAGACTGGAAGGTGAGATGGCAGCTGGAGAAGAAAATGACAGGCCTCTAGAATTATCTGTTCCCATAGAACAGGTGTCAGCAATCGTTGATAAGGCAATGCCTGAAAGTTTCAGTGCTCCAGGCGGCACTGAGAGGGGAAGATGTGTTTGCAAAAGGGCATGTTCACTCAGTTATAGAGTGCACGTGTTGTGCTAAATGTCCTTAAATCCCTCTGGTAATGCAGCCGTCTGTAACAATAAATAGCAAATAACTATTGTCTCCTCTGGGACTACAGCTATCATGCTTCCAAATAGGAGTCATCCTGCTCTGTGTTGAGGTGTAAGAGACCATACGTTTACTATGCGTTCTGGGGAAAAACACTGAAACACACATATTTTAACCAGAAATCTTAGATTGCTTTTGTTGACACAGTTTTGCATAAAAGCAATAATAACAACAGTTTAAAAATCCCAAGCAGCCCACTCCTCCCAATTATTCTAGGTTTAAAAACACCTGATAGGTAAGAAATGTTTGTGTGTTTGTAGTGAAGAATGTTATTATTAGTCTGTCTTTCCATTCCACTTCCTGCCCCCTTGTTTCCTGGGACATTCTTGTTTAAAATTTCCCCCCGAGTAGAGATAAAACTGAAGATCCCTCATTGTACAATTTTTGTGATTGGTAGGAGTACAAGAAAATGGACAGATCAGCTGAGAAGTGAGGAATCTTGCAGATTATGTACATACATAATCTTTTAAAAGTGGGTAGCAGCTCACCCTCTTTGTTTTAAAATGTTCGTGTATATTTCTGGAAAAGAGGAACATCTAATAATAGCAAAGGGTTTTATAAGCCAAGCCACTCAGTGTCTTGAAAGTATTTTACAAACATGAGCATAACTATACTTCATGACTCATCTTTAAGGTAGCTATCATTATTTCTCTTGTTCAGATGGGGGAAATGGCATCCAGAGAGACCAAGAAACTTAAATAAGTAGCACACATTAAAAGATCGGTGGCGATTAAAACAAAAAAATGACTAGTAAGTGATATTGTTACTTCAGCTCACTGCCTGAAATTATTGGAATAGTTACACCCCAAAAAAATCCAGGACCATATTTCACACTGAAATACACAGAACCAGTACACCCCACAGAAAGATACAAGTAGTTCAGGGGCTGTAAAGAACGCTGAGGTTTTCTGAGCTGATCGCAAATCTCAGGCCAGGCTCAATCATAATAAAACATTTGGAAACCCTCCAAAAGCTAACATTCTTCCCCACTGCAATACCCATGCTCAGTTATTTGACAGTTCCTTCACATGTAAACCGGTATTTCTAGATCTGGGAATGGAATTCAGCAATGCAGATACCTGCTACCTGCTTGCTGTTTTCCAAACAGGTGCTTAAACCCTCAAAAGGTTGCAGAGATTTAAAATTTGAATGGGAACATACTGATTTCCGTGGTTTTGAAGCAGTCTTTTAGAAAGACAAAACCTGTTAGATTAATTCCTAGTAAAGAATGTATTAGTGATCACTGAGCTATAGTATACTATGAAAGGTCCATGAGAAGCCTGTCACACAGTTAAAAGCTGAATTTTGCAATGAGTTTGGTGAAGGACAGAACTGGTCTTCCTAGAAGCTGGTAAAACCTTTTAAGGCCTGAAGAGACCTCAAATTGAGCTAATTATCTGCGTCCTCCTTCTCAAAAAAATGGTTTTGCTCTTAGAGTCTTGAGCTCTAGAATCACATCCCACATATCAGTCCTAGGTAACAGTCACAAACTGTGGGGAGCGGGACTTAGAACTGCTGTGCGCTTCATTGATGTAATACATGCAGTGCTTACAAATCTAAAATCAGGATTTAGCAGCTCATCAATAGAAAGGTCAAGGTCTACCCAGTATCTTTTCTCTTTCCTCTGTGAGAGCAGTGAAAAATGGTTTCCTTCTGGCTAGAAGTCTAACATGTCTACTGTCATGTTCATCTCAGACAGCCACCGAGCCCATAACTTCTTCCCCTCCATGGAACCTTAAAAAGGATATGCTTTCCACTAACTGCCTCCAGAAATGGATTTCCTGAATGATACCTTCACCTTTTACAAAAGTGCTTTTGTCTGTAGTTGTATGGAAGCATTGAGCCTTTGTTTCTTCATCATACCTTCTAATAGCTTGTGATCAGCCAGCATATCCACCTTGTGCCAAAAGCCAGTCACAGAATCGTTGCATTCCAGAGAGTGCTGCCAAGAACGCCTTTTCTATCTGTCCCCTTTCTGTATTTGTCAAGGCATTTGGAGCCAATGCTTTTGGCTCCTGATCTGCTGACTCCTAGTCTTCCTTCTGCTATATCACTCTGCATCTCTAACTGCTCTGCACTTACCCAGCAGTAAGCTGCAGCATTGCCCCTTCACTGCAGACTCAGTTCTCCGTAACCTGATGAGGATGACTTACTGCATTCTTATGGTTTCATGTGGGGTCTGTTTCTAATTTCAGCTTGTCCTGTAGATTTTCACGTTCTTCCAAGAAATCTTGCTCTACTATTAGAAAACATCTAGTCTATATGATGCTTGGTGCTCAGCTTGACTTTCTCCTTCACCCTGAAGAAATGTTGGTGCTGCACTAGCATCAGCCAAGCTTACCTGTCCATGCTATTTAGTGGTGAACGATGCTTCTGTTAGTCAAGTACTTCGAAGTGCCAGCAATATTGTTTCTTCCTTTTCATAGCTACTGACTAGTAGCCTCTGTTTACTCACTGGGTTCAGCACTCTTCTGTACCTTTCCAACATCTAGTTACGTTTCTCCAGCCCAACACTGCTGTTCATCCATGCTACTTGGTTTTTATCAAGCTGGAATTGAACTGGCCATTGCCTTATTAATACAGCTGAAAATATGGCAGTGGAATGACTGACAGCCTTCTTCAGTAGTGCATGTATGCTGAAAATCTTCAGATTTCTTCACAGGTCCCTATACCTAGGTCCATGCAAAAGGCTTGTGAGAAGGACTGTACTTTCTTGTAAGATTCAAGGAGCAGCAGGAGGCAGAGAGGGGCCACAGACTACACCCAGAGATTTTTTTTCTGGCCACATAGGCTGTCAACTCTGATTCTTCTCAGGCTTCTGAAAACATCTCACTTACAAGGGGCGTGCTGAGAGACTTTGCAGGGGTATTAGCACAGTCAGTTCCATTACAAGAACATGACATCTGTCTTTCCCTCCTATGTCCTCCTTGTTTTTCTGCTGATCACTCTTAAAATGTGCAAAATCACTTCTATTTTCATCTTTTTCCATTAGTTTTGTAGATACCTTCCACCTCCTGTCCTGTTTGCATCCTAGTTGCTTTCCTTCACACTTCCTGTGGCATCTCCCGCAACTCCCTTTCACTGTTATATCTCAGTGTTTCTCTAATCATTCTTATTTCTTGCTTATACAATTTTAATTCTCTCTGTGCTTTGCATTTGCTCTTCTTCTTCACTTCGGTTATAGCTTCTCAGGTTTTGATCTACACAGGTCTTAAAAATCTTACAAATTATATCCATATTATGATTAAACTCAGATGAAAACTGAATATTGTAATGTTTGAATGTAAATGGCTTGACAATAGTATTAAAGAGGTCAGTTGTATCTCAAAGTACTTTAATCAGTGCTACAGTTCAGAAAGAGGGTATTCATACAAGAAGATTCAGAGGTGCATGTGTGTATATGTACACATACGTGTATTCACATACACACTCAGAAATAAAACACATGCAGTAGACATAATTGAGTCAACTGTTAAACTGATGAGTGTAAAACACTTTCCCAAAGGTTTACGGTACATTGAAATATCCACATAGACAGCTATGCACATCTGTGGGCTGGCTGGAAGCTGCGCTTCTACTGTGGCGGCCTTTGTAAGCAAGAGGTCTGTTCTGTGCAAGAGAGGAGACAAAGCCTTGGTGACTTTCTTCTAGTTCTGCTTTGCTTTTCAGAGTTACTTCATTTAAAAATAGGCCAATTTACAATGTTTCAGAATACCACAGCCCATTTTAGAATAGAAACAGGCTTGATTTTCCAGTTAGCTGCAATTACTGGTGAAGGCAAGGCAGGGCCTCAGAAAACGACCCTCCATCAGGAGTATAGAATCCTTCACAGGTGCCACAACAAGCGTTCAAATGCTAAAATCAGTGAAATAGACACAAACACAAGTATTATTTAATGTCTTGCTTTAACAGGCAAGAATTGTTTCTGTCCTTTAAAACACAGGGACAACCACTAATTTTCCTTTCATTGTTCACTGAGCGGTTGGTTTATTATAGTCGGCAGGGAGGATACGTTACTACGTACACAAGGGCTGGTCAGGTGGTTGCAGTATTGACGTATTTAAGAGGACAAGCAAGGTGTTTAGTTTTATAACAATTAAGTTTCATATTCACTTTTATTTATCTTTCACATAGCTCTCAAAATCCCCATTTTTTTTCCTGATCCACCATGTTTAAGATCAAAAACAAAGAGAAGTATCCAATCTAGTTTCACAAGGCTTCCAAAACACGGAGACGAACAACACTGGGATGAGATGTGGCCAGAAAGGAGTTCATGAGTCATGTACATAAGGAAAAGTAAACCCCACTGCTCATTGTTTCCTTTGGCAGGTGCTGGTTTCCAGAGTCAGTGGCAGGGACATAATAGGCCTAGATCCTCTCATATTTTGCCTCAAAGAGCTTTTCCAAATATTTCATGTTGATTTCCCCTTATGCATAAGCAGTTATACAGTTGACTTGCCTAATGTCTATATTAATTTTGGTACATTTTTAATTAGCAGATAGCTAATTAACGTAGTATAAGGTTATCTTGTTAAATGTTAATTGGATATGTAAACATTCTTTACAAGTTAATATTCAGAGGAAAAATATGTAATATGCATTTGTTGCTTGTGTCATTCTGAATTAATTACATGACAGCCAGATTTATCCCTTCCCAACTTGAGAACACTCAATAAGTACTCTTTTAAGAATCAATTGATACTTAATTAATATGTACTGGCTGTCCTATTTAATTTAAATTAGTTCTTTCAACAAGTTACAGCGTTGCTGAAAGACGCAGCATTCCCCCTGTGACACAGAGCATTTTCTGCTGAGAGCACACGAGGGTGCTGTGAGAAAAGGCTCGGCGCTGCTGACCCTTATTTCACGACTGGGCACACAGCCTCCTCCTTTCTTCTTATCAAAACCAAAAACTACCCACACGGAAATCTTTATGAAAGTTGCATGTGCTGTGCTGTATCTCATTCCATGGGGCTTCATATTGCTCCGGGCTCTGTGATAGCTCCCTCCCTGGATGGTGTTTATTACATTAGATGATGAGGTCAGTAACCTTCTCCCCTGATCACGTAGGGAGCGAGGTCCACATTCCTTCACTCCTCTTTTATGTTATCTTCATAACATCCACTGATGAGATATGTGTAGATTTAGCTCATTGTTTCAGTGCATTGATATTCCTAGCTACAGGAGAACAGCATGATTGAGTCCCCGAGGGGCTGAATTCTGGTATGGATGCATGGCAACGACGTTCACGTATAATTTATTATGTGTATGAAATCCTTAACATCAGCAAAATGGTCGCAGAGTTTGCCTTCCTTTCATCACACAATAAGGCTGTTAATGAATAAGAAACGTCTCTGCATGCTGCAGTTTAACACATTCTGTGCCCGAGCAGCGGCAACAGGGATCTGAACAGCTTTTCTGTCTGCCCAGACCCAGATTCCCTCTTCTGTACCTTTGCTGCAAATGATTGTGGTTTTAATTTTTGGGTGGTTCTATCTCCAGAGATCCTCAAGCACTTTATAAATAACAATTAAGTATCACCACGCTCGGGTGCTGTAAGTTACAGGTGGGTTAACTGAAAGACAGAGGTGAAGGCTCTTGCCCAAAGCCACAGTGTGATATAATAGCAGCTCCCAAGAGCTCTGACTCTCAGTTTCTCCCTCTAAGCACAAGATCACACTTCGTTTCTCAGGTAACTGCACTCACTGACCTCTTTCTGGACAGGTGATCTGTCATTGTAAGAAAAATAAAAACCCTTGAATTCAGACTGGGCCCTGTAAGTGAGGGCCTGGTCTGACTCTCTGAGGTCAATACAAAAGATCCCTTTTACCCTTGTGTGGTATCAGAATGACAAATGGTGAAGATTAGAGAGTCTCATTTTCATAGGTGCTTAGACCCTGGGCCTGCTAGTAACTTCAGGGGTTGTAAAAGCTCAGCCTTTCTAAAACCACATCTGAAGGCTTGCCCAAGGTCACGCAGGCAGCCTTTTGCCGTGCTATGGCCGCAGTAAATTTGTCCAATTGTCTTGTCTCCGAGTTCGCTGGTGTTACTAAATTTTCCTCTGAGGAGGTTTGCCCCATTTGTGGCAGCTGAAAAAGCTGTTCTTTCAGCTTGAAGCAGCTGAAAGAATCTGAATACATTGTATTGTAATCATTAAATACCAGTTTTCTACTGGATATAAGCAGAACACCTATTTTTAGTTAAAAAGCTGCTGTTAGGTTCCACAGTTATCTTTTATGGCTGAAGTAATGCAGCAAGCTGGCACAAACCAAATGGTACTTGACTGTTTGCAAATTGAGCATCACCACAGACAGCAGGTGGTCACTCAGCCCTAGACTTTCACACGGATTGTTATACTAACAGCTATAGTAATAATACTAAATAAATAACATTCAGCAATCTGTGTTTTTTTCATGGGGGGTCTGAATACTGAAGATCCACGTTTACAATGCATGCTCAGACAATTATTACCTGCAGCTTTATTTTCGTCATCGCTTTCTCCATTTTCCTATTGTTGAAAGTTAGGATTAGTATGCCTGTATCCCTGTAGTCAAGACATTCAGATCAGACAGATAACTTTCCTGGAGCTCCACAGTGCCTTTTTGTTGTACATGACTGCTGCATCAAGTTTTGTCTAGAGTGAATTTTTTAGTCTTGTAAACCCTAAAAGTAGGAACACATGACCCACTTAAAAGTATCTAGGAATCATAACTAAAAATTTCTGAAATAAGCATATATGATAGCAGTATTCTTACTGCATTTCTCCTAGCTTCACTAAATATTAACTGATCTAGTTAGCTTCCATATGTCCATCTGTCTGGGCAGGGGAAGGAACTGAACAGTCATTCACTTTAGAGCATTTTATAACACTCTCTCTGTGTAGATACGTGTGAAGAATTCAGATTATCATGGAGGAGCCAGGAATTTTAAACTGGAGACCAGAAGTTAGACTAAGAAAATCTCTTGGTGTCCAGAAATGCTGAAAACTTGCAGATATTCATCACTATTGGCCTACATTATTATTATCATCATCATAGTTACTATTATTATTACATACAGCCAAATTTCTATTTCCTTGTACCCACTAAAGAGCATTAGCAACCACAAGGACTACTTGTGGAAGAAGATGCTAATTGATACACAGATGGCCCAGCCTGTCCCCGAACCAGGCTGAATGCAGTTTTCGTAGCTCTCACTGTTAGGCACTTAAAATGTCTGATGTTCTATTTAGTGTGAGGAGAGTTTGCCTCTGCGGTCATTTGTTCTAACAGGACACTGGGAACACATCAGTTACAGACCAGCAGACATTGGTCCCTGTGTGACAGTTCCCATGTGCCTGTCAGAGTCCCATCCTTGCTGATGCTGATGTGCACTAGCACAGTCCGGTACAGGAGGATCCAACAACCTAATAGCATTAACTGCTTGGTTAAGTCCACCCATGTGGTGAAGATGACACTGATGCAGAATGAAAGGTCTGAGATAAATGTGAACTCAGACGTAGAAGGAATAAAAAAAGCTGATAAAGGGAAATTCTAAAAGAATCTTGTGGGTCTGGAGGAAGACGGTGAAAGTGAACATTATGAAAATGATACCAACAGAGTCTTTATCTCAACAAAGTTTAGTTTTATGTATACAGTAGGATTGTGCATAAAAGCCCTCCCAGCGGTGCTACAAGCATACTCTAGAGTAATGCAACACCTAATTATCACTATTAGAAAAAATGAAAGACAATGCTAATGCTGAACATGTAAAGCAGATACAAAGTTTAATTTGTAATAATTTTCAGTCCATTCCCATGAAATTTCAGATCCCCAGAAGCAAGCAATATACAAATGCAACCTTACGAGTATAACGCAGCAGTTGACTTCTGCTGGCCTTCATTGAGTATTCTGGTTGCCCCAAACTGTAATTTAAGGAGACCTATGACTATCTATGGATTAATGTCAAATATTTTTGGCAGAACAAAAGAGAAAAGACTATATTGAAACATTCCAATGTTGTTTGAACTGTTTGAACCTAGATTTCTCTGATCAACTGAAAATTAGAAGCAACACAGAATGGGTTAATACGGGATTTCTAGTCTGAGGCCCTAAAGCATGAGCAATCTGAGATGAAGTTCCAGAGACTGTGGACAGGAACATCCTCAAGTGACACAACTGCTGCTTCTGCACCCACCTGGCTGGCGTGATGAGCACTTGGCACCACTGAAAACTAGCCACAGGCAAAGCACGAAAAAGATTTAGCAACCACTCTTGCAAGTAGATGTCACGTGATTCCAGATTATCAGCAGGCCAGCCTGAAAAAGAAGGACGCATTGTACTTTTACAGGTGTAACACGCAGGGAGATTGCCGAAACTGCTCTCAAAGAACCGCAATTCCCAGAACTGACAACCCCAAAGATCATACAAATACTTAAAGTGAAGCATTAAACAGGGCCTTGTCAGCTGAGTGGCATGTCTGTTAAACCTTCTAAAGCAACACAATCAACTACTGTCAGAAAATTCACATTCATATTTGTGTCAACATTTGTGCTCTCCAGTGTCAGCTGAGATATCCTTTTCTACGCTTGTCTCCTGAAATGATTGGTAGACCTTGGGACAGTGAAAGCTATTTTTGTGAGCAGCTGGTTCTGGTGTTGTAAAATGAATCCACTCTGCATTCCTCCGAAATCTGGTGACAGGTGGGATTTTCATCAAAAATGGCTCTCATTTCATGGAGAAGAGGAAAGGGCAGGGACTCTACACCAAAGGCTGCATTTTTCAAAGGCTCTTCAATCTTTGTGGCAGAGATGGATCCACATTCTAGTCTGGCAGTTTGCTTCAGGAGGTGGGAGTTGTGTTGCTGGCCCAGCCTTGGTGTACACTGCCGCATTTGGTCCTTGCCTCCAGAAGAGGGTAACGTGGAGTGGGGTTAGCACAGGTTAGCTGAGCTGGAGGTGTGCGAGTGTCTGCGTGTGCAAAGCCGTGGGAGCAGACTTGGCGAGGCTGACTTTGCAGACCTACCACCACCTCCTCAGCGTGGTCTTCACAGCACAACACCAGCTTGGGGACGCTTCCAGGACTAAAGCAGGCGGAGGGCTGTGCGCAGGCAGGACCTAACGCTGGAGCAGAACAGATGCCAGCCCTGTCTGGGAAGGGAGGCTGTGTGGCCATGTGAGTGCAGCGCAGGCTGGTGCTAATGAGGGAAGAGCCGTCCACCTTGTGCCTGCTTTACTGGCTGTGAGAACACAGAAGCTCTTTAAGTGGGATTAAAAGCCCTTCCTGCCCTTAATATGAGTGAGAACAAAATGAGTTTCTTCAGCACGATACTCTCATTTTGTGAAACTTCAAAGCTCAAACCCCCTGTTTCTTCACGAATAACCCAGTTTGGGTATTATAATATTAATAAATGCATTAGAACTATTTTTAAGTAAGCAAAGACTGGATGATAGTCATCCAAATTAATGAAGGGTATGAACTTAAAATTGATTATGTAAACTGCACTAAATCCCTGCACAGATTTAAAGATTTAAATTCTAATTTAATTTAGATTTAACTCAAACACTAACTTGAATTAAAGCCACTTTAATTCTGAATGAGAGTGCCCAGAATGGGCTTTAGTATAGGTTAACAAATCTGCTCTGTGCAAAGATTTTCTTAAACTGTGTTATTTTTTCTTAATGCCATTAAGTCAGTAGTCAGCAGAGTGAATACACGGGGCTCTGAAAGAGGGGCTGTGCTTGGAAGTAGAGGCTGACTCACCAAAATGCATAAGCAGCCCCCAGCTGTAAGTATAGGAGGAAACTCACATTTTTTAGGCTAATTAAATCCCTCAGCGAGAGCTTAGTCTTGCACCTTTCGAAAGAAGAGGAATTCCCTTCCCTGGTGTGCAGGACAGTGGGCTGAGGCCTTTAATCTCCCTCTTTTACTGGTGTGCTCTCCCCTAAGGACAGAACTGAAAAGGAAAGAAAGTTCCCAGGTTACCGACTCCCTTTATTGGAGTCCGTAACAAACCAAAACAAAAACACAAAGGAAAACTTGACTGTTGCAAAGGAAACAGAAGCTCCAGATTTTCCTCTGTTGCAAGACGTTTGTTTCTCTTACTTAAATCTCTGTATTTATCACACGTATTTATCATGCACACTTTTAGTTCACTGACCAGGGGAGGCCATCAGTGTATTTCTAACGAGTTCCTCACTGGGTGCACACCGGTACGAGCAGCAGAAGGTGCATCAGAGCCCTGTGCTTCAGCAGCCTCTCGATCTGCCTTTCTCCACTGCACTTCTGCTGTTGCAGTTATCCGGGTGGATGTAGTGCCAGTTTGTTTAATGTTGGACATGTAGCACTGTACGGGGTGTCCGTGCCCAGGCGCTGGCCGGGGGTGCTTTGTGCCAGGCACAGCTGGTTCCAGCCATCTGCCTAATGGCCCCACCAGCATCGCTGACGGGCTCAGCCGTGTCCCAGGGTGGGGCCTCTGGGAAAACAGATTTAAGAAAGGGCAAAACTCCCCCCCTCCTCCTTCCCCCTCCCCTCCCTCCCTCCCTCCCTCCCTCCCTCCCTCTCTGAGGAAAGCAGTATGAAGTGCTGGGGCAGGAGGTACTGGAGCAGAGGGGGTTTTGGTTTTTGTTTTTTTGTTTTTTTTTTTTTTTCTTCTTCTTCTTCTTCTTCTTTTTCCTCCCCTGCAGCCCTTGGGAGACCATGGTGGAGCAGGGGAAAAGTGTGAGGAGGAAGGAGCAGCAGAGAGGAGCTGCTGTGGCTGACCACAGCCCCCTGTGCTGCTCGGGGCAGGGGGACAGGAGGTAGAGGAGTCCAGGATGAAGGAGTGAAGTTGAGGTCAGTGAAGAAGGAGGTTGTAGGATGTGTGTGTGTTTTAGTTTTTGTTTCTCATGATCCTATTCTATTTTTAACTGACAACAAATTAGATTAATTTTCCCCAAGTGAAGTCTCTTTTGCCTGTGGTGGTAATTGGTAAGTGATCTCCCTTTATGTTGACTCATGAGCTTTTCTATCTTATTTTTTCCACCAGCCTGTTGAGGAGGGGGAGTGTGAAGGTGGCTGGGTAGGTGTCTGGCCAAGGTCAGCCCACTACTGGGCCTTATCTTGGCTAGATTAGTGCAAGTTTGAAGAAATGCTGTGAAAACCGGTGGTGTTTAAGCACATGCACACTTCTGTCTTGTAATAAAGACCTTGGATAGTGCTCTGATGGACATCCAGAGCATCTTCCTAAGGCAGCAGGACAGTTGGTTACCTCTAGCTGTGTGTCCTGTCTTTCTGCTTTAGGGACCACTCAGCGCAGGGGGTGCTCCCTGCCACTGTTCCAGCACCATGAAGCTTGTACCCCTCAGCTAAGTCTAATCAAAATGGGAATGGCAACAAGAGATGGAAAGAATCCAAGTTACAAGTTTGCTCCTTCTGGGCAACTGTGGTTATGACAGCTTCACCTCTTCCATGGAGAGGATCTTGCTTGAATCCCTGAAGGGCTTAAGTTTCTGGGGCCAGAACACAGGCTGGCTTGTGTGCCTTTGCAAACCTGCCTACCCTGATCAGGCTGGGTTTCTCTTTAAGAAAGCACACAGTGTACTGTAACTTAATGGTATGTGTTAAGCAAGAACATCTGCTTATGAAGAGATAGATATGCTGAAACATTTACTGATGTTTTGCTTCCTCCCCTTGTGTCACCTGAAATCTATCATCTCACTATGGTATCCCAGCACAGTCCTGCTTGCTAATCTAGGGAAGCAGGGCAGTGGTGCACAGCTTTTAGAAATGATTGGTGATGTGTCAGGCTAATGTCTAAACATGGGCACTGGCTCAGATGTGTTACCTATAAATCTGTTCATCAGCAGCTGAGGAACATATGTGCCTCCTCTTAAACATAAAAACATTAATTACATTATATTGTACCACAGTAATGGGCAACGTAGTGACAGAGGCTTGCCAAAACTTTAATTTTAACCGTAAATCTGGAGGGTCTGAAATGGTGATTCAAGCTGCTTTAAAAGATGAAGATAAAGCTGAAGTCGGGTGTGGAGGAGCAGGAGTTGATGGGGGTGGGGAGGAAGGCACGGAGAATTAGCATAGACTGGCTGAAACACTTGAGACTAAAATAATAAAACTACAGTCTTCCCTAGACAAGGGACAGGAGAGAACAACTTGCAATTAAGTAACAGCTCCTCTTCTGACTTTCTGCATTAGTTGTGGGATGCGATAAAAAGGCGGCTTCTATCCTGCTATTGGGTCTTGGCTTCATACTGTTTGGTTTTACAGTCCTTCCTATTCTCTTCCCTGGTGTAATCATATAATCACAGAGGGAATACTGAACAAGCAGCCCTTGGTGTCCTTTCTCTAGCTGGATTTTCATTTTGAATAGAGCCAATAAGGAAAAAGATGAGGCACAGCATGTAGCTTGCACTGTCCTTTGTACCTGGGTAAGAGCAATGAGAAGGAGCATCCAGATTATTTATCAACAGCAATAGGAGAAATATGGAAATCTGTGTGTGCCATTAAATATGAAAGGCACCAGGAATAGGTTCTGCTGTTGCATTAGGTGCTGTACCATTGACTGTTCAAGGGGTTTATCAGAAGAAGCAGTCCTGCTGATCTGGGCAAGACAAAGTGGAAGGCAGCAGCTGCCAGCACCCCATGCTTGTCCCATGGGTGCTCCTCCCAGATCTGACCCAATCCTGCCTGACTGCTGCTGTGAACCAGCTGATGCCCCTGAAATCAGTGCAAAGATGGGCCCTTTGGGAGGTGGAGATCTCTGCTGCAGTTGCCTCAGTCTGCCTTGTTATGCCCCAGGCAAAAGGGCAATAACTTCGCTTTCTGAAATAATGCAGATTCTGCCTGAACTCTCTGCCTTCACTTTGGGATTTGCCTGCAGTGTTTTGGAGCAATCTGACCATGCTCAGTTTACAAATCTAAAATGTTGCAGCAACCTGCTTCAGATAGAGGGTTGATTTTGGTACTAAGTCTCTAAAGGCTCGTCTCCCCTGGTCAGTTGTGTCCACTCTTTAAGGAGAAGGAGGAAATTATACTGGAGATGGGATGCTACTTAGGGGAAACCTACACCTTTCCCTTCTCATTTGTTTATTCTCTAATTCTTCTGTCTCTTACACCAAATTCATCTCCGCAAGAGTGACAAAGATGATGCCACTTGTCTGCATAAGAAAGCAAGCACAATTAAAACAGAACAAACTGTTCAGAGTAACATTTCTTGTGGGCAAAAATCCAGAAGGACATTTTCCCTTTGGAAAGGCAGCTGTGTTCAGAAGCTGTGTAGCCAAATTACTCTACAGTTCTGTTCTACTTTGTTATATCTTTGCTGGTCAGTTTTCTTGGGTAAAAAGCCCTGAAGAGGTTTACCTTTTCAGCAGTTTGTGGAAGTTTTGCTCTATTTCAAATAGAGCATCACATGTTTTTAAAACAACACAAACCTATGGATGGCTTATATTCTACTCACAGGCTGTTTCCCTGCTCTTACTCCGGTATGTCTCTTACAGGTTTGTATGTTCCTCCCAGCTTCTGTAAGTAGTAACCCAACCCTTTCCATGCTGCTCCTCCCTTCTGATGTAAGAAAACTTTCAGAAACAGCATTTGAACTACAGATACACTGGCCCTGACTGAGCAGTGCTTTAATCCATCTAGGTCCAGCTTTGACAGGCAATGTTTCCAGAGGTATTAAAAGGGCGAAAAGCTGGAGTACCATGTACAAATAACCCAGGCCTGGACTGCAGAGGTCCCTGTTAAAGATACGTAGTTGTTTAGAAATTCCATAAGGTCCATGATTTTTTTGTTTTCCCAAAGCAGGAGCCATGACATGGAAAATGCTTTGTATTTGCCTCTTGGCTAAAGGGACTTAACTGGCTGCCAGATGTATTAGCCTAGAGAAGAGCATGTAGCAGCAGAAGATAGCAACCCATTTGACACAAAGTATGGGCTGTGGTGCAGGGAACAGTTTGCAGCTGCTGTGCGGGGTGTTTCTCCCCTGTCAGATCAGCGCAGGATGTATCTATCATAGAGCAGAACACTGAATATTCACTGTGCACTGGACAGCAATATTTCATTTCATGCATCATTAAGAACCTGCATTGATTCCAACTAGTCATATAACCTCATCCTGTGCTCACTTTAAAGCAAAAAGCGGGGGGTGTGTGTGTGTGTGTAAGTCTCCTTCCCAAGCCACTAGATGACTTTAAAACTTGGGTACTTGAAGAAATAGTCTTTCTTTGTGTCATCTCTCTTGGGGATGAAGCTGCCAAATGCAGTACCCTATGACTTGGAAAACAGCAAGGACTCCAGTGAGGGTCTTGGTTTCAGTGTAACATAGTTAGGTTTGTTTAGCACACATCCATTTTGCAGTCATGTATTTGCAGGAGGTCTTATCTCCCTGTCAGTGTTGGAGTCGGTTAGTTTTGGAGTAAAGTCCAGTTCAAATGCAATGAAAAAAGAGGGAAAATATCAGAAGATAATAAACTGGCATGGTAGCTAGCGTTGGGCTCGGCAGCCAGCTGAGCTGGCTGTGAAACACGTGCTCCTGGGCAGCCACCTTTGGTGCTCTCTGATATGACCATGCAACAGTGCTGTGGACCGTAGTAAGAGGACCATATCAGCTGAAAAAAAATAACATCTTTGTACATATTTCATTTTGAAGGCATTTAGTGGATTTAGCTCAATCTACTGTAGGTGTCGAGCTATATCTGAATTTGGGGCCTGGATCTAGTTTAAGAATAAAAGAATTCAGCAATTCTAAGGCTGAGTTGTCCAATGCTAATGTTTCCATGCTCAAGAAGGCAGAGTGCCCTTCTGCTGGAAGCATAGAGATGTTAGAGAGTGCTACTTCTCTTTCCAGGCTGTAGCAGGACAGTTGGACCATGCATGATGGCCTTCCCTCGGTTCTTGTCTGGACTGTGATGGGATAGTTGGCCCCATTGTGAACACAGTTTAGGGTGAAAAGGTGCCAAGCAGAGTGATCTGGGAAGACTCAGACAGCTCTTACTGTCTCTTTCCAATGGCCATTGCTCATTTCTAACCACGATCTTTGCCATGTTACTGACATTTCTAACTGAATATTCCAAGAATCACATGCACCTGTCACTCTAAGGGAACCTGCAAATGTTTGTCAGTTAAAGGAAGGAGCCCTGAAGACTGAAAGTGCTGCAGATGTTTGCTAAACTCATGGTATTTAAGAGGAACTTTATTGCTTGTTTATACTAACAGCCCCTCCTCCTCAACTTGAGGAAAGGGGCAAAAAGATGAAAGTTTAAATGGCATCATTACCAGCTGCTCTTACTGCCATCCATCCTCCCAGCAAGAAACACTCTTTGAAGGCTTATTAGCTGTCTTCAGCAGGAGAGACTGTCTCTTTGCCACTAATCTGTGCACCAACCTGTCCCACCATGTGGGGCAATGCACTACAAAAAATAGTATCATGTTAATATTTTATTTACTTTTTGAATGAGACACAATGTTCTTCATAAAGCATGTGGCAAAGACTGTCAGGGGTGCATACTCTTCACGAATAGGTTGGATTTATTGTACATTACATAGTCCAGAGTAGAATGAGAGCCTTGCATTCATTTCCGACTGTGATTTCAGAATAAAACTTGCCTTTGCCTTGTATTTCAGTCTCTCTTTGCCACTGTTTGACTTCTTTTTTTCCACCTGTATCTGCAGATCCCACAGCATCTGGTGGCAAATCAAACACGGTAAAATGTTGGTTTTGAGCTTAATAATATTTTCCAAGTCATTTATTTACCAAATGCTCTTGGTGGAAGTGTTTTGTTCTATATGCTAACAGGTGGTGCGTACTCAATCTGAATGTATGGGTAATCAAATCATAGCAATAGGCAAGTCTCTCAGGGTGTTGTGTTGAAGTTGGACAAGTCTTCCTAAATTCAGAGGCTGCATGTTTTGACTATCTGAGCTTCCTGGCCTCTCCTTCTCCCAAACATGGGCATGGATTTTGCTATCTCATTACTTTAACTGTTATGGTTTGCTTTTCTGTACTTGTTCTACTTATATTGCAGAGCAGTGACAGCCTCTATCAGGGAGAATAGTGAATGGGCTTATCCAGTACAAAACTTCAGCTAAAAAATTCAAGATTCAGCTAGAAAGTTGCCACCTCATCTTTCTTCAGACCCAAGCCAGACTCAGCATTCTGTGCTCTCTCCTTGGCAGGCTGAGCTTATCTTTAGAGCTTGCCAGACGTGTCTCACTCTTCACAGGGTTTACATTGTATTCTCCCATTTTCAGGGACTACAGGTCTCAAACAGAACAGAAGTAGCAGTAAAAATGTATAATTGCCGTTCTATACATTGCCTTTGGATGAGTTCACAGCCCAGTTTAAGATTGGGCACCTAAATTCTATAGGACGAAGACAATGAATAAACATTGTAAGCAAAGTAGCCCTTTTTTTCCATTGGAAAACTACATCTTGCTTTCAAAGAATGATAACTTCTATCCTATTCCATATTCTTAGAGTACCTGCAGAAATGTGGAATTATCCATCATCACCTCTATGACACCAAAACATAAGGGGCCTTTGCAATATTATACTGTTTATAAGAAAAAAAACACTGTAGAAGTTATATGTCTCTGTTATTCAAGAAAAGAGAAATTCATTATAATGGTATCAGAGGGAACTGTCTACAATCATGACCCTTCTAACTTCAGAGCATTGGATAAATTCAAACTGTAAACTTGGAAGGTTTTTTTTTTCCAATCCACCAAACAACGGGAGCAGATGCAGATTTTTTTTTGGATCAGACATTCCTCTTTTGGAATGATTTCACATGCTAACTTTGCTTGGGAACTGCTCCTGTTGGTGACCATGTGTTCAGCACATCTGCTTTGGCTTGTTGTTTTGTCTGAGACTGACAATATTGTGGCAAGATGTCAGAGTGAATTGAGGTGAAGAAAAAAGAAAAGGAAAATTAACATGAAAGAGCTGCATTGCAAGTCCAAATGAACCCTGAGAGACTTTCCATCCCTTGATCCTCTGTGTGTATATTAGGATATGTGTAGAGGGATTTGAAGAGGTGGGAAGAACTGACACGCTTGAAGTAATACCTGGGCTTGTCTTGTCACAGTCAAAAACTGAGCTCAAGCAGACATGCTGGGAGGACATTTCTGACTTCTAGCCCACGGGAGAGGATGCCTTCAAAAAGTTGGGAAAATCCTGCCAGTGACTCATCAAGGCTGGTTTCACTGTTCAGTGCATAATGCACTCATTCATCAAACTGAGAGGGTTTCAATCAATATTGTCAAACTAGAAAGTTATGTCTTATATACAGATGCACACACAAGTGCACTGACTTATGCATAACTTATGTGATGGCCATCATCAAATAAATTACAGAACTGGGTTCCAAACTGAATTTAGTAAAAATCCCTATCTCTACCCATCCCTTATTTGCACCAAGATTCCCACGTAAAATTCAATGTTTCTTCATCTGCTTCAAACAATCATCAATTAATGAAAACATTTGAAAAATCAAACAAAAATCAGGAGCTTTTTCTTCCTTTCTTTCTTCAGCCTATGGCTCCTTCACCAAAATGACACTTCTGAAGATGTCGAAGAGGCATCATTCAGCCCCACCATAGAGCAAGTCTGAAAGCCAAAGTCAAGCCAGCAGAAGCTCAGTTCAGGTAACAATGTGGTGCTTTGAATAGGATGGAGACATTTTCATATGATCCAAGGCTAACTCTAACCCATTATTTCATTGGGCAATCAACAGTAGATAAGTCATGCCTGGCATATAATGTTATATGATCTTTATTTATGGAAATGTGTGTGCAAGTATGGACTGAATGATGTGGCTAGGTGTATGCAGGCACTCTGGGTCCTGCTTCTCCTTCAGTCTCTATCCTGATGTCTGCAAAGAGGGAAGTGATGAGAATAAATATTCTCTTAACACTCCCCACCTTTAGACTATAAAGGTGGTTGGAGAGAGAAAAAGAGGTAAAATAAGGGTTTTCTGTGGCCATTAGCCAAGTCAATAAAATTTAAACAGTGCATGGAAATAATCTGGTTTTCTAAAATAGAGGCCAGAGTTATAGATCTCTGCCTTGATTCCTGACACCTCAGAAACTCTGCTTCATGGCAGCCTGCCTGGTAAGTGAGAACCTGGAGACCTTGTTTTCACCATTTTTGGCTCCTCAGCCACCTAGGTGCCTGGGCCCTGGGGGCACTAATAGTCCTTAATGGCCCTGAGCATCCTCATCTGGGGCCTCCTCCCTCCCCCTCTGCCCATGGCTCATTCTCTCCCCTGGTCTGGGACTCTTCATGGACCCCATTATCAGCCCTCAGCTCTGCCTGTCGTGTGCAGGCACTGTGGTCCCTGATGCTAGAGTTTGTGGTCTGATACAGCCAGTTAGGCTGTCATTCAGAGTTTCATGCAAGAAGCTTGAAGCTTGGAGTGTTAACTGTGAATTGAATAAAATTTTGGTATATTGCTGCTGGTTGTGAGCTGGAATTGCTGCCCTTCTGTGAACTAATCAAATATCAGGCAAACATGGACCTAGATGCCAGTGTGTTTTCCCTTGTAATTATCAAATGTCTATGAAAAATTGTAAGAGCTGGTTGACTTAACAGTACAATTCTTCTGAATTCTGCCCACAGACCAACTCCCAGAGCATTAAATGGGCAGGGAGCTCCTTGCTGACTTCTCACGGTGTCACTTGGTAGCTCCTGCCACATGGGCAGGTGCTGTACAGTCATGTCCATGTGGCATCACTCTCTAGAGGTACACAACAGAGGAGTAGGCTAATGGCTGGCTTTTAAGGCAGACCACTGATGCAGACGAGGATTGAGTAAAGAATTTGCCTGTCAGGTTGAAATCTTACTCATATGAAGCATTTTATATGGGAATCTCAAAGAATCTTATAAGATAGATATATAAAAACATAAAAAGACATGAGAGTTGAAGGGATTTTTTTTTTAATATGCACAAAATGGAGCAGCAAATCATGTAGTAAAATTTGATTTGACATGGGATGTGCACTCCAGTGCTCAGTCTAGAAAAGTACTTATATACAGACTTTAAATTTAAAGACGTGAATAGGCTCACTGGAGTTAATGTTAAGCCAGTATGTAAGAATTTTATTGGTTTGGGGATGGGTGCACTGAGCACCCTTCAGGCAAAATACCCTCCATTTGCTTGTGGGCTTGGACTGAATGAGGCAGGCTGTGCTCAGCTGCCTTGTGCTTTCTGTGGAGGAAATTACTCTGATGGCAATGTCTGCAATTTTCTGAGTTGCCAGTTCAGGTATTTCAACCAGTAAAGACAATACCTGGCATTGCCAAAGGAGTGGCAGGGTATTACAAGCCATGTGAAACCAGAATTGGGTGGGGTTGCCAAGCTACTCTGTTGTGGTCACCATAGAATGAACACTGTTTTAACTGGGTAATTATTTTAATTGTTCTTATTACATGTAGGGGGGGAAAAAGTCTCTCTTTTCTGCAACTCTGACCTAACCCTCTGTTTTATAAATTTAAGTGTCTTTGTAGGGACAATTTCTCTCTCCTTCTCCCCTACAGTTCTTCTCCCTTTTCAGAGCTTGTTCCCCATCTCCATTCATTTGGTTTTCCTTGTGTTCCTGATCTCTCTCTTGAGCTCGGAAACTCCTGGGCCCTTTCACCTTTGTGTCTTACTTGTAACACTTGTGAGGCTCCTGTTGAATCTGTGCATACCCCCCTGCTAGATGGAGGCAGTGCGCTTGCTGCCGGGGGAAGCAACCTTCACTCCAGATATGCTGGGGTCCCTCCAGCCCTGGGGCAGGGGGTGTGTGTGTGTCTGAGATATAATCTCAGCATGGTTCTAGCTCAGTAACTGATGTGTTAACCAACAACATAAGTGAACAGTGTCATCCGCTCTCTTCCTGTTGCTGGTAGTTGTCGGTTTCTATGTCACAGCTCACCTCTGTGTTGAGTGAGTGAATCTGGTGGCTGGATTATCAGCTGAGGTGGTGGTACTAGGATGAGCTTAAGCCCTACTTCCAAGCCTGGAGAGAAGGCCACTATCTTTACCTCCTTGAAGTTAAATACAGGTCTCCCAACACTTTGTGAAGAGCCATGCGCTGCCGAGTCAGACTCTCAAACAACATTTGCAACATTCCCCTCCATCCTTCAACACATCCAGTACAAACACATGGAGACCACACATCATCTTAGGAAGAATATCTTTCACTCTTCCCTTGACAGTAATTGAGTACCAGGTACTGAGATAGCATTTTTCAGATTACAGCCTAGGTAATTTGGTGGCCTTTTTGCAAAAATAGAGTGCATTACCACCCACAGGCTTTGGAGGTCTTACTTTCTGGAGTATTTAGTTACAACAAAAACTAATCCTTGCCTGCTCATTCTACTTTTGAGAAGACAGTCAGCAATTTTCCTGCTAAATATATGGAGTACTTTATAATATCAAAGCATTGGTGCCAGGGTCAACCTTATTGTAACTGGAGTTCCCTCCTTGGAGAAGGTTGAAAGCTGTATCAGCAGGCACAGATGGGAGAGGTTTATTGCAGGTATGGGAACCCACATGATGAACAGCAGTGCTAGGCGAGGTATTTTATTTAGCATTTAGCTTTGTCTCATATGTCTGCGGCCTATTAATTCATTCCCAGGAGACCTATTGTAATTTTCCAGACACCTGAAAATTTTCAAGCAGATGTCCCTTTAAACAAAACCAAAAAACTTGGAGACGTATTTGCTGATTCTTACTGGTGTCTGAAAGCAGTAATTTCTGCACTAAAATTGCTCGTTCTTAAGATAAGAGAGGGGCAGGCTCCAATATCTGACTGCTAGCAATATTTTTTACATTTCAAAACAGAAGCATGGAAAAGGGAGGTCTGTTATGTTGGAGGAGAAGGGAAGGTTGGGAGTGAGCACTTGATTTTAATCATGGAAAGGGTTGGAATAGTCAGCTTCAAACTGGGATGTGTCTAGATATAAGAAACCTTTACATAAGTCTTTCTTTAAGCCTCACTCAGGCAGATAATGGAATTATCTGGAAGACAAATAGGGAAATACACTTAGGAAAACGCCAATGCCAAAAACATTGCTAAATGACAGTTTAAGTAGGGAGCTTGTCAGCAGATGGCTAACACCTGAAGAATTTTAAAGCTTTGTTGTCATAGTATGGTTATAACCTCCCCCTTGCCCAACCCTATATAACAAAGTTTGAAACCGAATAATCAGTGTATCCAGTTCCTTGGCAGTTTAATAGATTTCTAGCACTCACCCAGTTTTCTACAGCATTTAAGGACAACTACAGAGGTAACAGCATCAAGATGAGTATCCGTGTTTTTTGTTACCTGCATGTATAGGTGACAGATGAATACACTCATTTTCCCAGTTACCCCACTTGTAGCTGTTCCTGCGGGAAGGTTCAGGATGTTATGGCTTGGTGTGGTGAGAGCTGTTGGGAAGCTGGAGGTGGTGCTGTCTAGCAGGTTGCCTTGTCCTCCTGTGCAGCACCAGGTCAGATGCGGGAGGACTTGAGCAAGAGCATGGGAAAGGTGACAGCTCTGGTTCAGCCACGTTCAGACTGTGTGCCATTAAGCCTGCTCAGGAGGGTGTTCCTTCCTCCCTGTTGTCACAGGAAGAGAAGAACGTAAGCAGTACTGTTTTTCTGTCTCTTTCACTAAACAGTTAAGAAAACAAAACCACATTTCAAAGCTAGATGCCTGAATCCTTCCCTGGATGCCAAGGTGATGAAGTATTAAGAACTTTGCTGGCTCAATCAGGTTGCTCCATGAGCATCAGAAAATCAGGCAGTGGACTGTGTTACCCATCTGTCAAGCAAGTTACCAAGCAGCTTTCAATTAATTATTTTTAGAAGGAATGCAAATTTTCTTTGCTTAGGACAGCTCCACTGCAGGCCAGAGTCTGTGCTCCATGAGTGATGCTGTTCCAGTGAAATCAATGTGACTTTGTTGGCTTATAACAGCTGAGGATATGGCCTATGCTAATTTTTGCTTAAACCTTGTACAATAAAATGTTTTAGCACATGATTAATGTTAGGTTTCTTGGTAGTTCCAGGTAATAATGAGATTCTGATTGCTTAGGTTAACTCTTCAGTGTCTGAGTCTTCATCAGCAAACTTGCAATAGTTCCAGTTAAACAAGTTGTGTATTTAATGCCTTTTCTTCTGAGCTGGAGAAAATGGTTTGCAATAGTTATAGAAATACAAAAGACCACCATAACAGAATTAACATATAAAATCAAACCCTGTGTCTATAAATATGTGAGAAGACATTGAGTAGATAGGGAATACTCTATGCACGCAGCACTGCACATGCATGGCAAGCTCACGTAACACCCTATTTATGATAGGCTTTTCCCAAGACATGATATTTTCAAGGTTCTCTTCCCTTGCTCTGTCATTTTCCACCTCTCCATTCCTCATAGGCAGACCAATTACTGGAATAGCTCAGAAGTTTCTGTCACAACTCGAGCAGTTTCTCAAAACAAGTATCAGCTTAAAAAAGTAATAGATGGAGAAAACTGAAAAAAGCTACAGGGATATAGCTGGAGGGGGAGAAGGGAAGGAACGTCTGTTGTCTGCTTCCAAAGCAATTGTGGATATGGATTGCACGGAAGCCTTCTCATCAGCAGGGAGTCTGACAGGTCTATCAGGGGAGAGTTCATCTACTTCTATAATAGTAGTTATTTGAACAACTAGAGATCGATATAGTTTCTAGGGGAGATGCTGCTATTTATTGGGAAATAAGAGAGAAACATTGGTGAAAGTTTCCTTTCTGTTTCTGCAGTAACCACCATCAGGAGGACTGTGTATGTGTTTACTCTAGATGGGGTTCACACAGTGGTTCAAAATTGCATGGCTCCAGAGCAAAAGCAGTCTGCGTACATCACGTACAGAACACCACTTGCTTTGCCTTGAACTTTTGAAAGCTCAGAGTGGGCAGTGGGGCGTTAAAGTGGTGAGTTAGCACCTGAAGGAGATCAATTCTGAAATAAAAATTGGCTCTGAATTTGCATCAGCCTCTGGCCAGTGATGGGGTGTTTGGACGGAGGACCACCCCTGCCTACAAGTGTTCTTGCAGCCTCTTCTGCTTCCAAGCTTCCTGTGAATAGCTTTGTGTGCAGAAGGCAACGTGTTACAAGCCCAGGAAACACGCAGTGCTCAAGATCACCAGCTCATTTCTATGTAGAAAGCAGAAATATCCTGGTAAGTGGTGGGCAAAAGGTTTTGATTTAGCTCTGAATTTCCTTGAGAAAGGGGGGCCATCTCACTCATTACGTGTAAAAGACTTGGGTCTGTCACCCCACATGAAGGGGGGGTGCAAGGTGCTGGTGCCAAGGAACACACTTAGGATGTGGGCACTTAAGGACTGGGATCTGGTTAAGTAATGATTAGGGAGACAATAAATACTACTGCTTGGTGCATTGTCAAAGCCAGGCAGAAACACTTCCACTCTGACAGCAAACATACCTGCAGTATCTTTACCTTAAATGAGCTATAAAGTTGTCTGCCTCTCCTTCACTGTTTACTTTGTGTTACCTTTTTCTGCACATGCTGCAGTATTTTGCTCCTTAAGAGGTGTGTGTGCTAAGCTCATGAATAACAAATGAGGATTTATGTTTGTGGATTGTGAAATAATATTAAAGTGACTATTACTTTTAATCTTTGCTTTTGAATGATGTATGGAGCTGCAGGTAATCCCAGAGGGATATTATTAGGGTCTGAGTATTGAAAATGTCTCCTTCTTTTGTCTTCCCTGCTATTAAGTGTAGAATTGAATGTAGAAAAGTGAAGAAAGTAGGACAAACACGGGCTCTCTGATTTAATGTCTTATTTTATAGTCTAAGAGCCCCACCAACTGTATAATATAAGGGGCGGGGGACTCTGGGGAGAGGAGAAGAAAGATGAGAAATTCTGAAAATCTGAACACAAGCTACCTTTTTTAAGAGAAATGATGAAAGTCTCTCCATGCTGAAGATTGATCTCCAGTAATGAAGACTGAAATTAGCTGTTTCCAAGAAACTTTTGTTCATTTAAAACCCCAAATCTTCCTTACTATTTGCAAATGAACAAATACATTTTCTTCTCTTTGCAGCTTCTGAGTACCAGAATTGGAAGCTGGACTGAATTTTTCAGCCCAACATTTGAAACAGTAGTAGAAAAAAGTGCTTGAATTTCTACTGGAATAAAATTGAATAGACTGTCTCTTCAAATTTGCCTTTCTTTATCTGACTGTGATAGGATGCTGTTTCTTTAAGGGGATGGAACTCTGAAAACATTCTCCAGGACTGTAAATATGAGGAAAAATATGATGTCTGTGAGAGTTTCATGCAAATACACCCCCTCTTACATAGTTGTAAGTAAACAGAAAATCTTGCTGGCTCTGTAAATGATTTCATGACATCAGGCAAATATTATTCGTTATCTTTGCATGTCAGTAATACTGCTGTTAACTGCTGTTCGTGCATCATTGTGGTATCTCTGTCAATAGAGCTGGCTGGGCAAAAGAGGAAATTTGGGGGCGAAGGAGAAATACTTTCATTCTCATTTCTTGTTAAGGTACACTTCTACTGAATATCTTTCCAGGATATCCATCAAAAACAACTCCAGCCCATCTACGGGGTGGTTCAAACTTCCTGGCCATAGAATCGTACGTGGGGTTTGTACTGGGCCACAGGCAGCTTTCAGTGGGCAGCAGCAGCGCTGAGCACGCACTGTGCGCCTGCCCCAGGGAGCAAGGTTGCTCCTGGAGGAGGACAGGGAGCAGAATGGCTGCTCTGCTAATGCATGTCTCCCCCCTGACGTGGGGCTGGGGAGAGCAAGCAGGGGGGGATGAAAGCAGAGCGAAAAGTACGGGTGAACTTCAGGTACTCAAAAAGACCAATCCCCCCGGCTCCTCCAGAGGTGACTGCTACCCCCTGTCTGTGTCATGGCAGCAGCCAGTGGGCAAGAGGAAGGTGCTCAGCTGTCAGGATAAACTTCTCTGAGTGTCTGTTAGCCTCCCGTCTCCTCTGGGGAAATGCTAGCTGCTGGGAAGCCTTCTTCAGGCTTCATCTAACTGATGGGCCACCAAGTCACACCACATTGCATCGCCTGCTCTTAATCCCACTAATGACAGAAACGCAGAGACCTCCCAAGATACAGCTATGCACAAGATCAACTACCAGCTCTTTGTCTTGCAGAGCATCGTAATGCAAAATCCACCAAACACTATTGAAAAGGTGAGCACAGACTCCTACTTGCCCTCCTGAGGGATCGTCTAACAAAAATATTGTAGATGGCTCAGCTGAAGGCAATGCAGGTGTGCAAAAAAACTGAATGAAAAGCCTACAACACTTGAGAAGCTTGAAGTGTGTAGAAATTTAACTGTGGTCCCTGCTGTAGGGTAGATCAGAACCGAAGCAAGCTGTGGTGCAAGGCTGGCTGGGAAGGAGCAGTGTCCGTTTTTCAGGAGTAAAGTGACTGCAGGTCTGCAGCTCCTGTGTACTTACGACTCTGAGGACAGTAAAAATGACAGGTGGATAAGGGGTGAAGATTAGGTCCCTTTGTCCTTTCTAACTTTACTCTGGGAAACAGCTTAAATTTCAGTGGGAATTCTTATTATTAAAGCTAAGACAGTCCTGTCCTTGAAACTGGTAGACCTAATTATGAGAGGCTTATAGGGATGGTGAATAGATCATCTTTGCTTCTTGAGTTAATCTTGATAGATAATGCATGGCAAATATTGTCTTGTTTCTTTTAAAAACTGTCAGTGAGAGGAAATTCCAGAGACGGGAAATGCAATCTTTCAAAGGATTAAGAGAGAGCTAACGAACATGAACCAGATCATTAGCTTTGTATTTTCTGTTCCACCTTCTGATGCCCATATTTCACTCATGAGGATGAGTTGGAACAACTCCAAAAACTAAGTGGAAATTAATTTCTCAAAGGCTGATCTGGAAGTTAAGATGCATTTCAAAATCACTTGCTTTACAGATCCCATCCATTTGCCCTGAAGAAAGAAAAAATAATGCTTTATGTAGCAACACAAAGTACAAGTTAGAATGAGTATGGGCGAGCCACTGCAGGAGGCTTGGGGGGACCCAGCAACCAACCCAGCACTGCTGTGAAATGCTACATCAGCCATTGTGAGGGTGTATTTAACATGTTCAAAACAGATCCTTAGAACAGAAGATTTTTTTAAGGAAGCTGGGAGGACTATGCAAGGAGGATTGTACACACAATGATTTCACAGAAGAATTTAAGGTATCAAAATTGGGGTTTTGATGAGACCCCTATATTATGAAAACCTACATTACAGAAAATTCAGGAAAAAAATCAAAGGTTTGATTTTGCTTTCAACATTATGTTCTCTAATATAGACTATTTAAGAACCTATTTTCAAAATGAAAGTAAATGATAAAATGTTAAAGCTCTTTTCTTTCTCTAAAGCATGATTTTTATGACATAAATTGTTATCTTTCTAACATATCAAATTTATGGGAGATTTAATTACTGAAAGAATAATTCTTTGGGACAGAAAACTGCTTTGCCAAAGGCTCTGCAGAGCTGTTTTGCAACTAGCTTTACCATAAGCAATTTCATTTGGAAACAAAAAAAGTGGAAATTAATCAGGTGTTCTTCACTGTTAGAAAGATTCTCTTCTGAACATATCTGAGCTCCAGATAATTGCAGCAGAATTGGGGAAAAGTAGGGCTGTTGTGAGATCACATTCTTGGCTCAGCCTCAAATAACGTCCCTAATTTCAAGGCTGAGGAGTAAAGGGTAAAATACGGGTGCTTTGAGTTATGAATACACTTAAGGTCTCTGCTGAACTCTGACGTGAAACTAATGATCATAAATATTATGAAAGTGATTAGAGCGTGATTGCATAGAAATGCATTTGTATAACTAATATTTGGTAATTAAGGCCCTTGCATTCTTCCTAGCTATGCTCACAGATAGGTAAGAGGAATCAGTGAAATTGATACCTTCGTGTTCAGAAGTGCTGAAAAACCCACTTCTGCTGCTCTTTTCTGTGTGCCAGGATTATATTTAGCACCTCCAGACATCTCGCTTAAAGTCGCAGGGCAGCTGAGCAGTGGCCTAAGTCATCTGGTTTCACATCTAACCTGCAGATCATTTTGGAAGGGATTTCTCCTGGCATAGGATGGGGAAGAAAGGATCAAGTACTGCAAATATGGTGCAGATTGTTCATTCCTGACATTTTGTGCCTTGATTCACATTGCAAGTGAAAGCATGCCTTGGGATAAATAAGATGCTGACTCTGCAAAAGGAAGTGTCAAAATCAGTGTGGCTTTTAATAGCCCTGGATGTTAACACTGACATTTCAGTGTGACCAGCTTGTGAGATGAGTTAGCACGTGCCGATCTAATTGAGAAAAATGCCCGCTAAGTAAGAGCTGAAGACTGAATGGGAGTGACTTGTTCCTTCCTGCTTTGGGGAAGCACCAGAGAGCAAGAAGGCAAATTGGCCAAACTCTATGGAGAAATTCTTTGCATAAACACAGAACGGAGGTTTCCAAAGCTGCTATGTAAACCTCTTTCCTAAGGTTTAAGTTAATTTAAAACAGAAAATGCAGTACTCATGAAAAAGCTTCCCTTTGTTCCAGTCTTAAAATGTGCCTTTTCATCCAGTTGAACCTATTTGCACTGTCTTAAAGCAGTAATTGTTAATGATTCTTTGGGTTCAGTGTTATTCTGGACAAATTATGGCAATTATCTAGATCACAAGTATGTGTAACAGTCTTTGATACTTTCTGTAATTGCACTTGAATTTCAAATGCCTGATGTTTAATATGGCCTATTCCATTAAGGATTGTTCCAAGTAAAGTCAATAGCAAAAGACCCAGTGACTTCAGTGGTGAAGGTTCACATCCTTAGTTCGTCTTACTTCAGAGGAAGATTTTGTTTTCTTTTAATTCACTAGATGGTAGCAGTGTACAAATTGTGCTGTGTAATATTTTTTTTTAATTCTAATCAGACTCACATTCAGAACCTTCCTTCATTTCCCAACCCATCCTTTCTGAGTCTTGTACTGGGGTCTTGAGCGGAAAGAAGACAAAAGGTTTTAAACATCCTTCTGAAGGGATGCCAAATTTTGTGCTGTCCTCCAGATGTTTTCTGTGATGACAGAAGCCAGACTGCATTGGAAGAGCACAGCTACTGATGGTCAGAAAATGACATCAACATCTAAGGCTGAGCTTAAACACTTTTATCCAGCCAACATATAAAAAAAGAAAAAAGAAACATTAAATCTCCATTAGTTTTGTATCCCCTCCACCAGTTTTTACCAAATTCTCTGCAATGTGTCAGGCAGCATGATTAAATGAATGTCTGTTATGATAGCAGTTGATCCTGGGAAAGTCACTGTGTTCAGCAAGGGACAATCTAGTTGACAACAGGCAAGAGGACTTGAGCTTCCAAACTACTCGTCTAGGGTAGAGTTGTTGCTGAGTGTAATCCATTTTTGTCAACAGTGGGTGTGCAGATAAAGACCAAACAGTCATTTGAAACAGATGTTGCTATTTCGTACACTCTTGTCCTACCTAATACACTGCATATGCTAGGGTTGACCTCCTGATCTACATGTTGCTACAGGAGCATTGACCATTTCTTGGGAGGAAAGGAAAATTTTAACAAAATGTTGGCAGTTTGTCTCCAGCAACAAGAAATTGTTTTCAGGCATGTTGGTATAACCTTTGACTTTTCACTTTTATCATTAGCATGCCCTGTGCTTTCAGTGGCAGTGGCCAGTCCTGAGTGGTGTTCTTAGGGAGCTGGTCACAGGCAAATGTGCCACTGCGAGGGCTGCTTCCTGCCAAAGGGCTTCTCAGCATCTCTCCAGAGAGCCTGTATCCCTCTGCTTTCTCATCTACTACTCCTCACCTCTGCTCTCTTGGTTTGCTCTACTATTCAGGACCTTCCGGTATGTGGGGTTTATTACAGTTACCATGGTGCTAGATTTAGCCAAAAATTAATTCCAGAGAAGGTTCTGTGCTATTATGACTTATCTCTACTTTGGTATTACATCTTATCAACCAGACAGGCGGCTCCTCTCCAAGGTTGCCTGTTCCTGCCTGTGTCTTGAACAATCACGGGCAAGCAAGCTGACTGTCTCGGCTAGTGCAGCAACTTGAAACTAGCTCGGTATTTTCTAGAAATATACAGCACTCGTAGCTCTAAATTTCATTCCTAATAGTTCTACTACAATATATCAGAGCTGAATGATAGAAATGTGAAGTGGTCTATCAGAGAGACTTTTTTTAGCCTAAAAATACATGATGCTAAAAAAGATGAAGATAATTATGTACTGATAGATAATGGCCAGAAGTACCAGAGATAGGTTGAATACAACCCTCCAGTGAGCAGCTAGAACTAACCATAGTTATCCGGTATCCCTATCTGATCCTAGTGGGATGCAGATAGGAGCCTTATCACTAGCTAAAACAGAGTCCTCCTGACTGAATCAGACAGGCTGATAGTGAGATCACTTTGCAGAAGTTGCTCTATCTAAAGCTTGCAGCTAACATTATTTTCTGGTGGTACAATGAAATAAATCCGGGGACATTTGCAGGAGAGTTTTCAGAATTCCTTCAGGCAATGACTGTGGAAGAGAGAATGTAATATAAGCACACTCTTGCTTTGTGCAAAGCACAGTGAGATAGGTGGCATTAACATTGATGGGAGAAAGCACACATTGTTTTCATGAAGATGTTTAGATATCTGATATAATTTTGCCAGTTTGAGTTGTTGAGTGGCAGGAATGTGCTGGGTTTTATACTTTATTTTTGGCAGGAACTGAGAAACTGAATTTTAAAATGTACATGCAGATGCAAAAAAAAAAACCCACTGTAAATGGGTATTATACCTTAACGGCTTGTCCATTTTATGTCTTTGTGTAATACCTGGGGTAATATTAAACAATTTCCTAGTCAGGACCACAAAAATCGTCCTGAAATATATGATAGAGTTGATGATAAAACAAGACAGTCAAAATCAGATTTCCTTTTTCTTTTGGTTCTTGTTATTTCATAATTGCTAACAAAACTTTCAAAACGGGGGTCCCAATCTAAAATTTCAGTGAGGAAAAGATTCACACCTGGAAAATAAGAGGCTATGCTGAAAATAGCAAACAAAATATACCAGTTCATGTTGCAAGTATGTGAGTGAGAGGAAAGCAGGGCATGTGCTGATTCTGTCATACTAATTCTACAGCTATCACTTAGGAATTAATAAAACATATAACATGACTCTCTTGCAGCTCTGTTCCTGCTGGCTGCTGCTGTGGTGATACACTGCAATAATATGCCAGTGATGATATTCCAGTAATAAATGATGGTAATATACCATCAGATCGTCATCACTCCAGTGATGTACTATTGCAATACATCATCAGGCAATGGAGTTTAAGCATTAGTGGAAGAGGCAAACTTGAATATACATATACCAAACATGGGGTATGACATAGCGTGCAGAGTGCACTGTGTGTGTGTTCAGCAATAGCTGCATAGGGAATGTATACTGCATGTAGGGGTTTTTCTTACTCATTTGAATACTTAAAATCTAAAGGGAATGTGAGTGTTCAAACAACCACAGAATCATTTAGGTTGGAAAAGACTCCCAGGACCATCGAGTGAAGGAGCTGCTTGGGAATCAGCTCTCCAGATTTTCACCATCCTGCATTGCGCTGTGAGTGTGTTGGGTGATTGCCTCTTGTAGTATTTATACGCCAAAATGACACGTAGAGCCTTGGCATGATAGGTCAGGGTCAGCCGGCTTTCGGTTTAATTTGCAACTTCTCAGCTTGTTTCTAAGACAGTGATTACTGCCGGAGGGCTCTCAAACTATTTTGTGAGTACCAAGCAACTTTTCTGCTATAATGGTACAATATTACACCTGATACGCATGCAGATGGAACAAATAATTGGAGGGAAAAATTGAAGATATTTCTCATTCCTTATTCTTAGTCCTTATTTCTTCCATTTGGCAGCTGTCTTCACGGGAAGATTATACAGATGTAAGGCATCACAGCGGTGACATTTTCACTGAAATCTTCTCAGATGACATAATTTGTAGATTAATCTCCAGTGAAATTCCCTGAAGAGCTGATGCATTCTAGCTCCCAAACAGTGATGTGAGTTTGGGGAGTCACACTGAGTCACCTGCCTACAAGTAGGCTTAAAAACAAGGGAAGATTTTACTTTGGGAAGCCAGTGTGGCAGTAGCAAGACATTAGAGCCAAGGGAAGAGACTCCTTTTTAGTTAGTAGAGTGCAGTTCCAGAGGTTCAGTTTTGATAACAACAGACCAGAGAATTAAGCTATGCACTTTAAAGATTTTTCTTACCCTTTCTGATACTGAATTTCTCCAGAGGAATTCAATACCAGCCAGCTCTGTGATCAATAAATATGCTATTGATGGAAAATGAGGGAAGGACTTAAAGAATCATTAAAGGTCAGCTGATTTGCCCCTAAAGCTCATATGTGCAGCATCTGTTTACTGCTTAAGAGTCACAGATTGAGAGCGTGAAATTCACCTGGGAAAGAGGTTTGATTTTGCATGGCTGGCTGAAATTTGTATCTCCTAACATCGAATAATATTAATTTCTAGGAGCTGGTGTAGGTAGCTTCTGCATCAGCAATCAAATTAGTCACTTCTGCTTCCGTTTTCTTTGATGTAAAACAAGTAAGATCATTCTATTTAAGTTCAAATAAAAACCCCCAAGCCAAGTAAAACATCACTCACAAAGCTTGGAGCACTGCAGTTTCAACACCCAAAATGCTGCTACTCTAAATTTGGTTCAGCTACAAAGATTGTATCTTTTAGTACATTATAAATAAACTTTTTAGGATACTATTGCAAGAGTCAATGCCACATGCTGGAAAAAAAGCAATTAGAAGAAAAGAAAGCTAGGAGAGGTGAGGATCTCCAAGTGTAGTATACATGTTGTAACCCAACAGAGCAGCCAGAGCCACAGGGGCAAACTGCATTTCCTGCTGGGCTTGAAACATTTTGTCTGCTTTATTAACTTCCAGTAGTGACAGTGGAACTATAGCCTCAGATGGAAAAAATATCCACCTTTAATGTAAAGTTTCCTAGTGATGAAAACTATCACAACCTTCATTAAATTGCTCCTCTTCTTAGGAGGCTTCACTGTTAGCAACTTGAAACATATGTCTGGAATATACGTAATTTGGGTTGCTTGAAGTTGAAGCAGTTTGGGTTCTACTATAGATTTCCTCCTTCAGCAGAGTTTCCTGCTTTCTGGTGCCTTTTACCTTTCCAGTTACTTACTGTAGCCAAGTTGTTGTGTATCTTTCTATTCTGTTTGACCTTTTAGTATGCCTATTGATCTATTTTCTTTCAAACTTTCTAAGTTCATAGTTTTATTTTGTCAGCTGTATAGCAATCTTTTACTGAAGCCTAAGTATATTTATTAAATGCTCTTCCTATATCAACCAGGTTAATAATCTCTCTAAGAAGATTAAATTACTTCAAGAAGATATATTTTCCAGACTTTGACGATCGGCATTAACAGTAACATGCACCTTTCAGTCTCTACTAATTGAAGTAAATATGAGCTTTTCCTTTGTTGTCCCATACTGATGTCAGCCTGACAATCTCTGTTATCTCACCCATCTTGCCCATACTTTTTAATGAATTAACAAGGAACTAGCATTCTTTAAGTTTTCTGGAATTCTCCCCTGACCACGGGTTACTGAAAAATCAACATTAGCTGCCAAAAAAGCTGCTTCGCCAGCTGCTTTAAAATGCCTCGATGCAAATTACCCAGAACTTCTGATTTAAGTATGTCTAACTACAGTAGCTATTGATTAATATCCTCTTTAGTTACAGTAGGAATAGAAAGTTTATTACCATCATCACATAACAAATACATCATCCTTTCTCCCCAGTACAGAACAGACACCTTTATTGAATTATCTTGCATTGTTACTAAATAAAAAAGAAGTATCTATTGTTTCTGTTTGGGAACAGACCTATTGGTCTGTTTCAATTTTTTTTTTTTTCCACTCCAGAAATGTTTTCCTAAAACTGTTGCCTTATTAATGTTCTCAACTACACACATTTTTGTTTTCCTTGTCAATTATCTATCCTCTTTTACTATTAAATTTGTCTTTTTCCTTCTTATCGGTAAGACTTTTATGGCTGCATTCACATCCTTCCTGCTGCAGAGGTTTTTGATTTATTATGCTGAGCTTATTCTGTTGTATTTTTACACAGATACAACTTTCTTTCTCCTGTTAAAATAAGCTATTCTTAAGTAGTTCTTACAAAGCTCTCAGATTTTCTGCCTTATTTCCCTCTTCTAGTTGATTTTGCTCATAATGTTTTTTGGCTTTATAAAGCCAGCTTTCTTAAGGTACGACTGCATACTGTACTGGTTCAAACTTCATTTTGCTTGTACGTACCAACATTAGTTGCATTATTACCCCTCATATGTCAATAATGAAGCCAAGACTGGTCCTTGGTGTAGGTATTTTTCCTTTATTCAAGCGCACATCGAAGATAAGCAAAAATCACACATAAAACTGATTCATTCACTCCTGACACTGGAGTTTTTCTTTCTGGTAAAGGTTCCTCATCTTTCCTGCAGGAAGGACCGGGCTGCTGAGTTAAACGAGGAGAAAAGCTAGCCTCACCAGAGGAGTTTTATAGCTCCCTGTGGGATGTGGCAACTCACTCCAGCTGGGCCCAGGCACAAATTCCCCCTCCCTCTTCCTTCCCCCATGGCAGGGTTCCCTGTCAGTCCCTGAAATGAGGACAGGCAGCTGTGAGGTGTCCTCTGCCAAGGTGAAGAGCATTAACCCGTTGCTTATTACCCATCTGATGGGGTCTGTAGGACTTGGGAAGGAATCACTGAGACTCCGTGGGCTGTGCCCCAAAGTTGCCTGGCATCAGGGGCAAGCTCTCCCCAGTGCCTTCTGCGCTGGGCTGGCTTCAAGCCTGCGCTAGTGTTGGAGGTAAAGGATCAGATCTTGGCTTCTTAATAGGCTGCATTTTGCAAGTTTCTGTGCAGCACTCCTGTTCACTCAGCTGAGAGAATAAGCTGCTTTAAGTATTTGTGTCTACGTGGAGCAGGTTCAGGCTGCTTGCGGTTTCGGTTCAAGGGAGAGAATGAGCTGATATTCCCCACCGCTTCCTCTCCTTAAAGCCGAATGTTATGCTCTCAAAACAACACCCCTGTTTAGTTTGGTTCCCTGGACTAAAACATCTCCGCACTGTTTTCCTCACTTGCGCTTGTGTTTGGATCTTTACTCATAGCTGCTGTAATTGAAAGTGGTTAACGTGCAGCGGCTTCGCTGGGTGGTTAACAGATCCAATTAGGGCTGAGTTCAATACCTGTTATGTTGTTTTGCAGAGGACCAAAACTGGCTTACATCTTAACTTCAAACTTGATTAGAGAAAAAAATCTTTCAGAAATTCTTTCCCAGTGTATCTCCTCTGCCTCTGAAAGCACCTGGATTTACGTGTGTATCTTCAGCAGCTGAACAGCAATGTAAACAAGCGAAACAGCCAGCGAAGGCAAAGTGCTCTTGCAACAGGACTGCTTGGTAACGCCACTGCAGGCTGTCCGAGTCGGGCAGGCTGCCTGAAGTGGCATTTCTGTGCTCACATCGCTAGCCCTTTCCAGCCCACGCTGGGCTGAGCGAGCATACGCTTCACGCCAGTGTGCGGTGGCTCCAGCGGGCACACGGCCCAGCTCCGCGCCAGCCTCCGTGTGAGCGCAGGATGCTGCCGCTGCTGGAGCTGGCGGGGGTACCCGCGGAGGGGCCTTTGCCTGCTCGCCTTGCACAGCTGAAACGTCCCATCCCACGGGAAGGCTGAAGTCAGGCTGTGCATCCAAATAGGACTGACGGCGTGGTGTGTCACACACATTAGCAAAGCTTCTTTATAGCTGTTCTTCCCCCTCTTCATCCAAAAAAAGAAACAGCGAATTCTTTCTGGTTTGGAGCTCAGGCTGTAGGCTTAAATACTATATATATACAAACTTTCAACATGCAATATCGTATTTTATAAAACCACGGCAAAGGAAATATATTGTGAGCTTGCCAGATTCCTCCCCCTCAGTCCTGCTCCTGACACTAGGCACCTATTGTAGAGCTAGGAATATTCCCTCCCCATAGCTAGGTTTTGACAGTAGCTTGCTTTTGTGATTGCAAGTGAGCCATTAAAAAGAAAAAAAAGAAGAGAGTTACAGCAAATTAATGTCTCCTCTACTGAATATGTTATTTCTATTAAAATTTTAAAAGAGTTTGAAGTGACAGTAAATGTGGTCTTATTTTAGAACGGTTTCCCTAACACCACACAACAGTTGCCAATGGCACTTACGCCTTCTCGTACATACACCACAGCTATTTAGCTGACAACAGTGTTTAAGCCATTAAACAAGATAATATTGCAACTGTTATGCAACGGTAAAACTCACTCTTGAAAGAGGTATTTGGTGTTTTAAGCTGAACGTCGACATTTGTTCCATATTCATTTATATTTTCTTTATTAGAAATGTATAATTTAATGTAATATGCAAGGCCCTTAGGGTATACGCTCTGTTACCTATAAAACATTCATGCACATTGAACACTTTTTTGGTGCCAGTTCTTGGCTTTGTACATCTGCTATACAATACTGAGTATTCTAACTAACAACATGCCTTAATTGAGTTTAGGTGTTCGAGTCATTTATTTAAATTTAGTAGTGTGAATAATTTATTTCAATTTACATTTTAATTATTTTACCCACTTTTTTGGGAGTAACCTCATTTTCCATCTTCTAAAAAAATAATCGGCATATGTTTACTGCAGCAACATTCACACTTACTAAATTCTCTGAGAAGTTTCGTTCCAAACTGAGAAACACTAATGAATTATTCATATGTCAGGCATTAGCTGGAATTAAATTAGGATGTCCAGATCTAAAAGAAACCTGACCTTCTAGAACCCAATAGTCTCTAAAGCTCCCTAAGGATTGTTCATCTGCCATGGAAAGCTGGACTAAGCTCCATTTAAATATTGCAAAATATGAATATTTCTTCAGTCAATGTGGGTTTATATGTTTTTATTTATTATTATATCTTATTATTTATTATCTGTAATTGAACAGTGTATTGGGACATCATGCATGGCATGGGGTTCCTTGTGCTCTTTGCTCAGGAATATTTATAACCCAAAGGAAACAGACTTTTTTTTGTTATATTAGTTTACTTTGCAAGAATGGATTAAACAAGGCGATTTTTTCCCATGTAACTAATAGAGAATGAAGGTCTGAGACAGGCACTCCATTTCCAGCTGGTGCTGGTTGTATTTAGGGGCCTCACAAGTGAATAGATACATACAAGCATCTAATCTGTGGCACACTCCCAAGTTCACCAGCGTGCCCAGAGCTCACCTCAATTTACACAAGCTGCAGCACTGTGCGTTTGCTGGGAGAACTGCGAGGAAGTCCAAGCTCAAGGACTTATGTCATCAGAAATAAATGGGGACTTTGGTGGGAAACTAGCAACAATTTAGAAAGCATTATTTAGTTATTCACTGACAACACAAGCTAATTGCTCATTCTCTGAAAAATCCGCTTTCTTTAAAGGTGGGCCTGAAGAACAGAGGCACCTAAAAATAGACTGAACTCAAAAAGTGCCAAACTGACCAAAACTCTGTGCCGAGGCTGTAGCGTTGCCTGCCCCCGTCGAGGACCGCTGGTGCACACGGCTTGCCTGATCTGCTGCCCTCTCTGAGTCCCGCGTGCTGAGGTGAGCACAAACGTCCTACCCCTGAGCCAGAGTTATTTCCTTGTAGTATGTGGGAAACTTGGAAAGCAGCTAATTCTGTTTGCAGAATTATGTAAGACTTTACAGGCTTCTGCTCATACCTGAACTGCAAGCCCTGAGCAGCTGTTACCAGGGAGCCATTGGCAGGCACGGTTTTACCTAGTTCTCTTGCTGTTTCCTGGGCATTAGCCGCAGACCTTGTTCTTGCAACCACACGTGTCAATTGACTCAGTTCACTGGAGCTATTCAGATACATGGCTGTTTACATGGCACAGTCTCCAGGACTCATCAGTTTAACCCATGAAGTGCTGCTGTTTAAATTACTGCTTCCCCACTGCACAGAGATGAATCAAGGTTGCTCATCCAGGGCACAGCTTGGTAATTTGTTCACCAAAGAGCGTCTGTAACAGTTGTCTTCAATTCTTTCACGGGTTTCTAGTGTATTCAGCCTCTGGGTCTAACTGAATCCTAACATTAAGACATACAGTATGATCTGATTTTAGAGGAGCTTAGGATCTAAGAAAATATCTAACGTCTGAATCCAGCTCTTACAGGACATCTCTCAGTGGCAGCTACCTGTATAGGTTTCGAAGTGTTAACAGGAGAAACGCTGTCCCCATTTTATAGTCACTTGTGAGTGACTGAGATGGCTAAAATAGTTTTATAGCCAGAAAAAAATGCCTTCAACAAAGGGCAATGAAAACCACTCAGCATTAAATGTGTGAGGACTTTTCTTTAGTGGCAAAGTCAATCTCTGACATTTTGCCATTGGTCCTGCGTGCAGGCATGCATATACACATGCACCTGTGTCTCTTGAGGTGTCTTTTTTTGGTTTTTGCGATCTTTTCCAAATACAATGTAAATATAAGCAAAAATATATGCATTGGCTTCAGCCTGGATGTCTTTGTTCCTTGGATTTCTATGTATACATACATACATATTATTCATCACTGTCTTTTTTAACTCATGCATACCTTTTCACACACACAGGTAAGCCCTGAGATGTTATGATCTCCCTTGCCTGTCGATCTATAGCTACATAAATGTTTCTCCAGGAAAATAAATTTCACCACATTTTACTTTAAAATGCAATTTTTTTGAAATTCACTTTTACTGCTAAATATAGTACATAATGGCCCGTCCATAAATGAACACATTGAGAATGGGAAGTGGTAAGCTGGAAATATTTTTAATAATACAAATCTTTAGCCTTTAGCTACAAATAACTACATGCATATCTTTGTTTTGAATATCAATTGAGATGCTATTCAAAATAAGCCTTTTTTTTTCAGCTGTAGGAAAAAAAATCCTAGCTGAGCAGAAGTTGTGTGTAGAGGAGGCTGCAGAGAAGCAGTGATCCGGTGGGTTGTGTTTCAGGTGCAGTGACAATCCTCTTAGCTGAAACTATGAACTGCAGCTTTCCAGAGCTAAAAGCCCGATCTGCAGCTTCAAGCAAAGAGGTGGCCATGCCGCTGAGAGCTGCTCTACGTGGGACTTCTCCGCTGAGCAGGTGGCGGCCCCGGAGGTGAAAAAAATTCATTTTGAAGTGGCAAGTTCTCTGCTTGGAAAAGGTTTGATGTTAGTTGTGGGGTGCAATGAATGCTCAGGCTGTTTTCTCTGCATCACAGTCTGCAAATTTCAGCTGAAGGCACTGATTAGTTCAGCAGATGGTTAAATACCTTGTTGAACCAGAGCCATATCCAATCCCTACACATGGGGAAATATCTTGGGGAATGATTATGACAAGCATGAGGCTGTGGACTTCTGAGAAGTGAGGTGTCCCAGAGCCACATGCAGGCAGTGCTGGGGACAGTGCCAGCCTGGGCACATGGCTGCTGCGGGCTGGGGAGCCCCCGGCTGGGGCTGGGGGGGTGCAGCTGCCCTAGGCACTGCAGGGAGGAGACCCCCACAGGGGACTTCGGCGTGCAAAGGGTGGGAGGTCCATCTGTGCTGCTTTGGCACCAGCAACCGGCAGAGCAGGGGTATCCCGAGAGGCGTCACACCATGAAATGAGCTATAGGGACCATGAGCTGCTGCAAATTCATGGCATTACATAAACTACTCCACAGTCGTCTTTAAATGTTTATTCTTCAAGCTACATGCTCTCTAACAAAGGCAGCTTTTCACTCAGACCCTTACAAACCCCATCCTAAAACGCTCTGATCACAACAGATTTTGTAGGCTTTGTGGTAACGATGGTGTGCAGTGTGAAGCTGCTGGCGAGCTGTGGTGAAGATGCAATATACACAGCTTTCCATATTAGAAACCTGCATGTCTCCTGGAAGTAAGGGGATTAAAATAATTTCTGGACAACATGACCTCTGTTTTGAAGGTCACAAGCAAAAGACCTTCCTAAAAGCTAGACAGAATGTTTTGCAGATGAGAAGGAGTAATTCCTATAAGAAAAAATTACGTCTTTGAGCAAAAAGCTTAATAAAAAATACAAGCAAAGGGTAGAAAATGGGCACCAGTTGTTGGGGAAAAAAAAAAAGAAAAAAACCTGCCTTGTTTCACACAATATATTTATAAATACTTATTTCATATAGTGGTCCAAATTTTTAGGATTTTGTGGACAGTTCTGAGACTAGTTCTTTGTCCCGTTGCACTTACTATCCAATACTACAGATATGCAAGAAATGAGCAAGCGGTAAGACTGGGAGTGATGGACATAACTGTGGAAACAGTTTTGGCCTTGTTTGAGTGTGAATGGAGACTAATAGAAGAAGGATGTCATCTTATTTGATGGCTCTCAGCCTACCCCTCTCCTCTTCTTTATGCTGGAGGCACAGTGGGTGTGCTGGCAGAAGGATCATGCCATACTATTCCTCTAAGCCTCCACTGTTGGAAATACCATATTAAATGCTTGGCAATAAAGCAGGTTCTGCTTGTTGTTCGGTAGCCTTCAGCCCTGCTCTAAAACCTTACAGGAGCCCAGGAATCAATGATTTGTATCAGAGAGGAAAGAGGATTAAAGATACACTGGAGAAGCTACCCTTGGAGCAGCCAAATGGGTAGAGACCCATCCGTTCAACTTCTGACCCTCATTACTTGTCCCTTCCACTTGCTGAATTTAATCTTCTTTACATAATTCTTGCCAGCCCCTCCTCTGGCACTGCAAGCTGGCTTTTTGACTTGATTAGTGGCTTTTGCACACAGCCTCTGCTGGGTGGGGAGTGGAGGCTGGGGAGGGAGATGAGGCAGTTGGGGAAGCAGCGCTGTGTTTCCATCTGGGCTCCGGCAGGCCCTTGTGAATGAAACCTATCAATCATGTGAAAAAGGTTTCTCAGCACTGCTAGAGCTGAGGAAAGCATATGTTTCTTCCTACCTTTGTTATTAGCCCACCCCCTTACTTCAGGGCTGCGTGCTCATTCGCAGCCGCCTCCCTGTAATGCCCAGGAGGAGCTTTGCTGCTGGCCCTGACGGGAGAGCAGGCAGTAGAGGGCAAGGGGCAGCGAGTGAGGGCACGTGAGTGCTGAGCTGCTGCTCTCCAGGACTGCAGGTGACGGTGTCTGCAGGTCTCTTGGGTGGCTCTGGGAGTGCCAGGTAGGGAGGACAGCACTACAGGAGTAGCACCTGAGTGGGGCTTGATACCATGGGTTGTATATTCCCCTGGCTCAACTGTCAGCTATCAACCACTTCTAACAGTCCTCCTCTGCCTCCCCTATTCCTTCCTCATCTTTCTATAAAAGATTTCCAGACTTGCTAAACCTGCAATACCCAGAGAGCTGTCCCTGCAGAATGAGCTCTGCCCCTTGGCCTCTGCTTTTCAAGTAATGGTCAAACCTGTGGTGTGGCTGTGGATGATGGCCAGTTAGCCCTCATTGTACATGGCATCCCGGTGGGCTTGGAGATCCGTCCTTGTACAGACAGAGAGTTTCTCCTTGGCAGGGGCACAGTTTTCTGTAGATCTTACTGAGCTGACTGAACGTGCTCACACAGGGGACTGTCCTTCGAGCAGCTGGGAAAGGTGGGGACTTGGATGGCTGGTGGGTCTGTCAGGTATATTTGGCAAGTGAGGAAGCCCAGGTTGTGAATACAGGAGTCAAAGTGCCTTTCGTGTCCCCCCGAAGGAGGAGGCAGTCAGGCGCTGGGGTGCCAGGCGTGCCTGGGGCAGTTCTCAGGCAGGGGGAGAGCAGAGGCGAAGGGCAGTGGGGCTCAGGTGGGCTGGTCCAGTTGCACGACTGCAAGCGAATGAAGTGTGCGTGTATTTTGTGTTTTGCTTTTCCTCTGAAGTGCACAATTCACTGGTAAGCCTTCTGAGAGCCTTACTGTTCTGGGTCAGGGAAGAATTACCCTGTTTTTTTCTGAATGCAGTGGCTCATGTGGGTGGGAACAGATTGGTCCAGAGGATATTACAGCCCTGATGCCACGCTGGAAAGGCAGAGAAGGCCAAGCTGAGAGACTGCAATTCCAAACTGGAAGAAGGAAAAGGTCCAGGACCTCATACTGGTTTCTGAGAGCTCACAGGGGACAGCTGTGACAACACTGAGACATGATGATTCGGGGACTGACATGATGCAGGAGCCTAAAGGACCGACTCTGGTCCCAGCTACTGCAGTGCAAATCTAAAACAGCCTGTTAAATCTGACCTGTTCTTCTGCTGTGGTGAAGAACAAATGGGAGCACATCAGTCCTTCCAGCTCACTGCTGGATCTGCCGGGTTAAGCCTTCCCATATGCCCGCACGTGCAGTGCTGCTCCCCAGCCCTTCTGCAGCTCAAGGGCCACCCCCAGGCCCTTGCGTGATGGTGGCTTATTCTGCTGTTTGAAACAGTGAGTGTCTTTCACCTTGCCTCTTAATTTTGATCTGGAATGACTACTCATTCTCATGTATCACCGTAAAGTCTATCTGGAATGCTAGGTTCATTTCAATTAAATACCAAGCTTCCAGATTAGTCCAAGTGTAATATAAGAATCGTTAACCAATTCCGAGCATTCGTTCTCCTGGCCGTGGCAGAAGGCTGCAAGAGAGGCTTAGTGCTTTTAAATCACTCCACTGTGCTCTCTTATTAAATGCCACACTTTTCAGCCCCATATCGCATTATTACCATTGTTGTCCTTTAGGGGTTGATGTTAATGACGACTGAAAGACCTTAATGAGCATGTGCCTTGAATAAGCTCTTTATACACCTTATAAAATAATTACTCGCATTTTATTGAAAACTCCACAGGGCCAAGCTCACAGAAGCAGTCAGGGGTGCCAATTTAATATGATACGGTACACTGCTTTACTCAAATAAGGCCTCATCCTACAGAAGTTCACCTTCATTGCCACAAAGGACAGCAGAATCGCACCTGCAGCTGCTGAGCACAGGGCTGCAGGATACCTGCCGCTCTCTGTCCCGAGACACTGAGGAAAAGCAATTCAATTTAAGGATCACAACATACACACTTTGACTGGAAGTGGTGTTGTATGGCAAAAGAAATAGGATTTGGGTTCTAACAGCACAAAGAGACCTGACAATCTCTGATGAAATGTGACTTGTCAATAGCGTGTTAAACTTCTTTAAATAGCGCTAGTAAGCTCCTTTTTTCCTGTCTTGTTCCCATCCAGCACAGATCAAAATTGTTGACCTATTAAAGAAAAAAAGGTATTCACAAGGGAATGACTTGCGGTGTCTTCTGGGATGCCGTGTGGCTCTGCCTTTAACAACGCACAGCAGCGGCAGCTCATAAGGGCTATAGAAAGTTCTTAAAGAGGAATGAATGACAAACAAAGATCCTATTGAGTGAGGCTGTGATAGAATAAGTTTCTCATCACGTAAGTGTTTTGTGTTTGTCTGAGGAAAATGGCTACATGATTTGCAGTAGGTGAATTGCTTTTAATACATTTGGTTGGAAAATTAAAATTTGGAAAAAGCTTCCTTATCTATCATTGAGGAAATATTCTTTGAGTCTGAACAAAATATAAAAGAAGGAAGTCCAAATGAAATATTCCTATGAAACATCATTTTCTGGGTGAAACTAAAACCCTTGTGAAAACTTTTTCAACTAGTGCCAGTTTTTAATTATTATTATTTATATTGCAAAAATGCTTAAGGATCTCATCATTTCAAAAACAGATCCTTTAACAAAATGTGCCTTTTTTACTACTGGGCCTGTGAAAACTTCTTTCAAAATGTTTACTCAACGTGTGCAAGACACATGTAACAGACCCCACAAGGACCAACGTGTCAGTGAAGCCGCTTGCTATGTGTCTCGAGACAGGGAGTCTGCAGCTACCGATGAGATTTGAGCTGCAACAGACTGGCCCAAAAACCCAAGAGAAGCCTTCAGCATCCGGATCCCAAACTCCTCTGGGAGCAAAATACTGAATTTTGTGTTAACACAAAGTCAATGCAGGACATCATGGGACACTTAGGGAAGGTGAAAGTCTGGCATTTTTTTTTTTTTTTTTTTCTCTGCCTTATGGTTTCTGAGTCTACAGTACACTAGTGTCATGTTTCCCAGTTTTTCCTTTGCAACTGTGGAGTTTAAAAGTGTGTTTTAAAATGTCATATGCATATACTATTCTGGCGACATTTCCAGGCTCCTATCCATGGCTACTCATTCCTGCCCACAGCGTCTGAGCCCTCAGCTAAGGAACAACCCCATGTAATTGCTTTAGCTCTTGGCACAAGACCAGGGTGAGATGAGGGCTGGGGAACAGAAGAACCTCCCAGAATGGACCAGCATCAAGGAGAACAGAAAGGTGGCATGCACTTTAGGAGGTTTCGCCCATCCCTCTTCTACCGCATGTTACGGGACCATCACGATCCACTGCAAGCTTCTCCCCAGCCACAGTGCTGCAGTTGTCAGGAGGAATCCACCCTGATGGGAAAGAAATGTCCAGCACAGATCACTACTCACATACATGTCTTGCTCATGACAATTACTAGTTGTGCCTACAAGGTAAAAAATATACAACCTCAGCAGAGAACGTGGCAAGAAGTTAAGAAGGTGGGGAAAAAAAAAGAAAGGGAAGGTTAAATTAAAAAAAAAAAAGGGCTGTTTGAGCAAAGCAAAGCACAGGCATTTCCCACATTTCACCCCTACGGTTTACAACAGGAAGCCAAAACAAACCAAGGGAGGATGCCGAGGACATCACCTACCTGCTCAGTGTCTGTACACAGGGACATCTGTCACAGGCAGTCACATGTAGACCACCAAGGAAGAGCTTTGTACGTGCTCAGTTAACCACTGACCGCTGAAGCCAACATCTCCAAATGTGGTCCTTGTGTGTATTCAGTGCTGGTGGCAGTGGTTAGACTCAGGTCTGTAATCGGGAGCTCTGTGAGATCGTTTCATTAGGCAGGTGTGAGGTAAATGTACAGTATAATCAGTACAACACAATCATCATCACATTTCGATTTCCCTGCCCATCACCTTCCACATTTATCTTCAAAGACCTCTTGATGAAACAGCTGCTTAGATTTAATTAAACACCAGCGTTATATAAACAAGTTCTTTTGTTTTGTGCGCTGAACAGGGTATTCATCTTCAAAAGCTTTTCTGCCAGAGCTGGCCTTGCTGCCCCTTGACTTGTCTTTACTCCAATTACCACTCCAGTTTAGCTGATTAATTTGTAGCCACTGGCAAACACGCACAGTTGGCAGGACATCATTCCGTTTCAGTGACAAGCACTATAAAAAGATCATTATTTTCATTAGCATAAATAACTGCATGTTGATAGAACTCTGGTTTCTGAAAATAGGTTAAAGTCTTAACTGTCTTTATTCATTACCCAGATATAATTGGAAGTAAAATTATCACATAAGTGAACAATAAGCTATCAGTATATAATGCTTAATGACTGCACTCAGTCCAGTAACAGTCTGGAATGATTTTTTTTTTTTTTTTCCTTAAAATGAGGCATTTTTATGTAAATGTCTGCATAGACACACTAATTTTTCACAAAACCATACATATTTGATGGTATATAACAAGAGTCAGTGGAAAAAAAGAGTCACATAGTTTTCTACTGCATAGCTGCTGTTCTCCTAGGGCGTACAGATTATTTTTTTTTTTTTTTTTTTTTCCAGTTGCTGGCCCAGGTTGGATGCTTTGAAAGCTCCTCTGGCTGCAGCCTTCTAGTCAATCATGTTTTTCCCTTATCGTGTTTTTTAAGAGTTAATATTGCTTAACATGGTCCTTTGAGGTTAAAGGCTTAGTTTTTTTTTTTTTTCTTTTATTCTCTTTTCTCTACCATGCTGATGACACGTGCTTGGTGGCAGTTTTATGCTAGTTTGGAAATACAAGTCACAGTGGTTATGGCACTAGCTGTGCTTGCAAAGCAATTGTCCCCAATGGGCCCCTGCTCTGTGATGATACCTCACACACGCCAAGACAACAACAATAATAAAAGAAACCAGCACTAATAAAAAAACCCCAGTGTTTAAAGGAAGATGTTTCAAGACCTTTAGACCCTTATTTGTAGCTTAGCAGCTCTTCAGATGAAAAAGTATATCAATACATTAGATGTGACTATTGAGATGTTTTTAACCCACTACCCTAAAGAGAAAGTTTGAAATGAGATTTCTGCTTTCAGCTCTTGTGGAGTATTTGGGTTTATTTCACTCAGAGAACTGTACAAAGTGTTTTTATATAAAACACATTTATATAAAATTTCTTTTGTATTATATAGCAAAACATAACAATGGGTACTGCAAGATGGAAAAACGAAAGAGGCTGCTTTTACTTTGCTGCCATCAGGAAGCCTTGCCACTGCATTGAAATATGGCCCAGATTACTTTTGAGCCCAGCTTGTAACTCCATATATGTCAGAAGATGACTTTGAAAATTAGCTGGTTTTATATAACAGAGAAGAGCCAAGGGTAATCAATATGAGAGCAAACGATTGCCTCATTATTGAATATTGTCCAGGAAAAAAAAAAATGTAGAGGAGTGAAAGGTGAAAACAAGATTGGGCAGAGTCATTGTGGCTTCAACATCTTGTGGCAGTGAGCAGACTACTAAAGAGGCAGCAGAAGGCTTTCTTCAGACACAAGCAGGGGAAACCTCTGCCTGCATCCTATGGAGTGTGAGCAATTCTGGGAAATGCCTTTCAGCAGCAGTGATTTAGTAAGCCATGGTGTTTACTGATGATAGCAAGAGCCAGAAGTGCAGCAAACTGTGGTTACCTGTTTGGGGAGGGAAGGAGAGGTTAAGGATTGTTTGCAGTAGACAACAACCTGCAGAGAGGAGCACACAGGTTTGGTTATTTTTTTTATTAAGGTACTGCAAAACATCCTTGGAGGGTCATTGTAAATAAGTAATGTTTTGGACGTAACTACTACTTGGGGTGTTGCTGAATTGGATGCATTGCATGGACAGGACAAAAGGCGCTAAAACAAGTCAACAAAAGTCAGGCATTAAGGCAGAATAAGAGCTCGCCTATTTCATGGGTAGAGAAAACTGGATATTTAAGATGAAATGCGACTGCTGGCAAATTGTGGCATTTTGGAAAATGCTATTGTAGTTCTGGAAAATCATGAAAGAAAGTAGATACAGTCTTAAGGAATGATTTTTTTACAGCAGAGTTCACCTGGGCTGATGTCCCATTAGGCTGGTGCTGTGTGGACACAGGAGAGGAGCTTTGTGCGGACCAAGGCCTGCAGGTTGAAGCAAGCAAGGTGCCTCTCTGCCAGATTAGCACTAAATGTGCTCTACTGTCATTTAGGGACTTGCTGCTTTCGCAGTGGCAGCTAACAACAGCTTGCCTGAACTTAATGAAATAAAAAGGCTCTCCTTGTTTTATATTGGTAGGCCCCTTTGAGTTTTGGTGAACAAGAAAATTCATTTACCTGAACCGTCAGTCATAAATGGTCAGTTATCATCTATGAGAAAAAAATTAACAGAGACCAGGATAGTTTTTTATAAAAGATAAAAGCCATCCTCTTGCATTCTAAGTGAATTCAATATGATTTACGTGGAATAGAGGCTATAATGTCTTGTCAAACTCACTGACTGGCCAACGTGCCCTCAAAAGCACCTGCCCTGATCAGCCAGCATAGTTAGTAGCTGCTTTGTTTTCTGTAAGTCTATGGCAAATTATAGCTGGGACTTTGTGCTAGGTGCTCAAACACCAGGCAAACATACATGCTACTCATGCCCATGCTTCAGATGGATTTTTCTTTTCCTTTGAATCACTATTTCTGTTACACCATCATTATCATAGGAATTGTCCCAGAAAGTACAACAAAAGCAGGTTGTGTTTTTTTTTTTTTTTGTGGTTTTTTTTTCCCCCTTGCGAGAGCCAGTGCTGAGGACTGATTCCAATGGCCAATTCCTTTGCTGGGCAGAAAATGCTTGGGCTTGCATTTTCTTCAGCTGTTGCTGTCCTGGCTGCCAACATGGCTAAACTCATGATGGATCAGACTCACTGCTGCAAGATGGCTTGCTTGGAGTGAAAGCTTCAAAAATGCTTTAAGAGGCATCCGTGCTGTTCTCTAAGTATCACTCCATTGGCTGCCCTCCAGTAGCCCTATCTGGCTAATATAATAGTGCAGAAACAAAGTTGTAGGCATAAAAAAAGCAATGTGTATGGACGTGGTATTGTAAAAACACTGAGTAGGGAGAACACATTTTTAATGTAATGCAGGTGACCTGGAATATCTTTCATTCCTGTGTCCATTTCCCTATATGTAATACAGCAGATTTAAACACTTTTTAGTCCTTTGAGCATGGATTTCTGGGCTGAAGGATCACAATGAAGTTTTATAGCCCTTTCTTATGAAGTGTGGCATTTCTGACATTATTTGATGTGCAAGAGCAACTGCATTAGTCAAAGGCTACGCTTGAATAGTTATCACTTTAAGCCCATGCCCTGGGAGTATTGTATTCAGTTCCCTCATTATTTCCAGCCCTGCAGGTTATACCGAGAGTTGCTATTAGTACATTACAATCATAAAATGAAGGTAGTCACTTTCTATAAGGGTCAGGTTTACTCCTAGAAGCTGGCAAACTTCATTTCGCAGCTTGGATGGACTGGCAGGTCCCCGTTCCAGGCTTTTCTGCCACCCGGCTGTTTTGCGTGCAGCCTTGCTCTGCCTTCTTGAGTCCAAGACTCACTTGGACAGCACTAAAACATTGATCAAAATCTAACACTACAGCATCCATATGATGCAGCTGTCAGCCTGTTCACCTTACACAAGCTCCTACATCGTTCACCAAACATACAGTCCGTGGTATCTGAGGAGTGTTTGGGTCAGTCATGGCTACTGCATGTTGCTGTATGACAGAGGCATTTTGGGTATATTTAGCACTTGATAATACTGAAGAACAGCAGTTTTCAGGTGGATAGCATCTTGTGTTTGGTGAAGTCAATGTGCTGTCCAGGTAGTTTTAACCTTCACTGCATCTTGTTGGCTATCACAGATGGCCAGATAAAGCAACTGAGACAACAGGTACTTCAGTGAAGCACTTGGCCCTGTGCTTCACTCCTGCCTGCCCGTGCCTGTGAGCTAGTGATATGGGTGTCGGTACTCTGAGGAATCATGGTGATCGAGGTCGCCAAATCTGGAGGAGGATGTTCAGAAAAGAAAGAGAAATAATCACGACATCCAGGCCCACTTCTTAACCTGAGACTTATTCCTTCTTCTAGAGCTCATGACGCAGATTGCTGTGCAGTAACTGCCCACTGCGTCCTGCAGGCAAGGCAGCACATACTGCTGGAATTCACACTGCCTCTGGGCTCTTGCCTAGCTGTTGGTAAGAGAGCAGAGGTGTAGGTGTTGGTGACTGTACCTAAAGAGTGAAACTGCTCCTAATCTGGCTGGTATAAGGGCGTAACTTCCCACAGCCTGGCAAAACACTCCTGTTTGTTTGACTGAATATACCCCTGATGGCAAGAAGGTCGATAGGTTGCTTGGGCACATCTGAGTGCACATCTACTGCTGAAAGAGTCCTAATAGATTTTAGGCATGGAAGAAACAGCTGAAATTGAAAAAATGTTTCCAGGAGAAAAATTTCCTTGACCCCAGTTCTCAGTGCATTATAAGCAAGATATAGACCCAAGGGACACACAAAATTAAAGAGAAAAGAACAAGGAGAACCAGCCTCGTTTGAGCCACACTCTTACTTGGTAGAGCTGTAGCACACATATGTCATGTTTCCACACCATGCCTTTCATTCGTTAATTACTTTTTGCAAAAACAGTGAGATCACCTTTGCTAAAGCAGTGTTTAACAGACATGCCTCAGATCTGATCCACATTAATCAGTGAAATGAAAGCCATCAACTTAATGATAAGGTGATAGGATAAAAATCTTAATGCCGTCGAAAGAGCCTTATTTGGCTGTGTTTGTTGTCTGCATTCAACAATGCTTTGAAGCCTGGTCTTTAAATGCAGCACCTTTCCCTATAAATAACCCCTATGCTTACCTTAATTGGAGTCATAACTAACACTAGCAAAAGACTCACATCACAACTATACCGCAAAGAATTTTTCATGATCTTAAATGGTAACGGTTTCAGCAATACATAAGAAAGATTTTAATACAATGTTTTCTTGGATGCTGTCTGAGAAAAGACCAATCTTCAAGAAATCTCAGATCTATGGCATGAACTCCTAAAGCAGCAACAGTCTTTTTTTTTGACCCTATCTTCCTCAACAAAAATGTACAGTAGTATATTTAAAAAAAAAAAACAAACCTTCCAAAATATTCCTCTGAACAATTTTTTTTCTGAGAAAAAGATAAAAAAAATATGATGTGATGGGTGTTAACCACACAACTTAAAGTATTTAAATGCTGTGATGTTAGGCAGGGTGTAAGAACATAAATGGAATATCAAGATTACATATTTAACATTATATACATATTTATTTACAGATATGTTTCTAAAACGTATATACAGACTACAAATATGTCTAGTACACACAAAGATAGTCATTGGAGATGCCTGAGAGGTTTTCTTTGTTATGTTTTGGGTTTCGTAAAGCTTCTTATTCAAAGCATAGGCAGAGCGATTTCAAACATTTAAGAAAGGACTACTAATTTTGATCAGCTGCTGTTATAATGGCCAGCTGGGTCAACAGGTTATTTCCCACCACTGCTTATAGTTGATCTTCTGCTGATGTGCTTGTAACTAGCTGTAAGGCATATTGTTTATGCTAAGTATATTTACACCTTCTAGGAATCAAGTATTAGCCCCTATATCGCACGTGCGGATGTAACCTTGATATGAAGTACAATCCTTTCACTGCAGGCTGTGAAGCCCAGCTTTCAGGGAAGCTGTTCTTCCAAGGCCAAGAATCCCAAAACTGGAGCATATATTAAGATTGGTGCTAATAACACCAGGAGCGAGGAACGACTGGAGCACTCGCACTTTAAATATGGCTGCAGTTGCACTAATTGACTCACGGTGCTAGAAGAGCTAAACCAGCATGAGGCTCTGCCCCCGTTTACGCGTGCGTAGGAGAGGAGAAGCCCAGAACAGCAACACTGCATAACAACCCAGGAGCAGGAAAATGATGTATGAGCACTCTTCTCGTTTTTCACAAGGCAGCAGTGGAACACTAACTTGTTTCCATGGCAACCCTGAAAAAGAATTACAGCTTTAAAATTGACTGAATGGTAGCCCCATGAAAAAGTAAAGGGCAGACCATATCTTTCTAAAATATAATTTAGTACTAAGTCACCTGAACAGTATTAGCTAAAAGGATTTCAGCACTAGACTTGGGAAGTGACCCATTTGGGATATGGAGTGTTAGGTTTTTCTAATGGTGTGCTTTAGATCTGAAGGGCCTGGCGGACACGCCATAGCATACAGCGTAAAAGAAGAGGGAAAAAAAACCTTTCTGCCTGAAATCTCTTATCAGAAAAAACAAAAAATTATTGAGGTGAAGGGGAGGGGAATAGCCTGATAGATAACTGGCACTTTTGTAACGAAACAGTCACACACAAGTTGAGTGTCTAGTACAAAAATACATGGGGAAGAGAAACGTGGTGGAAATTAAACAATCCTTGGGGTGAGGAAGGGGAAGCTTCTATATTTAGACTGGAAACACATCCAGTTAGACGAGGAGGCCAGCTTCTGCCTCTAGCTTGATGCATTATCCTGCCCTTGGAAGGGTACTCAAATCTAATCCTGAAGTCCCTGAACATTTCAGAAAGTTTTCTGTCAGGAAAAACTCCCATTAACTTCAGCAAGAGTTGAGAAAAATACACAGGATTTGGTCCTTTATGTGAAATCTGAGAGCTGAGGAGAAGGGAAGGGAGCAGTAATTTGTACATGCAAGGTGACGTTCTTTTACATGATAATAGTTAAAAGAAAAAATCAAATTTATTATGGGAGACAAATTTGGAAAGCAGAGATCTAAATTTATTGGCAGAGTTTCCTTTGCAAACAAGAAAAACTTAGACACCTTCAAAGTCCCATGTACGTTAGGTACAGACTTAGCCCTAACCCAACATTTGGAAAGTGTGGTTGTATCAATTTAGAGAGGCAGATACGTAGCTGTTATAAACTGATAACACAACTGTACCGTTCAGGATTCATCAAGCAAATTTCATCGCATATTACAGAAATCAATATTTTACCAAGAAATATGGCCAACACGCTACTGGCAACAGCGTAATACCATGAAAATAGCCTTGCACTCAGGAGCAGGGCCCCATTCAGCTCCTCCTGCGGTCAGATGTTGCCATGTGAGTTGTGCTGCAGTCCTGTGCCCCTGCTCTCTTTCCGTGGTTTACAAAAGCAGCTGTCTGTAAAACCACGTCGAAAAGTCTTGTTCAAAAAATAAGTACAAGCATTGATCTCGGTTTCTAGAAATGGCCACAGGAAGGAATTATTTCTGTGTTTGGGAAACAAGGGCTTCAGTCTACAGCCTTTTTTTTTTTCCAGCAGAAACCTGCACAGATCCTATTTTCACAAAACCATTGCTTTTGAGCCTTAGCAAAACCGGTGTCTTGATTCTCAAGAATGATCAACACTGTTAATCCCCTAGGCTGGGCTTTTCAAAAGAATCTCAAAAGAAAATCTCACTGAAAGAAAAAAATGCACTCTCAGGCACCTTGGCCATCCCTGTCTGTGGCCCCAGTTCTGGCACCCAGCAGCAGAGAAGCCCAAGGCCGCAGCTGGGTTCCCTACGTACAGGCTCCCTTTGCCCACTTCTGGGAACACTCGCTTAAAACATCACATTAAGGTATAGCTTGAAACAAATCACAAGTGTGCTTAATAACGTATAAAATAGCTTAGTAAAATTGTCATGAAAATTTAAAAGCTTGGGCAAAAAAACCTACACCTCTGCCATTTATACTGATGACAATGATAATGAAAAAAATAATGATGTTTTAACTCACCCATCAAAAAAATTTATTCACCCTGAGAGAGTAGAACTGTGCAAAGCTGGTGGAAAGATATACTTACCTTGAATTTATAAACTGCTCCTCAGACAAAGAAATACAGGATGAGGAGTTGCCTCATTTACATTCGTTCAATCACCCTTAGCCATTTTTTTAGCCAAGTGGATGCAAATTCTTTGAAGTCATTAGAGCTTATAAGAGAGAAGCCCTAAACCTGGGCCTGGTTTCACTGACCGTTTATACATGTCTGTACATCTGAGTCGATGGTGACTCCTTGTGCACACCAGCTGCCAGAGAAGACCTACAGCATTGCTGGGCACCTCCATGGCAGCCTTTGGATCACGGACTGCAGCCCATCAAACGCTCACGGTGTGCGGTAAGGAGTCAGGGCCGGGAGGAAAGAAGTATTTCCTTGTGGTCGTGGCCTGGATGGCCTGCCTTACCTAAGACCGCTTAACAATCTTTCTGCTTAATAAAAGGTGAACGGTTTTCCCTTACTTCAGTAGCTACATAGAAGATGAAAAATCGAACTTACATTATAATGTCTAAACTGAAAAGGCAATGCCAATGCACCTGTTTCTTGCTGGTTGATGTCCAGAGAAATTCCATATCCTGAACTAAAGCTTTGCCATCAATCAGGTCTAAAAACAAAACAGGGAAAAAAAAAGACATTGTTTACTCTTGAAATTGCAAGATCACACGCTGAAAGCCCCTGAAGGAACAAAAGGCGGCAGGGGAGTCGAACAACAAGGGTTATGGCAAGGAGATCACAAGATAGATGTTTCCTTTTAGCAATTGTGCCATATCACAGGAGAGGCCCAAGCTGGTCAACTTGGCTGCACATGGCAGAGCAGAAGTGATACTTCAAGCAAGATGTAAAGCAGAAAGCGTGGCTTCCTAAAGGTTAGTCTGAAGAGGGCACTTCTCTTTTATAGGGCAAAGCACAAGGCATTTGCAATCAGGGCACACAAGTTGGCATTCGGCCTTAGGTTTACTGAAGACAGTGGTGTACAGAGAGAGAGAGAGGGAGGAGAGAGAGAGAGGAGAGCGGACACCCTGAGCTGTGGATGGCTTTGCTTTGTGGACAGTCACAGCTTAGGGAAATGGAGGTGTCAGTAAGGACTTTTGGGAAGGTTGCTGTGCTACAAGATGTATTCCTCCGAGTGTTTATGGCTGCTCCTCCCTAGCCATAGATAAATGAAAATGAAGAAGTTCTTCTATGACCTTGTCTGGCATTAGCCCCCCTGCCCTCACCAGGGTATCATGAGGTGTGCTTCAATGTACATAGACACACACATTTAGCATTTAGCCACATCAGCTCTAAATTCCATCTTTTAATTCCTGTGGCAAATGGTATGGCGAACTTACTTACACTATTTGCCATTGCAAAGAATGAGAATCCCACCAGCAAATTGCTCCTTGCAGTGCCCAGCAGCAGACCTTGTAAATGACTATGATTGAATCTCTCTCTTCTAAATTAATTTGAAAGCGTGTGGGATTTTAAGACAAAAGGACTGATCACCGCACAGTTAATTGGGCCTGCCCTCTTAGCCCTGCGCCCTGTCAGCCCAGCTAAGCAGCTGTCCCAGCAAAGGGAGAGGGGAAGCCGAGGAGGCAAGCAAAAAGCTCTGACAAGAATTTAAATGAAATAAAATAGCCAAATTCTCTGCTCCATTGGCTTCGTTGGGGTTAGGTCTGCAGAGAGCTCGAACCAAATGCCATAACGAATACAAATACAAGAACAAACCTGATACATGTGGCATTTCTGCTACGTCTGTCTCTCTGCCCGCTCTTGCTCTTGGCTCCCTGAGAAGCTGCGAGCGGGTGCTCAGCTCTCTACGCCGCGGGGTGACTTGCAAAAGCGTGCCTGCTGTTACCTCTGCCTGTAGTTCTGTCAACAACAGGGGTTTGGGGTCCATTTACCCCCCTAGAAATGAGGACTGCGTGGGGCATCCTCCTCTCTCACGCTCAGCCGCAGACGTGCTTGGCACCTCCCCGCCGCTCACACAGTGCGGAGCTGGGAAAGAGGCCCCTAATTACAAAAAATTATTACAAATCCCAAATAAGTGCTGGGCCGTGACAGACGCAGTAGTGCTGAGGCATGCGCAGCAGGAAAGCGGCAGGCATTTGGGGACTGTTACTGTCAGAGAGGTACGACCGGCCCTGCGCCGCGGGGAGGGGAGCGCTGGCAGCCCGGTGGGGCCGTGGGTTTATGTGCACTGCGCTCCGGGATAAGGCTCCTGCTAACGACCTGCGCAGTGGAGCCTTTAAAACAGATTACGATGACAAAGCAGGAACACAAGGTAAATTTTCGGAGCTGATGAGTGAAAAAGAGCTCACATCTTTATATACCAGCTGAGCACATTTAGGAGAGAGTCACTGGGGTGCAATAAGCACGATTCCACATTATGTCACTTTTAAGAGTAAAACTTCATAATCCTTGGCAACTTCTGCATCCTAAAAAGCAGGGTTTGAAAAGTTACCACACGCTGAAACACCTCGTATGTCCAGGACACCATTAATCCTCAGCTAACTCATCCCTTGGGTGACTTTGGGTGAGACGCGGCTGCCCAAACGCTCACCTGCTGTGTGGGGACAGCGGGGCTGCGGCAGGGCCAGGGAGTGGGAGGAGGATGAGATGGGCTCGCTTGAACTGGGTCAACCGACTGGCACCCCAGCGCTGGCAGGGCTGGCACCCCGCTCCGGTCTCCTTGACTTGGGGGGCACCATAGATGGCAGTCCCTATATGAACCGTGCTTGTGTGGGTCTTTACTACTGGCTCCTCGGGTGTGGTATTTACAGGAACTGAAATCAATTAAATATTCAAGAATTCTTAGTTTTTAGGCAGCAGTTCATCCTGCACTAATTAGTGTAAATGGGAGGGTGGGTAGAGGAGGAGGAGAGCAGAGTTTAAACACTGCAGTGACAGATGCATTTTATAGGATTTACTGATGCATTCTGAAGCACAATCATCTTTTCAAATACTTATTACCAGCTACTATTCAAGGACTGTCTGTTTTCGGGGTTGTACTACTCATAGGTCATACCTAAAAACTGTTGAAATCATTGCAAAGACTTAAATGCCTTTGATGTGGGACGTAGCTGAGATGATGTTAAGAAGTAAATTAATTAAATTTCCTGATATATGGATACATATATGTGAACACAGGTATATAAAGTGTTCTGGAAGGTGGAGGTGATACCGGTTCAAACCCAGCTGTCTTCTGTGGTTGTTGATGAGCCATTGGTTAAGCTTCTGCTTAAAATAAACAAGATTTCCCAACAACAATTCATGATTTTGGCTACCCTGTCCACCCTGAGAGATGTTCCAGCAGCTGGTGTGGCAGAGGGTACTGAACATCCCTCTCTTGCACACTAGGACATTGTTATACTTCATATTGACTTTTCAGACATGAACTCAGATAAAATCCTTGAATTATTTTTGAAGATTTTAACCATATTAGAGCAATCTGTTAAATTTCTTACCCGTGCTTCTCATGAGGTTCTTGCAAAACACTCCTTAAGGCAAAAACCTGCCAGAATTCTCAGAATACTGCTGCTCTGTAAAATCTATTGATCAAACAGAGATTTCAGAGCAGAAATCCAGATCTCCAGTCCAGTCCAGCCATCATACTTGCTCTGCCTTTCCAGCAGGCTGTAGGCGTTTTTGCATGCAATACTAAAAAGGCCAAGATCAAGCCTGTTTATGCAAATTACAGCACAGGTCATGTCTTACACATTGGGTATCTCAAACACTACTAGGGCTGTGTATCAGAGCACTTCAAAAACCAGGAAGATACTTTAGCCAGCACTTCAATATAAGCGACAGACATTTCATCTCTTCATTCCATTCTTTATTAATGGGCATTCTTAGATGGGATCAGACCCCGAATCCACTTAGTCCAGCTTGCTGTCTCCAAGGATAGCAAGCAAGAGCTGAATAGAAGAGAAAGTGAGAGCTGGAGGTCATGGGTTTAATGTATCATCACATAACTGTCCTCATAATTTCCAATAAGACAACGACTAAAGCCAGCTCTAGGATAAGCTGCTATTCCGTGGCTGCAAACCATCACACCACAGAGCGAGCGTCCTCCAAGGTGGAAATTCCACATCCAGAGCCTGCCTTGTTTTCTGGGTGGCAGCTGGGCCCAAAACAACCTTTGGCAAATGCAACATAACGTACGTAAGCTGGTCTTTCTTCCAGTTTCATCTGCAGTGATAATTAATGAGTCTGACAAGCACCAGACGCTCTCTCTTTGCAGCGTCTTTGAATGATTTGCCACACAGAGGGTACATCGCTGCCTGAACACCTCGCCTACCACCGTGGTGAATATTTATACAGATTTGTCACCATGAGCTAGCATGATTTTGCAGTAATCATTAATCTGCTATCCAGTGTTTAATTGCTCTTATCTGCTGCTGCAGAGAAAAGGAGCAGTTCATTAGGCAGCAGCAGTTCACTGGCAACATCTCTTCTCTAGCTCTGGCCTGGAGCTGGAGGGTGTCGGACCCCACTCCCTCCCTTCTGTGGCTGAAGGAATCCATGGTCTGTGATTGCTTGTGCTGGAAATCTGCTGGACTCTGGGGGTGTCCGTGCGGTATCCCCCGTGCCGGGGCTGCAGGCTGCCCTGGCAGGGTGCCCGCGCGCTGCAGCAGTGCTGTCGCTCTGGGGCAGCGGGGCGCAGGGCTGGCCACCTCCCCAGCACCCCGGCCAAGCGTTTGGCCGTCAGGCAGCACAAAGCTCCTGCCAAGCTTGCCTTTGCCCAAGCCTGCCCAGCCTTGTCCCACCCGCCCCGTGTCTCCCTGTGTCCCTCGGCCCCGCAGCCCTCGCTGCTCGGGGCTGCCCGGTCCCGCGTCGCCTGGACGCTTTCCCCCGCAGCCCTGCGATGTATCACCCTGACACGCACCTTCCCCAAGGACTTGGCTTACGGCAAAAAACAAAACATGAGGGGCCAGTTAATGCGATTGGCTGCCAGCTCTCGTTCTTCATGCTAAGAACGTGAAGTATGTGCCTGCCAAAAATAACAATGCCATATACACGGATACAACTTAGCCACCAGATAGGAAAAACCCGGCAGCTTCCCAGCGAGAGGTGCGAATATAGCTCTTCTGGAACAGAAGGAGCAGAGAAACATAATATCTACATAACTGAGTTTTCTCTGCTGTGTGCTCCAAATGACACCTTTTGCTCAGGGGCCCTTAGGCACAAAGAATCAGAGTAGCTGGGACGTGTAAAATAATATGTTTAGTTTTGGGGTAATAATATGTCTTTCAAATGAGAATGGCCTATTGCTGCAAGCTTTGAAGAAACAGTCAGTGCACTTTTTAAAGCCCAAATAGGCATTTTATGATGCAAAGGATAAATCTGTCAGTAAAGATACTTGTAAGTCAAGTAAATACAGCTGTTCTCTTACATGAAGAGCTGGATGTTGCTATTGTGGGGAAAATTCTGCCCTCTCTTAAAAGGGAGCAAAGAAAAAGAGAAAAAACGAAAGGCAAAAAGGTGGGGAGGTTTTTTCTGCACCCTGCAGCACTGAGCTGCGACTAGATACGTGTTGACTGCGGATGGGCTCTGGCACCATTACATTCAGTGCCAGTGGTATGTGTGGTTGGGAGGAGGACGTGCAAGCTGCCACCCCCTAAAAACATGGTCTGTTTGCTCCATCTGAGCATCAGCTGGTCTTTCAGATCATCTCCTTTGCAAGTCGCTAATTCCTCAGGTTTGTGGCAAACAGGGAAACATGGGTGTGATGTGAGTCACGTGTACGCATTCATGTGACACGAAATGGAAAGACATGATGTGGGGGGGAGAAAGGGACAAGTTAACTACTTGGTCCCAACCATGATAATTTCCAAAGCTGAGAAGAAAAGAGAAGAAAGGGACTAATACTCAGGTCCTGGGACTGGGAATAAGCAGACAGCCAGGGTTCACGCTGACAGCAGTGCAGAAGCCTACCCTGGAGCCGGCACTCCCGTGGCGGCAGCATTTCAGAGGCGGGCGGCTGCCTACAGTCATGGAGCTGTGCCTCACAGGCAGGCACAGGATGGGGGCCGATGGGGAGCTATGAAAGCTGGCACACACGTACCTGTGTGACATTGCAGAATCTCATGTGCCTACAGACCATGCTGTCATAAATGCAGACATAGATAGGTAGGGCTGCACGAGTCCTTGACTTACCAAAGCCAGCAAGGAAAGAGAGATCCACAGATCCCTCATTTTATATGCTTTGGAGTTCAGACAATAAGAAATAAATACCACTCTTTTCTGAAGATATTATTTTAGAATTTCAGGTCCCAAAAGGGACTCTTGCATTTTAATGGGTGAGAAGTAAAAGACTCCCAAAACTCCTCTTAAAGGGACTGAGCCCTGTTGCTTCAAGTGGAGGGATGTATAAAAAGCTGTAGAAAACCTTCTTGTTCAATACCAGACTGCAAGATCAGTGGTTTCCTCACTCCTCACAGCTGGGCAGTCTCTCTCACACACACACACACACACACACACACAAGTATTTAATTTCTATGCATAAATGAAGGCCCTTTGTCTAGAGTGGGCACCAAAGCATTTTCTCTCTTCCTTCTGAGGAGGTCAGAGACCCATAACTTCCTAGAAGATGTGCCTCAGTGAAACCTGGGTGATTTGCCGAGATCCTGAAACAAGCCATGGAAGGAGCACAGCGGGGATTGGTTTTCCTGCATTGTGCTTAATTTGCTTAATCTTTTAATGTGCCCGATGTTTTCATGAGCTCCCACCCTCCTCTCCTTGCACTCCCCCTAAAGCTGCCTTCGCCGCCGCTCCCAGCACAAACCCCAGCCCTTCGATCGTTGCCAGGCTTTCACAGAAAAGGCTGCTCTCTCTGGCACAGCACAGAAGGGATTTATGTTGGATTGCAAAGGAATGGTAAAGCGTATCATTATAATTACAGAAACAGGCTTATCCTGTAGATTTTCCCTTCCTAAAGCAAGGGGAAGCCTTGCCAGGGCAGGGGGTCCTCCGCCATCGGGCGTGCTGCTCCGCGGCAAGGTGCGGGAGGCGAAGCTGGGGCTGGCGGTGTGCTCAGCCCCGCGGCGGCCACGTCGCCCACTCCCACTCCCTCGCCATCAGCTACTGTCGTCCTCCCCTGAGCGCGAGGAGGAGGAGGTAATCAGGGCTGGATGCGGTGCTTCATCTGTAGAGGAGGTTCTCAGGAATAAGGTTTTAGCACACGTTAATTCAGGTTTAGTTGGCCTGTAATTGAATGTGTTTCAGTGCCGCAGGGTTTGTTCCTCCAGAACAACTCCAGAATAATTAAATAATAAGAGAGAGGAAAGAAAAAAAGCTGTGGAGTTAAGTGAGCTTTGGATGCATGCTGTCCCTGTGGTTTTCTGCAGCCCCAGTACTTCACAAGCCCGCTCAGCAGCTGCCCAGCCTGCGGTAGCAGGCAGGTGAGGACACTTTAAATCCTCACTTGCGACTCATACTCCCAGCCGCTCTGATGTGCTGACGCTTCAAAAGCAAAAGATGAGATAATGACAACTCACTTCCATCAGGAAGCAATTCAGCTCGTGTGGTTTTGAATTGTGTCTGCAACAAAGCAATCACATCACAAAGCGGCTTTAAGCACAATGAGCAACAGAGGAGCTGGAAAAATAATGAAACTCCAACTGATCTACTGCAACTTTTTCAGGCATGCTCTTTTAGAGAGAAGCCCAGGTAATAAATTATCATAATTTTGAACTTGAAGTATCTTATAAATATTTACCAGTTACAGTTCTTGCTAGCAAACAAATGCTAGTTAAAATCTCCAATTCCTTCTTCTTCATTTGCTCAGCAGCCTTTCAATTGAACAAATTCCAGCTGGGTTGTATTTCCTGTCTGTAGCTTCCACCCGAAGATAATAATTTCTGAAGAGCTTCAGAAAAATCAGGATAGCGATTTTTGAGTTATGTGAGGGAAGGGAAAAAATATGCTTTTCCCATATGTTGTGATTGAAATGTTGCATTTGCATAAGTGAAAACCAGCTGTAGCTATAAAATTTTTAACTTACCTTGATTTATTGCCCTGACTGAGGAAGGAAAAACAAAACATGTCTCAGGATGATCTGTTCAGTAGATTTTGAGTTAGGATATGAATGGTTAGGTCTGGCATGTGTGCAACCGCAATAGTGGGATTTTCACAAAGCTCTTGAACAAGAACATTTTAGCTTGCATGGCATGCACAGCTCCAGGAGTCCTCGCTGAGGATGACAGCATTAAAGGATACTCAGCATTAGTTTGCACTTCAAAATAATATTTTTGCTTACAACTGTTTATTCTTCAGTAGTGTTTAAATGCTCCACAGTCATTTGGCTGTGAGTTGTGATGATATCTTTGAGTAGCATCAGTAATAGACAACTGGCTTCCATGGGCCCACTGACAGAGGAAGATGCTACTGAAACTGACTCAAAGTATCAGCGTGACCCATCGAACGCCCTGCCCCAGAGATCTTGAGCTGTTAAAAGCAGATACATGGAAGAATGTGGCAAATGAGACAGGGAACAGAGGCAGATACAGAGAACACAGGGCACATGAATGACACCATTTCCTGTACGAACACAGGAACCACGTAATAATGGCTAACTGCTTTTCAAAACAAATGTCAATGTATAGGCTTAAGAACATCCTGAGAAAGGAGCATATTTTGCTCTCAGATTTCTTGTTTTGGGTCTTGATTTTTAGTTCCTTCTCCCCTTCTTGTCTTCCATTTTTCACCTTAGATGCAATGAGATAAACTCCCTTGGAACTGGTGTTCCCTTCCCCTCTTCATGTACTGTCAGAGGAGTCACCCTGCAGCTAGGAGATGCTATCTTACTCCTCTCTCCCTGGCATTGCAGTGAGATAGGAAATGGAGCTAGACTTTACTGCACAGCAGCTGAAATCTGGTCCTGGTGAAGTAAGAAACAAAAATGTCCATGCATTTAGATGGGGTGGGCAAATCACACAGAAATGGCTGAGTCACTTCACTCGTCTCTGTAGAGCGCTTTGAGTTCCTCAGCGAGACTGGTTTATTAGTGCAACATATGCATTTGTTTATCTGTGCACCAAAAAGCTTGTCTAATTTTTTTCAGCTCTACCATTTGCTCTAATGAAAGATATTGTTACTACACAAACCCTGTCCTACCCACGTCCTTAAGATCATTGAAGCTGCAGCAAGATAACAGTTTATTATCAGCAGGAGTCAAAGGCTGACACAGGGATAATGCTGAAAGTAGGGGTTAAAGAATGATATGGTCGTTGTCAGCAGGAAGATTATACAATCACAATTGCATCTTGGTTGAGAAATTTCAAAAAGTGAAGCAGCCCATCACATAGCTGTTAAAGAAAATATTAGCTTAATGCTGAAATGAATGGAACCATACAGAGCTAAAGCCACTGAAATGTGACGCACTTGTCCTTGCAGTGTCAGGCTTTGACGCTCCTTGTCAGCTTCTTGCCTCAAAGGCTTCTTCTGCAAATAAAATCTTGCTGAGGTTTGAGAAGCTGTTGGGGTCTGCATGAGAAAATTTGGCTGCCCTCACTGCAGTGGTCAGGGTACACAGGGTACACACGATTGGTCCTGGGACCGTGGCTAGTGCAAGTCTATCTATTTGGCTTTCTGTTCCCCACCCTATGCTCTGCAGGTTTTGCTTTTGCTGGCAAAAGTTGTTTTCTCAGTGTCAAAAATGAGCAAAAGTCTACAGTGTAAAATGATTTTTTTTCACCTCTCTCACCTTTCCGTGGCGATTGGCAGGATTTGCAGGTTTCACATTATGTGTCAAGCTGCTTCCAGGGGCTCCAAACTCCCAGACTCTTAAAAATCAATGAGCTAGACACAGTGAAAGCTCAGGAATTTCTTGCTTCATCACGTACCATACAGCATATAACAGTGTTTTAAAAGAAACAAAACAACACACGTATACACAAACCTACCCAGAATTACAGCTTCTCTATATTTTGGAGGGTTGAAATTTTGGGAAACTTGACAACGTGTCTGCCTGCATTAAGGCCAGTTCTCATCAACATAGACATGACCAGTTAGGAGCCATACGTGGGGAGGAGGTAGCAAACATACCCCTAATCTTACAGCTTTCCTCAACGTTTAGGATCTGTGCCTTGGGTAGAAATAAGGGAATCTAATAGGAATAAGTGTGATACCAGCATTGAGGTTGCTTTGGTCAGCATAGAACACCCACTTGTGCTGGAGAAGAATCCTGGGGAGGATCATGGTAGCAATGGTGTCAGAGGGAACACACTCGGAGGGAGGCAAAAAAAAAAAAAAAAAAAAAAAAAGAAGGTGGTATTATGATAAGCTGTGGAGTAGAGCTGAGTCTGTGGGTTAGGGCCAACCAAAAAATCTCCAAATAATCTTAGGTTGATTCCAAACCTGAACTTCATGGTGGCAAAAAGTAAATGAGCACTACTCATGTACTTGTTCAGCAGCATTGAGCTTTGCAGAGACCCAGATCTCAAGGGAGCTGGGGTAGAGGAGGGTGAGGGCAGGTGCTCTCCTGCCTGGAGGCCACCCCCTCTCTGTACCCCACCGAGGAAGGAATTGGGGTTTCCTATCTACCTCTGTCTTCTGACACACTGGGAAGGGACAGCATAATAAGCATGCAAGTGACGTGAAAAAATCCCAACTAGCAGACAGGAAAATGTGTATTCGTTCACCTAGAAAAGAAAACCTGAGCTACCTACTCATACGTTTCAACAAAATCTGTTTTCCTCTGTTGGTGGAGTAATGAATCACTGTTTATTTACATACTGTAGCACCTTACAGTAGATGGATGGAAAAGGAGACCAATTTGAAAGTGTCATTTTGTGAAGGGCACCAGTAACATTTGTGACACATTCTAGTTTTTGACCATCTGGCAACACTGAGGGCTAAACTAACGTATAAACCTTGAGAGACCCCATTTGTAACAGGAACTGCTTTAGACTTCAAATTTTAATGGAGTGAGATCTCAAATCAATGCTACCCTAATAATGCAGAATGGATTTGGGCCAGGACACAGTGCTGTTTATACTGGCTTTCTCTGAAAGTCCAGAATTACAAATAAAGAGACTAAATCTTTCTCTCCTAAATTGAAAAAGATCTGTTAATAATTACTGTGAGCCAGAAGAAAAATCCAGACCTCTCTAGAGATAAAGGAACAGGCAAATACAACCGGGAGGTCATTA